>NC_088855.1:26065931-26797181 GCF_963853765.1 Magallana gigas | reverse complement strand
TATTCATGGCAGTTCAATTTTCACAGATTTCAGAGTCTTTATTCATTTTACATATCAGCAAACCCATGATATTTCATCCCAACAAACTTTAAAATGATTGACAATCCACAAAAATTATCTCCATCTATTTACATGATTCCACAGTAGAAATTTGTAGTTGCTAGTTCTGATCATTGAAATGGTGCAAAATCCCCTTTTGCCTCCGCTTATTGAAGTTATTATCTGTTTTAAAGTGAAATCATTCAAATTTAAAAGATGATCAGTAAAGCACACATTTTAGAAACCCTGGAAATCTTAAAAATTTGAAAAAGCAATAGACATTATGTGACAAAATTGGTTCTTTTCAGTCATGTTTTTCAGGACATAAACACTGATTAATTTAAAGCAAAACAGTATAAAAAATTGAAAATCAACAACAAAACATTAATTTTACTAGGACGATAAAAAAAATTAACCTCTCGGAATGTAAACAAGTTAAAGATTATACTACGTTACACGAAGAATTCTTCATCAAAGAATATACAAATAAAAGTTTACAATATTCTCTCTCTTTCTCTTTCTCTCTCTCTCTCTCAATTCATCCATGCATTATGTTAGTACATGTATCTCATTTTGTGGACCAGACTGTGTATTCTCATTCACTATCCCTCCAGGAGAATGAATCAGCTTTAAAGAGAGGGAAATTACGCAACAACGCCGGATACAGTTGCATGTAACACAATTCATGTGCGTCTGCTACTGCAATACCTGTACTGACCTCCTGACGCTTACCAAGAATACATGATAAATAACGTATAATTCAGACGGATTTTTTTTTTATATTTTTGGATTTTTAATGAAAACTGATACTTTGTCAATGTGCAGTCAGAAAGAAAAATGTGAGCATTATATTGCCATGGCTATTTAGATCAATATTAGAAATCTATGAAATAATAGGATATCTGAATTTGAAGAGATCAGAAACAAGAAAAAATAAGTCAATGGCATACAGAATTCAAGCCGCAATGCATTTTTCATAAAGTTAGATAGGGCCTGGCTAACCAAAAATTGAATTTCTAATTATATATTCTACACCGTAATTTAAGACGTATTAAACTCCACCCAACTATTATATAATTCAGCAAGTTGAATTGCATGAATTAAACAGCAACTCTCAGGAAAATAAAAGGAAAATTTGATTTAAGTCCCCAAATTAAGTGAAGCTTCATCCTTATCATGGAACAGATTAAAATTCCCAAATTTATTCATCTTTATTAATCTTTGCTGTTCCTTAAAGTCATTCCATAAATATTTTCTTTTAAAGTTCAATGCGATTTACTAAACCAAAAAATCTTTGTGGTATATTAAATAGTGACCTATATCCTTTAGTTCCAGACAAAGGAACCAAAAGCCAATTGACCCAGTGCTACCAGACAGTAACAGACAACAGTCAATGTCTTTTGTTTGTTTTTTCAAACTGCCTTGTGGGTTGGAACGTCACCAGACCAAACTTGGTCTATTTTAACGAGAAGAGGATATTTATAGAGATTATACTTCCAGACATTTTTTGTTTAACTGGAGATATGCCCGAGCTTTATCAGGGGTCAATGGGATACATTTTTTTTTTTTATCCCAGGATCATGATTTTGAGCAAGATTTTCTGCAGGTTCTAATCAAACACTGCTTCTTAATAGACACAATCTTTCTTTATCTTGCATATAATGTAACCATTTTATCTCCAGTGCATGAGCAGAGCTTAGCCACACCAACTAGTTAAGAGTAATTTTGACAATTTTTATAATTGCAGTTGTGCACAAGACACGTACTATGTCATACTTTCATATTCCCCCCTTCAATCCTCAGTGAATCACTACACTCAGACAAGGTCTAGACAAGAATTCAAATATGCATTCCAGATTTTTTTTTTACCAACTGTTACATCATTAATTGCATAAATATATGAACTGGGAACAAGAACAGGACTTTGACACAACATTCATTTGTCACAGAGAAATCTCCATTCATTCAGTGCAATTAACAACTGTGAAAAATTACTTGTGGTATTTCATATAGGACATAAATTTTATCTAGTTTAAAACAATATTTTAAATTGAATAAATTCAAAAGAATACCCAGCTAGGTTACAAAAATTCTAGTTCCTATCCCACAATTCATTCCAGTGACCCAGTTAACAAGGAATATTACTACTGGTACTTGGAGTGAAAAGCACTCAAAAACCAACCTCACCTGTTTGGTATTTAAGGAGCATTTACACAAAAAATGACCACGCTGCAAGGTTAGAAACTCAAACCGTGACCTCAGATTGACCCACACATTGCACTTAACAATCACTCAAAATGGTCATATCTCCATGCAATTTGATCCTCTCCAAATCTGATCAGTCAACAAAGAGGGGGCCTCAAGGTTATTGCAAGACAATTCAATCAGTCTGCTTCCATTTTTAGACCCAACCCTGGGCTTGAATACAAATAAAACTTACCTGGAGATAAGTATTCTTGTCATTTTTCAACCAACTTACTGCAACTACTTGAACATCA
Source organism: Magallana gigas (assembly GCF_963853765.1). Taxonomy (NCBI): domain Eukaryota; kingdom Metazoa; phylum Mollusca; class Bivalvia; order Ostreida; family Ostreidae; genus Magallana; species Magallana gigas. Next base: position 26,794,644 of record NC_088855.1, on the reverse strand, counting down.
TGCCTATTAGCAACTGTCACCAGACTCGCTACTCTTTCTTTCTTTAATTGTTTTCTCATTAATTGATCAATTTCCTTCTTTTCCCCCTTTCTTTCTCTTTCCCCCCTCAATAAATACTGCAAAGACTAATTTTCTTCCATGAGATTGGACACAGGATCTAAATCAGCCGTCTGACGATTAGCATAAAGCTGTCAGACGACTGTAACAAGATAGTCATCGACCAGTCAGGTACAACGTCTGTCACTGTCTAACCAATATCCAACTTGGAAGATAAGTCTGTCAGCAATGCTGCTCATCAATAAGGAAGGCTGCACATGCACCATTTACTTCCTTCTGCAGCCAAATTCTCCAATATGCTCACATATAAAGCTGGATATTATTTCAAACAAAAGAATTCTGATTAATCTGCATGCAAGAATGCAACAAACCTTAATTTCATTTCAACCTAAGATTTCTGTGGGAAAACCATCTGGCTGATGAAAAATGAGTTTATTACTCTGTAAAGCATAAAATATTCATTTGTTTTCAAAATGTATGTATTGACATGTTGAGCAGTAATTACAAACTTTTTGGGTGGTGGCCAGTCAGACATTCATTTCCTGGTATCTCTAAAGCCATTCAGCAGGACGTCTTCACAGGTACCAAATATCTATGCATGTTAGAATGCACATTCATTTCACAGATGTCATTCTAATCCACTAAAAAATGCTAGAATATGGTCAAACATAATTGGAAACTATGTGGTGGAAGATTTTTCTGCCTTTTCTCATTTATAGGAGTTATGTTCAAGAGCTAGCTTCAACTTTTGACCTGGACTATGTGGTCAATTACAATACAAGTACAATGTACTGGATAACAAGCATCTCTTCTCTTTAAGAAAAAAAATCTAAAGACTCTTTTGAGAGAGAGAGAGAGAGAGAGAGAGAGAGGGGGGGGGGCTATTTCGACACTTATTAAAGCCATTTAATCACTAATCATATGATTTATTACACTTCAAAGTACACTTATTGGTTTTGGGTGTTTATTTTTTAGATGATTCAAAAATATAACATATTTCGGATTTTCCTAGTATATATGACAAATGAATTGAACTATTTTACATTTGAAAGATTTTCAATTTAAGTTATGTGGTATGTGACAGACTTTCAGGGGTTAAAAAAATATGATACAGCCTCTGTAAAAAGGATCCAGGGTAGTATTGCTATTGTGACAGTTTGTGAACAGCTGTTGATGCTAAAAATGTGCATATGTCATAAGCCCATAACTATCAGGTAAACCCTGATATACTGAAGTGAATTCTACAAAGTTAGGTAATTAAAGATCCAAATGAAGTCAAATACCTGTTTATTTATATATACATGTACAGTATGAGTGTACTTAAAATCCTAAGCCTTACTTTTAAAACTCAGATTTTTTTAATTCAGCAACTAAAAGAATTATCAAACAATTACCCAATAAAACAGATGCATACATGGATAAATATGCAAAAATCCTAAATTTTGCAAACTGAACCACACTACAATAGAACACTATCAAAATACAGGGACAGGTACTGTTTCACAGTCCTGTTGTAGCACGAAATATTCACCTGAGTGTGAAATGCATATCAATTCATTCATTTGAAAATATGACGCCAAGTACTCAAAAAGCAAGATTAGCACATGCTTCTATTCATAAAATGAAATCAGTCTGGCTGTTTTATCCAAAGAGTTTTCATATGTCTGCACTTGCACAGGAATCTGCATTCATGGGCAACAGCCTAGAGATAATTGCATCACATATAAACCAATCAAGATGATTTAATCTGTACACATCTATAGCACACCTCAACTCTGACCCAATTTAACACACTTGATTGATATGACACAGGCGATTTGACCTAGAAGTGCATCTAAAAAAACCTGATGGCCTGGGAGCATCTTTACTTGAATGCATTTTATAATCATGTTGAATTCATTATCAGTGATAATATCATAATAGGTTCATTACCCATCAAGCCCTTTTCTAAAATTGAACTCTGAAGTACACATGCAGTCTTTAGATATAGTGCAATGCCTTTTATTCTTATTCTTGCATGGTACAAGAAATACAGTTCTTGCACACTAATTTTGATATGTTTAAGTTATTCTAGGAAATTTAAATATGTTTTTACAGCTTATTTCTACCTTGCATGAAGTAGTTTTATAAACTTGTTTTGAAAATTTGGAAATTATATAACATTATGAAAATATTAATTGTACAACATGGAAAAACATGTGATATATTACATTTGATATATAGTGTTCAATCCAATGTTGTTCACCTTTTAATTCAGCTTGTAAAAACTAAACTCTTTAGAAAAGATCCTGGCTTTGTTCTATATGGCTCGAATTTGGGTCAAAATTCCTTATTTTAACAAAATTAATAAAGAAAATATTTTTTAATAAAAATTATAAAAACAATTATTGCTTAATTTTTGTCATGTAAAATTACAGTAAATCAAATTTTCATTAAACAACAAACTTAAATCCATTATCAAACTTTTAAAACATAATTATTTTTCTACAGAATACAAATTTGTGTACATGCATTTATATTAGTTTATCATAACAGAACTGGTTTTTCTTTTCTCCTTCATTTCTTTTTCTTTTCCCTTATTTTGTTTTTGGTGTTTTTAAAGGGGAGGGGGTTTGAGAGGTATTTCTTTAGTTGATGCGCCTTACTTTATTTCAAATTACAAACAAATTCATATCACATGCTTTCAGTATCCTTTTTATAATTTACTGAATGAGAATCGAATTTGAAGCATATTTTTAAATGAATGATGCACATGCATACAAAAAAAAGTATTCATTTTGCAAGAATTATAGACAGAAAATTGTGCAGATGCACAGTTCTCAAAAATATATTACTGCTATAAACCCTTTTATATCTATAAATAAGCAAACCATTTTACTTTTAAAAAGAAATGTTTTTGAGGTACCTATGATGTGTATATATTTGAAAGTATATGCCAGAGTCTTAACAAAAAGGTGTACAACTGAGAGGTTTCCACACCCTGTCCACTCTTACCTTGATATCCAAAACTATGACAAACCCCACCCCCCTTGTCTCACCCCTCCCCTACCTTGTGCATTATCTAGTTCAGAAGCTGTAGGATTACAAATGTCGCTTTAATGACAGTTATACTGAACCATTGATTAGTGAAAAGTTAAATAAAAAAGATTATATTAATTAAACAAAATGCAAACTATCTTTCTTTATTCCAACAATGAGGAGCAAGGAATATTTGTGAAATTATATTCCGAATCAATGCTAAAATGACCACTTTGTTTTATTCCATCAAATCCAACAACAACTCATAACTCCCTCCACTGTCTGTGTCAGTAGAAAGAGGCAATAATACTTATAGCATCAGCATCAGATCTATATTATGCAAACTTAATCTCAAGGAACAAAAATGTATTAACAACATTGGAGATTTTAATTAAAAATATAATGCTTTAAAAATTAAATTCCACGTAAATATATTCATAAAATTGATCAAGTTACTCACATTTTGTAATCAAATTTATTGATAACCTAAATTACCATCTTGCAAGTTTTGTTTAACATATCAAGTTGCCAATGCAAAATGCATCTCTATTTTACATAACTTAAGTCTAACATCTGTAAATCAAAATTTATAACTCATAAAAAATAACTTTTTTTTACCTTCAACAAATGATTAAAAGATATATTTTAAATAAAACCGTTTACATGGATGTTACACAAATAAATTAATACAATCTCTAAATTTACATTAATATACCATTTTGAGCTTTATGTCCAGTCTCAGACTTTAACGCCCTAAACCACAGCAGAAGCAGACGACCTGCATGTTAAAAGTCTGGACCTATATTACCGTAGCAGACGACGTCATGGTGACCTCCTTAAAAAATTGTGTTTTAAATTCGGGTTTTTTTTTCACACAAGAAAACAACTTATTTCATAAATAATATCATGTTGCAAACTCAAGATTTATAGCAGACTGTACCTTTGACAAATCAACCTACCTCTCCTTTTCTTCGTCTGACATTGAGCAAGTGACACAGACAAGACTACGGCTGTCTGGGTTTTTATTTACCGTCTCGAAATAGAGATTATAAACAAACTTTTGAACTTTACATAGAGTGGTTAAGTAAATAATTTAGAAATAATCACTTACCGTTAGCTACGACTGTATTATATAATAGAAGAGCTGAAAGAAGAAGCAAATTATATATTTTCAACATACACTTTTTTTATTAGAAAAGTCTGCAGGAAGTTAGGGTGAAAATGACCGGAAGTGAGATAGAAAGTGCTACCTACCAAACAGGCCAAAACAAAAAAGCATGTCGGGGAAGATAAAAACCTTCCTATGTCATGGAGAAGATGCATGCATTACATGTCCTACATTTAAGTGCATTATCAATCCAAACAATCGCCGCACACAAGCAGACATGGTCTCACTCTAGCGCCATAACTTGTGGCTTCGTGCGCACTCGTCTGTCTGCGCACTTGTAAGACGGCTGTCAAGCCTCTGTCTGCAGTGCGTTAAAATTAGGTCACAACATGCAACAATACGCATGTTGTGTATTACCAGTATTAAAAATAAATTTCAAAGCTATTTATAGTATATACATGATGGGATGTAGTTGAGAGGTCTAATATTGAATTTCATTACTGAATTATTTTATTATAACGCGGTAAAATGAAGTCTTTAGTATTTGGACATGATTTTAACTAAAAACAGATTGATGCCTAGCTAGTCTCTCTCTCTCTCTCTCTCTCTCTCTCTCTCTCTCTCTCTCTCTCTCTCTCTAAAACTATGCACGTATATCTTGAATTTACATAACTATTATCAGAGACATAAATAACATTATTATTGTTATTTATGTCTCTGCTATTATACATTGTCTGTTTTCCATCGATCGATATCCCAAAAAAATCAACAATTCAATTTTCAATTTTCATAAAGGTACAATGATTTCTATTCAGTAGGCTATATGCTCTTTTTAATTTACTAATTTCTTGATCGAGACCACCATATAGATCTCATCAGTCTAAATAAAATCAGTTCTCAAAGATTTAAATATTTTTTAGAGTCATTTTGGGTACTCTGAATCACTTTTAAAATTAATAACAAACAATGTAAATAATAATTAAGCTAATACTAACAGTATAGAGCAGTTTGTCAGGTCAGCCGCCCAAAAAGTTTCCCTCTTCAACTCATAGGACACTTTAATTAGTGTATTGTGGATGTACTATCCAATAATTAGCTAAAAAGGCGAAAAACGGATAGATAATTAAAAGTATCATTTTTATGTAAGTTAATATTGTACAGTCTCAAAAGGTCAACAGATGATTGTTAATTTCATCAATGCTTTTGATTATCTTAAAGTTAAGAACACCCTACGCATCGCCTGTACACGCATTCTATAGAAAGACAGCGGAACCTTGCAATTACTAGACAATTACTAGAGATTAAGCAATTACTATACCTTTCTTTTCTTTTCTTTTTTTTTTTTTTTGTTTTTTACATATAGTAACATTTAAGATATATGTGATTGCTGATGAGCAATGACTGTAGAAATATACCCTGTCGATAAAGGAAATTTAAACCATGCAGTTTAAACAAACAGTTTTTTTAATTATAAAAATAGATATACTTTTGGCATAAAAAATAGTCACTGTATATAAACTTCTAGGTCGACTATTAAATAGGTTTATCTTTCGTATTGTGTTAAGACCGCGGAATATTAATTGGCAAGATTGGAAATTGGAAGTATACAGCGTACGTCAATTTCACTCATTTGAAATGGGCGGGAACCAATTGACACGGACGCCTGAGAAAACATTGGATTGAAACTGTACATGTAGTTATGTAGGAAATGTATTTTGAATCCACCTTGGCATTTCTAACTTGCTACATGTATATACATGTTAGTTAGAGCGATCGAAAAACATTTTATTTAGTATCAGCAAAGTGATTGAAAATAAAAATTATTTCACCAAATAAGTATATCATGGTATATAATCAGCAAATATAATACGCAAGGCAAGGCATTGTCCGATGACTTCAGAGAATCAGTCGTCACAAGTCTGAAATCAAGTGGGGCCATAGTTGAAACGGGGTTTATTCACAGAGAACAATCAAAGTTCCCATTTATAAGATTAAAATTATATCCAATAATAGAATATATAAAATGTCATCGGACAATGCTTTGCCCTTCGTATAATATCTCCAAATTGGTATCTTTTCACATTTGCTGATTATTTACTTACTGATGAAATAAAATGTTTTTCAGCCGCTTTTCTGATACTAATTAAAATGATTTTCGATCGCTTTAAATTATTTAGCAAGTTAGAAATGCTGAGGTGGATTGAAAATACATTTCCTATAGCTACAGTTTCGATGCAATGTTTTCTCAGACGTCCGTGTCAATTTGTTCCCGCCCATTTCAAATGTTTTGACTGTAAAAAGTGAAAATGACGTAAGCTGTATATTTCCAATCTTGCAAGTTAATGTTCCGCGGTCTTATCATTCATTTACAATTTTATAAAGTACCAGTACATTGAACAAATTTGTAAGTCCAAAACTAAGGTGGCATATATATCTGTCATCAGTTGTCAGATATTTATGTCGACTTGTCAGATTTTTTAGGTATCTAGACTTGTTTGATCTTAATGTCGATCATGACTTGGAACTTCAAGAAATGGATGTCAAATGTATAATTTAACTTAATCGATAGTCGCAAAGAATTAATTTGGAGGACTTGATTTTTGTTTGTTTTGCGTGTGTTTGAAAACTACAGTAAAGAAACTCCCTAATGGACTTCAAGTACATGTTCTTTTAAAGTTTTATGAAATTCGATCATTAGGGGATGTCTTACATTACAGGTGTATTACTGCATGATTAGATATAATTATGAATTAAGTTTTTCTCCCCCCCCCCCCCTTCCAATTTATTTCACATTAGAATCATTTTACAGTCATTCTCAGAATTGCTAGTCCATCACACTGGTAATGTTGTTAAAAAATGAAGTTTGCCAGACTGTTTTTACTAATTTGGTTTTCCAAAATAACATCATCTATTATGGTTTTTCCTGAAAATTATTCCAAAATACCTATTGTATTTACAAATCTAGCTCCGATTCTTTGCATTGTGTGTGTGTTTGGGGGGGGGGGGGGGGGGTCACAGTTACTCTTGTTAAAGCGGTGTTTTATTCCACCAATAAATAAATTGTCAAAAGATTCACTAATTCTATATATTAATTTTGATTGTAAAGAAATTTATCACTGAAACCTTGAAAAGCAAGGACAATTTTTTTTATAAAACTGCAAAAATATTGAATGTGCAGCACGAATGAGATTAAGGCAAATTTGCTTATCGACACCAGAACACATTAAAATCTTTTAATGATCATTTATTCAATATAGTTGCCTTTAAGTTTTAAAAGCAAATTATGTATTTTTAAAATATCTTTGAAAGGATTTTGTTCACTTTGATAAAAAAAAAATTAGATTAAAAGATTGGTACAAAATTGAAAGATAGAGAACAGAATATTAAGTAATTCAATAGTGCTAATTAATAGAAATTACTTGTTTGTCAAATTAATGGCAATTGACAGAGAAATTATAAAACTTGTAAAATTTTACTTTTCCTTTCCCTTTTCATATAGACATATTTGTTTTAAAATATGTCCATGATTTTTCTCACGACGGTTGTATTTCCGCTGTATAAAGAAACATAGAGAAAATAATAATAATAATAAATTAATGTTTAGTGAAAGCAGGTTCATTTCACTCCTTTACTTACATTCATATTATATATAGATATTTTTATTTATTTCACCATTTTGGTGTGAAAATATTAGGTCTATAGACGAATTTACATGACATTTTCAATCTCGAACATGAGCGGACTCAGAATTTATTTCGGCTGGGGGGAAGAGGGTGTTCAGAGGGATATCAATGTTTGCCGGGGAGGGAGATTCCTGGCCTATTTTAAGGAAAATTTATTTTTAAATAGTGGACATTTTAATTTTTTATGTGTGATCCAACCACCCACCCCCTCTCCTCAATATCCGCACATGCACCGTGACCAATTTTAAATTTTTCATTCAATAAACTTTTCATGGTTTGATAAATTACATATCACTGTACAAAGATTAATATTGAAATGTGTCTTTTGCTATATAAACAATGAACAACATTTTGCCTGTATCTCTGTGTGATGAAGCCAGTATAACTTCTTGAAACAATACGACAAAGCTCCTTAACATCCGTTACCATTACTTTTCATTAAGAAATTCTTCGAGTCATTGCATATTTTTACACCCCCCCCCCCCCCCCCAAAATACAAAACTTCCAATATATGTCGTTATTATGATTTGTTTTCGTGTATACATGTACTTCATTATGTGCATTGTCAAAAAAAATCAAACATTATATGTTTATATATATGATCGATGATCGAATATATACTTTAAGATATAAACTTGAAAAAAGTCTTTAATCGTGTTTGTAAACTTTATTGTTACGTCATAGGTGCCAAGTTATTTGAAAAATTCCTGATTAGTTAGAGTCGTTTCGTAAATAAAGAATAGCAACGCTTGTTAACGGTAACACTTGTTAACAAAAATAATTTATTTTATTGTTCTTTTTTTTTTTAATTCAGTTTGAACATTGTCAAAACATAAACTATACAACTATCCAGAAGATATATATATATATAGGGTGGGATTATTTAGAGAATCGCTTGTTAATCCTTTATCATAAGACAGTGAAAATAATCGGATAGACGCCATGTTTTTGAACAATGCAAATGCCATTTAGTATAAACGGATCATATACTTAAAAATGCCTAACAAATAGATATATTCAGATAAAACTTGATTTTATTAGCTTAGTTCCCATGGAGATATGTTATGGTAACGCTTGTTAATGCTTATATTGCGACAAGTTTTATCAATCCTTGATTAAAATAAATATTGACGAGAGGCAAATACTTTAATACCATTCGGCTGTTCAAATAATGAAAATGCATTTCAAATATAACGGCGATTTATTCTATATAAATTGAATGTTAACCCCTAAAATCATTTTCTGCAATCGAGTATAATTTTATCCCATTACTTTATAAAAAAAACGATCTTAACATCAGCGACAGTAATATTTCAAAATGGAGTCATATAAACAAGAATGACTGTTTAATAAACAAGAGCTTGGACTTTCGGTGGGATGTTACTATCGCATCAAAACAAGCTGTCAAATATTGATCTTCTTTCTCCTGATTCGCTAAAAGAAGCTCATGAATATTCATATATAGACTATCAAAACCGGAAATAGTTGTTTGCCATTATCTGGTCTGTTGTGTAAAATTGACACTGTTTCAACGAAATATAGAGTCGTGGATGAAGTAGGACGAGTGTCATTGCGTTTAATGCATTCATATTTATTTTAGCCAATGACTGAACAGTTAACCATGAGTAGACCCGCCTGCATCAAATCGGAGTTTTTCACGTACTGCCCAAAGTCCAAGCTCTTGTTAAAACGGCTCTATATGCAAGAGACGCTTAGAGCCATTTTGACAAGAGCTTGGTTGTTGTGTCAAACAGCAATGTGACGTAGGCCTGTCTATTTTATGCTAATATGCAAATCTACGATTTGTGTCCTAAATGCCTGCACAGTTTTACTATTTTCCGTGCAGCGGTTCAAGAGCAGCTGTGCTTACAAACTGTTCATTACTACACTCAGCAAAACTTCTACCGTAATGAATGGAATAATTCTAAAATTACAACAACAACAAAATGCGAAATTTTCAACATTTCCTAACTGATATGTCTTCTCTTTAATAAAATGGTCATTGCGGAAAGAGCCAAGGCCGTTGTAATGTTGATGTCTGGAATGTTCCCAAAGAAGGTTGTACTCACTGTTATTTTGTCCTCGATATTGTTTTAGAACCATTTTAACAAGAGCTTGGACTTTCGGTAGATGTGTCAAACAGCAATGTTGCGTAGGTCTGTCTATTTCATTGTCAGCCACTCAGCCATGGCTCTTTGAAATCTACAAGATTTGTCTAGCTTTTGAGCTAAGACTACGCAATTGGTGCATATTTCGCTTGAAACTGCGTCATTTTTAACTTGTTTTGACGCAAGTAATAGATAGCTACGTCCAACCGAAAGTCCAAGGTCTTGTTAGAATGGTTCTATATAATAAGCAATACAAAGAAAAAGGTTATTTTAACATGATTTTTATCTTCTGTATCCATCGTCATCCTAAAACAATCCGGAATCTCTGTGCGAAATTCAAACAAACCGGAAGTATTCGTGATATCAAGCAAAGGTCAAGGTCTCGGGTCGTAACCATAGTAGCGGTCGCCGGAGAGTTATAATGCAGCGTCAGACTAGGTACAGCCTTCGTCATCATTTACATGATCTAACAGCCCGACAGACAGTAGGAATTCATCAGAGACCTGTAAGCTGTAATATCATTCGTCGTAGGTTAGCAACTAATAACCTTGCATGTCACAGTCCAGTCAAAGGTGTTATCCTCACACCTAAACACCTTCAGAAACGCTTACTGTGGGCTACAGATCGACGGAACTGGCGTCATCAACAGCAGAACATCATCGTACATCCATTTTATCCCACCTCTTGCTCTGTTCCACTTTGGAAGCCTCACCAGCCAATATCATCTTATCGAGGATTAAGGACAATCAAGACGTTTATTAATTTTATATGATTTTCCTTGATATACTATTCCTTATTTATTAACATTCAAACCTGTTAATTCCCAAAAATTCAGGGTACATTACCAGGCTATTTTCGGAGCTAGAATATTTATAATTTTTCTAAAAACAGCATGCAAAATGCATTTGAACGCTAATAAATAAAGTCAAGTTTATAAATTATCAATTAACAGCTTACATCTAAATAAAAAAGTATCATATAACAAAAATATGATTATGGAAATACTTAGAAGAAATATTCACATTGTGGAGATAGGAAAATTTAAAAAAACAACAAGATATCTGTGAGCCAATGCTCACTATAGTGATACCCCCGCCCTGATGTGAATATGCAAAATAAGCAAAGTCGACATTTAACAGAAAGCTGGCATCCGATTGGTACAGAAATATATCCCACAATATGGCATGCCTAAACAAATAGTGTGTTAAAATTTCAAGCATCTGCGATAAATAGCTGCTGAGAAATCTTTGTGGAAAATTTGTTTGAAAATTTTGGCTAAAATAAACAAAGTACTCATTTAACAGGAAGTTGACGTCCGATTGGTACAAAAATATATCCCACAATATGGCATGCCAAAACAAATAGTGTGTTAAAATTTTAAGCATCTGCGATAAATAGTTGCTGAGAAATCTTTGACGGAAATTTGTTTGAAAATTTTGGTTAAAAAATAAGCAAAGTCGTCATTTAACAGGAAGTTGACGTCCGATTGGTACAAAAATATATCCCACGATATGGCATGCCTAAAGAAACACTGTGTAAAAATTTCAAGCATCTGCGATAAATAGTTGCTGAGATAAATGCGACAGAAATTTTTGTTACGGACGGACAGACGGACAGACAGACAGACAGACACACAGGGGTAAAACAGTATACCCCCTCTCCTTAGGAGAGGGGGTATAATAAAACAGTATACCCCCTCTCCTTACGAGAGGGGGTATAAAAATGGAAGATACATCGCGTCTGACCTTAATTAAGGGGACTTGGACACGATTTGAGATCAAAAAAATTATTTTTATTTTTTATATAAAATGGTTTACTGGTGCATTTTAAATGATTGACCAAAATATTGAATGTAAAAGTCAAGTTACAAGCAAGATACTAAGGTAAGAATTGGTTGTTATGTAAACAAAGCGAGTCGAGTCTTATAGTTGTTTATAAAATATGTAATTTAGAAATTAACCATTTCTTAGACAAAATGACATGTTAAAAACAGTTTACAAAATATGTAATTTAGAGATTAACCATCTCTAAGACAAAATGACATGTTAAAAACAATTTAAACTAACACAATATCTTAATAAATACCAGTATCAACAAAAGATAGATACATTTGATTGAAACTTACACCAATACAACACATATGTAAAAAAAAAATGACAATATTCGAGCTTTGTTTACAAAACAAAGAATTATGAACTCTGTATCTTGTTTATAACTTGATTATTGACTTTCAAATTTTGATATAGCATTAAAAACTTCTAAATTTATCAGTATAAACATTGAAAATGGAAAATTAAAATTTGAAAATTTTGAGTCAAATCATGTCCAAGTCCCTTTAGGTGGTCGAATCAGACATAGGGCCACTAAAACACGTTGATGCAAGACTAACAAGATTTCGATAAAAACGAACGACAACCAATGCAAAACCTTCCTTCGCAAATAACATGAACAAGAAACTCCATAGGTTATCTTTCTTTGTTTATCAAATGAATAATATTACCATAAATTATCGCATAAGTCGTGTATACACATATAGTTGGCCTGTATTTAGAAATGGTAGGCATTCAGGATTATATAAATTTATCTATTAATCTATTTTTCTATTAACAACGTAATTATAAAGACCGCCTCCACCAAAACAAAGATGAGGGAGATTATAGAATCATCCCTCCCCTTATTTTAAAGATGTTGAGGAACCCATCGGACAACGATGCTGGAATTTAAAATTATTATAAATGAAGTTTTACTCTTGTTCATATGTACTGACTAGTCAGTGAGCAATCGGTTCGTGGGCCACACTGTTCAACACGGCAACGATGTCGAACTCTTACCCAAGTAAAATCCAGTACAAACCCAATAACTTCTTGGAGTATGCTACATACATGTAATTTAATTTAGATGCCTTCAAGCCATTTACTTCCACAAACTACAGACGACATTTTCTCTATATGTGTATGCAAAATTAGGAGCCTGTATCCCATCAATAATCTTAATGACTACCGTAAACATGAACTTTGTAAGTAGTCTCCTGTGATGTTTAAAATGGTTAACATAAAGCACCAGTCTGACAGGCCTGTTTCTTTGAAAGATCGGAACATAGTCAGTCTGAGACAAGACCCGTTGGCAGTAAGCAGTTGGCAGTACACATTAAGCAGTTAGCAGTTGACAGTCGTATATGGAATTCCTTTGGATGGAGAGATTGATAGCGTTTATTTTATTTTACACAAAAAACCATATATTAACAATTCGAGTACGTATGAAAACCCATCACGCACATAACCAGGACACATGGAGTAATCATAGAATTAGAAAACAAACACACTTTGTCCATCTAACGAGTGTTCTGAAATTGCTGTAGAAACAATCTTGCATCTAAATCTATTGCTCCCAAGCACGTTGCACGAGGCTATGAAACTTTTTAGGAACCTTATAACGTTTTTTAGTGTTTAATGGAGTAAAATAATCTCTGTAAAAATAAAATCATAAATGTTAAACACACACCTTACACTGTAAAGTTTTAATTTAATATGCTCACGCCAATGTGGTCAAAACACGTTTTAAAAGCCATGGATAATATTGACAGTCACTCATAATCTATCATTCCTAGCGCAAATTGTTTGCAGCAAGTTGCGCAAGGGGATGCTAATAACAATATCGCGTACAGAGCAATATAATCAGGATTTCATATTACAACAAAACTTTGCTTGGGGTCAATAGTTAGATGTAGCACCGTTTCTAGCGTAATTCCAGAAAACTGGTTGGATGAGCCCATTACAAAATCATTTTTAGTTGCTTGTATATTTTCAAATATATCAAGAATTAATGTTTAAGTATACACCCTTTTTCATATCGCAACAGCCAAATACTTCTGGGTTGCTATACAAAAAAGACGGACGACCCGATGGACAAAGTGTGTTTTGTTTTTAGATATATGATTATTCCATGTGTCCATCATTGTTTCAATGTCATTCTGAATGACAGGAATGAAACAAAATCTCAAACAGTTTACATGTATATGGATAGCATCAGACAAATCAAGAACTCCACTATCTCTCATGTCTTTTAAAAGTAGTAAACACGAGTTAATGTACTTGAAATTATGTGCGTGGTGGGTTTTCATACGTACTCGAATAGGTTTCTGGTCACGTGATCAGGTAATATAGATAGTAGGATCATGCAGTGGCGTGGCACTCTAAGCTCGCTCGCTAGTTGTGATTTAAGGTAAAATGGCAGATGATATGCAGTGATTCGGGGCTGTTGTTAATTTGTGTTTAATATGTGTAAAATAACAAAAGAAACGCTATCAATCTATCAATCCCTCCATCCTCAAATAAATGTCTGTCCATGCGCTTAACCCAATAAAGAGGTAAAGCAAGCATTAGGCAATACGCAGCTGGCAGTAAGCAGTTGGTAGCTGACAGTTGGCTGTCGTATATGGAATTCCATACCATTCTCAAATAAATGTCTGCAAATGCGCTTAACCCAATCAAGAGGTAAAGAAAGTATTTGGCAGTAAGCAGTTGGCAGTAAGCAGTAAACAGTTGGCAGTAAGCAGTTGGCAGCTGACAGTTGGCTGTCGTATATGGAATTCCATAGTTACTGGCATTAAACAATTGCTGTACAATCATATCTTAACAAAAAATTGAAACGAAATTGTGAAATTAAAGAAAGCTTGGAAAATCTTAATATCGAACCGATCCCGATTGTGATTAAACTGACCCCCAACGAAATCATAGAAAGTTAGAATATACCACAATTATTGCCAAAAATTCAGGTTTTTTAGCTGTAAAATGATATGGTCATTTAATAACTTTATAATTCATCTCAATTAGAATAAACCGCAGCATTTTTGTAAAATTTCAATTTGAAAATAATTCTGATCGGGATCATTTTTTTTCAATCTGGATCGGTTCAAATTTAATAAATTATAGCAATTTTTTTGAAAAATTTATGGAATTCCTTAAACGACAGTCAACTGTCAGCTGCCTATTGCTTACTGCCAACTGCTTATTGCTTACTGCCAACTGCTAACTGCCAATTGCTTTCTTTACCTTTTTATTTAGTTAAGTGCATGTGCAGTCATTTATTTGAGTATGCAGGGATTGATAGGTCTTTCAAAAAGGGTACACACTATGCCATTTTGTTTAAGAGTAGATGCAGGGACAAAAAATTGTTGCATGACAGCTGCCCATTTGCTGCTTCGTTAAGAAAATAATAATGAATTTGCGGAAAACTGTGTTTTTACAGGGAGTCCTCCCAATAATCAAAGAATATAAATGTGGTGGAGGTACATTAACTCGTGATAACTTACCACTTTTGAGAGACATGACAGATAGTGGAGATCTTGATTTGTTTGAAGCTATCCATATATAATGTCAGAGACTTTGTTTCATTCCTGTCATCCATAAAGATCTAGTAAGAGTGATAAGCCATTAAATAATCATAGAATTAGAAAACAAAACACACTTTGTCCAGCGGGTCGTCAATCCTTTTCGTATAGCAACCCATGGCCGGAAGTATTTGGCTGTTATGATATAACAAAGGATGTAGACACAAATAATTTTGATATATTTGAAAATATCCAGGCAATTGAAAATGGTTTTGTAAAAGTCTCATCTAACGATTTTTCTTAAGTTGCCTTAAAAACGATGTTGCATCTAAATCTATATATTGCTCCAAAGCACATTACATGAGGCTATGTAACTTAAATTTTTGGGAACCTTATCTTTCAATCATACATGTATCATATATAATGTTTTCATATCATAATTATCATATTTCTGACATACTGAGATATCGGCTGTTTAAATTACATTAACATAACTAGCACCAGACCTGTTTCTTAACAAGATTAGAATATAGCCAGAAACATTAAATAAACTGTCTTTATTTCTGAGACAAGACCATTTACAAGCAATTGGCAGTAATCAGTAATCAGTTAGGAGTAAGCAAGTTGGCAGTAGGTAGTAAGCAGTTGGTAGCTGACAGCTGGCTGTCGTATATGGAATTCCATAAAACTTCGCATTTTCGTTTCAATTTCTTTGTAAAGTATCATTGTTTAGTAAGTACTTCATGTGACTATATGTTATTCTTTATATTTTTTAACCATAGATTCAAAAGATATTAAAGAATTACAATTTTGATTTTCAGAAATATTTTTTTAATTAAAAAATTAAATGCTTGAACAAAAAAACACGATCTTTGGCATGTATTTATTCACGATCATATAACACATTATTTGACACCAAGTTTTAAGCTCTAAAATACCCTGTTTGTCCTCAAAACAGTTTTTCCAATTTCACTAAAAAAAAAATACAAAAAAATATTACAAATTAACAGATAGCCGATATCGATCTCTCTTGTGTGGAATCATACTTCAAAAAAGATTCACTATTGATCCATAAAATAACATTTCGGTGTGTCGAGGAACCTTAATTAATATGGTTTTATCGTGTACATGCAATATGTCATAAGTACTTGTAAGAAGATTTAGATTCGGAAATCCCCTAGACTACTCTGATTCTCACCCTTATTTACGATGGTTCTAAAATTTTCTTCTGTAACACTTGTCTTCAGAGCTTTCTAAAGAAAAATCGTATGAAAATTTCGGGAACACCCCTGCAGATAATAAATAAATGTACACCTGTGTACATCTATGTGTTCTAATGATACAGCTGCATGTACAATGCATTGTTTGTCTTTGACATAAAACCTGCCAGTGCTTTGGTTAGATCGATTGGTTTCATTATTTACCAGGTAGATTTTCCCGATCTCAACAAAGGGCTTTAAAAGTAAGAGCGATAAAAAGAGTGTTCAACCCAAATCTATCTCGTGTGTATATATTTGAGAGTGTACCTTTAATTGGAGTTTATGGTTTTATATACAGCTGTGTGCCCGATTGGGAAGTGTGCATTACAATAGCTAGCGATCACTAAGGGACACCGTAAACAGAGCCAGGAACGGAAGTGGGTGTAGGAACATACTGACGGATAACCGGTGTGGTGTAATATCATATGGGAAATTGGTCCGTCTCTTAGAACCGAACGATGGCAGCTAACCCGACGCCCTCGGGACGAGCGCTAGCTGGGTGTAATTTTGTGGCCCAGGATCAAATTTGGTAAGGGGCCTCTTTCATATGACGAGTATATTCATTAGTAAATCATTCTTTTTCTTTTTAGTAAATATTATGATTATTGGATTTTCTGATTTTCCGTACTTGTAATCCACGAATGCATGACAGTTTTTATTGGGTTTTTTTTTTTTGGGGGGGGGGGGGAGGGTGTTCGTGATATTAACATTGAGCAGTAAGATTGTATGCTCATTTAATTAATGTGTTTTAATTTGATGTAGGTTTTATATGTGTAACACTGCGTTAGGCCTTTAAAAGTTCGAAGGATTGAAAGATTAAATCGTTGTGTTCTTAATAAATACAGTTAAAGAATCCATTTAACTTGAGCTGTCTGGTTTTTTAAACAGATTTCCAAAAACGATTTGGGTTACATATTGATATTTGACGAAATATTAAATAACGTTTTGATTGCTCCCACGTTAAAGTTTAAATACACACGCCTGTATTTTTAAAAAGAGAATTTCCTATAAATGAAGAATTTTATAACGGTAAACAGTAATCCGGCGCAGAATGTTTAAGTTTCAATCCGCCCATATTTGTTCAAATATACTCATGTACATAGCAAACCACTTTCTATGATTTGATTACACTTTGCGGTTGCTAACCAACAAATAAGGGCTATTGTTTTTTACATGAATAATGGAAGATGCTTGGTCTAATCTTCCTCCTTTGATTAACACACAACCTCGCTTTTCTCTTGAACATGACAGGTTATCAAAATTGGTACGGATAATAAACTTTGTTGACATGAAACGGGTTATAAGCACGGGTTCGGCACCGTTGGATTAAAAGAATTTATTGGCTAAATTTTCATTTGGAATAAAAGATCGATTCATGTGTACGGCATTAGGCGCAGCAGTGTTTTATTGTCTTAACGTGATAAAAAATTGATTAGCTGACGTTTTATAAATCATCAATATAAAACTGAATTGTGCGCGGATTCAGAATTTTTAATTTTTCCGAGGGGAAGAGGGTCCTAGGTCATTTTGTTAGATTGGGGGAGGGGGGTCCCTATGCAATTTTTTCATAACTTTATTGTGAGAATTTAGAAAGTTTATATTGATTTAGTGAATTAAAGTTAAAATGTTCAAGGGGTATGGAGTTTCCAACACAACTTATGTAATGGGAAAACTGGCATACGTACATGAATAAATAACAAATTGAAACTTCTTCAATTTCAACAATGATGTAAAAATACGCACTATCTGTTGTCATCCAAATTTTTGAGCATATCTCGTGGATCTGATTTTCGTTCGGACACAAAAAATGGATTTCCTCGACTGTGTTTTAGGGAGGATGGGATTGTTTTAGACATATTTTAATTTCTACAATTTGAGGACGGCAGACAGTGTTTGTTAGCGTACGGATTCTTGAAAACATGTTATTCATGAATCATTTAGAAAATGCTGTTCGAAGAAACGCCAAGTGCATGTGGATTTGTCCAAGATAATGCACAGAAACGTCCATGAAAATTATATTTTCTATCCATGTATTTTCTTGCTGACCCCAGAACTGAGCTCTTTTATGTTGAAATTTTTAGCAAATGCCATTAAAATTTGAATATTCGTCTGCATTATTGTCTGTTTATGTTTATGATAGGCCTACAGTAATGCAATTGCTATAGCATTGAATGATTTATTTTTGACGTCGTCGTGTCAATAACTGGCGTCAGGTGAGCAGACAAATTGAATAACGCGCGTTATGATAATTTGTCTGCTCACCTGACGCCAGTTATTGACACGACGACGTCAAAAATAAATCATTTAATGCTTATATTTACATTCCTTTACTGATGAAATTAATCATTTACTTAAATAAATCGATATAAATTGCAGATAACGGAGGGAGTAAATTAGTAACAGCAAGAACAGCTGTGTATAAAACCGGTTTAAACTGGTTATCTAAAAGACTGTTGAGATGAGATCGACGAGCATGAAAATATAATCCATGAAAAATAACTCTTAAAATTTTGCTTTTAATAATAAAGTCAATTTTTTTAAGAATAACTGTAAAACATGGTGTTTTGACAACATTTATAAAAATGTCTTTTTTCACCGATAACATAGAAATCCCTGTTTGAGAACTACTTATTTAAATTACTTGTAAATTTATACGCAGTGAATAGGTGTTGCTTTTAGAGGCACCACTGAATTTAATGGAAAAACATAGTAGAATGTAAATGTAAAGCAATAAAATTGTTCTTGACCTTTCTCGATCATGTTATAATATCTTGAAGTTGCTTTATTTATATTTAAGTGGTTCAAGTTAATAATTTCTGAAATACAATTTTGTTAGGGTATTCACTCAAACCATTCAATGAAATAGTACATGTACACATGTTGACAAACAATGAAAGTAGAGGAACGTACAGCCTATAGATAGAAACACATGTGATGAATAAACAAAACACTTAAAAATCTTTGTAGCTCATTGGTAATCAAAAAGCAAAGTTTCAGCTGTATGATCAAAGCTGTCTATACACATTTCAAATACACACAGTACAAACACTCATCCATGGGATATTTGTTGTTGGCGACAGACTTTATAATATTGAACAATATGCAAATACATTTCAAACGACACACCTTCAAATCCAGCAACTTTTATTGGCTGGATATTAATTACATGTACATGGAAGTGCAAGAACTTGTTGGGTGGTATTAGTTGTTTTGATTCACTGGCTGACTTTTGAGATTATGCACAATGTACAAAATTTACAATATGTTTCTGCAAAGTCATATCGAATAATATCCTGGTTTTATTGCGTGTATAAAATACTAGCTTTAATACTGAACGCATTTTATTCATATCCCGTTCTACAAAAAGTTCCACAACAGGCTATTTTTAAAAAGTTGTTCGAAAATGTAATTTCTTTTTCTTTCTATTTCATGAATATAGGAAAGACCATGTGCACCATGAAGAAGTGGCTTCAAAGTCCTGGCCAAACCAGTGGGGTTTCCTCACAACAAAATATGAAGATGTAAGCAACAATGGGCATTATTATTAAAACATTTATGTAACGTGTGTTTAAGTTCAAGTTGCGTCTCAGCTATGTGCAAATATATAGCCTGCTCTAATCTTAAAGATGTTATCGTAAACACAAAAGGTATGCATGCAGCAACAAGAATTCTTTGTCCAATATGCATGTATGCTAAGTACAGAGGACGTAATCTTGTTGAGCCCTTGTATCGACGGGATCTTCAACTTCCCGTCTGTTTGTCGGTCAATGTGTCCCAAGATATTTTTCGGATATTTTTTACGTTATGGTTTGGAATCTAACTTCACGATCTGGCGAGTAGTTTCTCCTCTAATTTTTAAGAAAACCGATTGTTATTCTTAGGTCTTTAGAAACTGACAGGACTGAAATTTACAAGATCCAGTTCTTACAGTCCAGTTTATTGATCTGTCAAATTAACCTTCAGCAACCTAGCTAAGAATTTGAAAATCACAGCCTGTACGAAATAGTCTTGCTTTTCTTTTATCTAACGTACTGATGTACATAAACATTAATTTTGTTATTTTAACTTACGATCAATTCATAAATTGTTAAATGAAATATTTAAATATATACAAATATAATAAGCGATTATTAAATAAAAAATAACCCACAAAATGCGGGTTATGTATTTTTTTCTGCGTTACCTTCATACCCGCATGAATCACCATTAGATTTTTGATCGGGTTCAACTTTGAAAGAAAAGATCACTGGTTTAATTGGGACGTGATGTACAGCACTATTAAATGAAGAACTGTTTTTGAAAACATACTGAAAACAGCAAAGCAGACCAGCTTTATAAAATTCAACATACTCATTTGCAAACTCAACATACATGTACTAGTAACCCGATGTTAGATGGCACACATTGACAAGTCGTGTATATACGTCCCTGGTCTGTCTTGCCTTTCCCAGACTACGCGGCTTCAGCATAAAATGTGCTCAAACTAATAAACAGCGTAGAGCGCACATGAGGCCAAAACGGCGCCTAGAAGATACTTATTGGGATTGACTTCATATATATCATTTTAGCAAATAAATCTCGCATATATATAAAAGATAAGCTTGTTAATATTATAGTCACATTTTTTATAAAGATAATTCGTGACAACTTTCGTTTTACTGGGTGGATTTCCTTCGTCGTAATTTATTTCAAGGTAGATTTCTACCAATATAAGGCGGTATAAAAACCTGATAACCATCAATAACTTATGAAAAATTAAATCTACTTCTCTAAAAATTAATATTTCGCGTCTACGAGTAATTTTACAGATAACACGAGTTTTTGGATGTAATCCATGTTTATAATCTGCTTGTCTCTCTGGTGTCCAAAGTATTCTACAACTGCGTTTTCCTCAGCCCTGTATAGCAACTGCTATATTGTTTTGACACTGTCTACATATGAGAACAGCAAATTTGACCCAGAAATTTTTTAGACATGCGAAGGTTGTTTTTTGAAAGATAGAGAAAGAGGGAATGTTAATAACAATATTAGAAAGGGACAATTTATTTACGTCAAACCATGATTATAAAAGTGGCCCCCGGCGCAAACAAATTAAAAAATATGTTTTTCCAAGAGTTATTTGCATGATCATGGCAGTTTTTATCAAAATCCTTCTATCGTTGATATTTTCAGCTTGTGAAAGACGACTTTCAAAAGAAGGACGAATCCCAAAAAGCCGATTTAAAAAGTTTAATGCAGGTGAAACCCGTCACGCCCATCGAGGAGTACATCCACGTCGAACCGTCCAACAAGCCGGTACCAAAGACCACGGCCCAGGCTATCGGCTGGAGGTCGGCCGAAAAGACGCACCAGCTGGAAAAGTACGGCAAATATGCCAAACCCAAAGGGGGGCTTGTTAAGCAACTGAATTGGCCCATGGAAGGAATTATCTAACGAACTCGCTCAACTCTCTCCCCCGCTTAAATACTTCAAGTCATAGTGAACTTTGATTTTGATTATGAAACAGTATTATTCATGCCTGCATTGACTTCTTGTTTTTTTTTTTAAGTGTGCGTTTTTACATTGATATGATTGAAGATATTGTTTGCTCAGGAGTAGAGTGATGATGTTTGGCAATAGGATATAAATAATACTTAAATTCACATTGCTTATATTAAAAACAGAAATATTGCAACTTTCCTCTTATCTGCAATAACCAACCAAGGAAAAGTCGCATGTACCCGGTAATAAATGTACAACTTTATGATAAAGACAGATTTAATTGGAATTATACAGGCCCTATTGATCATTGTGTTTTCAAATATCATGTGCACAAGAATCATCTATACTTGTAACATGATAAAAGTGATAATTATAAATTAGATGCAGTATTATGAAGTATTGTGGTGGTTGTTGACACTGTGTGCAGCTTTCCGAGGAGATTTAGTTTGTAGTGAAAAGAACGAGTAAATTAACTTTTTTCATGTATGTACATACTCGGCATTTTACGCATTTTCGTCTTACTTGAATGTTACTTGAAATAGTTGCACAGTCTTTCAGACAAATGATTACAGATAAATAAATGCATTGATATGATATTCAGTTGTGTTATTTTTGTTCTTGACTTTGAGACTTTGGGTTTTTATACACTAACCCTATACCAATAAACATTTTTTTTTTTAGATCTAATTGAAAATCTTTTCTTGCAATAAAGAACCCGGGGGATAAGCCGAGGCTTATGCCCACAAATGGCCACAACCCTATCACTAGTGTGTTTCAAGTGACAATCACGCATTTATAGTATATTGTGTGTATTAACTTCAAATGGTTTTATTCCTGTGCTTACATATCTCCAGAAAATTCATTATAAGCGTGTACATAGAATAGGGAATTTCTATATTTTTTTTATAAAAGTCCATAATTTGCACCCCTTCAACAAAGTAACATGTTTATTTTTTTAAAATAATACTAAAGATAACTGATTTAGCTTTAACTAAAATCTATAAAATGATTAGGTAGGTGTATGTGTTTAATTCATAGTAACGCTTTTTTTTACTTTCTCTACATCAAATGAGTTTTTCGAATTAAAACAAAGTAAACAAAGGTATCAATAAATATCAACTACACGATTCTGAAATTCCATAAAATTGCTTGATTTCTCCCATTTTCGTCTAAAAACCATCTCACGAAAAAATAGTTCCTCCACAAACTTGTTGCATGGTTATTGAATTCAAATGTTTTTTTCTTACAGATATTGCGTAATTATAAAATATTAATAATTTCTGTGCTGATTAAATAAATAAAATCATACGCAATGAAATCAAAACGTGACAAGCAGGTAAGATAGAGGAAGATTTTTATACGATACTCCAAAGAATGCCTTAAATATTATTATTATTATACGATTGAGACGCGATATTCCCACGAAAAATTAGAAGTTTTTGGCGAATATATTTCTGATGTGTTAATTGATAAAATGATTATTAATCAAATTAATGATTGTATATAGAGAATAATATATACCTTTTTCCATGTTACACCCTGCATTAGCCCGAGACGCCAATATCAGCCAGAGGGCCGAAGGCACGAGAGCTGATATTGGTCGATGGCATGTATTATTAAATTTGTTATATACTTCGTAATTTCATATCAAAAACATGCCTTAAACCAATGAAGATATAATAACACATGAATAATGTCAGACGATGTTTTGTGACATATGGATCATTGCCTTAAATTTCTCCCTAATTCTGAAGTGAAAAAAATCAGAAGAGTTCCGAGAAGGGTTTGTTACGGATAGCTTTTAGCTCAGGTGAGCTAAAAAGACTTTGCAAAATGAAATGAAACTCACCTTCAATATTTAAGTGACACAAGTTACATAGTGTTTGTTCTCTAGGTGTTTGTGTAGAAAAAAAATGAAAATAAATTACAGAACTTTAGAGTACAGTCTAGAATGTATTTGGTTGAACATAATATCAGTACTTGTATTTTCTTGCTAAAAAAATCTTTTTGAATCAAAGATACCGCTAATATGTTACAGGTAGTGAAACTTGTCTACAATTTATTATTATTATACAATTTATCATTATTGAATGAAAAATACATACTCTTTCATAATATTGTAAACTGTTTCAGGGACTAACATCTATAAGGAGATGATTCCTCTGAATTTCACACAAATATTTCTAAAAAAATTTCTATGTATTGAAGTACCGGTATTCTTTCTGAAAATTTTTCTATCAAATGTATTGAAGTATTCTTTCTAAAAATATTTCTATCAAATGTATTGAAGTATTCTTCACATACCAACTTTGTTTTAAAAAGGCTGTTACCACAGAGCCTCCTTAAGCTCGCTTCAACCAATGACAATTACACAAATCTGTTGGATGTTTCAGTGTAAAATAATATTTATTTCCACCAAAAACTCACAGAAAAACTAACTGATAAAGATTTAACAAAATGCCAGTGCTCTTTGGGAATATACAACATTTCTCCTGCCTTGAGAATGCATTCTGAGTAGGAAGCATTCCTAAACAATGGAAACCTTTCAAAGTCGGGATTTTCAATGTCCACCTGACTTGTATTTTTCAGTAGCATGGTTTCATGGGGATACACATGTTTTGTGAAATCTGTAGAGTAAAGGCGAATATACTTCTCCCCAAATACTTGTGTTAGAAAGTTTTCTTTTGGGTCCTGGTGTAATGGGGACACAGTTCCTTGGGGACCAAACCAAGCATTAATGTCAACCTCATCCTCTGACCCCAAGCAACAATAATCTGGTATAATGATATCCTCTCTCATCTCTGGTATCTGATCAAATAGCTGGTGCTGTGCCAGATATCCGGTTGAAGTGCACCCAGAAGAATTGTTAATGAACTTTTCAATGAATTCACTTACTGTCATCAGACTCTGGGTCCAGTTCTCTTCTGTGTACTTGGAACCTATTTCTACTGGAACTAAGCGATGTCCAGCCAAGGACCGGATCCTATCTAGACTCCAGGATTTGGATCCATTGACTGCTGGCCAGTGATCCATCAATCCAGTCAAAATCACAGCTGTATGATTATCCAAATACTGATGTTTAAAAGTTTCCAGAGAAGGACGATAGCACCTTTTGATCGCCTTATCACTGTTGATAATAATTTTTTCACTTCCAACTGCAGAGGGAAAAGCTTTTTTAATCTTTGCATCTATATGTTTGTCCTCGTCTATTAACTTTCTTTTGTTGACTGTCACCGACTTTACAGAGTTCTTATAGATATCACTAAATGCATGCATCAACCGGTCAAGAACATTATCAAAGACAGGTGCCCCCATCAAAATCCCTGTATCAATTGTCTTTGTTATATCTCTGTACAAATCCTCATCCATGTCAGATTTGGTCTCAGTAATATATTTGCAGATGCTCAAAACAGCTGACCCTAATGTATACATATATCTCCAGTTAACATCCACATCTTTCCAGTATCCAGTGTTTAATTTCTCCCAAGTATAATCTAACACAGGTTTACACAGCTCCTTGGCAGAAACAAAATCTCCAATATAAAATGCTGTGCAACAGTCATTAAACATTTCCAGCAGTACATCATCTAAAAACTGCCTGTTCTTTATCCCTTTCAGTAAACCTTCCTTGCAGTTTGGGAGTATGCATAACAATGTTTTTGAATTTGTGCTCTTAAAAATAAAAAGTAAAATAATGTCAATTTTTCTTTTCAATGAATTGCTACAGAATTAATAAACCGATAACACTTGAGAGAGAGAGAGAGAGAGAGAGAGAGAGAGAGAGAGAGAGAGAGAGAGAGAGAGAGAGAGAATTTACCTACCATGCTAATGTGTTCAAAACGGAGTCAAGTCGAAAATGAAAGTAGACCGTTATACAATAGCATAAAGCTACATGTAAATGTATTGATTAATCAGCAGAAATTCATTTTCAGCACTCAGTTTAAAATGCAAATGCACTCTATTCGATCAGATTACCTGCACGGAGAGTATATATATAATTTGCTTTTTGTGCCTTTATAAAATCGGGTTCATTATCCAAGAAAAATAATTATAAAAGCGGGAAAATTCATAATGGTGCAAGTTCTAGTATCATTGTAAGTAAAAGTCTATATTTACATCTTCCAGTGTTTTTGTTATAACACTAGTTCATTGCGATTCGATTTTGTAATGTGTAGTTCAATGCATTTCATCAATAACATTTCAATATCAATCGTATAGTTGCTGAAGATAAAAAACAATGGGGAATCATTCTTTAAATATTTACTATATGAGGCCATGAGGTGATCAAATACGGTGATCTGACATTTAATCTTTCATTAAGTCCTTCGTGCTTTATTGGATATCATCACATGGACCGTAATTGATAGCCTCATAATACTCGAAGACTTAAATATATTAACTGATTAAGTATGATAGATGTGTATTCACATGTATAGGCTCAGTATTGCCACGGAGATTTATAATGGGGAAAGTTGACATTTTTTCTCTATTCAGAGTCACTCGGAATAATACGAAGAATTTTTCAACGTTATCAACTGGGTCTGTTAAAATCCCAGTAGACACCTCATTTTTTAGCCATGATTGAAACCTGATAAGCAAGAGGGTCATTTCGAAGGAGGAATCTTGGAAATTTTTCATACTTTTATTGAACATTGTTTGGATCCTAAGGAATATGCAAATATCGAGTAATTAAGCAATATGTGAATAGATGATATCTTGGGACAGAGTAGTGGGTTAACCTTTTGCTCAGTCAGTAGAGCATTGGTTTTTAAACTGAAGGTCCTGAGTTCAAGTTTAGTTGTGGTCATTCCTCCTCTTCTCTTATATTCTTCCCCTTTTCTTTGAGGTTTCTAACCCAGTATCTCCTTAGAAATCTCACTCGAGACTCTTTATTCCACTCCACATGGGTTATTTTGTTAAGCGCCAATGCAATAGGACTAGTGCTAGTCATTGTCGGAAACCATGCATGATTCACATCGAGGAAGCTTGTGTACTCAAAACCATGGTTTGCGATGATGGTGCTAGTAGAAGCATGGCATTACTGAGTCTATATACACATCATTCTATTATCTAAGTAATAATCATTCTTTAAATATTATGAGGTGATCAATTAAGGTTGGGCATGATCAAATCTATCATAAAGCTGTTTGGGCTTTATCGGATTTGATCACTCCTGACCGGATTTGATCACCTCATAATACTCAAAGAATGATTCCTTAAAGCTGAACACCGCTCGTAAATAAGCACTGTCCTCTATATTTCTCTTTAATCACTGCTGTCCCTACAACCCTTATATAAGGGACAGACCTCTAAACAGTTCAAAGTACTTCGCTGTAGAGGTCTCACCTATGTGGACGTACATTTTGCCTCGCCGTGTTACCCGGTCGCGATGAAATTATCAAATTTTCCGCACTTTTTGAAGCCAGGAGAATACTAACATCAAATAAATTGGTCAATGCATTATTTACGAACAGAAAATGAACATAAGATAAGAAAAAAATTCATAAAATCTAAAGACCACGAAAGGAATACTACATGTCGGCCACGAGGTTCAGGTGTGCAATCGGGTGTAACGAAATCGAAGGGTTTATATACCAGGTATCTGTGTGACGATGCCTATTCACGAGCGGTGTTCAGCTTTAAATACATAGCAATTTGATATATTTTTGGCACTAGCTGTGTATTGTGCCACTGCAGCTTTGTTTAACACAGTCTAACTCGCTATGGATGATCAAAGTAAAATTGTATGTATTTTGAAATAAACTTTTTTCCAAGACCAGACAGCCCAAACCAGTGCCCAGAGTGGGCAATAGTTGATCTTCAAGGAAGTTTAGAAACCAGACAACCTGTTCCTCTTGGAGGGAAGTTTGTAGGAGACCTTCATTTTACGAAACAGGTACAAACCAACTGTGAAATTTGGAACGTTACCGTTGCCAATTATTGTTGAACTGTTGAATAATTAATTATAATAAACTTGAGTTTCAAAACAGTACTACTGAATTGAAAATTTAATTTAATTTATAGTGATATACAATTTTTTATTCATGAATAACATTTCTGTATTGTTCTTTATTGCATTATAAAGTTATTTTGTTTTTATGTTTTATGTTCTAAAAGTGGAATATGACTTTGGTTGCCAAAAACATTATTTCAATTCTAGTAGCTGCGGACCTGTAGCTCATTGGTCTGAAATAAGTTTGGATTGCTGACCAGTGAGCTTCAGATCTGCAGCTAGATTTCCGGTGTCAGTTTGTTGTGGTGTGAGAATCTGTCAATAGTTTGGCAAAATTTTGTAAATAACTAAAATTAGTCATTATTTTCTGTAAAAAAAAATTGCTTTATGATATGGTTTTAATTTTTGGTCTTAACAAAAGAAGCAACTTAAGTAAGCTAAGTATAAAAAAAGAGGCTCTTTTGTTGTTATTTTTAATAGACTTTGTGTGCTTCTGTGGTTTTGAATCTTATTCCCATATTGAAAATGACAAGTAATGAAGTTATTAAAATCTCGAAGATTGCACTCAAATACTGTTCCTGTTTCCTTTCTTGGTTTTATATAGATTCTCATTGTGCTGGCATATTTTTCATTCATCTTTTGTTATATTTTTTTCAGTTTGTTTACCGTACATAATTATATAGCTATAATGGTACCAAATGTGACCATTTTTTATTTTCTGATAATAACTTGTAATGTTGTTTCTGCTTTGTAGAATGTTCCCATACTCATCATTGGGCATCATATTCTGTATGGTAAAATTGTGGATATGGAAAAGCCCTTTGCTGTTATTGTGAAAGACGAATCTTCTGAAACTGCCACAGACAGGGACACTGATAAAAATACAAGTGTGAACTATGTTGTGAAGGCACTCATCAAGAAAAAGTTACTCTTCAAACAGAGACCCAAACCAATAATTGCTAATATACCCAAAAAACTGTGATAGATTCTCATATTTTTTTTTTATTTTTCATATTCAATTATAGACATTTATGTATGAATGTACAATTCTGAATCAATAAAAGTGCAATCATGACTGCATTTTTCACCACACTTGATCAGGATGCAACTTTGCTGTTAGTCTACGAGCTATTAAAATGTACACAAAACAACAGAACATTTAGTTTGTTCCAACACAACACATTTTGTTGAATTTTGCTAACAGTCAACCCATTGTTAAAATTAGTTTAATGCTGAAGGTGTTGATTTTGTTCACAAAAACTTGTCCACTAACTGCATTATTCTATCCTGTTCTTTTTCTCTGGCCTCTGGGTCTTTGGCATCACCAATATTACCGGCATACTCTGAAACAAAATAAACATTTCATACAACTTGAAACTTTATGAAGTCAAACAGGATGGTTTTTAGTTATAAATACATGCCGTATAACAGTTATTTTCTGTCGCATAAAATTTTTGCAGTTAAGACCCTAGAAGGTATCAAATTATACTCTGCGTTTCCAATTTCTGCTATTAGAACTCAAAAATTGAATTTTAACATTTAACGTATTATCCCAATACATTGTATCGAACGTATTAATTGATAATTGAAATAGTAATTGTCGCATGGTCAATGTTTAACAATGTTCTGTTGTTTAAAAATTCGCACAAATATTTACAAATGGTGATTAATTTGAATCTTTTTTTTTTACTTCTTTTGACTCGTAATCAAATTATACATTTATGTTTTGACTGACTTGAACCTTCGATATCAATTATTTGACTTGACCGATCATATTGAGGATACTTAATCGGTACAATTCTTATATGATTGTTTATCCTAGAAGAATAGGGATATTATTACTAAGATTGTTGCTGTTTTGAATTAGATTCATGAAAATGAATTTCATACATGCTCTTGGAATACATTATCTGCACATGCAGATCAATATGTATAACCTGAGAAATAAATCATGTCGGATGATTTTGTTACTTTTGAGTGTGTATTTTTGGAGATACATATACATGTACTAAAATATAAGTTCTTTATAATAATTAAATGTGAATTTAATGAGTATTTCCACACAAATGACATTGAACTGAAATGATATCACAAGTTCATCACAGGTAATTACCGAATACAGACTACTTAGTAGCATACTGACCATTTGAGAATACAACCGGTTGATTTTGTGAATAATTTAAGAATATTTTGTGATTTTTATTTCTGCACATTTTTCAAACCAGCAAAATACTGCAGAAAATAAACAACTGCAGAAAATACTCATTATACTGTATATATTAAGTTTTGAAGTATGGTGAATACATGTATGTTGCTTAATCATATTTTGTATGGATGTTCAGTCTTGTTCTCAAGCACATGTGGGTCCTTTTAAATGTCTATTATAAAAAGGGTTCAACTTACCCCTCATGATACTCCTAATGGATTTGACGGATCCTCCCCTCATATTTAAAATCTGCATTATTCTTTGTTTTATCTACAATAACAAGATGCAACTGTTAGCTATTTTTCCTTCCAAGCTGGGTCACATTGCATTAGCATAGTGAAAAATGTAACGGACCAATGTTAACCTTAAACAATGAATTCAAGTTCAGACTGTCGTCCTCATCTTGTATTATACACGTACATGAGTTTGACAGAAGTTTAAAGATAATAGAAATAGATTAAAGACTAAAACAATATTTACATGTATAAAGAATCTAATTTGGCTCATTACCGATTTCAAATTTTAAAAAAATTTTTGGAAGTCTAGTTTAGACTACTGTATACAGGGTTATTTTCGCCCTGTGTGTAATTTTCGCCCTTTTACCCTTGCAAGCTTTTTCGCCCCATCTTGAATTCGCCCAGATGCAGTTGTGTTAACAGAAATATTATTTGCAACATAGAATTTGCAGTTTTAAATTCGCCCTCTGACAACGAGGGCGAAAGGGGCAAAAATAAAACGGGGGCGAATATTTCCCTGTATACAGTATGCATGTAATGCTGCAGTTGAAATGACAGTAATAGGTGCTCCTCTTCTTTGTATATATACATGTATTAGTACTGTGTTCCATGCATAATTGGGTTCACAGTTACCCAGTCAGAACACTAGTACATTGTATTTAGTTTTAGATTAACAGGATTAAAGATATCAAAATAATAGGCAATGGGGAATTTCTAAAATGGAATTTAGCCCAAGATGTTTTAGGGTGGGAGACATCTCTATTAGTGACGTACTGTAGAGGCCCCTGTGGCACTAATCTCCAGCATCACGTAGTCGACCAGCTGGAGGGTGAACAGTCCAGCGTCCAGTCGCCGGATGTAGAACTCGTCTTCCAGGTCCTCATCCATGTCTTCTCCCCTCCTCTTCAGGCGCTGTTTCTCTTGTTCTATTTCCGTGTCTATAAGTCTCACCTTGTCCAGGTATTTGAAATGCAACTCTAATAACCGTTCAACCTAAAAAAAATTATTCAAAAGAACCAAAAATGAACTAAACAACAGAAACTCAACGAGCATTTGACAAGATAAATATCATATGCTTTGCTATTTATTTTTATGAATGAAGAGAAATCTCAGTTGCTTTCATGGGAAAATAATTTTTTTGACCTAAAAAACATAACCTCTCCTTGTCACAGGTCTTCAATCATTTATATATTTTCTACACGTACCTTCAATAAACACACTTACCTTTAAACCCATGATAATGAGTATCAACTAACTTGCAAACAGTCCTAGTTTTACTTCAATTACCCACCTTTTCATGATCGTTTTCTGTGAATTTACTGATGAGTCTCTGTCGTTGTGTGGCTTGACAATTCCTCAACAAGGAGGCAATGATATTGGTGATATGTTCTGAAATATAAAAAACACTAAAACTCTTTCAAAATTCCAAAAGGAAGAAAGCAATTACATATAGAATCTAATAATTTTGATCATTACATGCTTCCATAACTGATATGTGATACATTTATTCACAATTACAGTAAATCAGTTTCAAATGCAGAAATTTTTAATAATTTGACCAATTTCTTATTTTCTCTTATCTTCTAGTTTTAAAGGGAGAGCAAAAAAGAATTTCAATAGATCAACAGTTTTTAAGTGCTCTTTCACAGATAAGAGTTCAATCCACAATGAGATTCAATGTTTAATTAATGGTATTTCTTTGTCACATTTTATGCATGTACCTTCTAGTTCTGCAGGTGATGGACCTGCTCTTCCTTTAGTTGGTGTTTTCATGAACAAAGGAAATATGGTTCTGAGCCCAAGAATATCAACAAATTTCTGACTGTTGTCTGACCCTTCCTGACCAGTCATGGCATGGTTCAACACTTTTATTGCACTGTTTCTGGACATCTTCTTTTCCCTAAAGTTTAAAATAAAAATATTGTCATTTTCATCTAATAGACACCTGAATTTGGAAACATCAATTCAACGATAACTGGAAGAAAGGTTATTTTTCGATTCCACAGTACAATTCAATGAATATGTCCAATTTTAAAAGATTTTTTCTCACCTTAACATGAGATTCATCAGCTGTAGCCCCTCCCCTCGAAGGAACTTGCTGCGATTTTCTGAGCGCATTAAGCATGAACACAAAGAGTTGAAGAGATTCTCCATCATCTCAATTTCTTCCTTGGTGTTGGGGTCATGTCTTTTGTATGCCTACAAAATGTATTCATTTAATATCATATACATTACCGGTAAATAACAAACTGAATTCAGCTGGGTGGTGTCTGTATGCTTGTTTAAAGTTTTATATAGGTGTACAGATAATGATGTAGATCAATATTGATGTTATTACAAACACTGATGTAAATTAGATTTTTACCGCTAACTGTTGTAATAAAACATCAATTCCATCTAAATCTCCAAGAAGCAGTCTGTTATCTGATTTAAAAACAAAAACAACATTATAAAATAGATTAACAGCAAGCAATGCATTTTGTAATGCCAAGTTAACTTGATAAGATTTTTATGTTTAATCTTACTTAAACAAAAACATAGGTAATCACAGATTACAAAGCTCACTGAGACGAGGCATCACCTTTATGAGGCATCACCTTTATGAGACCACCTTTATCATATTATATGAAAATCATACTTTATGATCTTGGATATTCATGGATACTGTTTTGACACAATATCGTATATCATCTGTTAAAAATTGTATGATAATCATAATTATGTTCATTTCATATGGTATTGTAAGATACAATGTTTATCAATACAATAATATAAATTACAAATCCTGCATCCTATCATACTTTCAATATATATCATATTAATAATACAATAAAATACCGTAATAAATAATGATGAGATATGATAGTGTAACACATGATATGACATTGTATAGTGTTTTACATTATTGAATTTGATCACATAACACAATATCATAATACATAATATTTGATACAATATAGTATTATATGACACAATATCATATCAAATAAAACATCACAATATTGTATATCATGATATCATATTGTATAATATAGTATGATTTTGTATTGTATGATACTGTATCATATTAGATACAATATTATATCATATCATTTACAATGTCATGTGATATAGTAAAATATTATATAATACAATATCATTTTATACAAAATGTATCATATGAGACAATAAAATATATAACATTATCATATTATACAATTTCATGTGATATAATAAACGAATATCAAATTACACAATATCGATTGATACCATATCATATAGTACAATATCATATCATATGATACAATATTGTATATTGCAATATCATATGTAACAATATCATGTGATAAAATAATATACTAATGATACAATATTAGGGATGGGACGATCTACCAATGCACTGGTGCATCACAGTATTTATTTTGACGATATTTGGATCGATACATTTACCATTAATACAACGATACCTAAGCATCCTTTTTTTTTATTTTCCAAAAATATAATAGCTATTTTTAGTCCGGGCGCCTAATTTGAAAGTACAAAAATGGCCGTAAACCTAGTAAAGTTGTCGTAAAACTGTTAGAAAGCTAAATCTGGAGTGTGGAAAACTTTTGGATTACTTTTTTTTGAAAAAGTAGTGTATCCGAGACTAAAGTAATTTGTAAATTGTGCAACGCTCATTTTAAATATAATAAAATAACTGTGGACATAAGGTAATACATTGACAGATTGAATAAATCTTAAACCCTTTTCATGTTTTCATTTCGTTGCAATGTATTATGATATGTATCGTATTGCATCTCATGTATCGTAATATGTACCGAATCAGCCAAGTACAGTATCGTCCCAGCCCTATCCTATAAAATATATATTATACACCATTGTATCATAATATACAATACAATACATAACAATATCATGAAACAATATCACATCATATCATAAAATATAAAAAAAAAATTGATACAATATCATATCGTATCATATAACTTTTTACAATACAACATATGATATAATATTGTATCATATTAAACAATAGTGTATCATATCATACAATACTATATCATAGGAATCATGTTAAATCTTTTAACAACAAACACATCTATCAAGCAGGTTTGAGTGAGGTAGATTTTTTTAGCATCCTTGATAATGGAGATCAGGCTCTGCATCTGAAGCTACCTCTACGATTCATTTATATTATAGTTATATCAACTATGCAAGCTATTATCTATAAAAAATTGTGACCTGTTCCAAAAATACTAAACCTCTCCAGCATCCGAAATCTATGGCTCAGATTCATCATTGGTGCATCAGTATCATAAGACGCATCATCCATGCAAGTTTAGTGAAGTTAGGACCAGTAATAACTAAGATATACCGGTAATCATCAGAGAGCAACCGCTTCTAAAACTTTAACCAGCTCTAAAAACCTTAATCTTCCCCAGCATCCAAAACTTATCACTCAGATTCAGCATTCAAGACTGTTAGGTGCATAAGTATCATAAGATCCACCATTCATGCAAGTTTGGTGAAGTTAGGACCAGTAATAATTAAGATATAATCATCAGAGGACACCTGCTCCAAAAACTTTAACCAGCTCCAAAAACCTTCACCTCCTCCAGCATCCGAAACCTATGGCTCAGATTCAGCATTCATGCCTGTCAGGTGCATCATAACTCATCAGTATCATAAGACGCACCATCAATGCAAGTTTGGTGAAGTTAGGACCAGTAATAACTAAGATAAAGTAACCCTCTGCCATAAGCTCCCCTGACTTCGTCTCGGTGAGCTAAAAACTAAGTCCAACAGGTGATTTTTTTTTCAATAAATTATCAAAAATTAAATTCAAGTAATATGCACACCTATGGTATATGAGGGTTGTTAGAATATTCGCAGACAAAGTGATTTATGGAAAAATTACTGTTTACTTTGTAGGATGACGTATGTCTTATTAAATGCGTCAATTGAAAATAAGTATGCAAAAAATCAAATGATTTGATAAGTTGTTCAAAATATACAGCGATTTTCAGCATGTATGATTTAGATTTACGGAGCGCCATTTCATATTTCCACAACATCATGTAATGTCAAACAACTGCACTGCACACCTGTCACGCATTTTCAAAGTAAACACCTTCTAGTTCCACGCACTTTTTAACCCATTCATAAAATGCACCTTAACACCGTTATTTGTCAAGATTTTGTATAATGTCTTTTGAGTCATATCATAGATCATTTAGGTCCGAAAATCTTAAAACTTTCAGGCGCGAGTCGTCCATATTTGGAATAATATTGTCAGAAATTCTAATTAAATTGAAACTTTCCAAAAATGACCTGATGGTTATTTTAATGTTATATGAAATATCGTATATTTTTATTAGTTTAAACAGTACATTTTATTAATAGGTAGAAATGCATACAAAATATGAAAATATCAAAAGCTGACATGCTCCGTGAAGCATACCTTATCATAATAAATAAGCTGTACATTTTTTATAGTGCATCTTAAAAAAAACAAATCTTTACATATTTATAAGAAATTACGTCAAGTTTAATACAAAAAAGTTTCGCTGGTATCATGCAAATAATCCGCTCACAATTGAACTTGTTTGCAAACTTTTCTAACAACCCTTGTATGTACAATTGATCTGCAAAACAACAGCTTCCTATCTTGAAAACTTTACAAGAAATTATCCATACTAGGGTTACCCTATATGCAATATTATGCGAAAAAAATACCCGTTTGGCAGCCACACACCAGTCATTATCACCATTTCAATAACCGGATTTTTCCTATCGAAAACCCAGTTAAAAATGGCCATGACCATCTAGCCTTGTTAATAATTTTTTCTCTTACCATCACTGTTCTGTAATAATATGGCTAAAATTTCACTGGCATACAGTTTATTGGCATCAAATGGCATTTTTGCCTGTAAATAAAGAGAAGGCAATCAAATAATCAACATCCTTCAGAAATGACTGGGTTCGACATCTGATGTTTATAATGAGTAGGTTTGCACACACCTATACCTCACTGTGGTAAAACAGTCTTTATGTCACCGTATCAGTTTGCTTACTGTTTACATTGTAGGAGGTCTCAATAGGACAACTATGATCTTTTTGTATAAATTCACATTTCCATAATCATAATCCTAAAATCTATTTGATATCTTCCTCTACCCACTATTGTTTAAAGAATATATCACATGTTTTTAAATTTTTTCAATTTTGAAATTAAAATAATTCTATGCTCATTAAAAATGAATTACATTGTCTTTTATGAAGTATCAGATTGTGATCTGTGTGGTTTCCTTTCTATTTAGAGTATTTGTGGGGTTTTTTCAATGCAACTTAAAGCCAATCAGAGTAATTCTGATAACCATCAAACCATGATATGACATACCATCGTCCACTCCATAATAATATTTACCACTATGTGTCCCATCATACCATGATTGCAATACACATTTCAGTTACAGTCAATATGGTATCAAGGGGCATTTGCATGCATGTGGAAATAGATATAACCTACTGATACTGAAAATACATGAAGTACTGATATTACATCAAGTATTACCTTTATTCTTCTCAGTAACCACTGCAGTAACCCCTGCTGAGCTGCATCTGATGACATTTCAGGGCGATACTCCAGTAAATTCTCAATTATTGCTTAAAGAATAAAAAAAAAAATTGTTGTCCAAAATCTAAACAACAGAATTATGCAATCAAGAACAGATATGCTTCTGGGTTTGCATTATTATAGAAATTGTAAAAGTTGTGTAAATAGCATAATTGTTTACTTATGTATATGTATGCCTACAAAGAAACTTGTGATTAGCACAAAATTTTACATCATACGAGCTTCATTCCCCAAGTGTTAAGAAAGATAACTTAGTGGTAAATGCATGTTTTTCCTTTACCTTACGAAACTGTCATGTTAAAAGACTCTTGCCTGTTCTAAAAGATACGCCGAATTGTGTTTTTATTTCAAATCTAGAATGTTTACTAGTTTTCTTTGAGGATTGGAAGGAATTCATTTTCACCGAAGCAAACAGACTGATGGTGAACCATTAATAATTGGTGGTCAGATTTTTTGTGGGCTGTCCAAGTTAACACAGTAAGTTCTATGTTGAGACACTCATCTTGGCTATCCACTCTTTTCATGGGGGAGAGTACAGGACCCAATACCCTTGGTCCGATAGAAATTATCATCTGCGCATGGACAGCATGTCAATATTCTCATGATCCTTCACAATTAAAGCAAATTTTAAAATATTACCTAAAGTGTTGTGGACACCATCTGCCTCCTCCTTATTGTTTTCATCGAGCCTTTCCATATTCTGAACCAGTATTGCTACAATCTGTCCATCAACCTGCAAAAGGAGGAAAAACAGTCAATAATCAAATTATGTTAACTTGTAGTAAATACGTACTACCTTCCTTCATGGAACACACTATTTTAACCCAAATAATTCATTATGCAGGCTTAAAGTGAAATTGGGTTAACAAGACCAGGCTATATGAGGTACCAATAAAATGACCCCCCCCCCCTTTTTTTGCTTTACAATTAGATAAATGAAGGATAATTGGCTTCTTCTTATCATTTAGTTGTATCTGGTTTGATCTTACTTTGTTGATTTAGATTTTATTCTCACCATAACATCTGTAAATGCTGTAGCTGCCTCATCATTTTCATTCAATGTGTCCACATCTGTCATTTCTTGTATCAAATCCACAACTGCTATTGAGATATGTATACTTGTAACTAAGGAAAATTAATTTTAAGAACTGTTTCTCTTCTTTCCATCCTTATCTCCCCCTCCCTTTTCCCCGAAAACCACCACCACCACCTACAAAACAAGTTGAGAGAGGATAAAAATAAGGAAACTGCATAAGACAAAACAAAATACTGGTACCCACAATGGGAAATGACAAGCAAAAATGGGTTTTAAAAATCATCTTTACAACTAAGGTTTTGTTACATGCTCCTTATTAAAATATTTCTTAGAGGTTTGAAAAGGATATCTGTGTTTTCATGGGAGAGGAGTTGAAGTAAGGATTGCACAGTGTTCAGGTCCACCAGAATATGATACAGCTCAGGAACAGTGGCTATCATGTGCATTTCCTGTATGATTTCATTTAATTCGATTTCTGATTCCATAAACCTGTAAAGAGACAGCCAGAGCACTTCAAAAGACCCGAAATATTATTTCTGTCATAATACATATGAAGAATTTTGAATTTTTTCTTATTTTAAACACAAAATTTGTATATATCCGATGTACACACTTCTCAGGGAGATCTGGGTATTTAATTCTCTGCTCTTGGTTTTTGTAGACTTTTTTTTCAAAATTTAAGAGCATCTTTTTGAGACTGGTTTCATCCAGAGTTTCTGCCTATGTAACAATACAGAAAATCGCATAAAAATGGCATGCAAGATAAATATATATAAAATGTCATAGATTAGCATGCATTTACACTTTTACTGTTTTAAGTAAACATTATTATGATAACAAATAAATTTACAATGCAATAAAATGTTATCATAAGGAAGACAACTTTTCATATTGGGGCTGGTTGTCTTTTTCCATAAACATTCATCAATTCATTCAACAATGACAATTTTGAGTTATAAATGAATAAAAGAAAATCAAATAAATCCTCTATGCATGTTGTATATCAGAAGGGTGCAGTTTTTCAGTATATTATATAAAGTGAAGCATACACTGGTCTCTGTTTCTACCAGCTGAAGAATCTTCTCTCTCTCTTCCTCACTGATCTTGGAGTCCTCAGAAAATGATACTTGGCCTCTCCTTCTTTTATCAGTGACTTGATCTGAAGCATCATCATCATGGAATCTCTTTTTGCCTTTTCCTGTGGGCTGTGGTTTTTCTGGCTAAAATCAAACATCATCATTATGTACAATGCAATTTATTCTTACCTCATCAGGCACTACAGCACATCTCTGTTAATTTTAATCTAAGTTTAGACTATAAGTGGAACTGAATCCAGGTTTCTGGACGGTCATACATCACTCTCAACCTTAATATCTCATTAGACAAAATATGATCAAAAGTGCATTATACATTGGAACAAATTTTTAACCCATTTTCAGAGCATATTTCTTGATACCAAATAGGTATGTCTTCTAATATCTCATGTTATGAGAGATGTGTGTATAAACACTTATTCTGTCAAAATCTCTGTTTCTTGATTTAATTTTCACATATTAGAATATTTACCCAGTGTCTCTTGCACCAAAAAAGGTTCTTGCCAGTTCTTTGCCATTACATAATCAGCCCCTATTGGCACGTTATGTGGTCACTGTATGTTTAACAATTTGTTGGGATCAAAGCATGCTTATCTCATGTTGGACTTAACACTTTAAGGCCTAATGAAGTGCAGACAGATTTGGCGATCATGTTGATCTGATCGAAAACTTTCATTATTTACTTAGTGTCCCATTATGCAGTGACTTTTCCAAAATCTTTACGGGAAATTTGGGTTGACAGCTGTACATTTCCATAAAAACAAGAGATGTTTGTGAAACACTTATGCCCCCTCCCTTGGAACATCCACAAAGAAAATGAACATTAACTGTGAATATTTGGAATTTGTCTAAGTCCAAGGGGCATAACTCTGTCGAAAATTGCTCTTTCATACCCAAAATTAAACTTGACCTAGATATCATTTAAATATGTATACCAAATTTCATTTCAATATGTTCATCCTCTGCAAAGAAAATGAGCGGAAACTGCAAATAACTGGAATTTTTCAACGTCCAAGGGCCATAGCTCTGTTGAAAATTGCTCGATTGTACCCAATATCGAACTTGACCTAGATATTATCATGATAAACCTGTATACCAAATCTTCGAAGGGGGGCATAATAAATTTACTGCATACAAAAACTTACGCATGGTTAATATTAGATAGAATGTTCTATCGTTAAAATGACAAATGTCCAACGGACCCGGTTTAACAATAGAATTCGTCCCATATACTCGCTTCGTAGCAATTAAAAAAATGATATTGCACTGTATCTTTTCATATGATTGGTTTCAAATACCTACAATGTTGCTTTTTTATAATCCCTTTTTACCACATTAACTGTTTTTGCCACGAAATCGCTGCCACTTTTATCATCACGTTTGAAAATTCGCTGTTTATGGGTGTCATGTTAAGGATACAATCCGAGACATTCCGAGTGCGATTTCTGACAAAATGGCAGGCAAATTCAAACGCGTATTTCAACAAAATGCCTTGGTACAACTCATTCAATGGATATTTTGTGGACTAAACTACATATGCATGTTCAAAAAGGTTTGTAATGTATAAAATGTGTTTTTCCCCTGCAGATTATTTTTAACAGACTTAAAATAGCTGATCTGCTTCGCGGCTGCTACATTGCAAGTATATGGGATGAATTCTTGCTGTGACCTGAGCGTAGCCTGGTCACGGTAAGATTATTCTTTCTAGGTTAATATTACATACTTAAACTGAACAGGAATATTATCTATACATATTTTCACACAAAAAAAACATTCCTGAGAGATTTTACTACAAATTCACCACTTGATTTGCCCCAAACATTTCCTAAACACCTAACCGACCTCGAAAACAAAGTATTTTAATTCACTCAGTTCATCATTATTATCAGTAAGCAAACCACCACAGTTCTTTTTACCTGATTACCAGGTTTGCAAGAGTGTTTAAAAGATATTTAGAGGCAAGTAAGGTTATGCATGCAAAGTAAAATGTCTCAGGAACTTTTTTGGTACAGTATTAAAATTTTCACACAATATAGGCCTATATTTCTAAATTAGAATAGGTTCAAAACCGTGCGCAACATTTTGTTAGCAAAAGATATACATTTTTGTATTGATGGAACTGTAGTTCTACGGTCAGTCAACTAAAATTCCGGTAGAACTTCAGTTCTGCAGCTATTGTTATATATGAGTGGTGATGCCTCATTGAGAAAATTCGAGTGAATATTTCAAGTTTTCACATCTTGATGAATATGATCAACCAAACTTCAAACCATCGACCTTCCATGTAATTAACATCTAGAAATAGAGTATATGCATAACATTCTTGCTATGATATTTCAAAAATCCCAAATAATTTACACATAAGCGTGTTACCTGAAAAGAAAGTAGCTCCCCGACGTCCATTTTGAATTATTCTTTTGATTAATCCATCGCATCTGAAGAAAACTTTAGAGAGGTATCGATAATTACTTACACGTGACGTCAATTGACCAATCCAAAAATATAAATGGCGACGTCTATAGAGTCGGTCAATTTGTAGAAAATTAACGTTTATTTCTCAACTTTCACTTATAATAAAGCAAAATAAAGATAAGACACGAATCTTGAACAAAGAAAGATTAGATATCCACGATCCTTTTCCCTTTCCATCGAATTCTAGGTAAGAAAATTAGGGTGAATAATGTTTACGTTGTATAGCACATTGTTTTAGAATTTTTAGATTATCAATGAATAGGGCCGTATATATTACATGAGAATATACGTCCCTGATATAATTTGAGCAATAACAATGATTAAGTTTCATATTTGTTTGTGATCTTGTTGGATTCCAAACATCCGTATGTAAATCATTGACAGATATTCCGTATACATGATGTTGATAGTTCACGTTACCTACATGGTTTGTAGTTGACCTAAAATGGTTTATACGTGGTCAATAAATTCCATATGGAGGTCCGCTCTCGCCCCATTTGGAATTTACTGACCATGTTTAAACCTTATTAGATCAACTACAAACCATGTAAAGATAATATTCTTAACTGTCTGCCTTTGTGTACAAATAGATATGATCAGAAATTAAACCCCATTTCATTTGTAACCAGTAACAAGGCACTGTTTTGCAGGTGACAAAAGTAACATATATATGACAAAACTTTTTATTTTCAAGTCAAGTCCAGATGCATCATCCATGCAAGTTTGGTGAAGATCTTAGATACAGGACCTGCAACTAAAACTTTAACCAGGTCCGTTAATATGGATAAATGGCAAATAATGAATAATATCAATAAAAACTTAGGTTTTATAAGTTTTAATTTGGGTAAAAAACATGACATCTTTCTTCTCTAAGAATGATGTCATAATGCTCAAAGGGAGTAATATTTTGTGCTGACTATGTATGGAATATCCTTGTGACTGCCGATAGCCAATAATTTTTTTAGAATTTAGCAGGAGGTAGGATATACATGTAAAATATGTTTATATTTTGAATAGTAATTTTAAATATGATTGTATAGGACAGATTTACAGAGCGACTGTTTACTGAAAGCTAGATTCCAAATTTGTGATACAGTTATATTCTATTTCTGCAGCTGATTTATTTCTGTTTACGAATTAAACCAAGATATTTAGGCGAGATTCAGTATGGTTCATCATCGGAAACCCACTGCCAGTCAAGCACACATGTATGCTTACTTACACATGGACAAACTTTCTGAATATTTCTTGTGCTCATGAAGAAGTCATGCTCTGTTCAGAAAGGCTTCTTCACACTTTGCACAGATGGGAAGGGAAAAGTCACCAATCATATTATATTGCTTACACTTGCATCAGTTAATAATAATTATTCCATGCATTGAACATCATTATTGCTCTTTTTTAAAGCAAGCACATCTCACCAGTACCAAACACCTATAAACAAAGCTTTAACAACCAGTGCATTGGAAACTGAACAAGCAAGCCTAGCCCTACAAATTCATCATGTAAATTTTTTGGGCAGTTTTCTAGCCAAAAGTGGCTGACCTTTCACTCACAATTGGTTTTGTGAGGTTCATCGACTCGTTTTGAGTACCGGTATCTTGCACACTTTGGAGAGAACAAAACGAGCTATTAAGACACACTTCCATTCCTTTGTACTCGTTCGAGAAACATAAATAGAGAAAAAGAAAGTTTATGTATGATGTCACAGTGAACAAGCGCTCTTTATTTCTCACGATAAATGTAGAGGTGGATCAGGCATCTGTACTGCGTGTAAAGTAATAATTAATCAAACTTTTTTAAAATTTAAACTACGATTCCTTGGCTAATATTGATCAAGCATCTTTATTTCTCACGATAAATGTAGAGGTGGATCAGGCATCTGTACTGCGTGTAAAGTAATAATTAATCAAACTTTTTTAAAATTTAAACTACGATTCCTTGGCTAATATTGATCAAGCATATGTACTGCATGTAACGTAATAATTAATCAAACTTTTTAAAATTTAAACTACGATTCCTTGGCTAATAAGTTTTTGTCTTAATTTAATGGCTTTAGTTAGATAAGGGGATGATACAGATGCAAGTTCCATACTTTACTTATTGATCCAATTGTGGGAAGAAATTAAAAATATCTTATTTTTAAAGAAATACAGCCAAATCATTTTGTGATAAATAAAAGAAGAGAGGAAAAAATTTAGAAAGTTTAAAAATATAAGTTAAAGAAACCTTTAAATGGAAATGGGTAATAACAAACATAAAAATGAGGGGAGGGCCACATACCTACAACATATATTCTTAGCATACAAAAATAATAAACCAAATGAAACAGGTGAAAAAATTATAATCCAGATAACAAGGAACAAAAGCAATAATGCTGACAAGCTATTTAGCCATTTACAGATCTTACTGATCAAGGGTAAATGAATGTTTAGAATGGGTAATTCTGTGGAATGTAGTTGATCATATGTTGAGTAATTAGAAACCTGAAAGTCAATACAATGTATTACTACTTATGGTTTAAATATTTGATGTTTACAATCCCTTATTGACTTTTTTTAGTTAAATCCTGATGGATGATGATACTGCAACAGTAACACCAACTAAGGACGAAAA
This sequence comes from Magallana gigas, assembly GCF_963853765.1. Lineage (NCBI taxonomy): Eukaryota > Metazoa > Mollusca > Bivalvia > Ostreida > Ostreidae > Magallana > Magallana gigas. The sequence continues at coordinate 26,750,369 of NC_088855.1, read as the reverse complement.
CTCTGAAATTGATGCCAACAATGGTGACCTAACTTGTGGCAGTACTAATGATGAACAATTGGAAAAAGATGCAAGCCATGATGATTTGGAAGATGCTGATAAAATCAGTAGTTCTCCCCTTGACAGGAAAATAGAAAGTGAGGAAGATCAGGTGGAAGATCAAAAGAATGAGGAAGAAGCTGCCAGTCCATCTTTATCTCCTAGTGTGAATGATGAAAACACATCTAGCCCAGTTGGCAACAATGAGGAATCGCCCGAGGAATCTGAAATTAGGAAAGAAGAAGGAAGTAAAAAAGGAGACAACAGTGAGGATTTAGCAAGTGAATCGCAAGAAGAGTTAGCCTGCGATGATGAAGTAAGCAATTTCGGAAATGAAGCTGAGCAAGATTCTCAAGACATTGAAAGCAAACAAAAACTTGATAATGAGGGTGTGGTTGATGATGAAAGGAATTTCAGAGATATAAATGAAATATCTCGGGAGGTCTCAGAAAACGCTCAATCTAGGACAATTATTGATAATACTGAGGAAATTTCTAATCAAGATGATGTTTGCAGAGATTCAGTGGATAAGTCAGTTGGTAGCCCTGAAAATGAGGAGAGTGTTAACCAGGATTTACCTTCAGAAACTAACTCTGGAAGAAACACACAGGAAAGTGATATTGAAAGTGATGAAGATGTGAATGAATGGGAGGATGATGTGGCTAAAAATGATGAGGCTCCAACAAGGGATATTGAGGAATCTATGGACTTGGATGATAATTCTGGAGCCCAGCATGTAAAAGAAGCAGAAGAAGTTTCAAGTGATGATGAAAATGAAACTCAGTCAAGTCAAGTATCTCAGTCAAGTCAAATATCTCAGTCAGAGTTAAGTCAAGGAAATGAAGAAGAAGAAGACAAGGCAGGAAATAATGAAGAAATTGTGGAAAATCCTTTATCACCTGCTGAGGATATAAGTGAAAGTGAGGCTGGTGAACTGTCTGATGAAGAGGAGGAAGAAAAAGAGAAACCAGAGGGTAAGGAAGATGAATGGGATTTAGACTTGACTAAAAAGGGAGATAATGTGCATCATGATCGACCTCTGGCTGAAACTGAGGACATTAATAGTCCAGAGAGTGACCTGCAGGAAAGGGAGAAAACTCCTATCAGGGACTTGGATTCAGCAGCATCGCCAATTTCTGAGGAAGGAAATTTGTCAGACATTGACTTGGAAAAGAGGAGACGTGAAATGTACAACGATATTTCTGATGAAGAGGAATCCTTCAGTGATGAAGAGAAAATTGACAATTACAAAGTAGATGATGTAGTTAAGGAAACCCTACAAACTAATGACTCCTCTTCAAAGAGGGCTGAAGTGAAAAAAGACAGAAAGGTGGACAAATTTCATAATCAAAGTAGCATGGGTGAGGAGCAAGTGGAACTGGATTATGACGAGGATGTGGGTGAAGAAGATGGGCGGGGTCATGAGGACAAAGAAAAAATTGATGACAGTAGGGGTGGGGAGAACGAAGCAGAGAAAAGGGAGACGGAGGAGGTGAGATTAAAGTCAACTTATGTGGGGAAAAAAACTCATGTAAATAATATGAATTTGAAAATTAAAAAAAAAGAATTTTCATTTTATAATCATTGTTTGTTTAACATGGTTTGTTATATATTGCAGGGTGAAGCACATTCAGATGATGGTGAATTAGATGATGTAAGAATGTTTTTTTTTGTGATGCATTTAAAAAAAAGTTTTGCTTCACTTCACATTGTGAACACAAGTACATTTCTTTCGAATTATGAAAGTACATACTGTGTATGAAAGACATATTGCTTAATGGAGAGTATTCGGACTTCCCATGAACTAGAGTTATCATTACTGAAAGAGTTATCTTCTCCTTATAGCAGGCCGGTAAATTGAATATAAGTAAATCAGTGCGGAAGTTTACAATTATGACCCCCGAGTTTTCCTACAACAAAAACATTTGATAGTATTTGAATTACCAAACAGAAAACATCAAAACTTATCTAAAATTAAAAGAAAATCAAAGTCAGCATATCATGATCTTCAATGCAAAGATTGCGTTTGATTACAATCAATAACATGAATAATGTAATGCATATTGTTGATCAATCGGTAATCATTGCAAATGAAAGACATTTGGATTTCTATTTTAGGGACAATTCCTCCTTTTGTCAATTTCAGAGCTAACGGATGGCTGGTGGTTTAGTGATTTCTCTGATAAAATGCACCCACATGTTACGCAGAAATGAAAGATGTTATAAATATTAGAGAGGGCTGGAGTTGAAAAGCGGCTTTGTTCTAGAAATCAAATATAGAAATACAAATTCCTAACAAACTGTCCCTATACTTTTATTCTGAGGACAACGCAAGAACAATTATACAGGGAAAGTATATATTTTAAAATTCGGATTAAACTCAAAGGACCCTGGCTTCCCCCAACCAACTTCAGGGACTGGGATTTTGGGATTTTTACTTTTTATTGTTGTTCGTCAAGAATTTCTTTCCATCTGTTCCCCTTCCCTCCAACCACACACACTCTTTTTAAAATATAATGTTTGCACTAGTTCGTTGAGCTGCATTCGTTCAAAATGCCATGCTTTCATGAAAAAAATATACACGCTGTGGGTATTGATATCTAACCAGGCAGCGATGGTTATTAATTCAGGCAACTGTACCTATCAGGCAGGATGTTTTATCAGTGAAAACCACTTAACAAAACAGATTCGTTGTATGAAATAGATTTTATAGGGTTAAGAGGAATGACAGCATTGAAATAAATATCAGTGGTTTATGATATAGATTTCATCGAAATTAGAATTTGTTTTCGGTTTAAAATAAGAATTTTTTTTACAAAGCTTAGAGGCGACTGTTGATACACATTTTTCGTAGTTTTTGGTAGTTTGTTTGTTCGTTTTACTTTTTGTACCTTTATTACTTTTATCATTTATCCCACTGCCCTTTATATAATTGAATTGTACTCTATTTACGTACCACCTATAGCAATCAAATATATGGTAAAGTGTGAGATTAAATATATGATACTATAGTTAGCTTGAATTTAAAAGGAAATGCACAAGAACAAAATTACCGTAATATCAATTGCTATGCACATCAAACCATGTTTTGGAGAAAATATTTCATGAAAATTTAAGAATGGAATGAACTATATAAAGATGAACGTAAATGTTTTCAATCAAAATCGTAAATAAATGCAGCTTTAAATGAAAACCTAATTGCAAGTCATATTCAAAAAATTACACAAAAGATAGGTTGCAAACATTTTTGTTTTACTCTTTAATTCCCATGATGATGAAATTAGTCATTTAATATTTAATATAAATGAAATCCATCAAGAGGAAGTATATATAGTAACTTTTTCCAATGATCAGCACAGTAGGTATAATGCCCATCTTTGTACTTCGACCTTCTAATAGATTGAAATATTCTCTTTAGAGAGGTAAAGAAAAATCCCCCATGTCTTTATGATTGCTTTGCCCGTCCAATAAAATGTACATGTATTAGCGGCGCTCTCCTGAAACCACACATTTCATCGTCAGCAACTGTATTAATTATTGGTAGATGGTACAATTAAACCACGCATTTCTTCGTCAGTAACTGTATTAATTATTTGGTAGATGGTACAATTAAACCACGCATTTCATCGTAAGTAACTGTATTAATTATTGGTAGATGGTAAAATTAAACCACGCATTTCATCATCAGTAACTGTATTAATTATTGGTAGATGGTACAATTAAACGTGCTCGTCATATCTCCCTAATGTTTTAAAAGTATTACAGCATCCGTTAATTGCACAAATGTGTATTTACATTGCCATCAACAACCGATTAAACAAGACAAAACACGTCTATTTCAACCATCTGTTTATACTCTATACCTGCTCTAATGGAGAGATAACTTGTGTTACAAACGATAACTCCAGGTTTTGAAAATCTGGAAAACACGAATATAAGCAAAATCAATGAATCAACGTACTGTACTGATTGCAACTGAAATCAAAAAGTAAGCATAATTATTCTAAATTTTCTTTTATATTTTGTAGGATGAAGATTGTGAGGAAGGGGAGATAAGAGAGCCAGGAACCAGGAAACCTTTTATTCCTCCCATCTGTCGATTCTTCACTAGAGGGGCCTGTACATGGGGAAATAACTGTAGATTTATTCATCCAGGAGTGAATGACAAAGGTAAAATATCTAAGACCCTTGACACAATATTGAAAAGTAATAAATATTTCTGTATAAAAATGTTACTTATTAAAGAATACTTGATAGTGTAGGTTATTCTCTGAAATAGTATACAAGGGAATTGGCGCAAACTTCACTTGTAAATTTTTCATATGAGGAGGTAGGGGACTCCTATAGATATTAATGTTGATAAAACTACATTATAATAAAAACTCTATCACTGGTTTAGAATTTTAAAATTTTACAATATTTCACCAGATAATGTGTTTTATTAAAAATATTTGGAAAAGTAAAAACTATAAAAGCCCCAGCTGGATTCAAACTCATGACTTACAAATTTGTAGGTAGTGCTCTGACCTATTGTGCTAATCTGATAGGAAAAGAATGCTTTTGGGAAAGAAAAACTTCAAAGAGTTTATACATGTAGAATTATGCTTGATTTTATTGCTTATTTCGATAGGAAGTATGGCACAATATGGAAGTGTCACAGTTGATTTATCATTTGTTTAATAGTTTTGATTATTAGTACATATCAGTTTGTCCATAATTTGATAACATGTATTAAACAATTAGTATTGTTATACTTTCATGTTAAATACTGAAATCTGATTGGTTGAGACGCAGTTAATAATATTTTCTATTACCCTCAGCGTTAGCAACGCACTTAGCAACGGGTAACATTAAAAAATGTTACATGCGCGAAAATTATGCGCGTACGGTTCGCTGTAGAATTCACGTTATTCCTATATAAAAGCAGTAAAATTTTCTTAAAAATTAAGACATTCAGTATAACAAAATAAATAGTGCCTGTTTGGGAGGATAACAGTTGAAATTGACACCCCGAGAAAACCATTGTCAACCGACGCGAAGCGGAGGTTGACAATGGTTTTCGAGGGGTGTCAATTTCAACTGTTACCCTCCCAAACAGGCACTATTTATATAATAATAATTTCATCAATCATTCACTTTGTATAGTATAAAACATATTCATTTCACTGTTACAGGCAATTACAGAATGATAGAACGGCCAGAATTTGGTCCAGCCACTTATGGACAAGGCAGCGGCCCTTGGCAAGGCCCAGGGGAGGTAATTAGAAATCAGTATGCTCATATGATATTTATACTTTGCATAAAAATGTGTTCAGAAAGATTCTGGATTTTATTTTTGATTTTTGTATAATCTGATGTAGAAACCTGCAGCAGAAGAAATCGAAGAAGAAGAGTTACCTCCCCCTCCTCCAATGCCACCCAAGGTGGAGACAGCCTGGGAGAGAGGGCTGAGACACGCTAAGGAGGTAAGGCAGATAACTGGGGGGATTTCATGTCAATAGCTAAACAAACATGTCATGACAAGGCAATATTTAGGTAAAGAAACTGTCAATTTTTACATTAGTTGGGTAAGTGAACAATTGTACATGTACTGAGTTGTAGGAATGGGAGAGTTTGTTGCTAGTGAATTAATGTGACCATAAGAATGTTTTTCTCTCTTGTAGCAATTAAAGAAAGCTAACATGAGAAAGGAGCAGGAGACAGACTTTGAACAGAAGAGATTGAATTTATCAGTGGAAGAAGAGTTTGAAATTAACAAAGAGAATGATCGCTATAAGAACTTACACAAAGATCCATATTATGACCAGTAAGTTGAAGTTGCTTTAAATATTAAAAGGAAATTTTTTCACTTAGTAAAGTACCAATGAATTGGTTTTATAAAAACTGGGTTTATTAAGAATCCTTGCAAGTTTTGCAGTTTTTAATGTTGAATTTCATGAATAACAAGTTTTCAAGGTTTTTAGGAATAAAATCTATAGCTAGCTAAGGGATAAAAATATTTTATCAATGGGGAAAGTTTACTCTTATTAGATTTTAATCAAGCATGTATTATTTGAAAATTTTATTCTTTCTACTTCTTATTTCTTTTACATCTGCATGTTAGAGGATAAATATGATGTTGACCTATTTCTAGATATGACGATGAGTATTATGACAAGCTGCCTTCTAAGCGGTCCCCCAGCCCAATAGGTTGGCAGCGGGGCCAGTATGAGAACTTTGAGGTTCGCTGGACAAGAGAGCCAGAGTGGGCACCCCCTCCAGTGCATCATTATCAAAGGGTATAGTACTTTTACACTGTTCAAGGGGTTTCAATCTTTTGTTGAAAGTTATACTGTTTGTTTAAAGTTCTGTTTGCCTAATTTTGTAGGAACGTGAACATCCTCCTCAGAAATTTATGAGAGACCCTTTCCCAGAGAGGCATCCTCCAGAGAGGTATGAACTGTGTATAAGTAATTGTCGTACATGGAAACATGTACAGTGTGAAATCTAAAGATTTTTGGGTAGATGTTTCACTTTTGAAGTTTTTTGATACCTTGCTCAACTCAAACTATCACAGTGGGCATGCTATATTTTTGCATGATATTAATTTTCAAAGTGTTCAAAGGGTTCAAAGTTCAATATAGAATTACATAGGACAAATGTTTTAAAATCTTCTTAAGAACCACTGCACCAGAAATGCCAATATTTAACCTATATAGGAAAAATGTTTAAAAATCTTCTCCTCACGAACTACAATGCAACAGTTTGGGATATAACTATGCATACATCCTTGGCTATTGTAGACTTTAAATTGTTAAAGATGGTGACCCCTGGACTAACAGTGGGGCCCCAGAAGGGGTTCAAAGTTTAACATAGAAGTATGTAGGGAAAGTGTTTAAAAATCTTCTTCTCAAGAACTACAATGCTACAGTTTGTAAGATTACTATGCAAGGATCCTCATATTGTGAAGATTCTAAATTGTGGAAGCTGTGACCCTCAGAATAATCCTGGGGCACTAGGCAGGGTTCAAAGTTAACAGAAATATTAAGGGAACATTTTGATGAAAATCTGCTTCCAAGAACTACAGTGCAACAGTTTGTGGGATTACTATGCAAGCATTCTTGACTTTTGTAGATTCTAAATTGGTAAAATCTTGACCCCGGGACTAATACTGGGGTCCAAGAGGGGTTCAAACTTTAACATAGAAATAAATAGGAAAAATGTTTAAATTTCTTCTTCTCAAGAACTACAATGCTTCAATTTATTAGATTACTACGTAAGCATCCTCAAATAGTGTAGATTCTAAATTACAATAGCCATGACCCTCGTTCTAACACTTGGGCCCTGGAAGGGGTTTAAATTTTAACATAGAAATCTAGAAGGAAAATGTTTAAAAATCGTCTTCTGGAGAACTTCAATGCTTCAATTTGTGAGATTACTTTGCAAGCATCCTTAAATAACGTACCGGTAGATTCTTAATTATAAAGCTGTAACCACCAGACTAATACTGGGGCCCCAAAGTTTAACATAGAAGTAAATTTGGAAAATGTTTTAAAATTTTCTTCCTGAGAACAACAATCCTAAAGTTTGTGAGATTACTATGCAAGGATCCTCAAATAGTGTAGATTCTAAATTGTTAAAGCCAACCATAATCCACTGACTAATAGTTGGGCCCCAGAAAGGGGTTCAAAGTTTAAAATAGAAATACCATATGCAACGAAATATAATGTTACAATGAACTGTTGTTCAAGTGAGCGATGTGGTCCATAGGCCTCTTCTTTTAATAAAACAAATACTACCGGTACTGGTGAAACATTCTAAAAAATGAAAAATACATATGAAATAATTTATCACATCAGCAAAATACGGCACCACCTTTTTTGCATTTGCTGACCTATCGGTATATAGATAGCATCTGGATTGGCTAATTACTATATTAGACTCTCATCATACTTGTAGGTTTGAAAGGAAACCTGCCTCTCACAGACACAAGCCATGGGTGGAGGAACCTGCCCCTCCCAGGGAAACTAGGGACGCCCCCGTACACAGACACACTGCTGACGTGTGGCACGATCCATGGAGAAGGTAGGGGAAAGGAAACTCATTAAATCGCAAAAATCAAGATAACTCTGCCATTTTCTTATCTCTATTGTATTCTATTATATGAGGCATTTTGTTACTGATTCCAGAAAACTAACTTGAGGAAGAATTTATTCCATTTATCTCATACAAAAATAAACACTGCTCTGCAATTATCAATATCAAATGTCAACAAGTGTTTTTTAATGTTGTTAATTTGGTCTTGCCATATTTATGTTGTTCAATTGACACTGGATTTGTAGGTCAAAATCACCAAAGAAGAAAGCAAGAGGTTCTAGAAGTAGGTCACGAGGTAGGAGGCGGTCCAGGCGCTCCTACAGCTACTCCTCCTCGTTCTCTTCAAGGTAAGGAAAGGGGGATATTACTTGACCACAAGTACAATGTCCTTTGTGATTTGTGGAAACAACAGTACAATAAACTGTTTATTCTTGTTTAAGTAAAGTTGAGGGCTTATTGAGTGACTGAGGGCAAAAACAAAACAAAAATACTGTTAACTGTTGTACATTTGGCTGTGTATTTCATTAAACAGCATACTTGTTAACTTTACTGCTTTGTGTGGAAGTCTAACACCTTTTAACTCTGTCTACTGTAAGTTACCAGTTAACCGGTTTAGAACAAGGGGTGTTGATTTCTGGAGTCTAGTTTAACACAGAGGACTATTATTGTTTGTTAACAGTTCAGTTTCTTCACATTCAAGGTCGAGGTCCTCCTCCTACAGCTCCTATAGCAGTCGGTCCTCACGCAGCCGCTCCTCATCTACATCACGGTGAGTCCTCTGAAAAATCATTTGGCAATTTATTTGGTATTAAGAATTTCAGACATCTGTAAAACTGTTTTGACTTTTAAAAATGTTGCCTTTTTTTTTTCAGGTCTCCTACCAGGTCGCCAGTCAAACGGGCTGGGGGTCCACAGGGCAGACAGCCACCATTTAAACCAGAGTAAGTGTTACTTCATCCAAACCTCGATTTACCCCAATAATCAATAGTCACAGTGAAAAGTGAAGGGAATTGATCATAAAGTAGTACTTGAATAAGATTATATATATATATAGATTGTAATATTTGATTTGTATTTAATTTTTCAGTAGTGGAAAACCTAGAAGTGCCATATCTGGTCAGTCAGGACCCCCTGGACCTCTTAGAAGACAGTCCAGTCAGAATCAGGGGGCTCCCCCAGGTAAAGCACCCCCTGGAGGGGATCTCTCCCTAAATAGACAGCGCTCACATCCAGGGATGCCTGGAGGACCTCCACCAGAGCCAAATCGGGGGAGGGGATCCAAAATTAAGGCTGGACCACCTTCTCAACAACAGCCACCTCAGAGAATGGGACAACCCCAAAGGTAATGGGGCCATTTACTTAGACCTGTATGTTTAGTATCTTTAGGAATTTATGGGTTTTGAAACGGGCAAAACTTCTGAATGTTGCAAATTTAAAAAAATTGGTTATAAAATTGCCGGAATATTTTATTATGAAAATCATTTGAATTTGAAGGCCTGGAAGACATGGTCGAGGGCACAGTAGCAGCAGTGGATCTAGATCGAGGAGCAGGTCTTCTTCATCTGGGTCCTCACGGTCCTCTAGTGCCAGCAGCATGTCTTCAATTAGCAGCCACTCCTCCAGCAGCTCCTCGGGAAGTGCTGACTCGGAACATCTGTACAGAGGGGTGGGTGGAGCTAAGGAAGGGTCACCGGTCTCCCCGAAAAAGAAGAAAGGTTAGGTCCTAGACTATTCATTGAATCTGTGCACACTAAGTAAATATGAGATTATTTCTGTGTTGGGTTTTTATCTTACCTGGGCTGAAAGCTGAAGTGAGCTTTTCTGATGGCATTTTGTCAGTCTGTCTGTCTGTCCATCTGTTTGTCAACTTTTCACATTTTCAACCTCTTCTCCAAAACTACTTGGCCAATTTAAACCAAATTTGACACAAAGCATCCTTATGGAAAGACAAATATAAATTGCAAAAATAAAAGGCCAATTTACATTCTGTAAAAAAAAAAGATGCATTTTAAAAAAAATCTTCTTTTCAAGAACTACAGAGTCAATTTCATTGTTATATAGCATAAATCATCCTCATGGAAAGGAAAATATAAAATGCAAAAATCAAGTGCTAATTCTGTGCCAAATTAGAGCTAATTATGAAATAATAATAAAGGGGGTTCAATCAGTTTAAGTTAAGGTTCGTTATTCCATATCTCGAAAACATGGCTCTTTTTTCAAAGCAGCCATTTTTCATGCATGTTAAAAGGGTCAATCTGACAAGATAGATTTGTTTGTTGTGCAATAGTTAACTTGTGGAGATTATCTTCGAAACATAATGATAAAGGGGGTTCAATCAGTTTATAAGTTTGGGTTCGTTATTCCATATTTCGAAAAAGGAGGCTCTATGTTCAAAGCAGCCATTTTTCATGCAAGTAAAAGGGTCAATCTGACAAAGATCAAATTGTTTGTTGTGCAATAGTTAACTTTTGGTGATAATCTTCGAAACATGCAAGATATATTGGTGCAGATTTTGTAAAGTAAATTGAGGTTAAATATTTCAATTCTTTTTCATTTTCACTTGTGACCATTGTTTTAGCTTGTTTTAATATTGTTTCAGTTTGCTTTGTAATTTGGGGGAACGATCGCCTGTTTTTTTTTATTTTAACGTATCGAGTCAGACATAAACTTCGGTAAATCAGGCAGCTGATTATTTACCTGTGCGAAATGAGCAAAATTTATGCATTAACACCATTCTAAAATACAATTCATTCTATTGGTAATTCAGTATAATTTCTCTCCTATGGTTTATTAATGCAATTCATTGCGTTTTATTCAGTCTAAACAGACATTGTTTTCGCTGATGGAGATATGTAGGTATATATATAATTTTAAGATTAAACTGAGCTCTTTGAAGTCTTTCTTTGATTAAGAACATTTTTTTTTGCTTTTATTGTTTACAATTTTCTATTTTCTAACCATATTTGAGTGTCACTGATATGGTTAGTAAATAGATAAGGACCAACTTAAGGGGCGACTTGTGCGAAATGATCACTTTTTGGTCAGTAACTTTCCTGGAATTTCTTCTGAAGGAGAAGTTGAACTCATCCTGTATTCTGAGTTCATAATCATGTAAATTAACCCCAACAAGCAAATGATGATTATCTAATTAAAAATGTTAACACAGCCTCAGTAAACCCCTGTTGTGATTAATAACTTGCGAATGTCTTATCTTTAGAGGTTATAAATACAGGTAATGCAACCAGATTCTGTTCATTGAAAATTACAACCGATATTTATTACATTTGGTGTTGATATTACAATTGTTGGTAACTTGTAATTAATTAAAAACCCTGCCAAATTAATGCTAAAATAATAATAACTGTTTGTTTACAGTTATCTTCAAAATTAAAAAGATCCTCTACATAACCGTTGTAATGGGGTCATAGAATTGGATTAATACCTCCAAAATACACATAAGTACAGAGACTGATTTTTTTTTGGCATAACCATCACAATTACAAAAGCATTTTATTTATAAAATGTATGAATACATTAAATAAATTAGATTTAACAAATTGGATAAGTTTTCTACATTTTTAAAAGTTGTTTTTAATTTTCATTGACTTGCTTCTATTCCAATTTAAATTATTAAAGGTTGAATCTGTGTGTTTCATCATTAGCATTGTTGTTATGCTGTTGTCAAGTAATGGAAGTCTCCATGATTTCTACTTCTCCCAATTTTTCTGAAGTCTCCCAAACATTTTGCACGGTTTGATACATGGTGTAAGGTTAGAAAATGTCACACGATATTACTCCAGGTAAACAGCAATCATTTAAGGGAATTTAAGACTAGTTCAGTTTTTGACTGTGGACTTGGCGACTTTTGCCACAGGGTTCAAACATTGAGGCTGGCTTCCAGACTATCGCAATATATTTTCACCTCACCCCTCAATAAAATATTGAATCTTACATCAGAAAATTATGGTACTAAACTTTGCTAAATGTTAAATTTTTCTATTTTTAATTATTTAATGTGATTTTAGTCAAAGTTGTAAGCTATTGTTGCTCAGGTGAGCAATGTGGTCCATGGGCCTCTTGTTTGTATTAAAAATAAAAACTTATTTTAAATTTCTAGCCAAGACAGATAAAGGCCCCCAACCAAGTAAAGGAGAAAAGAAGCCTGCTGCTTCAGTGGGCAATAGATCGTCCAGGGGAAGTCGCAACGATTCTAGTCAGGCCCCAATCACTTCCAAACCTAAAGACCCATTGAAGGTGGTGGGCTCAAAACAGAACATCAAGTTAACTTTACTCAATAAGGTACTGGTCTTAAGCCTTCAAATTTAATATTTGTGTGTGTGCTTAAACGAACCAAATGCTTCAATATGTTTGTAAATTGTGTAGTTGAAGAAAGGCATTTTGTTATGATTTATACTGTTGTTGAACAGCCTGTGGAGAAAGAAAAACCAGGTGGATTGGTGTCCAAGAAGAGACCATCAGCTGACCTGGATGCGCCTCCTGCCAAGAGACCCGCACTGCCCCCACCAGCACAACCAAAAACAGGTGAATTTCCTCGTCTCTGGTCATCAAATGATTCATGTCATTTAAACTCTGAATAATATTTACAGTGCTATTTTCACTCCAGTGTGTTTTTAACCAAAGTTTTTTCCTCTGCCAAATCACTTGTAAAAAATTTCGTCCAGATGTGCAGCTGTGTAAAGAGTTGATAATGATATAGATTGGCCCAAATTTAATTTGCCCACTGACATTGAGGGGGGATGGAGCAAAAACAGAAAGGGAGTCACCGTTAACCGGCAAATTGATATTTAGGGGATAAGAAATGATGAGATTCATTCTTAATATTGATACCAAATTTATGCTTTACTGATTTTGTTTTTTTTTTATTCATTTGCAGACAAGAAAGTAAAGAAACCAGCAAGCACAGCCCCTGCATCCCCGACCAAAGCTGCCCCCCACCCTGCCCCCGCCCCCAAAGTCCAGCCCAAAGCTCCACCCCCTGCCAGCGCCCCCAAGGAGAAGAAGAGCACATCTTCACGTCGAGAGGAGCTCCTCAAGCAGCTGAAGGCTGTAGAAGATGCAATAGCTCGCAAGAGGTCCAAGATAAATTGATGAAATGGGTAGTAGGGAGTCTTCAATATTATTCTCTGTATAGACCAAGGCATTTTAAAAGACTTATTTTGGTTGCAAGTTCATATATTCCTCCATTTGTATGATATGCACATCAAATCAGAGTCTTTGTCAGCGTGAATGGATGCTAGAAGTTGAAAATAGAATGATTTTATGTGATATATGGCACATTTTTATATGGACATGTAAATATGATTGAAAAAAGCTGTACTTTGGAATTGTTTGTAATTTTGTATATGATGTTTGTGTTTGAATATTTATTTGTTTTAAAAAAAAAAGAATAAAAAGTGCTAAAGGTAAACTTGATATTTTTAGGCACCATTTTTTATTTGTTTCTGGTTTTCGAGTCATCAAACTGCTTAGTTTCAGATTGATCTTGGAAATTGTAAATTTTTATTAGACATAGAGAATATAAATGCACTTTTAGTTTTAAAACAAACTTGTCCATTTGTTTGATTACCTGAATTTTTTTTTCATTTTAATAATTCCTAAAAGTTGCATGTTTTTCATGCTACAAAATGTATTCAAGGTAAAGAATTTCTGGAATTCTTGTATGAATGTTGAACTTGTATATAATTTGCACCTTTTTGGTTACCTCCTGCCGAGTGCATGGTACTGTATCTGTTGATGTTGGGATAATGCCCAGGATTCAGCATCTGGATACTAAACATACAATTTATAACAATAGTATGAATACTAATTTTTAAAAATAAAACTCAATTACTGCAAAATTTGACTTTCTCCTCATTTATAATATTTTCAGCTATTCATTTTGGCAAACTTTGTGTTCATTGTGTCACATCACACCTTTGCAATTTGTACGGTGCATGTTGAAGACATGATAAGAAAGAGGAACTGATTGTCGCTAATTGTTAACGTTTTGACATTAAGGAAAAAACTGTATGGATTTAAAAGGTAATATGTTGCCATTTATCTATCATTGATTAGTGGAACGGTGTGGGGAATGAATAGGAGAGAGTTGAAATTAAAAATTGTAACCAATGAGGTGAAATAGTGGCCAGGGCTGCGTTTTACAAAAGAACTTACGACAAAGTCGTAACTATTTATAGTCTCATGGAGTGCCCTTTGGGTAACAAAATTTATATTGTACCATTAATTTACCCTTATTTCAATTTCTATAATTTTTTTTTACAGACATTAAATTCAAATAATGATTAGTTTGTGATTAATAAGCACTCATTAATTTGGTCTTAAGTTCTTTTGTAAAACGCAGCCCAGGATTCTCGAGACCTGAGGAAATAAAATGTACATCACTTGTTTTACTTACCAGTACTTTACATAGTAAGCAATAAATTTTAATGATATTTTATTAAAATAAAGCTGCCCTCTTCATCAAAAGGAAATGCTTTCTACACATTATTCTTGTGCTGGAAATAAAAGGTCCTCATGACCATGGATTGTTAAGCATATTTCATTTTTACAATTTCCAGTGTCATTGTGATATCGCTACAAAAATAGTCAAATACATTTCATTATGTATACTTTAAAATTCAATTGTACCATTGCTCAAAATTATATAAGTACATGTAATAAGGAATCATTCCTTAAATATTGGAGGTGATCAAATATGGTTGGACATGATAAGTTTATCGTCAAGTGTTCTGGGCTTCATTGGATTTGATCACCCCTGACCCGATTTGATCACCTCATAATAAAATTTTTCAGTAAAAGAAATCTCTAAAAATGGAAGAAAAAGCAACTATTTGTCTAAAATATATATATATTTAATGTATTTTATGACAGTTTTACATATTTGAGTATACACATAAAAATCACAGTAATTTACTTTAAATATTGTTTTTACTGACAAAACACAGAAAAAAAGAATTCAGACTTACATTTAAAGCTCATTCTTTCAGAAAAAATGTTCTTACCAATTTTCTACTTTGAATGAACTTTTTGTTAATATTATTCCCATATCAATAAAAAGCAATAAAAAAATGTTTTGAGACGGATTTTTCCATGTATTGAATGTTTACTGTCCTCCAAGTCCAGGATAGAATACGGTTTAAAGACTGAAATAATTGTCTTTGACCACCAAATACAATTTTATCATCTTTTTATGTTTAGCACTTCATATTATGTTTTTAAGTTGGTTCCAGAAAAACAATTATATGTATTCAAAAACCGTTTTCAATTTGAGATGAATTTACCATTCTTTTGATCCCGTTAGACGTAGATTTGTAGGAAAGTCAGTACATGTATTACCATAATAATAAGCACCGTTAAAAAATCTGATAATAAAGCATAAAAAGATCTTTCTATACTTTAACTGATTGCATGAATTTTACAAACAAATTGGGAGTAATATCCCATTTTTTCTAGACTATAAAACATTTTAGGGATGGAAATTTCTTACTGGTTAACCGATTACCGGTACTCAGTCGAAGCGATGGTAAGCAGTTACAAAATCAGTAAATGGCGAGTCATATAAAATGAAAATGATACTAATACAATATCATTGTTGAGTACCGTTACAATTATCATGGTTGTACTTGCATTCAGTGTGTTTATTATACTTTTTTCCTTTAACACATTATCAATTTATTACATAAAAAATGCAATTTTGTTTAAAGCAGGAAATACATGTTACTAGAAATACAAAGAATATTCATTTCAAAAAGAGATTTATAACTTTTGACATGGGCAGACTTTGTTTTAAGAAGTTGAACTGATTGCCAAATTGTGACGTGGTCAGTAAATCTATTCCATGACAGTTTTGTCGTCGTTTAAGATTTCTTTTGAATAATTATCATGAGATAAAATATTTAGATCATATTTTGATTTATACACAAACAGAATATTCCTATCAAAATTTGTTTGTACTATTTATAACAATGATATAAAACAATCACAAGAAAAAAAAATGCACATCATAATATGAATAACCAGTTCATTGGTCAGAATAGCGATTAACCAATTAGCAATTCTGCAATCGATTGCCATTCCTAAACCTTTTTAATTTTTTACTCAATGAAAGAACTTGAGCATTTAGTTTACTGAATGATAGCAAATATTATCCCTTAAAGCAATTCCAATGTTATAAGGCATTTTACACCAAATATTAAATTACAATGTATTAGCAATAATGGAAGATTGCAACACAGACAAAAAATATTTTTAAGGCAATGAATGTGAAAGATTTGCCACCAAAGATGCCTTTATCAGACCATAAAAACACAAAACACGTCACAACTTTAGGAGCACATAAAATACTCATAAAATACAAAATACACACAAAATATAGAAAAGCACTAAAGTGCTATCATGTATAATTTGGCTAAATGCATTTATTTTGTCCTCTCAACAATTCACAACCGATGAAATTTACACTATAATTATTGCTGTTAACACAGAAATTGCATTTTTTGCACATATATCTTTCAATTGAACAGAAATGTTATCTGAATATGCACAATTAGAAAAATAACATTGATTAGATAATATATTTCAATAAAAAATATAGTTTTGGCCTTGTAATATCCATCACATGATATTCAATATCAAAATAAATAACATAGCACAATATTCAGTGACCAAAAATCACGGAAAATATCAGTGATTTGTAACGTTTCATAAAATATCACAGCAATTGTTTAAATAAGGTAAATTTTATTAATTATATCATTATATATCATTTCAGCATATGAGTCTCCATATAGCCTGACAAATAGGTCTGATTGGTTTATATCTTGATATGCATAAGAATGATAACAATAAAGATAGATAAAATTGAAGAAACAAAGTCCTTTCTGTTTAAAAATAATCCTTGCAAAGTTACATCAAGGGTAATTAATTGAATACATTAATTGTGCTAAATTTCACCCAAAAGGTTGTATTACTTTTTGGGGGGAAATTTGGAATGTTGTGAATACATGTATAATTAAAATGTAAAGTTTCTTTCATGGCTCTAATTTCCCCTCAAGTGCCTGAATTTCCTCAGAAACAGTGCGGCATTCTTCATCCAATTGTGCATATTCTTGCTCCAGTTGTTTATGCATGTTTGTTTCACAACACAGTTTACGATCACGAAGGCATATTCTGTGAAATAAAAAAAAATAAAATTATTCTCAAAATCTGACTTTCGACAATAGGGTCTAATTTGAAATTCATATCCAAGAAATAAAGTTTGAAATCAAGTTAAAGGCAACCATCAGTTTACTTTATATACGCCGCCATAATTCAATATTTTGTGAAGTACTCTGATTACTGTAAACACATCAAAAAATCATAAAATGATAAAACCATGAAATCTAAAGGTGTACCAGTGTTATATAGTGCCTTTTCCCCCAAGTCATCTTTCCCACCAGAAAAATGGCTATATATAGCAGTTTTCCCCCCGGAAACACCGGTATATGAACAGTTCTCAAATTTAGCACACATTTATTATTACGTACCTTTTCTGTTTGAGTTCCACTAAATGTGTACGGAGTTGTTCAATTTTGCGTTTCAGGGCATCTGGGCTAGCACAAGAAAGATCATCCATTATGGAGTCCGATTCAAATATGGCCGAGTCACATTGGTCCCTGTTAGCTTTGCTGTGACCCTGCCCAACTGTCGTCAGGCAGTTATTGACATTGGAAATGATCACATTAGACGGACTGGATACTTTGTTCAAGCCATTCAGAGTATTTTGTATGTTCATGTTTTGGTCTTTTTGATTGGAATTCATGAGTTGGAGTGAGATTTCATAATCCATGCTGTTAGGATCCTTTAGGATGTTCAGATTATCACTAGAGGAACCAAAGTCTTTCAGTGTGGAACTATGACTTGAGGAATCGGTGTCAAACTTATTTTTCCGTTCCAGTGAACTATTTTCTGATCCTGTTGCACTATTGTAGGCAGTGTCTGTTGGTGTGTCACTCACATCTTCCTCTGAGTCACTGTGTTTTCGACTTTCGTTGAGCTTGGACAAAATCTCATTGAACAAACTGCTATCATTGGCCCCACCTAGAAACCCTGTGCTGAAGGAGTGGGTAAATGTCTTGGTCATAACTGAACCTTTATGTGTGGATGTGGTAATTCTAGATAGAGTGGCAGAAGATTTCCCCATGGAATGCGTCTTTACTATTGTAGAACTAAAGAATTCTTCATCTAAACTATTAGAAGTTCTGGTCTCTAAAAATCCATTTGAAGTCCTTTGCACTTGCGTGTAGAGTTCCCCATTTATTTCCCCTGGCACTCGGGGATTTGACATAGCACTATCATTTGCAGTGACATCTTCTCCCGTAGATTGTTGTGACATTATAGATATCTCCATCACAGAGTCATTGGGATCGCAGGCTGCTCCAGCTAAAATTGTCTGTGGCAAAAAGATATTCAGAAATCAAATTCAGGTATCACATACCAGTATTTTCATTATTTCAACCACATTGATTATCTTACTAGAAAGATAGAAAAAAAATATCTACATGTATCTAAACTTCATATTACCTCCTCAGCCATTTCACAAGGAAAGACATCAGACAGTGGGCTGTTCATGTTTTCTGACTGAATATCGTGGTAAGGAGATTCATCATCCACCCAGAATTTGTTCAGCCCCTCAGGAAGTCGTTCCGTTGAGGTCTGGTTCATGAACACACGCAGCCAGCAAGCCATGTCTTCTCTGTTTAGAGGCTGAAAGAAGAGAAGAAAAATTCTCAGTGCTGAATACCGGTATGATGCTTGTCAGAAGCAATTGTTTTTAAGTGTTTAAATCATATCTGGTTCTTACAAACAACAAACAGAACTGTATTTCTCTGAGGAATGTTACTGGTAAGATCAAAATTATATAGTAAATCTCAAATAATTTTTCGAAACAGCTACGTAGCTTAGTCAATCATTCATGACCAATAGTTTTCTACCTCAACAGTAATTTTTTCCTGGCCATTTTCTGAGATCATCAGTCCAAGAACACTCTTGGTCTCTTCCACAGCTTGGAGTAGAACACATGGGTGGAGTGGGAATTCCAGCTCACACACTGTACTCGACTTATTCCTATAGCACTCAAAGATGTTGTCCCTCACAGCACACCAGCGCTTACCCCACTTTCTCTTATTGAAACTGCTGTAGATGTTTAGGTAACCTATGAAAGATGTTAATATATGAAATGTCCTTGTCCTCCATTAAAAGATGATACATGTAATAAATGTAATGCCTTGTCTTTTTTATGCTACTCCAAAAATAATGTACAAAAAATGAGAGTTACCCATATGAATTTCCTTCCTTAACAAACTATAAAACTGTTTTTTGTTTTTTTAATCCATAAAATTACATCCAAATAAACCTATGCAAATTTGAAATTTAAAGATTCCGACGCCTGGTACATGTACTGTGTTTTGCAATAAGTACTTTATGCATCTTTAGTTGTTTACTGATGATTACATACCTTGATGAAGTGTTTTCCTATCGCAGACCAAGTCTTCAATGGAGTGACAGGAATTCTTATTGAAACTAGATGTATAGTTCATATTTGTTTCCAAGGGAATGAGGTCAATTTGGCTATTGTTTTCACTTCCAGTTTCCACCAAGTTCCCAAGGCTATTGCTGGTTTGCAATGAAGCAGCCATTTTTTTGCCCTTGTTTTTGCCAATGGATTCAAAAAAGGAACTTGCCCTGGAAGCTATGGAGCCCATTCTACTCACTCTGTGTCGGTCCTCTGTAGCAAGTATAAATTGGAGGGTTTGAATAAGTGAATTTACTCTCCTTAATATATACCGGTATTTACATTTTTCCTTAAACAGTGTGTCCAAAAATGAAGCTATATATACATTTCATATATCATGAATTAAAATTTTTAAACAAATTCTGATATTAAATCAAGTACATGTACAATAAATCAAACACACTGTGTACAACTTGCATATTGTTAAAACTTTATGACATTGTTAATAAGTTTGACCTTTTTCTGTGTGCAGAATTATAATTGTAGGTCAATTATGTTATTCATATTAGTTCTGACCATTGAATTAAAGGTACATGAACATGTACTCTATTTATATAACATTATAATCAGCATTTGTTAATCAAATTTATTTTAGATAAGATATTTTCTATATATAGAACACACAAATTCAAGAGGTGAGATAATGGATTCTGCATATCATACAACAACATATACATTGTACATGTTGAGGTGTTCAGTTTCTTTCAGCCTATCGGGTATCACCGATGAGTCATGTTCTAACATGTTCTGGTCTTATACAGGTGTCTGATTTCACTTTACTCCACACGAAATCATGTCTGACATGAATTGATATCAATTCCTTGTTAATGTAATATAAAAGTTATTTTAGGCAAAATACTTATGACCATGCCAGCTGAAAAACAGCATGATAGGAAAAAAATTCTCAATTAAAGTGAAAAAAAAAACCAAAAGAATAAGCCACATACGGTAAATGCTGAAATAACACCCATAAAAACCTTATTAAAACCAAATTTTAAACTAATAAAAAAAACACCAAACATACAAACAGTTACATAAAAGATAGCTGACCTGGGAAAGAACTATTAAAAAAAACAGAATGTAGGTTTAAAAAATTGTCTCATACCAGTAATGTATGCATGAAATGAATTGGCATTAAGAACACCCCACCCACCCCCTGAGAAAAAACAAAACAGAGGGGTGAGTTTGTCTATGCTGATAAATCCCTTTCTAAACAAGAGGCCAATTGGCCTTAACGGTCACCTGAGTAGCATATATCCAATACACAAACTTGTCATGGAGTCTCATATATGCATCTAATTAATTTGGTTTCATACTGGAGTAGAAAAATTATAAATTTGTAATGACAACCACATTTAATTCAAACTGTGAAACCTATAATTTTGGTAAAAAACTAAAAGATCTGGTCTACAAAATAATGAATTCAGTTTTCCTTTCAGGTGTGTGGGAGTAAAGAAGATAATTTTTTAACGTTATATGCATTAACATCTATACATCCATTTTGGCCCTGCCCTAGAGTCAAAACCCATACCCCAGGGGACATGAACATTAAAATTTCAGTAGAGGACTTCCTGGTAAACATAATTATTAGTCGTTTTTTTTTAATACAGATGTGTGAGAATAGAGAAGAAGATTTTTAAACATTATATGCATTAACACTTTATTGCCATATTGCCCCCCCCCCCCATGTCCTGAACCCCTGACCCAGGGGCCATGAATTTCACAATTTAGGTAAAGGAGATTGTGGATATCATAACCATGTATTCAGTTTTTTGCCCACATGTGTTGGAGTAGAGAAGAAGATTTTTTAGGATTTAAATCATTTTTACTATATGGCCATATTGGCCCCACCCCAGAGCATGAACACCTTACCCAGGGGTCATGAATTTCACAATTTTAGTAGAGAGCCTCATGGACATCATAATCATGCATTTAGTTTTAAACAAATATATATGGGAGTAGAGAAGAAGATTTTCTAAGATTTAATACATTTTTACTATTTGGCCTGACGGCCCCATCCCAGAGCCTGAACCCCTGACCGAGGGGTCATGAATTTCACAATTTAGGATGAGGGCTTCATGGACATCATTATCATGCATTTAGGTTTTAACAAATATATATGATAGTAGAGAAGAAGATTTTCTAAGATTTAATACATTTTTACTATTTGGCCATATTGGCTCCACCCTAGAGCCTGAACCCCTGACCCAGGGGTCATGAATTTCACAATTTAGGATGAGGGCTTCATGGACATCATTATCATGCATTTAGGTTTTAACAAATATATATGATAGTAGAGAAGAAGATTTTCTAAGATTTAATACATTTTTACTATTTGGCCATATTGGCCCCTCCCTAGAGCCTGAATCCCTGACCCAGGGGTCATGAATTTCACAATTTAGGAAGAGGGCTTCATGGACATCATAATCATGCATTTAGCTTTTAACAAATATATATGGTAGTAGAGAAGAAGATTTTCTAAGATTTAATACATTTTTACTATTTGGCCATATTGGCCCCTCCCTAGAGCCTGAATCCCTGACCCAGGGGTCATGAATTTCACAATTTAGGAAGAGGGCTTCATGGACATCATAATCATGCATTTAGTTTTTAACAAATATATATGGTAGTAGAGAAGAAGATTTTCTAAGATTTAATACATTTTTACTATTTGGCCATATTGGCCCCACCCTAGAGCCTGAATCCCTGACCCACGGGTCATGAATTTCACAATTTTGGTAGAGGGCCTCATGGACATTATAACCATGCATTCAGTTTTTTCCTCACATGTGTGGAAGTAGAGAAGAAGATTTTTGAAAATTTGGCTTTTTTTGCATATTTGGCCCCGCCCGTGGCACCCCAGGGGTGGCAGAGCCATAAATTTCACAATTTAGATTCTTCTTACCATAGAGATGCTTCACACCAAAAATGGTAACGATTGGCTTGGTAGTTTTCAAGAAGAAGTTAAAAATGTAAAATTGTTAACGCACGACGCACAGACGCACGACGCACAACGCACGACGACGGACGAAGACCAATTGCAATAGGTCACCTGAGTGACTCAGGTGACCTAAAAATAATTTCCCAACATGCTACTATCAATGCTGGTATTTATATATATACATTGACCACTCTTAATTTACTACATTAACCTGGCAACCTCTGTCACCAACCTAAATGCATTGCAGCATGATACTTTTTGATGCACAACTAGGGTGGGGCTTTCTATCAGTTACCTTATTGTCTTTTTTTACACCAAATTTTGGTCTTTAAAAATTTTCTAAGGTGAATATATATATAAAATTATATTCTTTTTTGGATTATGTTTGTTTGTTGTTGTCAGACAGAATTCACCATTACATGATAAATATGAAAGTTCAATACCCAAGAAATACTAATACATAATACAATAAATTATCACCATTGTTGTTTTTCTCAACAATTTTGTTCAGGGTTGGCCGGGAAATACCAGTGCTGGGAATTACCGGTGGTAAATAGCGGTATTTCCCGTCCCGGTAAATACTACTGTTTTCCACTAAACTGGGAAATACTGGGAAATACTGGGAAATGCAAATTTATAATCTTTATTTCTTTAGTTTGTTCAATGTAAAACTTATATTTATGATAAAAGATATTAACAGTAAGCATCAAAAACCAATTTATTATACTTCCCCATTTCACTGTCAGTTTATAAATCTTTAATTCACCAGATCACCTATTCCAAAAGATTTCTATAGCTGCTAATGTACAAATTTTAGTCCAGTTTTTTTTAACTTCAAGTTTGGTGTTTTACAGATTTATAATTCAAAGCACAAAATAAACTGTTATAATTAGTGTAGGTGTTGCAAGTAAAAATTCAATAATCACACGTTGTTTTAATAAATAATTACACTTGACAGTTTTGTGCTCCTGTTTTGGGGAGATATATACTGTGAGTGGGGCTAATTGGCTTCTTCTTAGGTGTGTTGCATACTGAGGTAGTGACACAGTCACACTCTATTTTTCACAATTTTCTTGCCCCATTTTCATATTCTCCAAATAACCAGAAAATGGAACCTTTGATATGTTTATGATAACTGTGTAGATGCACCTATACCTGATTAAGCCTTAAAAACAAATTACAATGGTATATGAATGAACCATGTTTTGAGTATTCATAAGAGATAACCAATGCATTACTGACCTTAGTCAAAACTTGTTAAAATCAAAGACAATTATAAAATGTCATTGCTGACAAGGTATACTATTGTCTACATCCCTACAGATTTAATTAAGACTAATGTCTTAAGTATGAAGTACTATAATATGTAGTTGTACTTTATTTCCCAGTATTTCCCGAAAATACCAGTAATTCCCGGGAATTACCAGTTCAATTATTCAATTATACATTATAATTATGAAACACAATTTGTGTTTCATAATTATAATGTATAATTGAATAATTGAATTGGAAATTGTTATTGAAATATTATTTTTTCAATTTTTAGGAAACAGCTAGTATTCAATTTTTAAAAAGTTTTAAAAAAGTTTCAGAGGAACACTTCTTCCAGTTTTTGCCCCCCCCCCCCCAATCTTTTCAACTTGGATGATTTTGAATGTCTTTAATACTCATGCACATGATGCCATGGTACATGAATCACCCCTTCATTCAACTCTAAGTGGAAGTCGGCAAGATTTCAGGCAACTGATAGGCTAGGTAATGGTATAATATGGGAATTAAATTGCACACAGTATAAAAGCAAGCATAAGATATACATAAGGCAAAGATAAAAAACAAACAAAAAGTGAGACATTTAAACCTTCTTCTGCAGTCATGAATAATTGAAACAGACCTGAAAGAAAATAACACTATCAAAATCTCGACACTTCTAATCACTGGCTAAGGACATCTTCCAAACCATAAATATTTACATATGGCTTCATGTAAATGAAATCTATATAGGCAGAAAGTTATGTCTATTTTAGATGATGCTATTGAAATTTTTGCATAAAAATTTGAAAAGTGAATCAACCAGAGAACTCAGATTTGGTTATATTGTAAAAAAAAAAAAAAATTCAATTAAGATCGTGTTAAGGTGGCTCACTACACCGTGAAATATCTTCTCAAATCAGCAGAAAATTACTTGATTATGATAGATATCATAATGGATAAGAAGTATTTAAGTCTTATAGGCAAAAAATGTGCAATTTGTGGTGATAAATTACATTTTCAAAAATTTAATTCTGTTAATATGAACAAAAGCTTCAGGCGGATTCGAACTCATGATCTGCGGTTCAGAAGCCCAATATTTTAACCACTGAGCTATAACGATATACAACCCAAACGAACGATATAAACAGTTTATCAAAACATTTAAATCGCCATCTTGTGACGTAGTGTCTTAAAAAGTATAAGTGTAGGTGTAGTGAGGTACCTTAACTTAATTGTACTCTGAAATATGTATAAAATGTCAGATTACTAATAAGCTTGTCTGATAACAAAATATATCCCTGGATATTTCTATATGCCAAAATTATGTCATGGTTACTGCAGTGAAACAGAAATGCAAAGTCTTAGTGATGTTAGTACACTGACTATTATTGTCTGGTTTACATTTATTATTTTCGAGCAATTAATCCGTTATACGTACTTCGACTTTTCCTTTTCATTGAGGAGTACTCAGTGTCGGAATTGCTGCTCTCTGTGGATACATTGGAGATGGATTTCCGAAGATCAGGCTATAAAAATAGAAAAAAAGGTGAAAATAGATGGATAATTTAACAATTGGTACAGATAATTTTAAAGTTCTATCAATAATATAAGATCTGACCCTGACATGTTTAAAAACACATGCATTTGTTAACTCGGCACTCAGAACATTCTAAAATAGATTAATAATCTATAACAATCTGATATTGTAATTTACTTGAACAGTGACCTTCACAAGTCATTTACCTATGACCTTGACCTTTCACATTACAAAGTGTAAACAAGGGCTCTGCTAAGCGCAGCATCCCCTCGTGACATGAATTATTTTGTGGGGGATGCATTATTTAGGAATATACAGTCATGCAAATGTAATTAATTGAGACCAAATTGTACTAACCCTCCATTACTCCATAAATTTTTTTTTTACCTGTACTAGATCTAAATCCAAAATATATGAAGTTGTTGATTTGAACTGCTTACTTTTACTTTAGTTTCACAATAGTGAAGCGGAAGTAGTTATTGTCAAATCGTACATAAAATTTCCGCTAAAATTGTATTAATTTTACAAAATATTAGAAAGAATTCAACCAATTGACTTGAAAATTGATAGGATTTGTCTTAAATTTACCATGCCAAATAAGTGTACGAAGTTTGATAAATATCCATGCTAGGGTTTTCTAAAATCCTGCTTGCAAGCTGAAGTAGACAAACATACATACACACACACACACGCACAGCAGTGATGCTATATCCCCTTAGCAACAAGTCTTGCGCGAGGGGATAATAAAATTTCTTTCATGTAAAGGGTGAAAGAAGAAGCAAGAAGTTCAAGATGTAGACATGACATACAGAGCAATACCATTACAGTTTATATCTTTGATAGGGAGGCATAAAAATACAGAATATGATCCCTTCGAAAAAGACAGTTCTCACCCTGCTGCCGTAGACTTTCCCATTTTCTGTACCATTGAACGTAGAGCCCCTGACTAAGTGGTGACGCTGACCAGGAGGAGGGGGTTTCCCTTTACTCATCGCATTCATGTACTGCAGAAAAAACAGTGCAATTGGTGATACTGATCTCACATTCAAAATTTACCAACTGATGTAAACCTTTTATATGAATAAAACAGACATCATACTTTTAAAAAAATCAAGGTACATATTCAATATTTTTGGCTAACAAGTACATTCATTGATAAGCCACATTAAAGGCTTGTTAACTTAAGTTTATATACAACAACAAATATAAGACTTTAACTTCTTGTTCTTTCTCACCTCCACCCACAACTGAGCCCAATCCTTGAGGTCTACAGAGAACATGTGAGTTTCCAGACTGGGGTGAATCAGACGGACGTCAAATCCCCTCCGGTTCTCCTTCTCCAGATAGGTTGCCTCGTATCCGGTCAGCTGAATCACCAGAGCCGGTTTGGAGTCTACCTTCTCTGGTTTGTAACACACCATTCGTCCATCTGTCAGGGCAGCCAGCTTCCTGGTCCAGGATAACTTCCCCTTGTACATTACCTCCCCTGAGAGGGTCACATCCTCCAAGGATTTGTAAGGAATAGTCACATCCCACTCCTTGGACGAGCGGCTGATTCGGGGCCTCGAAGGCTTTTTCTTTTTCATGGGTCTAAAATAAAAACAACTATGTAGATGGATGTTGATAAAAAATCTACTAACTTCGAAAGTTTAAAGTGTTAATTGGCTTCTGATTCTTCTTTTTTTATCAAAATTCAATGAATTCAATTTTTTGAAATATCTGCCAAATAAATGATAAGTTATGTTCACTAATAAATTAATAGGAAGTTGTTTTGCATACTTTGGAAGTTTGATGTTCAGTTTGGTCTCGATTTCTTGATCGTCTTCATTGCAGGACTCATATGATGTCAAATCAGCATCATCTTTGATAAAACAAAAGACAATAATATATACCCCAGTATGAGATTTCTCTCTCCCTCTCTTTCTCTCTCTCACATATATACATGTACAAAAAGCAAGCACATACATTTTGTATATAATAAAGTACATTAATTGCACTTGAGATATACCCTTGATAAAATGCATATGTATTCAAGACATTATTCTGGTCGTAATAAAAATATCCACAAGAATAGAAATTCAAAGAAGACATAAGAAACCCAAAGGCAATTTTATGCTGAGATGCACTTTAAAAATAGTTTCTTCATTAGCATTTGAATGGGGAATTCCCAATGTGCAGAGAATGTCTCTACTCATGATTTTTAAAAAGCACATTGGGTGTTAAAACATTTTGTTTGTCACCTTGGAAAAAGTTTCTATTAAAAGAGCCCAGCTCATATTAAATTGTACTTAGGTGCTTATAGTGCAAATCACAGTATGCTTTGTAAGAGACCTGCAGGGGTATTACAATTAAAAGTTTGGGTTATATAATTCTTTGTACAATTCTTTTGTTGAAGGTTTTAAACTTCTCAACTGAGTGATTTTCTTTTCTTTTCACAAATTTAATGTTTTTGCTTACACAGCTATAAAGTAATAAATTTTGGAAAATTTTCTCCTTTTTTGGATAAACCAATTTCAGAGGATTGAAAAAATCAATTACTTGTTTCAAAAATATTTCTTTGAATATTGGGGCAAATATTATTTAGGACTACCAGAGAGTTCCATATTTAATATTAATAGTGACCGGAGTAAAAAATGTCGATAAAAATAAATTTACCATATTCATATGACATAGACACATTGATGAAACACTTATCTAATTTTATTGTTCACAAAATATTTTTCTTAAAGATAGTAGAAGAAAGTGCAATTAAGTATATGATAAGAGTACAGAATCTTTGCACTGTTTATTATAAAGTCAGATTCTTGCATTTACTATTCCTGCAGCCAAACGGTAATTAGAGTCTTTATGCCTGTGCTAAACTTTTTTCGGGCCTCATAAAAATGCATGATAATTGACGTATTAATATCAAGCTGCTTAAGAAAGGAACATAATTACAGTGCATTATCTTGACACAATGAATTCATTTAAATGGGCGGAGTTGGTTTAGCTGTTTCTTTAAATAAAAAACAAAATAAAACTTGGTTAATGTTTTGATATTGCATGTCTCTCTACCTATCTTGAGCATGAACACGGAACACATCTTTGAATAAATGAATAAAAAGGTTATATTTTTTATGGTCCTCATAAATTGTCTTAATTATTGTTTGGATCAAGGAACAGATAATTAAGCTGAGGTGAAGGTCGTTTCAACAGTTGTCAAATGTGTATATGTTTATCAAGTGATACACATAGCTTTCTTATGAAAGAAATGAATTCATCACTAATGCACCGGGCTGCGTTTTACAAAAAACTTAAGATAAAACATTGATTAGTTTGTGATTGATTAGTATTCATTCATTCTTAAGTTGTAAGTTCTTTTGTAAAACGCAGTCCTGATTAGTTGCCTTGGAAAATATGTCTATATTTACATGTACTTTATACATTTAGTTAGTGGGTAATGTCAACATCTGAGATTTCAGAAAGTTCATTTGACTTTTTATATATCTCTATCCTGCTTTTGAAATATAATTTTCTACATGCTACAAAGCCTACAAAGATTAATATTTTAAAACACATTCAAATTTATTGTACCAATATTGGTATTAAAAAGCATCTAGGCAAGAAAAAACCCATTAGGATAATACATTTAATGTAGAAGATTGAGGCAAAAAAGAAAGGATAAAATACATGGCCCAAGCTGCCATGCTGGCAAAGGACCACAATTATAAATATGAAAACACCTCAACATCAAAAGAAAATTCAAACATTGTAATGTGTTTATTAAAGGCAACGAAAGAAATAGACGTCCCCTTTAGCATTCCCTCAAACCATGTTCGTTAGACAAATTCCACTTAACTATACATGTAGACCTTTTTTAATTATTCACTTTATGCATGAAAGAAAGCAACTTGTGGGCCAGCCACCACCGTGTCAATTGTAATCTACAGCTGTGCTCATGTTTATCTTATTCTTTTGTTTACATAATGCTAAATAAATGAACATCAGCCATGACAAATGCCATGCACATTCTTATTGTCTTTTCTTCGATAAGGTATTGCATAACTTCCCTCACTATGACTCATCTACAAGTTCTGTTTAGATCACGATTCTTTTCTCCTTTTGTCGAAAATAGCCAGAATAATTTTAAACTTTGATCTTTTTTTTCTTTTTTATTTGAGTAACAATTTCCTTTTCTTTGAAAATGCTTAAAGTGAATAAAAAAAAATTGTTATCAATTCTTTTAACAAAGGTTCAAAATTGACATGTCTATTATGCAGTAAACATTTTTATTCAACTTTGAAATAATTATTAATTTTATAATAGTAATAGTGCAATACATAAGAATATATTTTGTTATTGACGTTACCATTTATGGTAACCCCAGGACTGAATGCCACAGTAGGTGACGTCAAAACCCATCATGTTTATTTAAAAATTCCTGGCTCATTGAAATCATTTATATTGTAAACATAATAACTGTTAGAAGTGTCAAAACATGCCAAAAATTGTTTAAAAATGTCAGGTGAATTAGTTTTATTTTTTTGTAGTTCATTTTGTTTACTTAGAGATATATAATTATCATTTCATACATATAAATGTAAATCTAACACTTCATTCCTTACCGTTTATATCTTTAACAAAAAAATCTATAGATTTACCTGTTTAACCATGATATTCTGAACAAAAAAATGAGTGCACATGACATAACCTTATTGTCAGTTGTGCCCCAAAGAAATGACCCAATGCACAAAGCTTGGCAACAAAGAATACAACAGTCAGGAAAATTGAAATTGCAGGTAATGAAATAAAGTGCAAAGAAAAGGAAAGAAAAAGGTTTTTAATTGCTTGAAACATCAACCTTACCCATCGCAAGAGAGAGATTATTATTCCTTTACCTGTAAGATCAACACTTCCTTCTGATCTCTCATCTTTCTTTTCAGCCATGTTATAAATCTCTGATCTTGTGGGCAAATTGGGCCGGGCGGGCAGATCTGGGGGTCTATCTGTTTTAATAGAGGCCTGACGTTCTGGGGGGTCAGGTCGGGTGGGGAAAGTGTTTTCTGTGACAGACTGCTCCCTCTGTAATGGGGGCTCCGACTTCTCTCTCCTAGGGGGTAGAGGTGGGGGTACCACCTCAGGTGACAAGGGCAGGTCCTCCTGGACGCCAGTGGTGGTAGCATAATCATCTTTATTTGGGGTCTTGGTCTCTGCATAATCCCCAGATTCCGCCGACTGGCTGTGGTTGGGGGATGCATTCGTTATCACTGGAATCTCATACAGATCTGTGTCATCGCTATTTTTGGATTCACTGAGGAAGAATAATAATAAAGGGGGTTGAAGTGTTATTCTAACCTGGCTGAAGGCGGCAAGCATATAGCCTCAAGTAAAAGTGCACAACATGATTCTGTATTTAACTTCAGATAATATTGTGACTAAACAGACACCTGGCAGGCCTAAATTGCAAAAAAATATTAGAATCTTAACTGAGTTTTACTTTAAAACTGTCTGGGTATTTAAGATGATACATTTACATTAATATTGAATTTCATTATGATATTCTTCCGGTACCACTATTACATATCATATAGTAAAATGTGAATGTAAATCTTCAGTTGCAACATTCATACTTATATCAAATTGCATTACAATGCGCTTTCATTTCAAGTTACTGGAAAAACCAGAGCATGGGAAAATAAATGTTATTTGGTTAATAGTTGTAATAAAAGCAATCTTGTTCATATGAAAAATACTAACTTCTGATCCTTTTTTGCCTCTCCATCTCCATGACCGAGATCAATATCGTCGTAAACTTTCACCTCCTGGTAATAAAGAGTGACTGTATAAATTATGAAAAAAAAACCTAAAGTTTCAACCCCCAAAATTTACAAAAGCAAAACACTCAATGTAAATGAAAAAGAAACAGCACTTCTTCATCAAATAGTAAAAAAAAATGTTTCACTGATGAAATCTTTTAAAACAATGTGGCTTTAATTCAGCTCTGCAAACATAATGGTTTGTATTTCAAATGAAGCGAGTGTGATTTGATGATATCTGAATGAAAACACTTGGCTGACCAAGACTTGACTGTGTTTTAGTAAAGATATCATCAAGTTCCCACAACAGTCTCGATCAGCTTTTCCCCACATCACATTGACTTTCTATTACATGTAATATTAATTTATGAAGCTGTTCATAAAGTCACGTACACCGATTCCCAAATCAACTACATACTGGTAGTTAAAATAATGGGAATAGAAACTGTATTTGGTTATACATGTTTGTCTGTGGAAGCATTTTATGTAACAAATTTACTATTCTATATTTTCAGTGAGTTCACAATTTGAAATTGATGATGCTTAAATTTTTTAAGGAAAAAAATTTAACTTGCTAGATAGATAAAAATGTAACGATTCAGGCCAAAAATTAATCTCTGTGCCTAAGGACATAATTAATGCCAACATTTATTCATTTTAAATATTTCACAATCTTAAAATGCTGTGTTGAAATTTCTAATGGTTTAAAAACGGCATTTAGTTAACAGATAGTGGAAGTAATTCAAAAGTTTTTTCTATCTGTGGAAAATAGGGGCAGGTTTTTTTTTGTTAAACATGCTGAGATAAGGTGTTTTCTTCTCAGATTCTATCTTCAAGTGCATGTCACGAGCACATACGATAATTTGACAATAAATAATTATAATCGCACATTCATAAGAGGATAAGCAGGGCTATCTTGCTTGATAGATTATCTGGTTACAATGTCTCATCCTGAAAATGATGGATCAGAATCCCAATATCTGAGAAAGAAGGACTGGGATATTGCAAAATAACACCCAAAGCCTACAGATCCATCTTTTTCAATGACAAGATAAATATAGAGAGACAATGAAAGTAATGACGTAAATTTTTTCTCTGAATTTGCAAAACATAACAAAGTCTCTGGGAGACATGTTACACTTGCTTAATATTTCAATTATTCGTTTATCATTCTCCTCCACACGCGTCCAATCAAGATTGGTTCATAAAAAGGTTAAACTGATAGTTTTAAAAGATTTTAATGTGTTTAAAACGGAATCAGTGTGAATGACAACTTAAAAAGTACTGACGTAAATTTTCTCTTTCATCTTCAAAACATTTCAGTTTCAAATGCTAAACAATTAGCACTTGGACTGATTTACATACAACTTTCCAGATATGTACATACGACCTTTGAAGAATAATTAACATGGCTTTAAAACAAAGCAAATTTTTCAAAACACAAAAAAAAATATTCTTTTTCTAGATAGGACTTGACACAAAAAAACACAATTTACACAGATGTTACTCCTGACCCTCTTTAGAACTACTTTTGATCTTTTAAAATGTCAGATGTGTATGTTTGTAAATAAAAGATCTAAAAAAAGCGCACCTTGCCATCTATGGCCTCTAGGTCTTCTGGAGAGATGAACGAGCGCGAGATTTCCCTCTGATGTGCAGCAAAGTCATTCTCCCCAGAATCAAACAGAAAGTTGTCATGACTGAGAGTTGGTGACTTCAGTTCACTCGATGCTCTAGAGGGGGAGGGGGAAAATGGAGCTCCAAAGTCGGGTACTGCAATAACAAAAAAAACAAATTTTTTTTTACAAAATGCAAATAAGATACCAGTATTTTGAAATGTAAGAGCTCCATTAAAAATATATGGAATTATGGTCCAGACAAAAGAAATTTATAGCAATAATAATATGACGTAATGTGTACACCAAAACTGAAGAGGGGGAAGGATTTTCCTTACAATGTCATCATGAAACAATACTTTCTCATTTTAAATTCATGAAAAGTGCTAGTGACTCCTTCCTACGTTTATTAACAACCTATAAATAAAACATTTATTTATGGTATTTTCTGTCAACACAGACTGCTTTAAGGTAGATATATATGGAGTTTATCGAGCCACATCTATGTATAGAAATCGGTATCAAATAATCACATATGTCTAAGAATCCTTTTACAGGAGATGTATTTCACCTAAATTTACCGAGGAACCCCCACCATGAATATCATATTAGGAGGGAATTTGTACCTGTTTAATGCAATAGAACCTATCTGAAGTCTGAACAGGTATACCGGTACATCAAAAGCACCACAGCAAAATAAGTGTCCACTCTGGACAAACTAGTCATTATCCCCGCAGCCCGTTAATTTATTTAGCTTCTGGACATAGCAGTTTGACTTTTAATGTCTTCATTTGTTATCATTACTATACACTGACTTGCCCTGCCTTTCACACACAGTGACGCTTTCGTAGGAATCTCTCAAGGACATTAGGAACTGTTCATACATACTGTGTGTGATTTCTGTCTTCTTTTTCAACCTGCCAAAAATGTTATTTTTTGCATAGATGGTTAATTTCTTGTGTCAACATAGCAAGGGCTTTTTTTCTTCACATGTCAGCATTAGTGTCTATTTGTGTTCATCTCTACCAATGCAATACCCTCTAACCCTATGAAATCTTACCTTTCAATCGAGGTGGGACACTAGGTGGTAATTTCAGTATATCCAGTCGCTCCAGATAATATAATCGCTTATTTTCTGTTTCCTCAGACAGTTTTTCGCCAGCCAAGTCTTGACAGAGAAATTCTTCTATTCCAGGAAGCAACTCTAAACGTCAAAATAAAAATATATTAAGAAAAGAAAAACAATAAACTCTTTTATAGAATACCTTACACTGTTATAAAATGTCACCCTCCCCATCCGACTTATATTGACCATCTACCTATCCATAGGAGATTCCAATCCAATGTACACAGTGCCCGATTAGATCTAGCATCCATTACTGCTCAGTGTGGCAGAGGAAAATTAAAAGAGAAGACGAAGAGTAAAATAATGATTCTCCTCTCCTTGTTAGAAGCTTTTAATTGTCAGATTGCCAGGCAATCTGTGATCTTTGAATAGAACTTGTTAACAAACTACATGTAAAAGGGCTGCAATATCAGTAGGATCCTGGGATTTACGTAAAACATCAAAAACTAAAGCGGAAAGGAGCAGGGGTGAAATCAGAAATGTTTGGAATAGGAAGATCTGCAAGGTGTTCTTTATTTAACAATTTTTTTCTCCCTGACTGATAAAACCAGAGCTGCCTTCATCAATATGGCTTGTCAAATCTAGTTTATATCAAAGAAGTGAGTGATGTGATATTGTGAAGTATGGTGGAAGGGGTCGGTTTGAGAATTGAGGGGGTGAACTTACAGACTTACAATATATAAATAAAAGAGTAGAACATCTGTTCATTTAAATCACAACAACTGGTGTCTGACTGTTGGAATCTTGAGAACCTCGGACAGATTCCATAAATCATGTACATGTATTATGATGTTAATAAAGTTCTATACTGGATAACATTGATATCTTATCATACCTTCCTTAATATTTGACACTTGTTTAAATTCTTAATCATCGAAAATAAGATGAATGTTTTTCAAATCATTTATTACATATCATAAAGCTGTTGATGTTCCATAATACACACCTGGGGTTTACAAAAAGTCTAAAGAGAATTAATTTCAATGTAGAAATACTTATCTATCAGATGTCAGATTTAAAATAATTTATACACAGGATTATTGATGAGCTTCTTGCAAACTTAACTGAATGGATAATTGGAAATATGTATACACAATGTTACATGCTAAACGCTTCAAAATTACATCATTCTTTGTAAGGCAGGAGGAAAAAATCCACTCCAGTTAGATTTATATGTAAGTCAAGCATTCTGTTAATTCTGAATGAAGAATGACTTAAGCAATTTGGAATATAATGATATGCAACCTAGGCAATTAAACTCTGGATATTATGAAGCTGTTTTTCTGGGCCAAATTTTTAAATGAGACCCAATTCAACAGGTGCGTGCTCCCACTAACTTTCATGTTAGCATATACAGCCCGATTATTAGAAAATATTAATCACTTCATACATGTATTTAGCGCCCATGTGACCCCATAACATTGTATAACGATGGTCATCAGTTAGCGAACAGAACTTACCAAGAACAGTATAAAACTGTTGTGCACCTGCACCTGCAGAAAGTTAACAAATATTGAAAAAGGGAGCAGCTAGGCTATGTTTTGATAGAATCTAATATACTTCAAGTCTCCTACATTATAAAATCTATATAGTCATTCTCTTAACAGCCTCCCTCAAATTAGGTAAGCTGTCTCCCTCAACTGCAATTAAGTTGAAAATGATACGCATAATGTCCTTTGTCCAGAACCTGACAATATCAAGCCATATGATAAAACCCCAATGTTATGCAGCTAGTCAGCTACACCCCAAGATTATACATGCAAACATTCAACATGGTACCAAACTCAGCAAAAACAATATACTTTAAATATTTTTTCTGCATTTAAAATCCCTTGCAGTGTGAACAGTGTTTGGCTAGACTAAGTTATTTTGCGAGTTTCTGCACTTATTTGAACCGTGTCAAGCTCACCTTGCATTGGTTAGTTCATTAATTAATGTGCAAATGAATACTCTAGTATAAAAATAACACACCCTCTCCACCTTTCAGTCATGCAGCAGAACTAAACAGAATGCTGTAAATTTTAATCAGGTATTTTTTTTCTTAAGGCTCTCTGTAATTTTTAGCTCCTAGCTGAAAGATCACATGCAATAAAATAGTAATTTTATTCATCCATCATGAATTTTGTCGTAATCTTGTTTTAATACATGCCACTTTCCTATCCTGATCTTGTTAATTATGGTGAGGGTAAGAGGTAATCACAAATTTTGTGCTAATGTTTGATCTATAAACCACAAAGGAATTGTCATATAAAAACATCAGAAAGATGGATCTCACTCTGTTTTTGTGCAATCCATTTGAACTCCTTGTTTGTTGTAACCACGCACAAAACAGAGTTACATGGCATTAACCTTAATTAGGTCAACTTACTAATTACAAAGTAAGAAATCCCTTTTTCTGCCTCTTATATTCTCTTGAAAAATGAACTGTGTTAGTTTACTTTCTTGTAAAAATTTTTCCAGTTCTTAAAATATATTGCAAAAAATGCTTAAAGTTAACAAAACAATAAAGAACAAATTAAAAAAAATTTTTTTTTCTAAATTGCAGTGAAAATTTAAAAGTTAACTTGATGATTTATCATCCTGTCTGAAATTCTGCCCTTCAGGGTAAAAAAGAAAGAAAACATATGCTTGAAAATTACCTTCCCTTACTATTAAACTTCTGTTCAAGCATTAATTGTATAATCGGAATTAAAGTTCCTGAAGATTATTTACTGTAAGAATCAAAAACACATCTAATGGCTGAAATAATTTTAAAAAGTATAATCCCATTATTGTTATATGTTACTTTTCAACTAATAATTTAATTAACAGCCTAGATAAAAATCATTGCTAACATTCTGCATACACATATTTGCTTATTATCCACCACCATACAGGTTTTAAGTGAACATTATGCAAAGGTGTACTGCTGAGACCTCATTACTCTCCAAATCAAAAAAGATAACAAAATACCCCTCAAATTCTGTTCAAATGTTGTTCACATTTTAATCATAACCACAGAGTTGTGAGATATAGGAACTTATAATATCACCTGGGCTTTTTCCTCTTTTTATTTCTTGCAATACATTGAAAATTTAGGTCCCTGAACTTAAGAAGATTTACGAGGTAAACTTGTGCTGCTATTTTTAATCTTTGCCCCACAGGGTCAATAACCACACCCATTGAAGGTCAAGTTGATTGTGTTAAGAGTAACAAGATATGTGCATTTAAAAAAAAGTTTTGCATAAACCTTGTCATATTAAATTATTTTCCTGTTTACAGTTCCGAACAAAGCTAGCAGATTGTATAAACCGCAAACTGGCCTTCAAGCCTTGGTATGCAAAAAAAAAGGAACTATTAGTTTGGAGAAAAAAAGTTTGAAGAAAATTCTCTAGATATTTTGAACTAATTACCAGGTGATAAATATTGTGATGCAATCTCTCTTCACAATTTCACACCTCACTCACTTACTTTACAACAAGGTTCTTGAACCTTCTTAGTGGAAAAAAAAATAAAACCCCAAAACCTCTGTCAGAACTATTATAGAGGGTTTGATGTCTCCACATGACCTTCACGGTCCATGCGCAGCAAAAACCTGAGCTTTTAAAGAAAGAAAGATTGCATAACTGTGCACAAAGTCAAGCAAGCATGCATGAAAATGGAGTGTGTGCTAAAGAATGTGTTAAAAGCAAAGTGTCTTACGTCCAAAACATGCGTCTTAAATGAGCATCCGAAAAACAAGAGGACGAAAAGACGTCAATAGCTTAGCCGTAGACATGAGCCATTTGTACTGGTGATGCGATTTATTAGAGTCACCGGCTGGGCTAGGGCTGTGACTGTTTTTTTATACGACCCGGTATATTCCAAGGTGACAGCAGATTTATTTTTTACATACAGCAGAGAGACATTTCCATTAAATTATGTTCCCCCATATGACACAACCCAGCTGACGCAGTGGATTGGGGTTTTTGTTTAAATATGGGGTTCTGTTACGCTGTCTAAATGTATATATACATATAACAGTGATAGACACACAAGTCCATTCTCATTTGTACTTGGTTCATGTGTTCTTGTGATCAAGAAAAAAAATTAATAAAAAATGAGGAGCTAGGGAATGACTGAAAACCTTTGACACGTAGTCAGTTGAAATGATAAACCTGCATCTTAATTCAAACTTGTATTGTAAGAGTTTATACAGTATACATATTAATGCTCTGTTGTGACACATGTCGGTAACTTCTTGCCTGACATGTGATAATCAGTTGTCATTTACATGTAACATATCCATCACAATGTATTAACCTCACCGGTCAATATCAATATCACATTCCCTTAATCACTATGGTAGATGCACTTTCGTTGAAAAAGTACCAACATTTAAAGGACAGTTGACTTCCAATGTGGTAATACATGTATAGTAAATCTTTTTAATATGGTCGATGAAAACCAGTCTCCCCTTTCTATAATATTACACTGACTGAAAAAAAAACCCCCAAAACCAACCAAGTGTCAATTATTTCATGATAGGTCAACTATATATCAAGTCAATGAATTGGTTTACTACCCACGTCTACAATAGATGCAACCAGAGCCAAAATCTCCCCTTTCTTTAAAATGTCAATATTCTTTTGACTACTTCCATGAAAAATCAGGTAGATCTTGTCTGGATACTGAGACAAAATGACAAGTCAATGCACCTTTGCCACCTGTATTGGCCACAGAGATTACACGCCCAGATGTGTGCTTTAGATACCGTAGTATCTGATGAAAATCCTTGAAACCACAACCTTTTTATTCATCACGTGCTCTCTTCTCTCTCTTAGTTCTGTCAGAACTGGGTGAGTAATGATAAGATATTGACCAAAGTCCAGAATCTCTCTAGCTTAATTAGTAAATCACAGTTGCTGTCTGTCACCAAGTGTTGCAGGTGTGGGTAAGAGAGTGCACTGTCCAGAAATGAAAAAGATTTTGCAAAATTAAAATTGTAAATATTAAAACTGTGTGCTACTAATATTGGTCTATTGGGAGCATGAGTGAGAGAGAGAGAGAGAGAGAGAGAAAAGGGGGAGGGGGAAGGGTATTCTTGTATTCTAATTAACAAATGAACAGCTGCTTGTTTTAGTCAGTTCAAAACAAGAATACATGTAATAGCTAAGGTAAACAATACCATGTTGTGTCACACTAATCTTTAGGATTAATTATAAATGAAAATCAGGGGACCTAATGCAAGATATCAGCTTTCAAGTGGTAGGCTCTTATAGTTGTGAAGTTATTGGCTTTTCTATTGATCTCCAATAGCAACACTGCAGATGGTATATATGTTACAAATTACTTCTATAAAAATAACCATTTAGGAATAATCATTGATGGTCCATTAGCGGGACTGTTCAGAGGTCTCTTTGTGGTCAAGTGTTTGAGTGTGTTATATGTGTCACTGTGTGTAAAAAGGGGGATTGAAAAATAGGGAAAATGAATGAGAGAGAGAGAGAGAGAGAGAGAGAGAGAGAGAGAGAGAGAGAGAGAGAGAGAGAGAGAGAGAGAGAGAGAGGGGGGTTCAATCAGCAAGACTCTCATTCCAAAATGATTTTAAATGAAGTGGTTGATAATGGAATAAGATACAGCTACCTTTTGATATTAAGTAGGTTTCTTAACTTCCTATTATGTAAGTGTTTACCTTGGAGCAAATGTCGCCACTTGTATCACTTTCTAAACACAGCATGTCTTATGCTTAATTGATACTAAACATCAACACCTGAAAAGGTACTCATAGACAGGTGATAGGTAATCGTTGCTAAAACTTGATTGAAGTTTAGTCAGTATGTGTACCCAGAGGAATGTAACAAATTGCCCCAGTCAATCACTGATAAAAACATGGCCTGTGGAACAAAGAAATCAAATGTTTACAACCTTACCTGTACAAATGAGGGAGGTGTTCTACAAGGAGCACTGATGTGCTCATAACTGTCAATGTTAACTGTGCATGGTGCAGATATGTGCAACCTGCAGATTGACACTTGAGATAAAATTGATATCAATTAAGCATGAACATTTCCTTCTACTTCTTCGGCATTCTGAACAAATCTTTTACCTATTTTTTTAATTTGGCCGCAGCAAAATGAATAAAACAAGACCACCCATCGTTTAATCAACATCATTATGAGTCAATGTCATCATTAGAATATTCAGAGTTTGTAAACAGAACTTTTTATCAACATGTTTAAATGTCCAGCATCATCGTGAAAAAAATTCAAGCATTAGAATGATTACCATTAATATGCCTCTTTGATATTGTGTAAAATTACATTTAACAAAAAAATGTTTTCTATATAAATTTTAATATCCTTGTTAGATTTCAACCATGCTTGTTTGAATCCAGCACAAACTTTTTTCTGTATTTTGATAGCTAAGAGAGACCCAGACTAGGCAAGTACTGGTAAGGCCCCATATTAATGCACCTAATAATCACATGAAATCGTGATAGATCTTGATTTGACCTTGGACAAGAAAGGAGATTATCTATTTGACCACTTAATTTTATCTGCCTGGAAGTATGACTCAAATGTAAATTTCTTTCAAAACCATCCTGAAATCTGAAGATTTAAAACTCCACAATCTGAATCCATCATACAACTTTGCTCATGCATCTCAAAATTTGGACAAAAGGTTAATTCACCGCAAATGATGACCTATCCAATTTCAATATGGGGGTTAACAAAACACAGGATATAGATTTCTTTTTCAGTATTTCTAGCAACTTTTCGTTGTTAACACAAATTTTATACTATTTCTAGAAATAAAAAAATGATTTATTGATATGTACTTCTATACTTATTGCATACAATAGCAAAACTTTTTAATATTTAGAATCAAATAAATGCAACAGCTGATGCGTCACATGGCTAAACTTTGACAATGGTGACGCCACAAATTGTCTTCATCCAGCCGAATAAGGCCTTAAGATAATTGTTTTCCTTTAATGTCAAAATTTTAAGAATTATTTGAAATTGAAATCTTTGTTACTGTATAATTATGAAATAGTTCCTTGTGTTTGATATGCAACAAATATAATTCTGACAAATGAGAACGATGGAATAGCTCACTTTTTAGTAAGAAAAAGGTTAAAAGAAATTGCTTAGCACAATACTTTGTCATTAAATACTAAGAAGATTTTGTACATTTCTTTGACCGAAAGTGTATTTCATTCACGTTTACAGTACGTGATGACCTCTTCCTGTGATTTACAACCAATTCCATAAACTGTCAGAATCACGTCTAATTTGGGATTAAGACCATTTTTCTTTGACGGCCAGCTTACAATGATCGTCACTTCTGCATGGTCAGCAGTAAACAGTTTATGAATTTATGGGCATATGAACTTTTTTTAAAAGGAGGATAGGGGTGTGGTTAATAGAAAAAGGGGATAGGACTGTATGGGACTGTATGCCCCCTCAAAACTTACAAACAGTACCTATCCCATTCAGACCACAAAGCAGTTAAGCTTATCAATAAAAGCTGGGTAGCTGGCTGAAATAGCCCTATACTTCTGAAGCTGTGAGAACCGACACCTCTATGTTAAATCATCCAGACCATAATTAGCACACATGGACAACATCCTGAGGACAGGGTCACACCGTAAATAAATTAATCCTTCCTCTATGGGTTTATTGCTTCCAAATGTCACCAAGTGTATATACTTCTATTCAATGGAACTCAATACAGACACATATGGCCATAGAATAACAGTGTGTTGACTTTGCAAGTATTAGGTAACTGGCATTCAACAAAATCATACAATAGTGCCTTTTCTGAACAGGATTTAGTAATTTTAATCTTAATAGTGGTATTAAATTGATTTTCTCTTCTTCTATTTAAACATGGAACATTTCTGATTTTTAAGAATGTATTAGAGACAGAATTAAAATATATGCAGTTGTGTACAAAATCTTTAGCAAATATTTAGAAAAGGTTACTTCAATATTAGACTGTTTTCATTACTAAAACAAGGATGTTAACAGTAATGTACCTGTATTATTAACATTATAATCTAAAGTTTTGATGAAAATAAGTATCTATAATCAACCCAACACAAACTGACAAAAGCAAATCAAAACAGGTGCATGATATATTTAGTTTGACACACAAGTTCAAAGCCCAAAATCAAATCCTAACTACCTTACATGTATGTGCTTCATGTGATATTTTACCTATCTACTAAAATGTAATTTGATTACGGGTATATAAAAAGTAAAATAATAAATTTAAAGTTGCAAAATATACTTAATAGAATTTTCATGTAACTATCTGGGTATATTTTTATCATTCTTTTTCTCTCTCACTTTTTTTTTTGTTTTTAATTTTTGGCTGTAAATGATGAAGAAAAACGTAGATTTCTTCAGGGCAAGGTGGCTAAGATGTTGGTCAATTAGGCTGCACGCATGCTGATAATGAAGAAATATGCAGTGCAAAACAAGCTAGGATAACAGGTTCAAGTCAGAGAAATGTAAATTCATGTTATTAATTTATATTTTGATCCTTACATAGTATAACTTTAGTAAGCTTCATGTACTCAGAAAACCAATTTTATTTATTAATTTTTTATTTAATGCTACATATATTTCTGTGCTACAGATACCAACAGACAAATATGTAATAAATTTATTTTTTATGTTCTTCTAAAGAAGTTTGAAATGATATTTGTAAAAATTAAGAGTTAATTGTGCAATCTTCAGTGTCAAGAAACAAACTATAGACTGAAAATAAAATTGAGAAAGCAAGAGTTTATTTCTAATGCATAATAAAGCAAATTCATATTTTTAAAAAGGTTTT
This sequence comes from Magallana gigas, assembly GCF_963853765.1. Classification (NCBI taxonomy): domain Eukaryota; kingdom Metazoa; phylum Mollusca; class Bivalvia; order Ostreida; family Ostreidae; genus Magallana; species Magallana gigas. Next base: position 26,707,611 of record NC_088855.1, on the reverse strand, counting down.
TAATAATGAAAACTAAATTTTAACATTATTAAAATTGTATTATTTGTATTTTAAACTCACAAAACAAAAGAAAGATCCCCTCCGATGACCAATAACCTATGACACAGACTCGGTCATGTATGCCGATCACCGATTTTTAATAACTCTAAACTAAAGTTCTGACGATTGTATAAAAAGTTCTTATTGATATCATTTGTTCTGGTTGACGTGTGTTAGAGATCTTACCTTCAAGTTTATCCATTAGAACTATTGATAACAATATTCACATTCTCTTTATTTACTGTCCACTGTCACATATCCTGCGATTGCACACCTTAGCACTCAAACAGCTGGAAGATAGCGTGACTAGTAAGTCGAGTATATTTACCTCTTTAAACTTCGACAGCCAATGAAATCATGGGTTTTATTTCCCCGGGAAATCAAACGTCCAATCAGAATTGTGTTTACATTTCAAGGTAATGGTGGAGTTGAACCGACGATTTTCAGATGAAAGTGAAAAGAGCAAACCCTTTTCCCGAATGACAGATTGTCAGCTTTTTTATCGTGGTATGCACAATTTTAAGATTAGAATATTTAAGATTAAGGTGATATTTGTTAATTATTGAACATTATTTATGTAAACTCTTGATGCACGTGTGTTTTTAAAGATGGCGGTTAACAGCAGATTTGTATAAAACAAATAATCTATGATTACAGTATCTGTCTTGTTTACAAAATATAAAACTGCATTAAAATGTCAGATATTGTTAGTGCAAACATTGTACATGAACTAACATGTATTACCTGCATTTATTCTAAAGAACAGGTGAAGTTATTTTCTTTTTCCGAATTTTCTCTACATTTAGTTTATCATTTTTAGGCATTAAGTTCCATTGAAGGCTTCGACATTTATAATCATGAGACCGGGAACAACTCCACACACAGTTTCCCCCCTTAAACCATTCACTGGAACCACGACTTCAGCAACATATAATCAAAATGATGTTGCTACTGCTGGGGTTTCTAAAGGTAAAATTAATTTCTCATAGTCTGTCCCAGGTAAGAAAGAATAATCTTACCGTGACCAGGCTACCCTCAGGTCACTGTAAGAATTTTTCCAAAATCCTTGCAATATAGCAGCCACAAAGCGCCTGCCATTTTTTTCGGAAATCGCACTCGGAATGAATGTCTCTTAAATTGTCAATAAAATGGCAACTGAAAACAGCGTATTTTCAAACATGATGTTAAAAGTGGCAGTGATTTTGCTGCAAAACAGTTAATGTGCCACAGTGGTAAAATGGGATTACAAAAGAGCAACATTGTAGGTATTTGAGACCAATCATATGAAAATTAAGGCGATATACAACGTACACAATATTTTTTTTTCATTTGCAGCAAAGCAAGTATAGGTAACAAATTCTATCATTAAACCGGGTATGTAGGACATCTGTCATTTTAATGATAGAACATTCTGTCTAGTCCCAGGTAATTGTTCCCCTCCCTTTTTGACAAATTTTAATGAGAATACATACCCGTCAATGAAGTACAATTGAAATTGATTCAATGGGGAAAAACCAAGATTTTTTCATTTACACTTCATTTATTTTTACCTAAATTAACATGAACATGTAAGACTATACACAATATCCCCATAATTTTTTATTTTTGGTTGTGTATTGAAACCTGAAGGTGTAGAGGGGGCATATTTCAAAATAGACAATCTGGACTCTTTTCATTCTAGAGGATGAACATGGTGCGGGCACAGTGGTATTTATGATTATATAAATATTTAGCAAAAAGTAGTGGAAGCAGAAACTTTGGATAGAGTATATAATCACTTAATGGATGAATGAGCTGAATTTTCTATGGATGAAAGTATAATGAAATTTTAAGGAAGATAATTTGCTCTGGCATAAAATTTGAAAAATAGTTATGATTATTATCCGGTAGATTCAGGGACGTATATATAGTATATATGTCCTACGTTGATTTGAGTGCACTTTTTATACAGGTTGAAACCAATTGCCTAAATGGGATATAATAGCTTGTATGTGATATAATACTCCAAGTGGGATATAAATTTACTGTGAAAAAAAAATGGAAAAAAATAATGTAATATTTGTCATAAATATACATGAAATAAAACAACTTTTGGTGAGAAAGTTTTTCTTTAAAGGTATATATGGGGTAATTTTAGTGAATAACATTAATAAGATCTGATTATTTGCTTCATTAATACTTTATTTAAAGAGAGGACTTTTAATTTACGCTGTATATTAAGTCAATCGCATGACAAAGATACAAGAAATGAAAAAAAGATTATTATTTTTTTTACATGCTGGTAAAAAATTTAAAAGATTTCAATGACCCTGCCTTAAAAGGGTCACCACGTGACATCCACCTCGTGTTATCAACAATAATGGTGATGACGAGACAGAGGGTAGACCATTAGGTTTGACAGATTTGGCAAGGAAAGAAAAAGAAAAACAGACTGACAAAGATAGGAACAAGGAAAGGTCGTTAACGCAGACTATAGATTAATGGAATAGGAATTAAAAGCCAATTTAAACTTAGGTTTCCATCATGAAGTTGTAGGGGTTTTGCTATATATATAGTCAGGTTCATGTGTTCCGTTTCTTTACTCTATAAGTTATAAACCACAAGTGGATTTTCATTTAGAAGAATTTTCGAATAAAGAAGAAATGAATACTCAGAACATGCATTCCTTAGGGAGAAGGGAATTTACTCCGTTTATCGTGTTGATGATGCTCAAATCATGTTTCATCTTTATTACATATAATTAACAGTTGATATTGTTCTACATTAATGAATTTTGGAATAATAATGCTTCGGGTATCATCTGATATAAGAGTTATCTAATTTAAGACATGGAAAATGTGATTCTAATTTGTAAACAAACTGTTCTTCCATCGTGTTTTCAATGCTGGGTTTTCCAGCACTCATGCACACTGATGTTATAAATGGTGGATCACATCAATATTCATTAGACATGTAGGGATCAATCTCCCTAACATAGAGTTACAGAAAAATTGTTTACCAAAAGTTGTTTCATTTTATGTATTCTAATGCGGGTTCAGAATATTTTTAAAAATATCTATTTTTGCACTGTAATTTTACATCCTGTGTGGGATATTATATTTCATTAGGGCGATTGGTCACATTTTGTTTAATAATAATTTATACAAAATATTTCTTTTGGAAATCCTAAGACAAAAGTACATTAAACATTTTTCATTTTTACGCATAGGAATTAGGATTTATGAAATAAAAGTTTTGACAAGGGTCATGTTAAACCATGATTTGTATTTGAATTTGTATTTTTAAGATGGAGCAGTGTGTTGGCTTGTCAGAGAAGCGGTTTTAGAGGTTATGGATACCAGGACAAGCCAGTGTTTGGCATCATGGAAATTTGGAGAAATCATTTGTGATTCAAATGCATATATTACATGCGTAAAGGAGTATCAATATGGAAGCAATCGACGACTATTGGTTGGAGTTTGCTATTCATCATCAAGCGGACTTCTATGCGTTCTTGATCTCCATTTATCAAAAATCACCAAGACTATAGAAATTCCACAAAAGGTATTTAATGAAAATAACAGTCTCTCACAATTACTCAAACACATTATCTTATCTGTCTGTAATAATTGAGTGAATTAACGCCAAAATCTTGCGTAGTAATCTGCATATACGTGTCACATTTAGTGATTCTTTTACATGGTAAGCAATCTCAAGTTATCTAGAATATTGAAGGGAAAGCAAACTAAGATATAAGAATTAAAATGAATTATTTCAGTAAAAGACAGCTTGAGCCAAAAGGGATGCTTCATGCCAATTATTTTTTCTTGTAGATTTCCTCTGTGGACCCAATTACAAACACTGGAGGAGACGATGTTCCTGTCTGGGCTCTGTCTGCACATCTACGTCATTTCTATGGCATAGTCGCTGTGGGCACAAATGGTGGCATTGTGTATCTTATAGGTAACAAGTCAAGTATTTAAATGCAGTACGGTAAAGCCTAGTGTATAACACACTTTTTTTTTCAGCCAAAATTGGATCAAAAGTGGGGAGTGCATATTATATATAGGAACAAAATTTTACTCCATTTTTCAGAGCATTTTTCTGGATACAGTGAAAGTATGACTGCTGCTATCACACGTTATGCAAGTTGTATTGGTGTAGACTAATTTATTTTGTCAGAGATACCATATTCTTTATTTTATTTCCATGTGCCCTAATCCACAGAATATAATACACACTTTTTTTTACATGTTGCACTTTGAAAATGATTACCATTATGAGTATGTTTCAATGTGGTAGACATTCAAGGTATTGGAACAATGTGTGAATCTTTACAGATTAAGTAGGAAGGACTATGCTAAAAGCTGTATGCTTCATTAGATTTCACCGATGGTAATTCAATACTGGAACATAATGATTAAATACTTTTTGACAGACATGTGCCTAGATGATGAGATAGAGACAGATGAGATCAAACCAAACAAGCTCCAGTTGTTATCTCCACGGTCCCGGGACACGGAGCACAGGAGGGTACAGGCCATGTCCAGGTCCCAGCACCTCGCCATGGTCCTAGACGGTCAGTCCTGCTGCTTTCTCATCAACCATCATTTATCAGTTCTAAAAACCATGCAAATTTAAGCAAATGTACTCAATAAAGAAGAAAAAAATTACAGTTAATTGCAAGTGATACACGGAAGCAATGTCACATGACTAGAGACATCCTATAGTATGCCTCTGAAAATGATTGTGTGCACATGTATAATGACTGTTAATGTACAGTAACAAAATTTAGATATTCAAAATATCACAGAAACTTTCATATGAACCCTAAATTCAAACAAAAAATATCAATTGTCCAAAAAAAAAATAATCTCCTCTATATAAAAGGAAAAAGAATAAAACAGAAGGTGTTGGAACTGCCTAATGAATCTATATTTCTTGTAAAAGCTTGTGAAGGTCAGCCTCTTGAACAAATTGATTTTGAAAAAAATGCTATTAGTTTTGCTCGAAATGAAACAGAAATATATTTTTATATGAATTACAAATAAAATGAAATAATACTTGCTGATGTAGATTTCATGAGAATGCATCAGTTATAGTACTTAATATGTAGTACATTTCATCAAATGGTTATATTATTATTACGCGCAGTGATTTCGCCCTGGCTGGGGCGCTGTTACGTCAAACATCAAAAAAATTTCTGGGGAAACACTGATCTTAAATGTGATTACAAACCACGTTCATTGATTTTTTTTCTCGTTTTTGCAGAGGAAGCACAAGGAAATGGCTACAAGTACAGAAAATGTGATGGAACTGTTGTGAAGACATTTGGTACAGGTTTCAATTCATCAACTTTTAAAGTTATATGCAACATGTTAACTGGTTTGTAAGTCTTATCTTCACTTACAAGAATTTGTTCTTGTTGTAGACGCTGTTCATGTCAGTTGTTTGCAGTATATTCAACAAATTGGCAGCCTCTTTGTGGGCTTTAGTTTTGGCTGTTACCAAATATGGAGACTTCATGCACCAGTTCTAGAGTAATTACTTTTTTCCATTAGTTCATAGCTGATTCTTTTCTATTTCTCTACTATTTTCTGGATTTATACATGTACTATGATGGAGTGATCATTACTTTTGAATAGATACAGCAGTAGATTGGATGGAGAAATGATTCCCATCACCCACATTGCATATCAGGAGCCAGAAAATGATCCCAAGAACTTCAGCTATATTTGGATAACTAGAAGCACTGGCGACCATCAGTAATTTTTTTTTATTTTTTAAGGATAGTTATATTTCCCCCTATTTTCCCTCCCCACCATTTCCCTTGATAAAAGTGTTGTTTTGCACATGTAGGTCTAAAACATTTCTAGTTTGGATCTTACATGTAGTTTGTGTATCATGTATCTTTTTGACACTCATTTTCTAGCTCTTCAAAAATGCATATTTGCATCTACAGTTTTGTTATTTAAGTAAACTAATTTTAACAACGTGGTTGTGTTCAGTATCTGTCTCCATGACCAATCACCCTATTTTCTTTTTGTGTTTTAGAGATGACAGTTTGTCCATTATTTCTCTGTACCAGTTAGCTTACAACAAGAAGACTATGTACAGCAACTATGGAGCCTTTTATGAGGTGAAATTAATCTTTGACTTTAAAACAACAAGTACCTATCCATGAATTCTTCATGATATTAGAATTTGATAAAAATATAGGTATTATACTTATGAAATTTTGCAAATTTGTAGGATCTGACTTCAGTAAGCTTGAGATTTGACCTTGAATTGGTGGCATCACCTTTGAACCCAAGTCTAAAGCCAACTGTCTCTAGTCGTATAATCTCCTGTTACACCCTCCAAGATCCTTGCTACAAGCCTCCTGCGAAACTGGATGAAGAGGAATCATTCGAAGAAAGTAAGATTATGAAATGAGAACTACATATACATGAACTTTCAAGTGTAGCAAAGCATTTCAAACTAGTTTATCACACATGATTAATTTTAGTATACAAGTAAATTTCTTGAACTCTCCATTGCAGTGTTACACGGTCCAGACTTGAGTTTATGTGTGTTTGTTTGGGAATGCTCGGATGGATCTAAACAGACTTCTCACATGGGGATATTTGACATGAATAGATGGTACCATGCTCAGATGCCTACCACTATCAGGTAAACTCTGAACAGGATGGGATCTAAAATTAGCCTATTTTAGAATTGATTTACAATACTACTGACCTGTATTTTTAGTACAGTTTAACGCATTTTGATTTATTTTTGCAGGGCTTCTACTGGACCCATGGACACTTGTTCCTACTTTTCCTTCCTTAGTTTGGATGAGATAGCAGAGCACTCGGACCAAGGATCAGTTCTGGTCAGTACATCCCATCTACCTCTGTGTCTTTGCCATTAACAAAGTTTGACTTGGTTCAGTCATGCTATAAATATTTCATGTTTGGTTTTTTTTCAGACTGTGTATATGTCTGTCGATAAGCTGAATAGGTTCACAAACACATCTCTCATGCCACCAGAGCAACACTTCTATCCTGCTGCGCTGGCATTTAGTAAGTCAACAGTTTTATTTAACCAAGAACTTTTTGATCTTCTTTTATTACACAAATAAAAAGAATAATTATATTGTTGAAAATGAGTTTGATTATTGTTGATGTTCTGCTGTAGACACCTTGTGTGTGGTTGATGAGGGAGTCCTGAGGGCTCAGTATCTAGGCACCCAGAGACAGGTCAGTGGTCTCAAGATGAGAAATTTCAAATCCTAAGGATGATCATTAATTTTATAACAATGATAATCTATTACAAAAGTTAATAAATTATTAAAAATAATCAATCTCTTATCAAAGAAATGGATTCTAATTGTACTGTAAAAGTGGTAATTTAAGCATGGTGGAAATTTACATTAGTTACGCGGTAAGCTTAAAACCGCGTTAAATACCCCCGTGCGTATGGTAGAAAAAGCAAAACTTGCGTGTGGTAAATTATGCATCCACCTATTTGATACCCACACGTATTGTTTGACTACAGAAAAAGCTTAATTTACCACCAATGTAAATAACCACTTATACAGAATTCATCTCTTTAGAGTATGCTTTATGGTTATTGGTTTGGGACAAATTCTGTAGGTTATGGCTACTATGCAAAAGATGGGGCCCTCTGTGCTGCTGAATCCTAAGGAACTGTACAATCTGTGTATTGTGATCGGACTATTACCCAGGCCACTAGACGCAGCAGCCAGTAACCCTTCCCCTGTAAGTCATCTATTTAATATGTGGTTTTCATTGCAATATATGTGTAAAATTGAAAAAAAATTATCATGGTTATAGGAATTTCTTAAATCTGATTCATGGTCTATTATATTTTGACATGATCACAATGTCACATTTTCACAAAAGTAAGAAGTGAGATTGAGATCAAAAGTCTGAATTGTATGGCTCCAGAGCCTTTAATGTGAAATTAAGAACTTTAACCAATTTTGATTAAATGGAGTAACTTTTGTTTGTCAAGTATTTCTCTAATGACATTGTGTTTTAGGCACAAATGAAGGAGTCTCTGTTGACAATGGCCCTCAATTACCACATGCTGTCATTCATCATCAAGTGTGTCCAGGAATGGGCTCTAGGGGGTGTGTACTTTACTGATTTCTTTCACTTCTAAAATACTTGTTCTGTCATTATAAACATGAATTATAAAGCTGGTTCTCTCTATCTCTACAGAATTTGTTCACGTTGGCTGTTCACTCAAGTTCCTGTTGGATTGGGTTTGGAGTCGAGTCGCTGAGATCAAGAATAACATTGACAACTCCTGTAGGTGGTTCAGTTCTACTACGGGCTTTCTATGTCTGGAAACTCTGCAAGCTTTTGAAAAAGTTTGCCTTTGAACTGATTGAATTCAACTGTCTGAGAAATGAATTCTTGTTTGATAGGTGTGACTTTGTATGACTGGTCAGGAATTCCCCTGGACAGACGGGCTTTGCAGACCCTCTACCAGTCCAACCAAAGACTTGGAAGCATCTTGGCTATTATCAAGGCACTGATCAGTCAGTCAGCACCCACAACTGAAGAGGGTAGGCTTCTACAAGAGCAATCATAAGTCTTATGATTCGACTAAACATAATCCCATAGTTCTGTAGATTTTCTAAATCTTGTTTATGTACATGTACAGTCAAAACTGTTTTAAGAGGACACCTTGGAGAAACTTTGAAAGTGGCCACTTAAGACAAGTGGCCTCTTATTCCAGTTTGCCTCCCAAAAAGTCATTTGATCATTATACATGTAGTAACAAAATTCATCCATAGTTTATTCTATGACTCAAAATAATGATTTTCCCAACAACTTTTTCAAGAAGACTCTATATAGAAAATACAGAAAAACGTGCGCTAGTTTTCGACTGATTTACCTTATTTATTTTTTCTGCGCAGTAAATATACAATTTTTTCAATGGGTGGCCCTGTAGCTCTCCGGTCTGTCAATATTTTTTTTCCTGGAGAGCTACAGTTCTGCAGCTAATATAAGAGACTTTAATTCAGGATGGATATTCAAGGTTAGAAAAAATCGGTCCTAATATGGGTCGGATACCTTAAACTTAATGAAATCTTTGTTAAAGCAGAAAAAAAAGTTTTACATGTATTCAGAAAGGTAAAACTTAAGTGTTTAATCATTTTTTTCCAGGTCTAGGTGACCTACAGGATAAATTGTCTGTGGTGACCTACATACAGCAACATCTACAGATGGTCATCTGGTTTCATAAGATGGGCTTCCTTCCAGAGGGAGATGGTCAGTGCTTTGTAGAGGAATTTAATTTTGTAGAATTTACCTTCCCTTTTGTCAACTGAATCGTTGGTATAATAGTAGCCCTGTTGTATTACATATAGAATTAGAGGAGGAAGATGAGAAGCAGTACAAGTATCCAGCAGAAATGCTGATCCAGTCCTACTCTCAGAAAAGACAGGAAATACAGAAACTGGACAGGTGGGTGGTCTCAGCAACAAAACTTTAAGCTGATGAAATCTGGTACAGACCTCTCTTCCATACCATCATACTGACCAAGTTGTAAACATTCTAACATCTTTACATATCTCTGTCTAAATTCAGTGGTTAAATACAAGTATCATGCTAATTAAGTGACTTTCTGTATGTTGTTCATTTTCTAAACTTAATGCAAATAGCAAGCTGTCATACAAATCTTTTAGAACATATGTACATGTACAATTACCAGTACATGTATGTTTTGTCCATTTTTGCATGTTTTGGTATTTTCCACAGCTCTGTCAACTCCACAGACATTCTGATGATAGATGGAATGGTAGAGGTGATGGGACGGAAGGTTGGCGACCTCTGGCACGCCGAGGGAGGGAGTGGCCTGTACCCGCCCTGTAGCCTACACGTAAGTGATAGAAGACCATGAAGCATCAGTTGTAAATTATGTACATCTTTTCATATGCAATAATCATATAATCATATCCAATCACCATTAAATTTTCTGAAGGCTTTACTGAGCATATATCTGTTGGATGACATTTCCCTAATTGACAAGCACTCTGTGGTCCTGTACGCTCTTCTAGACATGGTGTCCCTCGCAGATCCAAGTACCCATGATAAGGTAAGACGTTTGCATGTACGAGACATTGCCTTAACTTAATGTATGTAGTATTAGTCATCTATGTTCTGTCCTGTTTGCCTGTCATACTGGCATTTTGTTCAGTTTCAAAGAATCTATCCCAGCTATTCTCAGTTACATGAACCTTATAAAGCTAAGAGACATGTATAGGTGAGAGTATTTCCTAATAAAAATAACTTGCTGCATTTGGCATATTAGTTTTCACCTGTTTGGTACATAAACAAAGTGTATTAACAATATGTAAGTCTGTAATTGACTTTTACTTAATGACTGGGCGATAATTATTGGTGTAATTATACCGTAATTTGACAAATATAATACACAAGTCTTTTTTTCTAGAAAATTCAATTTCTTTGTGAGAAAGGGGTGTATTTTATACATCCCAATGGAATTTGACACTTTTTTAAAACAGGTAAAACGTTGGCTATTGTAGTTCAGTAAACGCTTCTTTGGTTTATTTACCGCAATGTTGTACAATTAAAAATATTGTTAGGGGATATTTAGCAATGAATGTACTTGACCAAGCTGTGACTATTATGATAGAATATGCAGTAGAGTACAGGGTTTAACATAGCAGTGAAAATCAGATCTTTAAAATTTTTGAGTAATGTTAGGGTTGGCATCATAATGAGAGCAACTATAGTGATGACTTTCACTTGACACTCGAAAGTAGAAATACTGTATAACAGGACAAATATTTACGTAGAAATATAAAGAGAACAATCTTTAAAAATCTTCTAACAATACCATTTGCTTTGAAAATTTGTGAGGGACCCAATTGTATAAAGGAAACCATTTTCATTATTCCAAAAAACAAATGTTATCATATATGGTTTTACTTATATAGAAGCATTTGGACTTATTGCTGATTCTTTAAAATGTCTGTCAGTCTGTCATAGCACTGTCAGTCATATTGCATTCAGTGATGATCTTGTAAGAATGTTTGAGGTCAAGATCACCCAGAATGTTTGCCTTTTCATATTTTTCAAGTCCATTTGGACTTTCACTTGTCTCAAGTAATGTTGTTCTTTGTGGGTATTATATTGACTATTTTACATGACAATGTTTTCAGATGTTTTTTTTCTCCATATTTTAGTTGGTTTTAAAAGTTCAGAAATTTTCCAAAAAATTTGGAATTCCATACACAGTGGTCAAACAGGTGCAGGGGTTTTGGCTTATGGATCATAAAGATTTTGAGGTAATACAATAAACACATACAACTTTTGAAAGTTTGGTCTCAATTCTTTAAATCAAATCCATGCTTACTTGTCTGTCAATCATAAACAACTAATGGAGCTGCCAGTAAATTAATAAGTTTTAATGTTTTTTTCATTACAATAGGAATCAATGTCTCAGATCTTGGATCCTTTTGTGATCTTAGATTTTGGAAGATGGCAGCATCAGCGCATTGTTAAATCCTTATTGTATCAGGGAGAGAGTAAGATGGCTGTGCGCTATCTCAGCATTGTACAGCCCGCTCTGTCCACCCCTGAGGAAGTCAAGCTGAAGCTAACAGTGCTCCTGGCAAATGGGTTAGTTTGTTTACATTATTATTTTTAGTAAGGCTTTAGATATGAGATAGATATTAAACAGTGAACTTTCCTTAATCAACATATATATTGTTTTATTAAGGATGACAGCTGAAGCATTGGAATACCAGAGATCCTGTCAAGACCAAACAAATGCCCAAGATCTACTACAGCACATTTTTGAGGCTTGTAAACAGAGTAAGTATTGAGTCAGAGTGGATGTGATGTACATGCACTCGTATATTGTCAAAATTGTGAAAGACTCGAGGAAGAAATTCAATATTGAGATACTGTAGGATCTTTGATGTTGATTGAGTACAAGTTAAGTGTTTTTTATGCTGTTTCTGTACAGCACGGACGGTGGACCAGCTGCTCCAGCTGCCGATGACGGGTGGAGAGGAGGAGACCCTGGTACAGTTCCTGACCAGCAGCACTGACCAGTACTGTCAGGAGGTGCTCATCCTCCACTACCTCCAGAGAGCCTGCTACGTGGAGGCCATCAGGCTCAATGAGAAACTCAAGCAAACTGTCATGGTGAGCACCTATATTTATATACTGCCTACAAACACAAGTAAAGTAACTCCTTAGTTAACTTGTGTGAAAAAAAATGGTGCTGTACATCTAGAAGATGGCCAAAAGAATAGGATTTTAATTTTTTTTTGTAGACTGATGCAAGTGCAAAGGCCAGAGAAAGAGCAACTGCAAGGAACGCTATTGTGGATGGCTTCATGTCGGTTTTAACAAATGTTCAGAAGAAACTGGTCTGGGAAAGTTATCACTGTCAAAAAAACCCATCCGTATTCAGGAAGGAAGGTGTGCAATTTATTTTAAAATCGGAGTACTTCTTCTAAATTTGTCTTTTAAATGGCTTTTGAATACTTTAGCAGTGATTAATGACTACATTGTGTACACAGTGAAGAGGCCCCAGCCACTGTCCACAAAGGTCACAACCCGAAACTACAACATGCAGTCCCGCTCCTCTCTGTACGCTGATGTAATGAATCACGTGGAAAAAATGGAGGTAGAGGAGAATCTGGACACCCCTGATGGGTATGTACTCACATGCTTTGTACAGGTACATGTACTTGTAGATGTTTAGCTTTAAAAGATAGAAATTGCTTTGTTCATTATCCCATCGGGAACTTGTCGCTTAGGGAATAAAGCATCACTGCTGTGTGTGTGTATATGTGTGTTTGTCCATTGCAGCCTTTTAAGCAAAATTAAATGAAAATCCTCGCATGCATGTTTATCAAACTTTATAAGCATGGTGAAAGGACAAACCCTATTCATTTTCAAGTAATTCTGTTAAATATTTATTAAATTATTGTAAAATTACAACACTTAAATAGACTTGACAATAGAAATTTCCGGTTTGCAAAAGGAAATATCTTAAATCAACAACTTGATACTTTGTTGGGTTAAGGCTCTGAAAGGGTAAGAAACAAATGCTCTTTAGAGATTGGGAGTTAGAAGGATGTCCTAAGTGAAAAATTGAGGCTGGCAGAAGATTAAGTTCTATATTTCCCAAATTACTAAGAGAAGAACAGGTTTATAATTCAGAAGCAACTTTGACTAATATTGTCAACATTGTTAAGGGGGAATTCATTTCATGTTAATCGATGTAGATACGTTACTCTATTAAAAAAAAAAATGGGGTTGAAATTACGACATGTTAACTCGAATTTTCCCATAGACTGATAGAGCAGACTACAAATCACTAGATCTTTAGCGTGTCTTATTCATTTTTAAACTTAAATTTGTCTACACTAATTGTCTGAATGCATAATGATTGTTACTGAATAAAGAGAATAAAATTATAATATTAAAGTTTAAAACATTTGTGTTTTGTTTTTGCTGATAATCAGAGGAATTGTACAATTATGTAAATGTACCAGTCCCACATGGATACATCCTAGAGCATGCATAGGAATAGAAATTAACAAAATATTTTAATTCAAAGTGGTTGAAAAAAGATAAATATTTGGTCTCTTCTATTACATGTATATTCCTAAATAATGCATTCCCCCCCCCCCCCTTTCAAATGTTTTATTTTGCGAGGGGATTCTCTGCTTTGGGATGCTCTTGTTATCCCCTTGCGCAAATTGTTGCGAAGGGAATATAGCATCAATGCTGGGCGTGTTTGTATATGTATGTGTATCTTCTTCAGCTTGGAAGCAAGATTTAAAGAAAACCCTTGCACGGATATTTATCAAACTTCATACACTTATTTCGCATGGTAAAAGGAGAAACCCTATTAATTTTCAAGTCAGTTAAATACTTTTTAATATATTGTTAAAATAACACAACTTTTAACAGAAATTTTATGTTTGACTTGACGATAACTACTTTGCTTCACTACTGTGAAAGTAAGCAGTCCAAATCAACAACTTGATATTTTTTTTTTTTTATATATAGATCTTGTACAGGTAAAAAAAAAAAAGAAGCTTTTGTAGTAATGGAGGGTTAGTACAATGTGGTCTCCTCAATTACATTTACATAACTGTATATTTCTAAATAATGAATCCCCTACACAATGATTCATGTCGCGAGGGGATGCTCGTTTAGCGGTACCCTTGTTAAGTATGAATTGCTGCAATCCTCTATCTAGGCTGAATTTGAAACACTTAATAGGAAGTACATTTTTTGTATAATAAGGTATGGTCATTTGCTATGTGTTTTAGGACTCCTGAGATTATCTCCAGAAAGGCTTTCCTTGGAACTCTTGTGACACCAAAAATTAATGACACACTGTAAGTTGCCATTATACATGTACATGTATGTCTATCGGCTTGTTTGTTATCAAATTGCAGTACTTTATCTTTACATGTCTTTAACATAGGTATGTTTTATTTCAGAAACACACAGCCTGTTGTATACCCTGATATCAATGCATCTACGTGGCAGAATACTAGTCTTGGTTTAAATGCAAGCTCTTTGACTCCAATCAGGTAAGGAAGACAAAGAAAAACTTTATATGATTTTGAAATGCTTATTGTGATATTCTATATTTACTTTGGGTTTTCCCTCTAATGTTTTTCAGGTCAAAATTAAAGGTTCAAGGTGCCTCTGCATTACGACTGTTGCAAACTCCCAAAGTGGAGCGAAAAACTCCACGTAAATCCACTCGCTCAGTATCTACAGCTCCCACCCCTCAGTCCATCCTAAAGGTCCGGAACCTTATTAACAGTGCCACCAAGTTTGACTCCCCAGATACCAGTAGCAAAGGTATGCATAGCAACCACAGCTGTTGTCCCTTTTAATGGAACTTTTCTATTGAGAAATTTCTTAAAATACGAAATAGGGTTGATCAGAAGTATGTTCTTTCAAGAAAATTTTTAAAACAATACTGTTTTCAATGTACAACTTCTTTGTTTACTCCAGTCTTCTGGGAAAACAAATACTGTAATTATTGCAATAGTTAATTTTTTTGAAAATACATGTACATGTATATTTACAATGTTTTTAGACATTTCTATCAATGAGCCTTGTTCAGATCTAAAGCTGAGCTTCAGTCAAGAATCCATGGCTGTCTCTCTTTCCGTTGGTAAGCCAGCCTCTACTAAAGTCACTCATCTGGCAAATGCCAACTCTGGTCAAGGGACTCCAAAGAAGCTTAGGTTTGCCATGGAGGATGATGAGGATTTGGAGCCAGTGAAAACACAGAGAGAATCTCTTGTTTTATCTGCCAAGAAGTTACGGTTTCCAGACAGAGATTCCAAAGCAGGCCCCTCCAAGACTCTAGGGTCACCTACCAGTCCCAAGTCAGCCCTGGCCAGAACTCCTATCAGACCTGTAAAAGACCGCAGCCCCACCCCGGAGAGGTAGGGATCATATATGATTTTTATTTTGACAAAATCCTCAGTTAAGTTATCATGTCAAAAAAAAATTATTTTTTGGTTTTGCAGCATTTCCATGTCTCCTAAGAACCGATCCAAACTTGACAAATTGAATCGTTCTCCAAGAGCAAGTATATCAGAGGAAGAAGAAAATGTCAAGAATAAACCACAAGAAGACATTGGTATGCTACTATTGAAAACCTGTGTGAAAGTACAGTGTTTATGATACAAAGTTTTCTATTCATAAATATTTCAAAATATTGAATTACAGAAATGGAAGATGAGTCATTTTTCTCCCCATCTGTGCCATACCCTGGAGAAATCAGTGCAATTAATCCAATGACAAAAGAGCCAGAAGTTGCTTCAAACCCAAAAGAGATGTCTCCTACTTTAGTGTTGACAAATTTCCCGAAAGGAAGATTCACTCAGCTGAAGAATTCCCCACACAAGGCTAGTCCTAACAAGCTTAGTGTCAGCTCCCTCTGTAGATCCCCGACTGTCAAGCTATCTCAAGAGAGAACAGCTCTGTTCAGTGATAAAGAGATGGTCAAGGCTTCAGAAGAGGAGGTCAGTACTACCACAGGGGTCAAAGAGCCGATTGAAATAGATCTAACCATGGATGGAGACACAGAGGAAGAACAGGCTCCCATCCAGTCTGGTCAAGGAGTGGATGAATCGGTCGATCAAGTCAAGGACAGGACTCTGGTATCAGCAGCCGACAGTTCTGTTGACAACATTCAGACCTATGCTTTTGCTCCACCAGCTAGTACTAGTGACATGCCTTTGATGGAGAAAAGGTCCTTCCAGCGAATACGTTCGAAGCATCAGTTTACATTTTCTCCACCAGTGCAGGTGAAATCATCTGGACAAAGGGATGAGGGTAGTAGTCTTGACATCAGTAAGACAGCTGAAGCAGATAGCACATCAGAAATGAAAACTGACAATAATGAAGTGTTTTCATCCTTGAATGGAAAGTTAGACAGTTCTTCAGATGAAGGTATAAAAGATAAAAAGTCTAGATGGCACAGAGGAAACTTAAGGTCCCAGAAATTCAAATTTTCTCCACCCTCAACAAAAAAATCTAGTGGTCAAGCTGCATCTTCTGAAGGAGCAGATGGGTCTTTCCTAGACACTTCAGGTAAAGGACGGACCACAAGGACTCGTTCTCAACAGGCAAAAGAATCGGCCAAATCTAAAAGATCTCAGAAAACAACAAAATCATCAAAGAAATCAGCCTCCGAGGTGGAGTCCTCTACAGAAGGTTCTGAGGATGTGCAGATGGAGAGTTCTGATGTTCCAGATTCTGAGGCAAAATCTGGACATGAAGACAATAGCGAACTGGAGCAGAGCAAATCTAGAAGGGGGAGAAGTAGAAGACAAAAAGTGGTCAATGACATAGAGAGTTCAGATATGGAATCTAGGGCTTTAAGTGTATCCCCATCCTCAAGGAAAATATATGAAAAAAAACCAAAATCACCTTCTGTACGGAAAAAGAACAGAAAAGGATCAAAATCTCCCAGTGCATCTCCACCTAGTGCATCTCCATCGACAAACAGAACATCAAAGAAAGGATCAAAATCACCTAGTGTGTCTCCTTCAGCCAGAAGAACATCAAAGAAAGAATCAAAATCCCCTAGTGCATCTCCATTGACAAAAAGAACATCAAGAAAAGGATCAAAATCACCTAGTGCATCTCCTTCACAAAAATCTACCACTTCCAGATCAAGTTCCCGCTCAAAGTCACAAGAAAAAATTGAAAATACTAAAACGTCAACCAGAAAAATAAATGAATCCATATCAGGAGAAGCAATGTCTTTGGAGAACAAACCAAGTCAACATTCCGCCAGGAGGGGAAGTTCCAGGTCGAAGTCTCCTGCTAAGGCAGAGGTACAACCAACACCAACTAGGCATTCTGCAAGACTAAGGAGCAAGAAATCTCTTTCACCCTCAACAACTGATATATCAACGTCAACTAACAAGTCTACAAGGGGCCGTGAAGCAGGTTCATCATCCAGAGAGAGAAGCAAATCTCCAGCAAAATCAAGTCCTGTTCATGAAATAAACACTAGATCCCACTCAAATGTAAGTTCATACTCATGTGGTTCTGGTTTAAATGCCTTTGGTAATACAGGTAAATATTTCAAAATATATCAGCGGTCACAGTCATTTCTCCATATAAATGATTTTATTACATACTTAGTAATAAATACAGGTTTTTTGCATATGTGATACAGATGACATCCCAAAACTCATATCCGCCTCCGGGGTTGATACAGGTTATCGGCCCTAGGGCTGATACGGATCTGTATCACACCCATTGCAGAACTCATCTGCCTTTTTTTTGTTTTAGCATTTGTGCATGTTTACTGATGAAAAATAAAACTTTTTTTATATACAGTCGACATTTTTAAATGCAGTTGAAAACTTCAGTTTTGGGGAAGTTAATTTTAAAAGAGGAGGAAATTCCGGTTCTGTAGCTACATGTTTGGTAAAGATCTCATATTTTGTTTAATACATGTACAGACTACTTTCAAATAATATTGAAAATCAATTTGTTCAAGTTGATGCCTTTTTATAATTTTATTACTAAGTATGTAATAAGTATAATAATAAATATCCTTTTTCCATATCACAGCCTGTATCATCCCTCGACCAATATCATTCCTCGGGCCTTTGGCCCGTGGGCTGAAATTGGAGTCTCGGTCTGATACTGGCTGTGATATGGAAAAGGGTATGTATTATTCTCTATGTAAGAAACTCCTGATATCTCGAATATGGTAATCTCGAATACCCCGTTTATATTGAAGTATTTTAAAGGGCAGAAGCCCTAATTTTACGTGGTTTATTTTAAGTGGAGACATTTTTCTGGTCAGCTGAGCATAATTGGTGTCAATACTTCACACAAGTTGTTTTGTGTATAAAACGCATGCCCTTCTATTTATTATGTGAAGCATTGTCAAGTAATGGGAAAGTGTTGGGTATGTGAGCTTGCTCACTTTCACACTAGTTTGATATATTTCAGGTTGAAGAGTCAGAGAGAGAAATCACTCCAACACCAAGGACTAGAGGTAGAAGAAAACAGTTGAAAAGTGAGTCATCAGAAATAGAAGTTCCAGTACTGAGTACTCCAAGTAGAAAAACCAGAAAGAAAGAAAGTGAGGGGCAGCAGGATGAAGTACCAAGAACACCCAGCAGAAGGGGGAGGAAGCAGCAGACATCAGAATCAGAGTCTTTTGTAAAGACACCCGCTCCTAGCAGAAAAGGGAGGAAGGTACAGGCAAAGATAGTGGAGCATGAAAAAGATTCAGAAAGTGAAGCAAAGGTCTCTGAAGAGGAAAAGAAGGTGGAGAAAGATGAAGGATCAGAAATCGAGACAAAAGAAGCTGTAGCCACTCCCAATCGGCGAGGCAGGAAGAAACAGGAAGTCACTGACAATACAATTGAAGAGTCAATAATTAATCCAGTCTCCACACCTAGTCGACGAAGCAGGAGGAAGGCTGTGGAAAAAGACATCATAGAGCAGGTGGCAACTCCTAGTACACCCACCAGAAGGGGAAGAAGAAGGCCAACCAAGAAGGAGGCACAGCCAGAGGAGGAGGATATAGTGGAGGAAGATACAAGTGAAAGCAAGGTGGAGGAAGATAGAGGAGTAGAGGAGACTGGTGGAAGCCAGGTGGAGGAGGAGATGGAGAGTCAATCCATGGAGGCTGAAGAGGAACATGGGGGGAAACTAGATGGTAGGTTTTCTCACTTGTAATGAATAGAGAAGTTTTATCACTGGTTATTAAAAGAATTCAGGATAAAATCTGATATTGTTAGCAGGAAAAGTTGAAAAATATTTTAAAGAAAATTTATACATATATTTACAACTCACTGAATTGTGTATTATTTAGGTGATATGGATGACAACCAGGCAGCTGAAGAGGAGAATGAAAGTAAGAACACATATATTTCTCAAGCAAGGCTTATCTTTATACTCATACACTTGTAGGTTTTGATATTTGCTTTAAATGAGTCCCACCTATTGTTATTTATAAATTGTTTGATTCCAGATAACAGTGCAGCCTCTTTATCCTTTACATTTGCTAACCCTGTTGATGTTGACCTTGATGAAGGTGAAGCTTTTGTTGTCTCAATATAGAACTTTTATGTTACATTATATTTGTTTACCACATTTTGATAACATTTTTCAAGAGTTAATGTCTTTTGTAGATTCGAAAAAAGAGCTTGAAAGTAGTTTTGAAAAGGCCAATAACTTTTACTTTTCTCCACCCCTCACAAGAGGACTAAGTAAACGGCTGAGTATTGATCCAGACGGTACAACTAGTATATCAAGCCGACTGAGCTTAGAACCAGATAACCTCAGTCGACCATCCCAAAGAAGGCTCAGCCAACAGGGGCCTGAGGTCGAGCCTCCAATACTTCTACCAACAGATAATGTAACCCCAAGACCCCCTATTCATGAAAATCAACCTATACCCAGGAGAATGTCTCTACGCGGTTCAAGAAGCCAGACCCCAGAGGTTCAAGAAAAACCAAAAGTGCCTCGACGAGGGGCCTCTGAGCCCCCCGACAACCCAACTGTAGCTAAAGTCAGAAAGAGGGGAAGGAAAAAGTAAATACGTTCTTTCAGGGTCAAGTTTATTATTAGAGAAAAAATAAATGTTACTGTTAAGAAATTCCATTTTAAATAAATTGTTTTATAATAATCATCAGAAAGGGAAACTAGATTCTTCTTAATTTTATTTCGTTCTGGGTTACTTACCCGTGTCATCTAACTTATAGGATTTACCAAATTGGAACATTGTTTGAACTGAGTCCAAGGTAATGAAAGATTTAATCTGTCCTTTAAATGTTTGATAGGAGGGACCCTTCGCCTGTTGATGATGTCAGTCTGATTCCACCAATCCCCGAAAATGAGCCAGTAGAGACCCGCAGCCTCAGGTCAAAACGGGGCGCCTCAGAGGAGTCCAATTCATCCCAGTCCACTACCCGCCGGGGGCGCAGGAAGGCCTACAAACTCTGGTAGTACTGCAGGAGGAATATAAAACTCGGAATCTGGATCAAATACCAAAAATGTCAGCACTTAAGAATTTGCTGCCAGAACCTTTTTTTAATCAGAATTTTGGTGAATGGTTTAAATTCAGTTCTATGCTGTGTACATTATATGACCAAGCAGCACTGATGGACAATGCATAATTGGGGAAAAGTCCAAAATACATCTAATAGAATTTCTTTACATTTTGATGCAATGCTTGAAAGTGATATGTTCAATTTGTGCGGGAGAGAACTTTATAATGAAATGTTTTTGCAGAGCAAAATATGAAGAGTTGTAAATTGATATTTGTTGTATTTCAAATAAAGATATTGTAATATTGATTGGTATTTTTTTAATTGTAGTTGTTCAATTACAGATTTACCATTTATTATGCACCCCCCCCCCCCTCCCCCCTTCAAAGAAGGGAGGGCATATTGCTTTGCTGCTGTCATCTCTCTGTCGGTCGGTCGGTCCACCAATAGTTTCCGTTAATTTTTTTCACAAAGGTTGCACGTATTAAGATGAAATTTGGTATACAGATTTATTCTAATAAAGTTTGATATTGGGTGTGTTCGAGCAATTTTTGACAGCTATTCTCCTTGGACTTAGTAAAATTCCACTTATTTGTAGTTTCAAGATAGGAAGTTGTTCTTTTGCAGATCAATTGTACATATATCAGAGATGTGCATATTGCTAGGATTTTGATTTCTGATAATTTATGAAAAAAAGTACCAGCTTTTGAACTTGGTCATTTTTTGGCAAAATGTTGCATATAGGGTACTCCATTTCACTGGAACGGTAGGTAGTGTTTATCAATTCAGGATTGACTGGATTATGGATACAGTTCACATAAAAGAAACCCCGGTTTGCTGTCGCATTGACAGCTTTTCACTTGTTGCAGTTTCCGTTCATTTTCTTCGCAGAGGTTGCACGTATTGAGATGAAATTTGGTATAAAGATTTATTACAATAATACGAATGTGCAATTTTTTACAGTTATGCCTTTTGGACTAAGTAAACAATTATTCGCAGTTCCCGTTCATTTTCTTTGTATAGATTGCACATATTGAAATGAAATTAAGTATACAGATTTATCATAAGAATCTCTATTTTATAGGTCAAGTTCGATTTTGGGTTACAATTGAGCAATTTTCGACAGTTATGCATCTTTGAAAAATTCCAATTATTTGTAGTTAATGCTAATTTTCTTCGTGGATGTTTCCACGGGAGGGGGGCATAAGTGTTTCACAAACATCTTTTTTAATGTCTTCATAAGTTATGACACAAACTCTTTTTGACAACTTGAATCCAAAACGCATCCCTTGAATATGGCAAAAAGGGGTTAAAAAAACCATGGTTATTAAGGTCAGACGACACGTTCCTTGAGAATCTTTTTTGTATCTCCTCGTAACAGGGACGTATATACGTCCCTGCTCGTAATAAAGAGTTCCAATAAAAAATATTAATTTTATAATTATTTAAAATTGATTAAAATTTAATTGGATGTGGTTTAGTGTCTAGACGGCCGAGTGGTTAGAACAGTGGCCGCTCACTGCCTGAAGCGTATACGTTCTAGAGGTCGTGAGTTCAAAGCCCCGCCCCGGCCGAGATAGAGTTCCAATATAGTGAATTTTGTTGTGCTATATATGTATTTATTTTTATATCAGCAATTCAAGTGTATTTTCGAGAAGATTATATAGGAAATTGCATACTCCAGTATTTTGCAGATATGCCTGGTAATTTAAAGTACCCTCATTTTTTGCAAGAAAGCTTCTCAAAATAGTAGTCAACCGTTAACAAATCCCTGGAAAAAGTAATATAAAATTGAGGAACGTGTCGTCTGACCTTAAAAAATATACAGCTAAGAAGATGGGTGAATAAGGCGTGTAAACTGCCCATATGAGGATAGATAAGATACTGTAAAACTAAAATATGAACAAATCTCATAATTTCTTTCTCATTTATTGAAAACAATGTATATTTACTATAACATCGATTTATAACTTTTAAATATGTTAAATACATGTATTTATAATAGGTTGATTTAAACTGGCGTATGCGTGTCAAAACCTCCAAATAGTGTCAAACTTCAAAGCCTTTTCTTTTATAGAGTGGGTGTGGGCTCCATATTTTTGTCATAGTCTATATGAGGTTTAAAGGAAATCAAACCGATTTCAATCAACAAAAACGTGGAGAGATGACCCACTATACTTTAAAAATGTCATTTTGTATCCCAACAATTGAACGTTTTAGAGAAATACTATAAGTCCGTCAATTCGTGGTTGAAGTTGCATTTAGCATCTAACAATGATGTTTGTTGTGACTGAAATGACTCAGTGGTTAGAGCACAAGACATGAGGTAACATGATAGAGCAAGGGTTTTTAGATACCACCAAAACCGTAGAATTTATTTTCTTATCGTTTGTTAAAATATTCAAAACTGAATATAGTTAAAAATCGTGCTTTTGTAAACTTGTAATATAACATCATCTAGTATATTTGGTTGGAAAAAAAATTAATATAAGCATTAAATCATGATTTTTTAAAAGATACAGTCTCATTACGGCACGATGTGTGCATACAAATTTTCATAACGCGCTAACTCGTGGTGCATTTCTGAACACCCTGTGTGTGTTATGTACAGTGTTATAACTGTCGTAGCTTTCAACACACTTTACAAGCAAAAATATGTGGAATGTAAATATTGCTATATACTCTGTCCCGAGTTTTTGCTTCCGCCACTTTTTGCTTGGTATTTCGATAATCATAAACACCTTGTGCTCAAACTACGTTCATCCACCAATATGAAAAATGTCCAGATTATCTGTTTTGAAACGCCCCTCTTCCGCTTCAGATTTCGGAATAGGACAACAGTTATATAACATTTGTAAAATAATCGTCCCAACTAAGCTTAATATATGAATTACTACATTATTTTATCCAAAACCAAGATGAAAAGATTAAATTGGCACGATCTAAATATAAAAAAAGAAAAGAAAATTTTAGTGAGATTAAAAACAATAATGACACTTAACATTTTTTTTATTGTGATATCTAGAGAGCTAGTACACTGTCCTGAAAAGGTACACCATATTTTTCATTTTTTCTTTTTTTCTTTATATTTGTAACATATTTGTCTGTTAGATGTTGTTCTTTCTCATTCCTATCATTTGCATTGTTATTTAAAATTGTAAATCCTCTCTGATTAAAGTATTGCACTGTCATATACCAGTAAACAGTTAATGCATAATAAAATCTTCTCAGAGAAAAAAAAAGTAAATTATTTTCTACAAAAAGCAGAATACATTTATTGATTAACTACTCAATTGATTCATTTATACACATCATTCATATCAGTATGATATGAAGTCAATCTCCATCATGTCATTTACAAAGCACATCATATAAAAAATTCAGTTATAAAAAAATATTTAAAAAATTCAAATATTGACTTTTGAAAGATATCTTTTATTAATTTATTCTCATGTTTTAAAAAGGGGACAGAGAAAGTTAACAGAATGATTGCTAGATAAAAATTTTTTATAAACGTCATGTGTACATGTATATCACTCTCATCAGTCAATGTTCATCAGGTCATTACGACATTTAACCCCCATTTTATGAAACATATATAAATCATTAGCAAATTTTCTATTATATCTAATAAAGAATAAAGTTACTTTTATAAACCAAGCTAAAAAAAAATAATTTCTATATCATTATTTTTTAGAAAATCGGGGGAAAACCTCATCAGGTCATTACACAAAACATCAAGTCATTACACACTTGTGATCATCAAATTACATCTTAATGATGGAAAATCCTATTAAAAATTTTACTATAATATAAAGAAAATATCATAATTATTATCATTAGATATAATCATTAGAGTTGTATTTCCTTAAATGTGTTATTTTGCAAAATATATCTCATCAGGTCAATCAGGACAATACACACATCAGGCCATTACTCAGTCCCCGGTTAAAGTGAAAGTAATTCGTGACATAGTACTACGTCAGAGTAAAACTTCCGGTTGAAGTTATATTCATTTAGCATTTTTTCATACAATGAGTCTTTAAATATTTCGGAAAATGTTGTTTATTGTGAAAGAAATCTTCATATAGCTATTGCGGTTTGTGTCAAAGTAGATCCAGTCAAAAGTTTGCGGCAGTCCGGACCAGCCATAGCCAGTTCCAGTATATCAGATCAGTGTGTACTGAGGTCAAGCAGAAAAGGCACTCGAAAATACAGCACGTAAGTATTTACATACGCTTTATTTCACCTGAAAGTGATGTACATATCAAATTAATGATAAGTGCTGGATATCTGTAAAACACAAAATTACGCATTACTCAGTTACTCTTTCATTTGCGCATGTAGATAAAGTTAATATTGATGGATGCGAGGTAAAAAAAAAAAAACTGATAACCCCCAACCCCCAACCCCCCCCCCCTTAAACCTTTAGACAGGTGTTCTACTAACTGAGGTATTCATTACTTTTGATTTTTAGATATTACATATCAATGAAAATACAAAAGACAGTGAGTTATTGAAAAAAGTGCTTATTGTTAAAGTAAAATTTTGAAAAAAAGAGAATTAAGTGCTAATAGTTAAACAATGAAGACGTTGCTGCACTCTCCTTTAGAGTCTCAAATGCGTGTCATTTGTGACAATGAGAATTTATCTATGAGCAGGCTTAAATAATTGTGAGAGGATAATCACTAAAGTCCATATCCTTACAATGATTATCAGCCTATACTTGATGTTCCATATCGTCAATCAAATTTCTATTTTCCATGTACATACATTTTTTTTTTCTTTGACTTTTTGTGATTGTCAATATTTCTGTTGTGATCTATCAATGATAAAGAAATCCTTGCTATTTGGGTTTTTTTTTCAATTAAGAAGGTCTGAATAAGTATGACCATAAATGAGTCGTATCCATTAATTTTAATTTCAACCAGCTAGTACAGTGGGGCCTCAGATATCCGGACGCCAGATAACCGGACGCTTCAGTTTACGGACGATTTTATTTGGGAACATATTTTTTTATACGTTATTTTGTCTCATTTATCCGGAATTCCGCGTTCCGGATCCGGACGGTCTGTTTTTACCACAAAACACTGATTTACTACCAATCTTGCTTCATTTAACCGGACGGTAAAAATTGATGATACCCTTATCAGTACAAAAGATTACCCCTGTCAATTAAGTTTCACACATTTTTTACGTGCTAGACCCTCATGAGTAGCTTGTAGAAACACACTGACTTCCCAAATCACTTTCAAAAATTGGAAAATTGCGAACAGCAGTGTATCACACACACATCACACTTGGACACAAAGAATTGAGCTAGATTCGGTTATCATTATTGTCCGGTTAATATTTCTTTTATGACAAAATAATCAAATAAAGCAGAGTTCTTTATATCTAAAAACGTTCATATCAACAGACAACTCTAGCATGTGTTGTTATATGGTATGAAAGGCAAAAAAACCTAATATCAACACTGTGAGCCATTGTATACAAATGCATTATCATTCATGACAACTGCTTACAATAGACACATTTCAGATATCCGGACGCTTCACCTATCCGGACGATTAGACTTAGGAACGAAAGCGTCCGGATAACTGAGGCTCCACTGTATACTGTTTATCAGTTAATTGAAGAATCATTGTGGATATCAGGGACATACACCCTGGTGGATATTTTACCTCATAGATGTCCAAAATAACAAAAATACTATAATTACTTTAAAGAAAATAATAATTCCTTTATTACTTTGAACAGGAATATCTATAGTCTGTCCCACAATATTTATGCAGCACATTTTCTTAAATTATTTTATATTTATAAACACCTCTGGGTCAAAATGATTTTCATTAAATAGTATGAAGAAATTCCAAGCTTTTCTTATTTAAAACGCCCCCTCTAGGTTGTCAGGTTTCAATACCTTGCTAAAAACAAGTCTACCAAGATTTTGCATTTGCAAAAGAGATCAAAGTACCCGGACGATAACGAAAAAATTGTGCGAGGTAACAGTATTCGGAATGACTTTCGAATGGAGAAAAGATGTAAACAATTCCTATTATAAACAATCCCCATTATAAATTTCCGTAAGAAATCCTTTTTTGTTCCTGTGATTTTTTCTGAGTGAAAATTAAGTGATAAGGTGTCGATGAAGATATCTAGAATATTTTCCTTTTTGTGGATTTTAATTGCACTTCTTTGAAGTTCTTTCACAGGTTTGTGTATTTTTATTAAAAATTGTTCAAATGTGCTGCATAAATATCTTTGGACAGACTATAGTCTTGTATCAAATACAGAAACAAGGCACAAACTGTTATGCACTTATGGTCAGCATGTCAACTAAGTACTATGAAAAGTAATCGGACAGTACTTTTTAAGAAGCATGAAATTAGCAGATTTTTCATACGAAATAAAAATTAACGAAGTTGCATTATCAAGCACATAAATAATTTGTGTAATTGTATCTACTTTCCCGCCCCACAGGTCTGTAATTATCTGCCCATGTTTATAATATTGTTTTTTGAAATTATCTGCCCCTATTTGTTATAATATTTATGTACAAAGACTTACATACATTTATATTACAACCTAAAATTTTCATTGGGCCAAGGTCTTTCACATGGCCAATGTGTCAATAATTTTGGGCTGACCTGTCAAGAGTTGAGGTGTCAACCGCTAGGGACCGAGATGTGGTTGAGCCAAGATGTCTGTCTTCCTAATGGAGATATTTAATATCAAAAGAAGGAAAATCTTAAAGAAATTTGTGATTAATCTTCATGGAGAACAAACTTCATTATTAATAACCTGATTAATGCAATAAATTGTGTTTTATACTTAAACAATTTAAATATAATTAAATATACTGTATATAATATACACAGAATATATTGGATTAAAAATGTTTTATAATCCAATCATGTAAGGTTGGAAATGAATATAGCAACTGTCTTAATATAGTGGAGTAGACTTAAAGGAGTGATTAGTAACCAGCCCAATTAGTCCAGGTCTTTTGGCCGTGTGTTAACATTCCCCATGCTAAAGTAAGAACACAGCTTCAGTCCCAAGTGCCGGTGCATTGCACTCACTTTTCTATACCTGTCCATCTGAACAAAAAAAGAACTGCGAACGCTAATTCCCATTTCCCGCCAATATTTTACATCCAGATATTTCAGAAATTCTATCAGATATTCAAAAACAAAGTTATCTACTCAAAAGTATAATCAATTTCTATGATTCATATTAAAATCATACTTGTAGTCAAATTATGATTTTTAAAGGAGTTTTGCCTATGGGGGGGTCTAAAAACTTCTTTATTGAAATTGGTGTCTATGAGTGAGGAATATATTATTAAGCAGCTGATATGTGTATAAAGAATTAATATTAAATCACTTCTTTAAGTTAGATATTAAAGTAAAGGACGAGTGCACTTATGGGCCCCGGTGAAAAGTGAAAAAATGAAGAATCAAATTAAGCATATTTTTTTCCTTAACATTATCTATTGATATCTATTCCATAAGAATTAACAAGTTTAAGCGCTGAAATTATTGTTTATGAAAAGCACGAAGTTTTAAAACATAGTAGGGGCAGCAGACATTCGTGATTTTGTATAGTAAATCGAGGACAGGCATTCATTTTAAAGCCTTTGTTTACTGTCAGCCTAACCGAGTACAAACTTGTGGAAAAGACAATATACGCATTATACATTTAGTAAACTCCTGTGAAAGTAAGAAGTTTGTACTCGGTTAGGCTGGTACCTAAAAAATGAAAAACGTATGAAAATTTCAAGGTTTTTCCTATAGCAAGCGAAATCTATTACCTGCGTGACCCATGTTTGAACTCACGCATGGAATAAATTATTTCAAACAATCACGTGGTTTCTATCCAGGTAAACGTTTGTCAAATGTGCTCACTGTAAAACATTGACACGTTTTAGATCGCTTTCCTTCATCTTTGTATGGTCAGGAATATTTGTTTGTCACTATGGTAATATGCAACTTCAAAGCTTCATTCGATTTTTTTTTCAGACGTAAAATAATGCATAAAGTATAATTCAGCAAACGCGCCAATCGATCCACCAACAGAGCAATGTTGATTTAAATGTCTCCTCCCTCTGATTTAAATAGACATAATTCAAGTAGGTTCGGTTCGATTTTTCCGGATTTAGATTATTTATAGGCATTTAAAAATCCTCAATTTTTTAAATTGTATTCTAATTTTGGTAAATTTAAGCGTGCATATAAATGAGAAGTATCCATGAGTGCTTAACTATTATGAGAAAAAAGCAATTTGATGATATTTTCTACATATAAACGGCACTGAAAAAGGGCCCATTCTCTATAGCTTAAGTGCACTTGTTCTTTTCATTTTAATTCATATTTGTTAAATATTGGCGGGAAACGTTATACAGACCAAAATGCTTTTTTTTAGCGTATTTAATTAGTTATCAAAAATGACTTTTAGATAAGCGGCTAGACAATGCTGTTGTTGCAAATCTTGACCACATTCATCTTTTTATTTGTATGTACCATTGATTAATATTTATCTTTTATCTTTTTCACATATTAAGAAAGAAAATGGAATAAAGAAAATCATCAAGTACACCATTTGAGTCAGTAAGAGAGAACAAAATGGAGATTGGACAGCAAACAGACCTTGTAAACTTAGGTATAATGATGTCTTCCAGAATTTAGATACAAAATTTTATAACCAATAGCTCAGTTAATTCTAACATTGTTGCAATGTAGCTTAAGGCAGATTTTTCAGAATTGAATGAAATTGATTGCTTTGTAAAATAAAATTCATTCATTTCAGACCAGACTGTGCCAGGCTCACCTAGACCTGTGGAAAAAACCAACATGGATGTGGAAATGAGTGAAAGTGAGAGTGTACAGGGGGAAAAGAAAATGGAATGTGAGACAGAGAACCAGTCAAAAACTAGTCAAGACTTAACAGGTGTTCAGGAGCTTCCTGAAAAAAAAATGGATGATAAGGACGATAATGTACCGGAGCTGCTGAACACAATTTCAGATATTGTGGATCCTTACTTAGACACATCAACAGATCCTGTTGACGATGGTTTGATTAATGAAATAGCAAAGAAGGCTGAGAATGAAGACAGAATGACTTTCTGCATTGAAAAGCCCACTGAATTGATGATACCTGTCACATCGTCTGGTCAGACATCAGAGCTTCTGGTTGTGCATCCAGTGTGTGCTTTTGCCCGCCCTGTTGACATGGAATATGCTTTAGTGGAGGAGAATGATGTGGGGTCAGAACTAGCAAAGGAAGTGCAACTCTTGATAAATGAAGAGGAGAAAGCATTATCAGACAATGGTACTGTGTCTAAAGCAGTTTCAAATGGAGATAAACCTGTAGGAAATGTGCCGGTCAGTGAAGCTGAAGGAACGATCGCTTCTGCTGTAGAGCAAGTTGTGAGGAGAAGTCAAAGAGTGTATAATTCCTTAGTGGGGCCTGACACTGCAGTGAAAGTAGTGGCACCAATACCACTCTATCGAAAAAGTTTACGACTCTCAGATGCTGCCCTGGAACAGGTTGCGAGAAAAGTAGATGTTCAGCCTTAGCAGGTTGCAGCTTTGAAAGGAAAAAAGGGTAAACTGAAGAGTAGTAGGAACTCTCCCTTATCTAAAGCAGGTGTGAAAACAAGGACCCCTGTCCGCTTGGAAAGTATGAATGTGTGTAATCCAACCACTTTTTTGGAACAAAGGTCAGGATCATCAAAGAGCACGGATCAGAAAGGCACTAAGAAACTGCCAAAGTTTTTGTCACAGTATAGTGTAAAACCCACTGTGGATGAGAAAAAAGATGTTAAAAAAACTGTGAGCAGAAAAAGATCAAGTTCTGTCAACCTCCAGGAAGAAGAATCATCAAGAAGTTCAACACCAGTTAAATCAATGATAAAGCCCACCTCCACTGTAAGTGTGAATCGTAAAACGGTTAGCAGAGGAGGAAGTTCAAACATCCTCCAGGAAGAAGAATCAAGGAGTTCAACACCAGATAAACCATTGCAAAAGTCGGCCTCCACTGCAAGTCTGATTCGCAAGCTGAAGATGAGAGATGGAGGGGATGTCCCAACTCCAAGACGGAGTCAAAGGATCTACAATTCATTAAATGGGCCAAAGGAGGCTGTTAATGTCATAACACCGGCAACCAGAGACTACAGGCCAACCAATGAGGTTGTGTATAACTCATTAGTGGGGGAAGACAATGATGTCAAGCTGGAAATTCCTAAGATAAGAAAGAGAACCATCAAGAAAGAGAAACCGATTGCCAGTTCCAAGAAATCAAAAGTTTCAACAGAAGAAACTGTGAAGGGAGGTAAACCAATCCAAGGCTACAGTAAATTTGATAGAGTTTTATTGACTGAAACAAACCCAGGAAGACCAATGGGTATTGTGAATGAGTTTCCTCAAACAAATGATACAAAGACTGTTTCATACTCAAAGTCTAGACCCAAAAGAATGATGAAAGGCCTGCAAAATGATGAAACAGAAGAAACTAAAGGAACAGCAGAAACTTCGTCTCCCAGTGTTTCTGAAGTCAGCAATTCTAGTGTTCTTGTTGCCTCTTCTTACTTC
Organism: Magallana gigas; assembly: GCF_963853765.1. NCBI lineage: Eukaryota > Metazoa > Mollusca > Bivalvia > Ostreida > Ostreidae > Magallana > Magallana gigas. Next base: position 26,676,432 of record NC_088855.1, on the reverse strand, counting down.
ACCACAAGGAGAGGCACTCAAACAAAGGTAGTTTATTCCACACCAGCAACTCTTTCCTCTTCAACGTCTGCTCAGAAGAGACCCGCAATGTCAGCCTCAGTGCAGAGAAACTCGCCAGGCCTGAGGAAGAAGAGATTGGGTCTGGCTCCAGACCAGCCTAACTCTAGCACCTGGTACCTTGGCTCTTCCTCCTCTGCGACAGGTTCAGAGAGATCTAGACGCTCTATGTCAAAGAAAGTGGTGGAGAATGCTGCTTCTGACTTGCAGCAGGTACAGTATTAATTTTATTTCACTGGTAAAACAATATAATTTTAAAATTTGTATAACTGAAGAAATGAATTCATTATCCAGGTCGGCAGGTCCAACCAAGGGTGTATGGGGATTTACCTGTGGCCTTAGGGTGTATGAAATACAACCCGGGTAAATCCCTATACACCCTTGACTGGACCTGGATAACTAATACTGTAAAGTACTCCACAGAGGTAAAGTACATGCATTCATTCAAGTAAATTTTTTCCTCAGCTAGATATGTTGAAAAATACCTATGCGTTTTAAAGTTTCATATTTAACGTAAATTTGTATTTACATTGCAGGTGAATGGGCCAAATGAAGAAAACTTGGCAACTCTGAAGAAGTCAAGATCGTCTTCTAAACTGAAATAACCAAGTGTTATCTTAGTTCCGTTTATAGTATATAGCAAGTGCAGGAAGAGCTTTTAATAATGTAAAAGCTAAGTTGGATTTTTAAAAAAAGGCATACTTAACTCCAGTTGTGACTTGATGTATAAAATATTTGATAAGTAATCCTGTTTTAAGTTGCCATTAAAGAATATTACTGTTTAGCTTTAAAAAGCATATATGGAGAATGTTTTAATGACAATTGTAATTTCATTAACTAAAAAATAAGCTTGCTATTCACCCCTTTAAATATAAATTATCCTTGCCAGTTGATTATGTCTTCAGTTTTTATAATTCAAAATGAAATAAAATTTCGAAGAACAAAAGAATGATTTTTTTCTTTACATTTACTGATTTCAAATGACATCACAGGTTAACTTAAAGATGAAGTAATGGTTAATTTAAAAGTTTACTAGATGATATCCCACGCAAGCGCAGGAATTAACACTTTACACATTAAAATGATACAATGCTTACTATGTAGAACCATATTTTTGTTCATTAGGGCCCAGCTCTGCGGGCACCCTACAGTGATCAGTTTGTCCATCCATCTGTCTGTCTGTCCATCCAAGATCTCTTGTCCGGAGCATATCTTCCCTCCCTTTGGCCCAATCTTGCTCATACTTCACCCACAGATTGCCTTTGGGTAAAGGATTTGCAGTGACCTTGAACCATGTTTCTAGGTTGAAGCTGAAGGTTATAGCAGAATTATATGAAAAATCCTTGTCCGGAGCATATCTTCTTTCCCCTTGGTCCAGTCTGGCTCAAACTTCATTCTTAAAATACCAATGGACAAAGCAGTGACGTTGAGTGAAGTTTTTAGGTCAAGAGTCAAGGTCATATTGGATCACGCAAAAAAATTCTTTTTTAGAGCATATATGCTCTCCACTTAGCCCTATTGGGTTTATACTTTAACAAAAACAGAGCTTTAGAGCAAAGGGTGTGCAGTGACCTTGAACCAAGTTCCAAGGCCAGATGTGAAGGTCAAAGCAGAATAATATCTTGTCTGAGTACTTTTCTCCCTTTGGTCAAGTCTGACTCATACTCCACTCATAGAGTGCCTTCAATCAAAGGATGTGCAGTGGCCTTGAATGATGTTTGTAGATCAAGTGTCAAGGTCATAATGGATCACTCAAAATTCTTTTATTTAGAGCATATATATACTCTCCACATGGCACTATTTGGCTCCTACTTTACGTTGACATAGCTTTTTGGTTAATGGTGTGCATTGACTCCATAATTTGAACCAAGTCAATGTGAAGGTCATAGCAGATCTCAATATAATCAGTTTTAGACAGTAGGTTATTTCCCTTTTCTACTTAATCTCGCTCAGGTTGAATAAAAAATCCTGTATGTAAGGGTAAGAGAGATTGAATTATAAGTTTTATGCCAGCTGGAAAATTTCTAAGTTATAGGTCAGGTCAAAGCAAAATTCTCTGAAATGCTTTTCATCATATTGTCACTTATTAAAGCGGGGTCCTTTGAGATGGTCACCATCTCAATATAATATAGTTTCTGTATAAACTGTGTCCAATTTTTTTTCTTAATTCCTTTCCTAAATTGATATTAAAAACTGCATGGCTGGATAACTAGAGGAGCGGGCAGGGATAAAAAATCTAAACTGAAATGGATGTATATACATTATGTGACCTTAATTCTTTTTGTTGCAGCTGATTGAAAAAAAAATAGCTAACTTCTTTTATTTAATTTCAAACCAGTGAGTGGGTTTTTGGTGCATCATATCGCTATATTTTGTTCTTTGATCTCATTATTTTTTTTTTGTTATCATTGTTCCAAATAAAATTTCAGAGAGAGAAGCCCCCCCCCCCCCCCCCCCAATTCAACTTCCCCGTTTTATGTGTACATTAGAACACAATGGGTGCGTTCAGAGCATTTCCAGTGGTACCAATACCTGTCTGCCTATGGTAACAATTTGTTCCATTGGTGCCATATTGGACCCATATGTACTCTGAACGAGTTTTGGGGTACAAATAGTGAGAAATTTACCAATGTTAACAATGGTACCTTTGGTGTACCATTGTTTACAATGGCTGATTATTTAGTGGAAAATGTCAAACCAAGATGCAATATGTTTGCCTCGTTGATCATTTTACACCAAAAGGATACATTCAGAAATATAATTTGTGTACAGTAAATCATTTTTTTCTTACATTTTTTCTTCTCCTGCAAAACGAGCGTAGATCTTTGAAAAACATGGTTTGAGCGAGTCATTACTAGGAGATTACTATACTATCATACACACCCGATGATTTTAATACCGTTTGTCCAGGGACACACTTGACAGTAAATGCTATGGTTAATGCCAACAACAATCTAAAGGGTCCTACCCCTAATGTTGAAAAGTCTCTGTTGGTGTTTTGTGGAAACTACTTTGAGAGCTTTCGATATACATGTATGGCTGATCGATTTTGGAACATCTATAAAAGGAAGTTTTTTAAAGAGTATATTCTCCTCCTTGGAAAATATTAAGGCCGAATAGATAGCCTACACCACAAGCAAAAAATTCGAGAAAACTTTAAATTTCAAAATGTTTTGGGTGTTTAGATGGAAGTCATATTCCAAGCAATGTTCCAAAACACCTGCAACATGCCTACACATACTGAAAGAAATTTTATTCAGTTGTAAATCTGGCATTTTACAATGCTTAAAACGAATTGTTCAGCTACAACAGGATTTAAGGTGGAAAAAGCTGTGAAATTAATATGTTGCCTTCAATGCATACACAATATCCGCCACTTTTGTGACGTCATTAAAAAGTTACCATCGCTAACAGAGCTCATTGTTTAAAAAATTAAGGTACATGTATAAGGTCTACTACCGGCAATCTGTCGTGTTAAAAAATGTATGAAATTAAAAAGCTCTAGTGTATGCATATTTATTAGAATATTTTAAACCAAAGTTGTCAGATATAAAGTATCTATGGCACGCCAAATTCACAAAAATGAGCTAAACATAGTTTCACAGTCGATAAACTAGGTTTATCAGCTGTTAACTATAGTTTACGGATCCTAAACTATAGTTAACGATTCGTTAACTATAGTTTACATCTGTGAAACTATATTTCACGAATGTAAACTACAGTTTACGAATGATAATTATAGTTTATCTATCTGTAAAAAACGTTAACAATAGATTTTGCTGATAAATATAAATTCACATTTGTTAATTATAATTTACAATCGTAAACTATAGTTAAGAGTTGTTAATTATAGTTTCACAAATCGTGAAACTACATTTATCAGACAAATTCACAAAAATGAGCTAAACATAGTTTCAATGTCGATAAACTAGGTTTATCAACTGTTAACTATAGTTTACGGATCGAAAACTATAGTTAACTACGTTAATCTATATTTCACGTTTGTAAACTATATAGTTAACGCGATAATCTATGTTTCACATCTGTTAGCTACAGTTAACACTGAAAACAATCATTTGCGATTGTTAAACATAGTTTATCTGATAAATATAGTTTCACCATTGTGAAACTATGATTAACAACTCTAAACTATAGTTCACGAATGCAAATAAATATAGTTTCACAATCGTGAAACTATATCTATCAACTCTAAACTATAGTTTACGAATGTAAACTATAGTTTACTTATGTGAATCTATATTTATCAGCAAAATCTATTGTTAACGTGTATTTCCAGATTGAAAAAGATAGATCTGCATTCGTAAACTATAGTTTACAGATGTGAAATAAAGATTAACGTCGGTAACTATATAGTTTAGGATCCGTTAACTATAGTTAACAGCCAATAAACCTAGTTTATCGACTGTGGAACTATGTTTGGCTAATTTACGTGAATTTGGCGTGCTTTTGATTTGTAAACCGTTATTTATAAATCAGTTTACTGATCATAAAACCCTATTAATCAGATAAACTATGTTTAACAACCGCAAATGATTGTTTTCAGTGTTAACTATAGTTTACAGATGTGAAATATAGATTTTCGCGTTAACTATAGTTTACAGATGTGAAATATAGATTAACGTCGGTAACTATAGTTTACGATCCGTAAACTATAGTTAACAGTCGATAAACCTAGTTTATTGACTGTGAAACTATGTTTAGCTCAATTTGTTGAATTTGGCGCACGAGAGTGGGGGAGAATGAGCGACCTAACCAGGAGGATTATATATATACGACTACCAACCGTCCAAGGACTGAGGTGAACACGATTAATGGATCAACTTGCAATTGTGGAAAGACTCTGAAGAACGCAAGGGGGCTGAAGATCCATATGGCACAGATGGGGTGCAGACCAAATCAACGACTGGCACAACGCACAAGGCAACCTGGTGAGACGGAGGAGGAGGTGGTCCAGGACTCAGACCAAAGTGACCACAGCGTCCAAGTGCCAGACACCGAGGAAATTGACCAGCAGGTTGAGGTTCAAGAGGATCACAGCCAGGCGATTCCAAAGCCCATCCTTGATACAATATCTGGAGAACGGAAGCAGAAAATCAGATGGCCACCTAACAACAACAAAGCAGATTAGGAACAATTTGATTTTGATTTAGATTCAATCCTGAACACATCATTGGCTGGAGGAATAGACAAAAAGGCGGAGGCCATGGCCACAATAATGTACAATGTGGGAAAGGAGAGATTCGGTTTGGAAGAGGTTCGGCAGAAACAGCAGCAATCAACTGGGCACAGAAATAGACGACAGGAAAGAGCATCGATAGGGAGAGATTTGAGGCAGTTGTCAAAAAGATACAGAGTCACACCCGAAGAGGAAAGAGCAGCATTGGCGGAGCTAAGACAAGGTATGAGAGAACGACTGAAGATACTGAACAGGGCAGAAAGGAGTAGGAAGAAGAGGAAGAAAGGGCCAGAGCAGGAGCAAGGTTTACACAGGCGGATAGCAGGTTGGTCCCGGGCTGGGAGCTGATCACCCCAGTCGGCGCACCTCTGGAGGTTGTCGTGGACAGCGCCGAAACAACCGAGGAAGGAGGATCTACCTGATGACGGGATCATCACGCATCTATACCACCAAGATGTTTACAGGTACCTGTGGAAACATAAACTAAAGAGCCTCTCGTGATTTAGAGTGAATGTAATGCGCAAGCGCAAGACTTTAAAATCCCCAAAATCCAGATGATTTCCGGATTTTTTAAAGGAATTTTAATTAGCGAAGCTTGATTGAGAAAAAATAAAAATAAATTGATAATCTTTAAGTACCAATGATGTTTGAAATATATAAAACAAAAGACAGTATTCTTCCGATTTCTCGGTATTAAAGCCCAAAAATTCGAGTCTATTATTTTAATATAGTAGTACAGATTAGGCGAACGGACCTTGGGCGAACGGCGTGAAGGGCGAACGCGTTTTAGGGCGAACGAACAGCCAATCTAATTGTACGTGCACTTATTGCAACTTCAGTGTAGTTGCAATAGGAAAATGGCCCTTCATTTGAACAAACTCGAAAGTCACAAGGATGCTGTGTGCAAAGTTTGGTTGAAATTAATCCAGGGGTTCTGGGGAAACAGATTTTTAAACACTTAACCTTATCTTCGCTCTTCATTATCTCCCCTTTGGAGAGGAAATGGACCGCATGCGCAGATCCAGAAAATTTTTCCGCCGGGGTGGGGGGTTGTCCAACGGTTATTTGAGATGGCCAGGGGAGGTCAAAGGCATAATTTTGGCATTTTATTATGGAATTTAAACTCGGAAATTTGAATTTTGCAGGGGGTTTGGATCCCCCTCCCCGATATCCGCACATGGACCTTCAATGATTTTTAAAACATCACTCTACATGTATCTTCACTCTATCTCAATTATTAAGCTCCCATTTGAAGGATAACTGACTCTTCCTTTAAACTAACTTGAAAGTCCTTCCCTCAATTTTTAAGGTTTTGGTTGGAAGTCCTGTTGATCTGGATAAGATTATTGAAACACCCAACCAACATTAACTCTTTTCTGATCATCTCTTATTTGAAGAGGAAAAAGACCTTCATTTGAACAGAATTGAAAGCCCTTCCTCAAAGAATGCTTTTTTTTTTCAAAGTTTGGTTGAAATTATCAGAATATAGGCCCCTTGTTTCTAATGTGGAGAGTTTACGACGTCAACGGCTACGATAGACAACGGACAGTCCGACTTTGCGGTTTTATTTATCACAATATAGAGTCAACAATATCTATGAACTTAGCGAGCACGGCGATAGGTCGCTTCCCTCGCTACGCTCGCGAACCTCGTAGTTGTTGTATGTGACTGTATAGCAAACCGGAACGCTTACTTTCTTTTTGCTCCAGATACTGGAAACAAGGGCAGATCACTCTCATTTTGGAAATTTCAACGTGATCAATTTTGGTCAGAGAATAAAGAAAAATTGAAATGGCAGAGGAAGAAGAGAAAGGATACAGATGGGAAACAGAATATGAACGCACTTGGTAACTTACTTTTGTATAACAAAGGATACTTGTTTGGTATTAAGAGAGATAGATTTTTTTTCATTGTCGAGATTATTCGGGATCTAGATACTGTTCAGGCAGCCAAGACAGATTCATTATAAAATTCATTGTTCCATGCTATTGTTGTTAAATTTTTTTAGATTTCATTAAAAACAAACCTAAATTTCAACTACACATTGCCAAAGAGAGAGATTGTTACAATGTTTATTTTCTAAGTACCTTATTCTGTCCTAATTTTTTCACATGAACACAGGGAAGCAATTCAAGAAGATGAAAAAGGGTCGCTTCAGGCCAGTGTTGATGATATCATCAGCAAAGCTAAGAAGAGAAAACTCTTGGAGAAAATCAAGAATGTTCGACTTGGTATGGTAAGTAATTTCAAGTACATTTTGATATATTTATATATAAACAAAACCATCCTAAATATAAAACACTGGAGATTTAATTATGATATGATTTATGGTGTATATGTTATGACTTTTCAATCAGATGAGGCACTTATTCCTGATTATTGACATGTCAGAAGCTATGAGCGACCAGGATCTGAAACCCACTCGTCTACTTTCAACACTGAAAGTAAGTTTATTATTGTCTGTCCCAGGTTACCGTTACTTCTTCCATCATGAGGTCGGGGAGAGTTTATGCTATACCCCGGTGTCAGCGTTGGTGTCGGCGTCCAAACCTGGTCAAAGTTTTTGTTGCAGGTCCTCATCTAACTCACATGTATTTCTTGTCCTGTATTCACCAAACTTGCATGGATGATGCATCTGGACCTACTTGTGGACTTGGATGCTGAATCTGGGCCATGAATTTCAGATGCTAAGGGAGGTTAAGGGTTTTGGAGCAGGTTAAAGTTTTCTGTGCAGGTGCCCTTTGATATCCATTTCTAAGTTACTACTGGTCCTAACTTCACCAAACTTGCATGGATGGTGCATCTTATGATACTGATGCATCTGACAGGCTTGAATGCATAATCTGAGCCATATGTTTCAGATACTGGAGGAGGTTAAGGTTTTAGAGCTGGTCACATGCATATAATACTATTTTAAACTTGTATTGTTGGTTGATCTATAATATAAATGAATCACAGAGGAAGCTTCAGATGCAGAGCCTGATTATCAAGGATGCTAAACAAAATCCTACCTCAGTCAAACTTGCTTGATAGATGTGTTTGTTGTTAAATGATATAACATGATTCCTATTATATAGTATTGTTTGATATGATACACTACAGTTTTATATGATACAATATTATATCATATATTATATTGTAAAAATTATAATACAATTTGATACTGTATCAATTTTTTTTTGTATATTTTGATATTGTATTGTGATATTGTTATGTATAGTATTGTATAATATGATACAATATTGTATAATATAATTGTATAATACATTCAGGGTTTGCTGACTCTTTTACTACTAGCCCTGACCAATTTTGACAAAAATAGACTAAAAGCGATGACAACCATAAAACATTAAAGACTTGTTTCTGTTTTTTAATTGTATTGCTTTATTTTTACCAATAATGGGTCATTCAAACACTATTTTATTAATAAGATTTAATTTATTTACCGGGTTTTCCAACAGAAAAGTCCAGTTATTAAAATGGTGAAAATGGCGGGCTGGCAGGTGGGCGGGCGGCTGCCAAAAGGGTACCCTTATTGTACGGATAACTCCTCCTACAGTGTTCAAGATAGGAAGTTGTTCTTTTGCAGACCAATTGTACATACAGCCTACTCCGGATATATTGAAATTCAGGGGACCATGCAAATTATTTCAATATATCCGTATTTCAATATAAGCGAAATTGACTGACGTGAAGCCGCCATTTTGGAAAGTTCAATCCCGATGTAAGCATAGAAAACCAAACCCGAACAAATTATTAGATCATCATTTATCTATTACAATAAACGGATTACATGGAACATTAGTCCTTGAAAGTTTGATTAAAATTATATCCGAAAGTTTTGTAAGTTTCGTTTTGTTACTATCTTAAACCTCATCATAATCTCGGATCACATTCTTTTACGTTTTAGAAAAACGTTAGAGAAAAATCACCACACTCAAACGCTTCAAATATTGCTGAACGCTGCTTGTATATCATCGTAAGTGTACACGCGATAAACTCAAAATCCTTAGCTATTTCGAATTTAGGCTTTGTTCATAACTAGTTTGTATTGAGCGTCCGGAGATAAGGTATTTCTTTTCCGTGGGGTTTCCATATTACGTCTAGCATCAATACATCCGTATTCATAAAAACAAAACATTAAACAGTGAATAAATTTTACTTTTTAATAAAAGTATAAAAACACACATGAAGAGAAACTTATCAATTCACACCTTTGTATATCAACCGGTCAGTCTGGCATAATTACTGTCACCAACCGTGACGACAGCCGCCAGGGAGAACTTCAATATAACTGTTATAAAAACAACTAATTATCACCTTTGGGGACCGATCAGTGGCTTCAATATAAGCGATATTTCAAAATAACCGATTTCATTATATCCGTGAAATAAATGCAAAGAATATGAGAGGTAAAATCTGGGGATTTATTCCTATTTCAAAATAAGCGGAATTTCAAAATAAGCGAGTTCAATATAAGTGGAGTAAGCTGTATATCAGAGGTGTGCATGTTGCTAGGATTTTGATTTCTGATAATTTATGAAAAAATACCAGCTTTTGAACCTAGTCATTTTTGGCAAAATATTGCATGTAGGGTACCCTCATTGTACAGATAACTCCTCTTACAGTTTTCTAGATAGGAAGTTTTTCTTTTGCAGATCAATTGTACATATATCAGAGGTGTGCATATTGCTAGGATTTTGATTTCTGATAATTTATGAAAAAATACCAGCTTTTGAACCTAGTCATTTTTGGCAAAATATTGCATGTAGGGTACCCTCATTGTACAGATAACTCCTCTTACAGTTTTCTAGATAGGAAGTTTTTCTTTTGCATATCAATTGTACATATATCAGAGGTGTGCATATTGCTAGGATTTTGATTTCTGATAATTTTTGAAAAAAAATACCAGCTTTTGAACTTAGTTATTTTTTGGCAAAATATTACTTATAGGATACCCTCATTGTACAGATAACTCCTCCTACAGTTTTCAAGATAGGAAGTTGTTCTTTTGCAGATCAATTGTACATATATCAGAGGTGTGCATAGTGCTAGGATTTTGATTTCTGATAATATATGAAAAAATACCAGCTTTTGAAATTATTTTTTTTGGCGAAATATTGCATATTGGGTACTCCATTTCACTGGATAGGATTAGGTAGTGTTTATCAATTCAAGGTTGACATGGATTATGGATGCAATACACATTAAAGAAAACCCGGTTTGCTGTCACATTGACAGCTTTTCACTTTTCAAACTGTACTAATAATGATACAAGTATTCAATGGTTGACCAGTGACCAACAAAACTTTTCTACTGAGTGATATCTCTCTCTCTCTCTCTCTCTCTCCCTCTCTCTCTCTCTCTCTCTCTCTCTCTCTCTCTCTCTCTCTCTCTCTCTCTCTCTCAATAATGGTCGATCAATAGGTAGCTCTAGTGATTTTTCGTAGACACTTTAGGTTAAATAATGAAAAAAATTGCAAGGCAGAGTGAACGCATACTGAACAACTGATTATCTGATTATATACTCAAGTGAAAGAGGAAAATCATACTAACTAGATGAATATAATCAATTTTATTCTATTCATAATATTATAAAATAACACTCGTAGAGTATTTTTTCTATTAATCACAAAATATGTGCATCACAAAATATTCATGTGAAAGGTAATCGTAATCGAAAAAGTAATTATAATTACACTAAATTTTTTAGCTGTAATCGATTGAATTACGATTACCGGTACAAGTAATCAAAAATCTCTTCAATTACAGATTACTGTCGATTACGGTACTTGAAAAAAAGTACCGGGTAATCATTAAAATCAATTACAATTACTCCATTATGATTACCCCATGCCTGCTGTGCTGTATATATACAAAAAATTTTATAACAGCAATTCAAGTCTATTTTCAAGAAGATTATATTGGAAATTGCATACTCTAGTATCTTGCAGAAATGCCTGGTAGGATATCTTAATTTTTTTGCATGAAAGCTTGTCAATGTAGTAGTAAATCAATAACAAATTCCTGAACAAAAATATGTTAAATTGAGGAATGCGTCGTCTGACCGTAAGGTGATGCCTCGTCTTGATGAGCTTTGTAATCTCTGATTACCTATGTTTAAATAAACTTACCAGTCAATGAAGTACAATTCCAGTTGATAAAAGGGAAAAAAAATCCTTATTTCTTCATTGACACATCGTCTGTTTATCCCCGGAGAATTTCACATGAAAAAAAAACCAAACATCCTACGGAGTTTCAAAATGGGAAATGTTTACATATTTTTTTCCATTCGGAAATACTCAGGACACCTCACACAATTTTTTAATGTTTTCATCCAGGGTGCTCCAGGGTGCTCAATGTTCTTTGCAATGCAAAATTCCTATAGACTTTTTGTTTTTGATTAAAGTGGTAGAGGGGGTGTTTTAGAACTGGTACCGGTAATCTGAACTTTTTTCAATCTAGTGAATGGATGTAGTTTTGGCTCAAAGGTATTTATGATTATTGAGATATTACGCAAAAAGTGGTGTAAGCAGAAACTTGGACACTTGTTAAAATATTTTTTCAAAAGGTTCAATAACCTTTATAAAAAAGAATGTTTGTTTGCCATCTATGAACTTTGGATCAGTAGGCAGCAAAAATTTATATTTTTGTCAATTTATGTTAGGACAATCTAATTAAAATTAGATCTTTGATCCACTTCTAATAGATTACTCAAAGAAGCAATCTACCCTGTATTAGGAGCAGATCAAAGATTTGATTTTAATTAGGTTGGTGTTGGAAAAAATAGATTTGAAACCATTTTGATATAGAAAGTAATAGAATGATAATCAATGTAAAAAGGTGTACTCATAATGTGGAATACTTGTATCTGAGTCAAGTATTTTTTTTTATCATCAGGAGAAGGCAAACAATTGTTTAGTCGTGGCTGTAGTTGAAATTTCATTCCTAGCATTTCTTTTCAGCTTTTGGAATACTTTGTTGAAGAGTATTTTGATCAAAACCCTATAAGTCAACTTGGTATCATCATTACAAAGAACAAAAGGGCAGAGAAAGTCTCTGAGCTTGGAGGTTGGTTTTGTTGTACATGTTTATGAATATCAAATAGAAATTTATATTCATACTTCTTTTGATATGGTTTTCAATATATTGGATTCTGCATAGTATATACATTGAAACTGAGACAGGAATGAAATGAATTTAATTATTGCAAAGAGTTGATGTTAATTTAGGTAAACTGAATGAATTGAGATATATATATATTGATATATTTGCAAAGTGTTTGCAAAATCCAATATTTGATAAAACAAGCCTACCGCAATGAAATCTGATTTAAGAATGATCTATTTCCAAAGGCAACCCTAGGAGACATATTGCAACTTTACAGAGTCTTGCTGATAAAGTTTGTCATGGTGAACCGTCTCTACAGAATTCATTAGAACTTGCTCACCAAACTCTCAGGTAAGCAGTGTTTCCTCAGTGAAGATGCTCTGCTCTCTACACCCGTGATGTGAATTTATACTTATCAATTTTATATACTGGTAAGTTAAAGGAGCAAAGGAAAAATATTTTGTAAATGTTGTAGAACTGGTGTGTACATAAGGTGTATTGCTAATGCAGCTTTAGGACTGATGTGTACATAAGGTGTATTGCTTTAGGACTGGTGTGTACATAAGGTGTATTGCTAATGCAGCTTTAGGACTGATGTGTACATAAGGTGTATTGCTTTAGGACTGGTGTGTACATAAGGTATATTGCTATAGGACTGGTGTGTACATAAGGTGTATTGTTATAGGACTGGTGTGTACATAAGGTGTATTGTTATAGGACTGGTGTGTACATAAGGTGAATTGTAATAGGACTGATGTGTAAATAAGATGTATTTCTATAGGACTGGTGTGTACATAAGATGATGTATTGTTATAGGACTGGTGTGTACATAAGGTGAATTGTTATAGGACTGATGTGTAAATAAGATGTATTTCTATAGGACTGGTGTGTACATAAGGTGTATTGTTATAGGACTGGTGTGTACAGAAGGTGTATTTCTATAGGACTGGTGTGTACATAAGATGTATTGTTATAGGACTGGTGTGTACATAAGGTGTATTGCTATAGGACTGGTGTGTACATAAGATGTATTGTTATAGGACTGGTGTGTACATAAGATGTATTGCTTTAGGACTGGTGTGTACATAAGGTATATTGCTATAGGACTGGTGTGTACCTTAGATGTATTGTTATAGGACTGGTGTGTACATAAGGTGTATTGTTATAGGACTGTTGTGTACATAAGGTGTATTGTTAAAGGACTGGTGTGTACATAAGATTTATTGTTATAGGACTGGTGTGTACATAAGGTGTATTGTTGTAGGACTGGTGTGTACATAAGGTGAATTGTTATAGGACTGGTGTGTACATAAGATTTATTGTTATAGGACTGGTGTGTACATAAGGTGTATTGTTATAGGACTGGTGTGTACATAAGATGTATTGTTATAGGACTGGTGTGTACATAAGGTGTATTGTTGTAGAACTGATGTGTACATAAGGTGAATTGTTTTAGGACTGGTGTGTACATAAGATTTATTGTTATAGGACTGGTGTGTACATAAGATGATGTATTGTTATAGGACTGGTGTATACATAAAATGTATTGTTTTAGGACTGGTGTGTACATAAGGTGAATTGTTATAGGACTGGTGTGTACACATGATGATGTATTGTTATAGGACTGGTGTGTACATAAGGTGAATTGTTATAGGACTGGTGTGTACATAAGGTGAATTGTTATAGGACTGGTGTGTACATAAGGTGTATTGTTATAGGACTGGTGTATACATAAGATTTATTGTTATAGGACTGATGTGTAAGTAAGTTGCATTGTTACAGGACTGGTGTGTACATAAGATGTATTGTTTTGTAGGCACATGCCAGGGCATGCCAGTAGAGAAGTTTTAGTTGTTATGGGCAGTTTGACAACTTGTGACCCAGATAACATCATCAGCACCATCTCTGTAAGTTACTAGTTTAGTAATTTTGATGCAGCATATACATGTATCACTTCACATTATTCATAAGCAGGGTATCTGTAACATTTTAATAGTTTGTATAAAAACACATATTGTTACACATATTGTCACCAGAGATACCTGTAACAAAATCCCCACAAACACAGGGGTCCTTAGTTTCTATACTTGGGCAAAGGTTTGGAGTCTATACATCTGGAATAGATTCAAAGTCTTTATACTTTGGACAGAGATTAGGATCTTTGGGCTGAGGTCGTGAGTCTCTTTACTTGGAGTCCTGTACCCATATTTACTAAAGTTCGTAGACGTAGACGTAAACTTAGACGTAGTGTACCTTTATGTCTACGTCTACGAATTTTAGTAAATATGGGTACAGAGTCCTTTTACTTTGGGCTAATATTCTGAATCTCTATACTTGGGGCTGAAGTCTTGAGTCTCTAAACATGGGACTGAAATTGTGTCTTTAATCAATTCATTTGGCAGAGGTTAAGATGTCTATACTTGGAACCGTGTTCTTCGTCTCTTTATTTAGGACTCTATACTTTCGCACAGGTCTTGAGTTTTTACACTCGGGGCCGAGGTCCCGACTCAATCATTCAAGGCTGAGGTCCTGAGCCTCTGTACTTGGGGATGCTCAGAGAAGGACCCACCCTGACATTGTTATCATGTTGTAATTCTTGTAATTAATATGTATTCTGTTTCTTTCACTGGTAAACTTGCAGTTGTGTTTAGAACCACAATATTTTAACTGTAAACTTGTGATATGATCAGTCGACTAGTTTTGTTGGATACTAGAAACTTTTATGAAGTACACAAAGTGTTGAATACTGTAAAGATTACGTCAAGAGCGTCGGAACAGGGCCACCCGAAAAATTTTGCCCAAAAAAAAGAATTTTAAAAAAAGACTATAGCTGTAAAATGGAACTATATAACAGCGAGCTGTGTGCATTGGAGAGGCGATGGTAACTGCAATCTGATTTACCTGACACAAAAGAGAATTAAAAATTATCTGAGCACATTCACCAATATGCTACCTTTCAGCAATCGAATTTGTGCCAGGGCAATAGAGACTGATTGAATCAAAACTGGTGCTTATATATGCATAGTTACATAACTTCTCTAATTAAATGTGAGTTGCGTTATATTGATACATATTTTATGTCATCAAACGTAAATAAACATTAGTTACAATACTGCTTTTTTTCTTATAGTGCAATCAAATAAGTGACAACATAATTTATTAAATTAAAAAATACTGAAGATTCCTTATTTTATGCGAGTACTTTATTCTGCTATTCAACGGTTTTGCATCAAATTGCGAGAGTATAAAATCGCAAACGCTGAATTATTTTCATAATTCCAGATAGTTAGCATCCGACTGAAAAATAAAAAGAGATTTTATAATCCGCGAGAAGTGCTTCTTGCGATTTTACGTGGATATTAATTCCTCACGTTTAATTACCATAGAAATACAGTAATTTGACATATCGTTGAATAACATCATTACAAGTCCAATCCTGTTCAACATACCCCCCTCAATCAATCTCGCCACTCCAATATGAAATACCTTCCAACGCCCCTGTATGTATATGTATCAGGATTTGAAGCCTCTATGTACATTTTTCTTTTCAGATGCTGAGGGATGGTAATGTCAGATGCTCTGTCATTGGTCTAGCAGCTGAAGTCTGTGTCTGTAAAAAGCTTTGCAAAGAAACACATGGTAGTTATCTCAAAATGAAATTATATTTTTACCCATCACAATCAATTCAGGTGACCTATTGCTGTCTGTCTTTTTTTGTCCTGGTGTATTGTTTGTCATTTTGGTGTGTGGTATTTGAAGGGGAAGAGGAACAAAAATTAAGAAATTAATGATCCCCAACCCCAAGGGCCATACATTTTGGACACAAACTAAAAACTTTTGCATTGAGAAAAATCTTTTTTCTACTCCAAAGCATCCAGATGGTAAACAAAGTACATGCTCTTGATTATGATGGGCATGCCTCTACCAAAATTGTAAAATTCAGAGTTAGGGGGTATTAAGTGTTAGGGTGGGGCTCCATTGGTCATATGAGGAAAGTACTTTTATAATTCTTTAAAATATTTCCTCACTTTTCATAAGCATTTGACCCACAAATAAAGTTTATGTACATGTTTTATGATGAGCGAAAGTGCCTTTGAAAAACTTGTGAAATTCTTGATCCCTGGTTCAGAGGTTCAGACTCCAGATTTTATATGGGCTTGCTTTTTTTTTTTTTTTTTATCTCTATCTATCTATTCTGTTATTTATTCCTTTTTGTATTGGATATAATATATTCAAGTAGCATGGGTTTCTTGTTATTAATTGTAACTTGTGTTAAACACAGGTAGCTACAGTGTTATATTGGATGAATGCCACTTCAAAGATCTCCTCACTCAACACGTCACCCCACCACCCGCCACTGTACGTCAATACCCCAGAATCAATTGTATGAGTGTCGTAAATTGAAGGAAAAAAATAATCTACTTTTGCATTTTCTCTTTTGATTGAAACTCATATAAGATTTTGAATATTGTGGTGCATAGTTATAAAATATGTCGAACAAATTTTGCTGATGCATGTATTTTGATACAATTTATTGTTTGTTTTATAGGCTAGTACAGAATCTTCACTCATTAGAATGGGTAAGTATCAACAGAGAAATGATGAAATATAAAGAACCAAATGTTTTTTAATCATTATGATGAACCAAATTTTTATCATTTTGATTTCCACTTCTTGTTGTGACTAGGTTTTCCTCATCATCAGCTGAGTGCAGACAAGGAGGAGAGACCATCCATGTGTATGTGGTAAGGATCGTGTTGTGATTAGTGGTCGCCTCCTTGTAATAACATTGTCATATACCTTGCTGTGCCAGTAAATGAGTTTGATGACATGTACTCTTGTATTTGTGAATTATATGGAATTAGTTTCGTTTGATTCCACAGATGACAGCCAGTCATATTATACTTGAATATTTCACAAACATCTAAGGTATGGGGTTCTGGTTGAAGTGAAATGCTTGTATTTTTTTTCCTTTTTCCTTACAGTCACCTGGACAGTAAAAACAGCCAGGGGTTCAGTAGTACAGGCTACTTCTGTCCCCAGTGTAAGAGTAAATACTGCGAGCTGCCCATCGAGTGCAAGGCCTGCGGTGAGTGTTTCTCTGTATAACATGAATTACTGGTACATGTACATGTAGTTTTTAGCTCACCGAGACGAAGTCAGGGGGAGCTTATGCTATACCCTCGGCGTCGGCGTCGGCGTCCGGACCTGGTTAAAGTTTTTGTTGCAGGTCCTGTATCTAAGCTATTACTTGTCCTATCTTCACCAAACTTGCATGGATGATGCATCTGGACCTACTTATGGACTTGAAAGACTTGGATGCTGAATCTGAGTCCTAAATTTCAGATGCTGGAGGAGGTTAAGGTTGTTGGACCAGGTTAAAGTTTTTGTTGCAGGTGCCCTTTGATAGCAATATCTAAGTTACTGCAGGTCCGTACTTCACCAAACTTGCATGGATGGTGTGTCTTATGATACTGATGCACCAGACACGCTTGAGTGCTGAATCTGAGCTATAGGTTTCGGATGCTGGAGGAGGTTCAGGTTTTTAGCTCACCTGAGCTGAAAGCTCAAGTGAGCTATTCTGATCACTTTTTGTCCGTCGTCCGTCTGTCCGTCCGTCCGTCCGTCTGTCCGTCCGTCTGTCTGTCCGTCTGTAAACTTTTTACATTTTGAACTTCTTCTCTAAAACCGCTTATCCAATTTCAACCAAATTTGGCACAAAGCATCCTTATGGGAGGGCGAATATAAATTGCAGAAATAAAAGTCCGATCTGTATTCAAAGCGGAGAAAACCTTGAAACTGTAGAAAAAGGGGGGTGCATTTTTAAAAATCTTCTTCTCAAGAACTACTGATTCCAATTCAACGTAGTTTAGCATAAATTATCCTTATGGGAAGGAAAATATAAATTGCAAAAATTAATGTCTAATTCTGTTTCAAATCTGAGTTATTACGAAAATAATAATAAAGGAAAGGCGTGTTTCAATCCGTTTAATAGCTTCGGATTCGGCATCCGGTAAAATGGGTAGACAAGACTTGGCCTGGGCAAAACAAAAGATTGGCAGTTATTAATCTGCGAATCTCATTAAAATTTCAGGATATTTGATGGACCAGTATATTTGTATTTGCTGTAAATATTGCTGCAAAATAATGCGCATTTGGAATTGACGATTGCCGATCTGCCCCGGCTTTTATTTTGCCACGGCCCGGGTTTGCGTACCCATTTTACCAAGACTCGTATTCCATACTTCTAAAACGAGGTTCTTTGTTTAAAGCAGCCATGACATTATACGAAAAAAGGTGGATCTGACTATGATGAAATTGCTTGTTGTTCAACAGTTCGCGTATGAAGGGAAATTTTTGAAACATGAAAAATATATTGGTGCCGATTTTGTGAAGTAAATTGAGGCTAAATATTTCAATGCGTTGACAGTTTTCACACATGACGTTGATGTTAGCTAGCTTTGATTTTCGTTTCGTTTTCATTATTAATGCTTTGTAACCTGGAAACTGTCGTCTGTATTTCGTGATTTTTACGTATCAAATCAAACAGAGACTTCGGTAAATCAAACAGTTACGTCATCTGTTTACCTGCGCAAATTAAGCAAAATCTGATGTAGTAGTACTGAAATACAATTCAGTCTATCGGTAATTCGGCATTATCTTTTGCGTAATGGTAGATTAATGCAATAGGTTTTTGTTGAGATGCTCGGCATTTTCTCTAGTTTATTCAGTTTAAATAAAGTTTGATATCGCTTACGGAAATATGTAGGTATATACATGTATATATATATGATTCATTTCGAAAAAATAAATTGTGTTCTTTATTTGTTATACATGTAGTGCATGTTTCTTGTGTTTAATTGTTTACAATTTCTATTTACTAACCATATTTGAGTGTTAAGCTTCGAATTATAAGCAAGATACAGAGATTTGCTCACAATTCTATGTTTGTACACAGATCTTACAAGCTAAAGATTAAATCAAAGTACTGATAGTACTGAAAAGCGCTAACCCAGCTTCTGTATGTATATAACAGATATATGTATATAGCATTTCAGCTTCTGTATACGCACTATATTTCCTAATCACTGCATGACAGTCCCTGCAATGATGTATGTAAGCCCCGTACATTAATTTCACAATAGCCCGTAAATTAGATTCACAATAGCCCGTGCAGTTATGTGCATAAACCCCTGAAACTGGTTCCCTAACCAGTTTAAATGATGTATACTTTTGCTTATAGGGGGCGGTTATTCGATGCACCGGAAGTTGAAGTCTAACGACAATAAAGCGCTGAGCTATGCTTAGCGCTTTAAAAAGTAAAAAAAATTGTCAATATTTATTACGAAAATTTTCAAAATCTGTTCTTTCAGAAACCAACTTATTGAATCGTAAACTTAACCTTTTTAGCTCACCTGAGGATGGGGCCACAATGGGGGTCGAAGTTTAACAAATGAATATATAGAGTAAATCTTTAGAAATCCTCTTCTCAGAAACTAATCGGCCAGGAAAGCTGAAACTTGTGTGGAAGCATCCTCAGGTAGTGTAGATTCTAATTTGTGAAAATCATGACCCCTGGGGGTAGGGTGGGGCCACAATGGAGGGTCGAAGTTTAACATATGAATATTAAAAGTAAATCTTTAAAAATCTTCTTCTCAGAAACTAATTGGCCAGGAAAGCTGACACTTGTGTGGATGCATCCTTATGTAGTGAATATTTAAATTTGTGAAAATCATGACCCCCGGGGGTAGGGTGGGGCCACAATGGGAGATCGACGTTTTACATATGAATATATACAGTTAATCTTTAAAAATCTTCTTCTCAGAAACTAATCAGCCAGGAAAGCTGACACTTGTTTGGATGCATCCTCAGGTAGTGTAAATTCAAAGTTATGAAAATCATGACCCCCGGGGGTAGGGTTGGGCCACAATGAGGGATCGAAGTTTAACATAGGAATATATACAGTAAATCTTTAGAAATCTTTTTCTCAGAAACTAATTCGCCGGCAAAGCTAAAACTTGTGTGGAAGCGTCCTCAGGTAGTGTAGATTCAAATTTGTGAAAATCATGACCCCTGGGGGTAGGTTTGGGCCACAATGGGAGGTCGATGTTTTACATAGGAATAAACAGAGTCATCTTTAAAAATCTTCTTCTCAGAAACTAATCAGCCAGGAAAGCTAAAACTTGTGTGGAAGCATCCTCAGGTAGTGTAGATTCAAAGTTGTGAAAATAATGATCCCCAGGGGGTAGGATGGGGCCACAATGGGGGGGGGGGTCAAAGTTTAACAAAGGAATATATAGGGTAAATCTTTAAAAATCTTCTCAGAAACTAATCAGCCAGATGATTCTTTATAATTGTTAAGACTTTGGCCCCAGGACAATTCTTTGGCCTCACGAGAAGGTTAAGAGTTTGATGTACGTTTATATCCCATATATAAACTATTGTTAGGGATCTTTTTGAGAACTGCAATACTCAACATCTGATATGACTATAAAATCATCCTGTTAGAAAAGGGACTAATGATTATAAACATAAGAATATCCAGGGGAAAATTGATTTTATTTATACAAGATTTACATGAATTATTGTACATTGTCCAGATAGTTTGTATTATGACTCTATTGAGCTGATTTTATCATACCTATTGTTCCTCAGGTGAGCGATATGGCCCATGGGCCTCTTGTTGGAGCTGGTTAAAGTTTTTGTTGCAGGTGCCCTTTGATAGCAATATCTAAGTTACTGCTGGTCCGTACTTCACCAAACTTGCATGGATGGTGTGTCTTATGATACTGTTGCACCAGGCAGGCTTGGGTGCTGAATCTGAGCTATAGGTTTCGGATGCTGGAGGAGGTTAAGGTTTTTAGAGCTGGTTAAAGTTTTTGTTGCAGGTGCCCTCTGATGATTATATCTTAGTTACTGCTGGTCTGTACTTCACCAGACTTCCATAGATGGTGTGTCTTATGATACTGCTGCACCAGACAGGCTTGAATGCTGAATCTGAGCCATACGTTTCGGATGCTGAAGGAGGTTAAGGTTTTTAGAGCTGGTTAAAGTTTTTGAAACAGGTGCCCTCTGATGATTATATCTTAGTTATTACTTGTCCTAACTTCACCAGACTTCCATGGATGGTGCGTCTTATGATACTGATGCACCTGACAGGTTTGAATGCTGAATCTGAGCCATAGGTTTCAGATGCTGGATATGGTTAAGTTTTTTGGAACAGGTCACATGTTTTTAATAGATAATAGTACTTTTTCAAACTTGCATAGTTGATTAAACTGTAGTATGAATGAATCACAGAGGAAGCTTCAGATGCAGAGCTTGATCTCCAATATCAAGGATGCTAAAAAATATATCTTAGTTATTACAGGTCCTAACTTCACCAAACTTGAATGGATGGTGTGTCTTATGATACAGATGCACCTGACAGGCATGATTGTTGAATCTGAGCCGTAGGTTGCAGATGCTGGAGCAGGTTAAGGTTTTAATTTCTAGTGCCCTCTGATGATGATATCTTAGTTATTACTGGTCTGAACTTCACCAAACTTGCATGGAGATGCGTCTTATGTATACTGATGCACCTGACACGCTTGAATGCTGAATCTGAGCCATAGGTTTCGGATGCTGGATGAGGTTTAGTTTTTTTGGAACAGGTCACATGTTTTATAGATGATAGCTTGCATAGTTGATTTAACTATATTATAAATGAAACGCAGAGGTTGCTTCAGATGCAGAGCCTGATATCCATTATCAAGGATGCTAAAGAAATCTCCTACCTCACTCAAACCTGCTCGATAGATAGATGTGTTTGTTGATAAATGATATAACATGATTCCTATGATATAGTATTGTATGGTATGAAACGATATTGTTTAATATGATACAATATAATATCATATGTAATATTATAAAAAGTTATATGATACGATATGATATTGTATAATTGTTTTTGATATGTAATGATATTGTATCATGATATCGTTATGTATAGTATTGTATATTATGATACAATATTGTATAATATTATATTGTATTATTAATTTATTTTCTAATCACATGATACTATTACATCAGATATTGCAAAATATAATATTGTATATTGATACTATATTGTATATTCTATAATATTGTATCATACGATTTTGCATTATATGATATTAGTTTCTGTAATAGAGAATTATATCACATGAAATTGTATAATATGATACTGTTATATTATATAATATCGTATCATACGATATTGTATATTATGATATTGGTTTATAATATGATATTTATCACATCACATGAAATTGTATATGATATTGTAAAATATATTATTGTATCATATGATACCATATGTATAATATAATATTGTATTATATAATATTTTACTTTATCACATAAAATTGTATCATTCGATATGATACAATGTTGTATCAAATTATATTGTATCATATGATACAATATCATATTATGTATCAAAAATGATACAGTATTATAAAATATCATACTATATTACGCAATATAATATCATATGTTTCAATGTTATGATGTATTATGTAATATGATATTGTAATATAATACTATATTATATTGTTTTATATATTATGATATTGTATTATTTGATCAAATACAATAACGTATAACACAATACAATGTCATATCATATGTTACAATATCATATCTCATCATTGTTTATTATGGTATTTTATTGTATTATATGATATATGTTGTAAATATGATAGGATGCAATATTTAATTTAAGTTTATATTATTGTATTGATTAACATATAAACATATGATTATCATTCAATTTTTTAACAGATGATATACGATATTGTGTCAAAACAGAATCCATGAATATCCAAGATCATAAAGTATGATTTTCATTTAATATGATAAAGATGGTCTCATAAAGGTGAAATCTCATAAGGGTGATGTCTCGTCTCGGTGAGCTTTGTAATCTGTGATTACCTATGTTTATCTGTAGATCCCAATTAGGTATCTGCTCAATATTTAACAATTCCTATGGTTTTAATGTGAAAAAACAATGTAAGTTTTCACTACTCCAAAATATGGATAAGAATTCCGTAACATTTCAACATCAAACCATGACCAAATGAATACCATGCAGGTATATTTCAATACCACCCTATATAGCTATTCTGAAGGTAATTTTGTACAAGTATATAAACGAAATGTTTTTGAGAAGGATATAAAATAGATTTCTTCATTCAGTGTTTGAAAGGAAATTTGATTATTAACTACATATTGAATATTTATGGTCTTATTTAGTTAATGAAAGCTGAATAATTGGAAGAGGGTTAACAGTGCTGCATTTGTTATGTACCGGTATTTATGATTGGCCAACTGACTCCTTACAACTTTGAATCTATTTAACCAGTACATCTGATTAATAGTGTGAACTATACTGTACTGTAACGTATGGTTTTGTTCATTTCAGGCCTGACTCTGGTATCGGCCCCTCATCTCGCTCGCTCCTATCATCACCTCTTCCCACTGGATCAGTTCCGGGAAATACCTACAGCTCAAGTAGGATCCAATGTGTAAGACTCCCAGATGGGTCTATATTTCTATGTTTTAATTTTAATGCATCTGAAATTTTTATGACACCAGAATGTTTAAATGTGGTTTTCTTTTCAGATTATGTTTTTCTTGTCAAACAGCTGTTCAAGAACTCAATGTAAGTAGCATTCTAAGGATTTATACCGTATGTGCTTTGGGATGATTTTTATATCGTTTCAAACTATGACGTACAGACATTAAACTCATGATATTTTTATGTAGGATAATAAAATTTAGTTTATATGACTATCAGTGATGTATTTTTTGTTGTAGGTATACATATGTGACAACTGTGAGCGTATTTATTGTTTGGACTGTGATCTCTTTATACACGAGACTTTACACTCCTGTCCGGGGTGTGCTAGCTCACGACAGACTCAACAGTCAGCCAAGATGGCTGGCTTCTCTTGACACAGTAATAAAAGTAACAACAACAACATTTCTGTATTTTATGTTTATAATAATGTACTTTAAAATATACAATAACAAAATTTAAACATATCCACAGCCACTGAAAATTAAGGTGGAATGGGACACTTGTCGATAATAATGTGGATAAAAGTAAATAATAATCAAGTACTGGTACTTTAACTGCATAGAATTTTTTTTAAAATTCTCAATATTTCACCAAAAAATATGTTTTAAATTTAAAAAAAAAATAAAAGCTCAGCAAAATTTGAACTCATGACTTTCAGATTCGTAGTTAATGCTCTAACCAATGGCGCTATGCGGTTCGGTTACAATTTTGGGAAAGAAACATTTATAAAATTGTACTAGTTTTATTGGTTATCTCGATAGAAAATATGTCACAGTATGGAGGTGTCCCATACCACCTTAAAGCAAATGCTAATACATGTGTTGGAAATATCCAATAAAGTGTAACGGTACACATTGATCTGTGTGATCTGCAAGTGGTTATGCTTTTGATATTGAATTCACTGTGTTTTTAAAATGGGTTAATGGGATCAAGTTATCTATTTTCCATGAGCAATATTGGGTTGTCTTTATGGGGATAAAACAAGTACAATGTAGTCTTTATTAGCTGAATCTTTCAATCTTTCCTATTGCACTGCTGTAGTTGTTGACTGTTGTCAGAAGTCGTCCACTTGATTATTCCTACAGCATGCATACCAGCAGCTGCAAAGAGAACGGGGTCATTCTAAATATTGGTGTACATTGCATTAAAACCCTACTCTCCACTGCAGAGTTATTTCTGATGCCCAGATACCTACTCCATCAGAGCATAGGTTCATGGCTAGTTATTTTTTAATAACATGTGCGATCTAAAGTTGCCCCCCCCTTCCCTGAAAAATTCAAATATATCTAAAAAAAATTCTGGATCCGCGCATGACTTGACAGCTCTTACTTGGGTTCCATCACTGGCGCGGATTGAGGTTTTTTTTCAAAGGGGGGGGGGGGGGTGTGCTTATATATATGGGACATGTCCCGATATTCTGACCAACTCAGTATTTCAGAATATGCTTACTGCATAAAATTACTAACTGTAAAATCCTGGAGGGTGTCCAGAATTCCGCTCCCCTGATCCGCGCAAACAAAACTAATATATATCCAAACGTACAATTATGAATATATAACAACACTGAGTATATTTATATCTAGATACCGTACATTTCATTTGATTTTGCTATTGTCTGTCAAAGTTCAATTTCTGAACACTATACATGTACCTTCGATATTCTAAGTTGAGGACCTCCTCCTTGTTGAGATTTCGCCTCTCCCAACGAGGGGTGGGTAGGTCCTTTCCAGACTGGGCCTTCATTAATGCGCTAGTCCACATCCTGAAGCAAGAAAAGTTTTTTATTGAACATTTTCACTAATAATTTTCCAAAAATTTTGTTTAAAAGTGTATGCTCATTCAGAGATGATTTGTCCCAATGCCATTTTTTTCACATTCTCTGTATTCCCTGTTTTATTGGTATTTTCCCCTCTAAGGGTATCCCCTATAGCACAAGCAGATCAATTGTCACAAGACCCAGATGTTTTTCAGTAAAGTCTTTAAATTTTTTTTGTAAAAGGCGATGAACTAGTTACATATGTGTTGCTTGTCGTAAACAGGTCGTACTGTTAATGTACTAGTAAATGTCCACACAGTCATACATGTATGCATCAAGCTGCGTTTAGAGAAACCAGTCCCCGTTCACAAAGATGGGTGTACATGTATTGTTAGCCCGTTAACAGGTGAAAGAAAATGGTAATCAGATGTTGGCCTTGCAGTCATGGGACTCAAGAAGAAAAAAATGAAACAAAAAAAGGTTTGTTGATGCAAGGCAATCACATTTTTAAATGAAAAAAACATCCTATCTATCACCAACCTGGCGGTTTCCGAGTCGTTTGCGCAGAGTTTAATGGCTCTATCACCGGTAAGAACGATTTCTATGAGCGCTGATGAATCGATGCCGTTTGGTGGAAGAAGATACTGACACTAAGGAAAAACAGATGGAATATTGTTATTTTTGTATTGGCTAGAAATGAAAAGCATTTCAAATTGAAGCCTTCCATTATTCTTAATGGAGGACACTCTGGACAAAAATACAGCAATTTTACACAGATTCACCGCTTGATGAGATTAATATTTAAAGGTACTAAGGACTTAATAAAGTTATTAGAATATCAAATTGGTTTAGAGATATGGTGATGTTTATCAAATTTCTCCCGCACGGTTTGTTACAGCTATAGTACATCATGAAAACATGTTATTTAAAATAACAATATTAAGGGGTAAAACAGTAATTCATTAGCCTACAGGAGTGGTGTAACTTTAATATTATTAGGATTGTGACGTTATTTTCGTTATTAAGTACCTGACGTCCTGTTTTGATGACGATGCAGTCCATTTTGAGATCGTAAGATTTCTGAGGCCGACTAGCATTTTTATTTTTGAACACCCTGACTGGTCCACCCGAGCAGACGACGATCCAACTCTTCTTCCACTTCCGGAAAAACGCTTCTGCAAAAGTCAATTTCAAACAATCTACAGTTAATACATGTAGTTTCGTCAAATAAGAGGTTTAGGGGCGGATTTTCTTCACGTAATGGAATTATTGTTCAATCCAATGTTTGCTCAGTAGCTGTTGAGTCGACATACTTTATTCGATCTGACTTTTGAGACGTTTTTAATTAGTCCTCAATAAACATGATAAATGATAATAATAAATCAACGTATGCAAAGTTTTCTTTTTTTTTAAATTTAAATAGCGTTTGTTGACGCAAATCGATTTCGGTTATAAAACAAATTGAAAATAGCTTCATTGAAAATTCCATTCTTTTATCCAAGCTACATGAAATTTGGACATGTAAATAATTTTTTGAATGAATTCAACGCGGACCCTTGTGTTAATATCGAAAGTTTGAAATAAAATAAAACATATCGTATTTATTAAATACAAGTAAATAAACAAAACAGAGCCCCAATTTCTTGTGGATTTAAACTATTCTCCTACTTTGTCTGAAGATCCATCCCGCTTTTACTATCATGCCATCTCCTTCCTTGGTGAAGAGAGAGGCAGCCATTTTTCCATCAGGAGGGATCCGCAAACACACTGTCCTGAGAGGAACTTTCTCCTGCTAGGGTGACGGAGCTTGTATGGAAACCTTTGTCCCACTAATAAAAGCTATATGATTCAATCATTACTGCCTCAAGTAGATCGCCACATGTATATTGCTTTCTAATCCTTTTTGTTACCAATCTCTAATCCTTTTCATTTAAATGACCCAATGATCCATATTGCATATTGCCCCAAATCGATTTTACTTTTAAAATGCCAGACACTTTTCATTTTGTGAAAAGATTTACTCTTTCATAATTCAAATAATCGACTTTGGACTCATTTAGTTAAAGGTATTGACGAGATGAATACGGCGTGAAAACTTCATGTGTATCATCACTGTTGACCAGGGGTCCTATTTCGTACGTACGTCACTGCTGCAATTGAAGAAAAATATAAGATCATGATGAAATCTCACAATCCTCCAGTAGGCTGGCAGTTTTATTCCAAACCAGTTGTTGTAATAAACACTTAATCGGCTGAAATCAAAAGAATACAGCATGAATGTATAAAGAGGTAGTTTCTTCTTAAAATCACATGCATTATATTTTTTACCGGTATTTTCTACTCAATAAGGAAATAGTTCGATCTTATCTTACCGCCCCTGACTACTTTGTACATGTTTACAAAGCAAATACTAGCATTATACTTTTAGGAAGATTCGATGAATAGGCATGTCTATCCTTGTAAAATTAGCAAAGTGTTCGATCTTAAACCCATGCATGTACTGCACTAACTGAAATAATTCGTTATGAAACGATTGAAACTAATCTATTATCACCTTTTAGCAAATAATTCTATTTTTGATGCATGTCCGATCTAAATCTCTTAAATGCATTTTTTTAAATTCATGAATTTTTTTAAGTGCAAAAATTACATGTATTTTTCTCGACATGATGATTTCCGTATCATACATGTACATTGACAATAATGGAAATTACTAGCACATGTTTTATGCAGAATGAAAATGATCTCAAATAAAGAAGATAATCGAAAAAATACTGGGTAGACGATATCTTGAAAAAGATCGAACGTGCAATGATTATGATGTACAATGTATTGGGGTATATATCTAGATAAACAACAGAATACATTTGCCAGACGATTGTTTTAGTAGCCGACGATGCAGATTTATATTGGTTTATTTTTATCAATTCCAAAGCAATATCGACCTATATAATATTTATATGATGATGTATAGAGAACTGTAAATGAAGTTAAACTTTGAAGAAATACTATCATAAGAAACAATTCTAATTCAAACAGAACATGGAGTTGACGACCTATGTAAGTTGTAGGCTTAAGCACTCATATTCTACACCCAACAAACACCTCTGCACAGTATGTACATCAAAGACAAAGTCAACTCATTGTTATGACAGTCGTTTGGGCTCAGTGGAATCTCGGCCATTTGCAACATGTTCATGGTTTATTTTACGGCGTGAAGTGATTCGGTCTTCAATATCTGCCGACTCATCAGAAGACAGGACTAAATAAAGTACTGGAGACTTTCCTATATTACTCAATTTACTTCACAATATTCTGCAATATCAGACGAATCTGTCTCTATTCGTCCCTATTCCTGCTGAATGAATATAATCCGTTTCTGATACCACGTAAAATGCCGTCGATCATACAGTTGTAATATTTTCTTTAAAATCATGCCGTTTTCTCAAAAAATATATTTTGATAATCGTATCACATAATTAGCTATTTTAAAAGCTGCAGTAGCATAGAAAAGGTGTGAAAACGGAGCAAAAACTGGGTTAACGTAAAAAGGTGGATGAAGGAAGATACGGTTCCTTACAAACGCGAAATATTTATTACGCAACGGTTCAAGCAAGCTTGGCAATCTCTCTTTGACGCTTGTGTGCATTTTTTGTCTTCCTGATTCAACATTCGCGATTATTTGAGATGACCTTAATTTCATCTTAAGCCAGTGGTAATCAGAGATGATAGGAACCCCGATATCTTACGATATGCCACGACGTCACTAAATCTTTTCCGTGAGTAACTGAGAAATTGTGTCTGAGAGTGAATTATGAAATATTGAAATGGAATCCGGCGAGAAAGGTGATTCTCCAAGGTAAGTCAATTTTTACAGTACTTTATTTCATATCGCTCAACCTTGAATAGAAATAAAAGTTATGGGTTGGTGAAATGTGGAAAAGTTTCACTTTTTCCAAATAAAAAAAACAGAAGGCAAGAAATATGCTCATCAATGCTCTACCTTATTAATTGCAACTTGATAATTAATGTACATTGTTATTTTTTTTCTGAACCTTTATTAAGGCGATAAATAAATAATCTCTTTATATTGTTCTCTACCAATTTGTATAGTAAATAAAATTTGATTAAAATATCCAGAACAGTTCAGATGAACGCACAAACTAGTACATGTATATGATTTGTGCGGTCACGGTTATTCTAGAATGGATCGAGGTAATAAAAATGGCAGTAAATTAAATTGCTAATATGTGTCTTTGATCAAATTTCGATAACAATTATTTGAACAATTAATTTCCTTATAATTCATCAAACACATAAAAAAGAATAGTGTGTCCAAATAGAAAAAAAAAATAAAGGCTATGATAAAAAAGTACGGACCTAGTCCAGTTGCTTTCAACTATACGTATCTTTGAGATGGGAAAACAATTCCTTTAAAACTGAGACAAATGTAGATTGTGAAAGACAGACAGACAGATAGATTACGGACACAGTGAACTGCTAAATAAACCGGTGTAAGAAAAAATGTGACAAAATCTAGAGGAGAACAATCAAAGCATACATTGGATCCTTAACATCCTTAAATAGTTATTGACACAGCTGAATTAAAACAACAACAACAACAACGGTTGTGATCGGCCAAGGAACCTACTTACATTGTAAATGAGTTTACACTTATAGAAAAAACAACAAGCGAACAATTGAAACACTAGGTGTATAATAGGACTGAAATCTAGAACCAAACCACGCATTTTTAGATCATCCGACTCAAAATTGTAAATATGGGTGTCCGTCAAAATTCTTAAAATTTTTCTCGCCCTCAGGAATGTTTCATGTCTTGCGTATTTAGGCGCCCTGCTTGAGAAAGGGTAAGGGATTAATCGACATTAATAATTCAAAGTAAATCATGAAATTTGCTTTTGATACAAGGTAACTGTATCAAGGAGTTTCAGGGAGTTATCTGGGCCCGCCGCTTGCTGCAAGTTATATAAACATTTCAATTTCAGATCAAATATCTGTCATTTCCTTCTCATATCTGCAATGCTATGCTAAATATTTGAACCTCAATGCTCGAAAATAGTTTTATGGCATGGCATCTATTACGTTTCATAATAGGTTTGCTATAATTTAAATAATTAAAGAAAATGCAATTTTTGTGAACTATGAAATTGTTCGTGAAACATTTTTATGACTTCTTACCCAACTGTCCTAGTACAATAAAATCAAAACTAATGCTCCGCTTTTAAGAGGTAAACAGGCAAAAAAATGTACATTTTGTACATTGTATCAATATTCTTAAATGTAACGACATAAATTTGTCACTCCTCATCAACATCAAATCATTAAACAATATAGTAAGGTTACAATTCAGAAGAGTTTTGTAGAATTTTAAAGTACTTAATGCATAACCATTTGTTGCCCCTTGTGATTGTAGGAACCGGGAGCCTTGGTTCAGGGGGCGTACGAGGACCGAGAGATTCCTCCTGGTTTTGGCCCTCGTTTTGATCCTGCTGTGTGCGGCCTTGATCTGCGTAGTTGTGTATATCTCGGTCAAACTCGGTTCTTCTGATAACGTAGAAGGTAAGCGTATTGAGCTTTTGAAATATGCCGGTGTGAATTTCATTTATTATGAAACAAAAAATGATTAAAAATCTAAACTTATGGCAGCAATTTATGTTATGTAACCTTTAAATATTATTTTTCAGCTTGTGATAAATTAGAATGCATCCGAGCTGGTAGGTTTTGTATTCTTTTATTTCCCGTAATTAAAAAATACTGCAAAATCGATTTGGTCCAGTAGCGTAATCTGAACTCAGTTTCTTCTTCTGTCCCTCTTGTAACGAAGTCTTCAACTATGCCGTAAGATATTCTCTTTCGCTCAAGGCAAGTTGTTTACAGAAAAGGGTTGAATAGATTTCGCATGTATTTAGTGGTTAGTATAGTGATATGTACAGAATCAACAGAGTAACGATCCCCGGAGTTTGTTGAACATTTTTATTTCACCGTTCTCGAAAACTTTTCGAAAGACCCATTTTTTTCATAATATGAATCATTTAATTTTTACAAAGGTTTTTACGACTTCATGTATGCCAACAATTCATCTTTATCGTTAAGCTGCACGAGTTGCGGATGGAATAGATTTTTCTGTGGACCCATGTGACAATTTCTACGAGTACGCCTGTGGAGGCTGGATGAAAAATCACGTGATACCTAACGATAGATCCTTCTTGGCTAGTTTTAGTATTTTACGCGACACAGTCCAGGTCAAATTAAAACGTTCGTTGAAACAGTATCTTTCATTGAATATTTTGAGTTATCAATTGACAAGAAAAGATTGATTAATGTTATGATTTGATATGTTTAACGAAAGTTTCTCTGATCAATTATTTTTAGAGGTACTCGAAGAAGATATAAGTGAGGGAGATATAGAAGCGATTGTAAAGGCAAAGAACCTGTATGGATCCTGTATGAATACAAGTAAGAGCATTAGTAACTTAAGAAAAGTTAGTTTGAAACAAAAATTATCACATATATACATTTACAACATACCCTATTCTGTCTTTTTGCATTCTCAGCATCACCAACTGTTTTCTATATTATCTCAATAAATGGCGTTGACATGGCACTATACAGGCACGTAGCATCGTTTTTGAAAGTGGGGGGGGGGGGGGGGCAGATTCATCCCAAAAATTTTGACAAGCAAATAAAAAATCCTAATCCGTAGGATGTATACTTTTAACTTTAATCTCACTGTTTATTTCAATTCAAGTTTTTTACATGGGCCATGACAGTGCGTGTGTGTGTGGGGGGGGGGGGGGGGGGGGCGGAGGCAACTCAATGTTAATACACTTTTTTGTATGTAAATTTAACAAAAAAGTGGGGGGGGGGGGGGGGGTGGGCAGGACCCACTGCCCCCCCCCCCCCCCCCCCCCCCCCCCCCGATGCTACGTGCCTGCTATAGCACGAATGAAGCATGCGTCATCAATTCAAGCCGTTGAAGAAAAAAAAACGTGACCCTCTCAATCGGCAAAATAAGTTACTACAACTTCCTCTTTTTTTATGTACATGTATTTTAACATTGTAGGTGTGATCAATTTGCTGTAGTATACTGCTTTATCCCCCACCCAGATTACAATAAACACGTTACTATTTTACATCACTAACTCTTGC
Organism: Magallana gigas; assembly: GCF_963853765.1. Taxonomy (NCBI): domain Eukaryota; kingdom Metazoa; phylum Mollusca; class Bivalvia; order Ostreida; family Ostreidae; genus Magallana; species Magallana gigas. Next base: position 26,643,537 of record NC_088855.1, on the reverse strand, counting down.
CTCTGGTCATGTTTACCGGAATAATAAACTTATCATTGATGACACCCCGTCAATTGCTTTCTATTTATCATAATATAGTAGTCAGAGTCTACGTTTTGGACTAGAACACAACTCTCCTGGTCAAGTTTTATAAAATAACAATCCCACTCACTCAATTTTCTAAGAACAAACAAACAATTCACACCTAGATTAAAGCAACACATTTGCAAACATTTCTCAGAAGCAACTAGTCGGTGAACATTATTTAATCGATGGACACTAATCATCTGGATATGGACGTATACAATCAATCTGTGAACAATCTTCACCTTTATTGAGCAATGCAATCTCATGAACACCAAGAATCCGGATGGTGACGATATACCTCATGAACACGTCTCGCTTCTAGTAGTGTGTTCAATGATATATATTTGCATTTCCATTGTTCTTTCCCACTGTAAGCCAATACGGAGGAGCTGCAGTTATTTCTCTATAATCGCAATTGCTCTGTCTTTATACTATGACGTCATAAAGGTGTAACGTTGCCTCGGACTAGAATGTCTCGACGTCATTGGATGAATCGCGTCACGTGGTTGCCTCATAAATTTCTTTACAGGGCAAGCGTCAAAATTTAAACGGCAATATGGCGGACGTAACGTTATTTGAGCTGATTTTTTACATAAACGTTCAACCATACCTTTAATTTTAAGCCCCAAAATATTTAGAGTGATCCCCATTTGCCCGTGACGTAATATTATGATTATGATCCTACAATCGAAGTTTGCACAAACAACTGACGAGGAAGGTAAAAAATTAGAGAATTAAGCTATGAATTTAATCGTTATATATTATCTTTTGTTTGTTTACAAATCAAACTGTAGGTCCTTGACAAAACAAAACACTTATTAGGTTTGTTACTGACTGTTTACAGAAATTTGTGGGGTCGGTAAAGTCCATAGAAGGCGACGCGGAGCTTCGCGTCGGGCAATATTTCGTCCCTCGGGGGCTAATATAATCAATTTTGCCCTCAACCCCAGTCAATATTTGTATAATATTGTATGACGTTATAGATTTTATACGATACATCATGTGTTTTTCTCCAACTCCATTAAAATTGACGTATTTAATATTAAAACATGTTTTTGATAACATTTTAAAGGAATTACTGTTATAACATATCATTGATTCTGTTAATAAATCTATGTGAATTAAAAAGAAACATTAGAGTCTGAATGTTTACTTTTGATGTAATAGCTAAATGTCAAGGTCTAGGCTAATACAAGGTATTTGCGAGTGGTAAAATGATGCAAATATAAGTAATAAACAACGATTATTTAGTGAACATGGCGTTATGAATAGCAACTGCTCTGCTGGCATATTTTTCATGATGCGTTAGCGCGCATCATGGAATATGCCAACAGAGCAATTGCTATTCATAACGCCATGTTCACTAATTAACGTTGTTTATTTCTTAATTAAAATCAGAAAGAAAATTATAGATAAAATAAAATACGCGCTTTTTACATTGTTCATGATGAACAATTTCAATGTTTATTTAAGGAATGAATTCAATATTTAGTTGTTTTAAACAATATAAAATGGTTTGGGGCAGTTATATTTGGCGCTTTAAAAACCGCGAAGTGGTTTATAAAAAAGCGTAAACTGTTTTAAACCATTTTATATCGTATAAAACTAATAAATATTGAATTCATTGCTTATAATTTATTTTTTTTACTCTTCATTGTAGATATAAACGGTCATTTGACCTTTAAAACGACGTAAAATTGTACAAAATTCAAACGTAACGTCACGCGCATTGATACGTTTTTGACCTTAGTCTTACTATAACCTAGGCAACATTCATTCTTTATACGATATAAAATAATTTTTTAACCGATCAGAAAGCACGTTACAACCATAATTAAATTATTTTCCTTTCAATTTTAGCAAATTTAGAGGCTGTAGGAATCTCCGTGTCTCTGCCCCTTCTACGTGAAATAGGAGGCTGGCCAATTCTGGGCACAAACGAGGGAGGAAATTGGAGGGAGGGGGATTTCTCGCTCACCTCCCTAATCGTCACCATTAACAAGTACAGCAACGTGCCTTACATCTACCCTTACGTATATTTAGACAGCAAAGACAAGAAAAGGCGTGTATTATATGTAAGTTGGATTTGACGTTCAGTAGTCAGGTGGGTCCCTATCACTTAATTTACATGTATCTTTCATTGTGGTTTTGGTTAAACGAAACTGTTCTTTGTAAACAGCTACTGCTGAACATATCCAACAAACTCCTGTATTTCAACCAAATTATTTGCTTTTCTTTTATTATTTTTATTCAAATACAAAAACGTAAAACAAAATTGATGCGGTATGGCTAACATCGGTAAAGTTGTTTACAGCTTTTATACATTAGGTAAAACTACGTGTAATATTTGACAAACAAAATGCTGAATGCAGCGATATAACTGTGATTTTATCTACGACTCTTCCCAAGATCTCTCTTACCCTGCTATAGTCGATATCAACTTATAAGCTCGGGTAGGCATTTCTCAATTTTAGACACGCAGGATTAAAAGACACATGATTGCTGGCGCTCTCGAGCGCTAGCAACTACGTTAGTCTTTTTCACTGGAATACTCACGCTCGACTCCAATAGTAGGGGATTCTGGGACTACTACTGTAGATAAACTGTACCATTTGAATTTCGTTTTATCATCTTCACATGAAGTTTTGTGTTTATTGTAAATGTCAAAAAGTAACAATATCATAGATATTATAATGCAAAGTTATTCTAAATATATTATAATAAATAGCTAGTTTTATCTTAAATTTCCGGCAGACTCGGAAAACAACCTTGGATATTTGTTTTCCGAGCATGCCGGAAAGGCCCGAGAAGATACGATTGTTATAAAACAGCACCAATGGTTCTTGAAAATTTTCAACAGTCAATGAGCTATGCCATTGCCGATGTGAAGCCCACTCTAGATTCACAACCCTACTCCAGCCCGGCACAATTCTAATACACCACTGTGCCTTCCTATTCTTAATCAATCGATTTAGAAATTTAAACTAATGTTTTAGAAATCTGCTTCTGAGTTTTATGATGGCTACAACGCTACAACGCTAGCTCACCAATCTTTTTTAAAAGATAAGCTTGTGAAAACATAAAAGTGTTCCACGCGCAATGGTATGTAGAGGAAGGTGACATTTATATAAAAAAAACAATTAAATTGTCTTTGATAACTAATTGCTGTTTGGGGTTCGCTCTTAAGACGGTAAGCTTTTTATAAAAAGCTAATCTTGTTGTAATAGTTTCCGCCTAAGAACAACTGTATGCCGCACGTCAGTACACACAAACTTGTACTCATATGTTTCGACTTTTGCGCTTACCCGAGTAAGGATTAGATTAACTGGATATTCGTGTGGATTGTATATTTTAAATGTTCTTCTGAATACAAATTCAAGAGTATACTCGTATAAATCTGAAGATATTGGAGATGTAAATTCGTGAATAAAGCTTTCCAGAAAATCCACAAATTTTGAGCCGAAACAATTTATTTTAAGTACCAGTGTCTATTTACACTGCATCTTAAAATTTACAGTTAGATAACCCTGGCTTCATCCTCCCTGAACGGAAGCACTACGACCAGCCCCGGGACAGTCCCCTGATGAAGGCCTACGTTGACCTTGGGGTCAAGGTCGCTATTGAGTTTGGAGCCGACGAAGAACAAGCGCGAAGAGACATGGAAGACATTCTGGATCTTGAAACAAATCTTGTCAATGTATGTAAGCAATATCATTTACATGTACATGTATATACTGTAGTGCATTTTTATCTCAAAATACAGCGGTATAAAAACTAATGGATGTCACCTTTTGAAAAAAAGTTTACTAGTAACTTTATGTGAAATTCTCGAGACCAATTCTTGCAAGGTATGTTTACTGTACTAGTTCAGGATGAGACATTTTCGTAAATATGGGATATGATATCGGAAAAGTTTTATTATATTAAGTAAAATATATTAAGAAATATTATTGGAAAAAACCCTCTGTATACAAATTTATACAATTATTTTTAAAAGTGTTCAAAATTTTAAAGAACTGTGTAATTTGGGGAAGTATCTCCATTTAGCTTTCAATATTCATGATGATTAAGAAAAATTTCTCTGGTTTTTTCGCCTGTTAGTAAAATTTTATTTTATATACATTGTCAATGTACTTTACATGTACTTCTGTCCGTGACGCCTTTGGCGTGTGGGAAGCGAAAGTTCGTAGGAAACACAAAATCTACTTCTTTCTTCCCTCCTTCCCTTCAAAACGCATTGACATTTGTAAATGTGAATATATATTTCTAGATTAGAAAACGATCTTAATTCTAGCATATTGTTCTTTTGATTCCAACAATTTTTCATAAATAGTCAAAATACATGTACATATTTTTAAAGATAAAGAAATCAAAATAAGGTATCTGCCTTGTCATAGGATTGCCTTTCCATTATTTTCATTCATCCATTCCTTAAAGATTACAACGCCCATGGAAGATCGAAGAGACAATGAGAAGCTGTACAATAAGTTTACTGTAGGGGAAATGAAACTGAATTTTACAGAGTCAAAAGAGGTAAAACGCGAACACGCAGAGAGAGAGAGAGAGAGAGAGAGAGAGAGAGAGAGGGAGAGAGATCTTGCTTTCCTATATTCTAAATATTATTTTCATATACTGTATCGTGAATCAGAATTTCATATACACACCAGTTACATCTGATATTGTAGCTGGACTTTACGTGGAGAGGCTACATCCAACAGTTGCTTCAGATAGATGGGGTGGAGTTTGACCTTGATGAGAACCAGACAGTGATTGTTGTAGATATACAGTACATGAAGCGCTTAATTCCAGTCTTGTTACAGTTTCCAAAGAGGTGAAAGGCTTAAGCACACTGATAACCCATCCACTTGCTGTATTAGGAATAGGCAGTAGTGCCCTGATATTCATTTCATCAAAAAAGGTCTAGAGATCATTGAATGAGGAAAAGATACAATTTATATGATTATGTCTTGTTTGTTGCAGTCATAAAACATAATATAGAAAGAGGAAGCATGTTTTTGTTATTAGTATCACAATGCTTAGTACCTAAATGTGATTAATATTAGGATCCCGGTCAAGGTCACATAACTTCAAGGTCAACCGACTGTTAGTTTGCATTTCATTATTGAAGGCACGTGTAAAATTTCTTTTTAGATATAAATGCACAACGGTAATCTCAATGGAAGCACTCGTACTATCATTGAAGTGACATCTTCCACTCGTTCATTCACCGCATTGCTCCAGATTTTTATGACCTCGCAAAAATCCAAGCAAACCAATGTTGGCATTCAATGTCATGATATACATACCTGGCATAATTATATAACAATGCTCTGTATCTTCGAGGTATCGGCCTAGAAACGATAATGAAGGGCATACTAATAGTGTATATCATTGAATAGAATTTTATTTAGAAGAGTGGGATATGACTGGTATGGATCGTCCAATCCATCCATCCATTCACATCCATCCACATCCATCCATTCATTAATCCATCATGTTCGCATGAAAAGACATCTTAAGCAAAATAATAGTTATTTTGTTTAAATAAGTGGTTGATTCGCTAATACATGTACATACACGTACTCCAAAAATCCTGCGAGGTTCATACACGAATGAAGAATGTTCAGTAAATTTTTTTTACACTGTAGGACAGTTACAAACTATGCAGTCTGGCGCATCATGAATAACCGTATCAAAGACCTCCCTGACAGATTCAGACAGTATCTTGGAGAATACTTAAAGGCAAGAAACTGTTTCGCTTCATCATACATTAATCTCGATCGACTATGCATCATTGTCTATTTTTCAAAAATTAAAATCAACTCGCAATTTTCCTCCAAACTTCTTATTCTCAATACAGTTTGCACAATAAGGCTGTTCTTTTGGTAAATATTACACAACAGGTCCTGTACGGTTCCTCCCACATTCGCTCCCGATGGCGTAAGTGCGTGGACGTAGTAGTGAACTATCTGGGTCTGCCCATAGGCCGCCTGTTCGTACAGAGACACTTCGACGAAGAGGCCAAAGCCGGGGTAAGAGCATCGAGAACTATATTACGTCAGATATTCAGTGCTGTCCTGAAATTACGTTGTTTTTGAGGTTTAAAAATATTAACTTTTCGAATTTAAACCATTATATATTTCTTGAATATTCTTTTTATATCAAGGAAGCTCAGAAAAAATCGCATTTGTCTTTAAACGTGAAGAATCCACCTCACCCCACCCATCATAATTCCTAAAAAAAATGAAGAAAAACTGTTTAGATTATATGATTTAATCATTTTACATTTATTGGAAAAAAAAGAAGGAAAAAGGTGATATCTTTTGATATTCTAATCAGGCCATGATTACTTCCCCCTTCCAGATCAGTGACATGTCTGACAATATACTGGACTCATTCAGGACGATTCTGTCAGAGCTGGACTGGATGGACAAAGATACACGGGAAGTTGCCGAAGAAAAGGTTCGAGGTCTACTGACTTCCATAGGAATTTAAGAAAGACTGATATCCTGAAACAAATACTTTGTATCATACAAAGATTTCATAATTTTTGTATTTTGAATAAAGAGAAATAGTTTAGGGTTTTTTTTTGGGTAAATTAAAATAAACAATTCATGCATTTTTGTTATGCCATCATTTTTTTCTTCATGATATAAATTGTCTTGATGACAGGCTCTATTTATAAAAAGAAAGATTGGTTACGAAGACAGCATTCTGGATGACGATTTGCTGAACAGGCGATACGAAAACGTAAGTCGGCCTGTCGACTGCAAACTGAGCTGTGATGTTTGATATTAATAATTTATAAATATTATTACTTGAAAAATAACCAGAAAAAATGAGAACGAGTTTCATATATTTATACACACACACACACTGGTATATATAAATGAACAGGAGAAAGTGCTTTTGCGTGTTACGTGTGAGTGTTACATAATGATATACACGTACTTATCATGTAGGTAACAATTCATCCAGTAAACTACTTCGAGAACATGTTGTTCCTCTTGAAAAGGACCGTGATTGACGATTTATTGGAACTGCGTACAAACCTGTACAGAATGGAGTAAGAATTGACCTTCCTTAGATAACTGTTAATCTAACGTTATATTGCGGGCGTTAAATAATCGCGATAATCCCGAGCAGCCTATTGCTAGTATATATATTCGCGAATATTTATCGCCGCAAACAAGTTGTTTGTTTATATATGTAAATTAAACTAACTACTAATACATTCCTAGCAGAATTTAATCATTTTCAACAGGCAATCGGCTAAAACATCGATTACAATATAAACAATAAACAAACTAGAGATAAACCATTTCCTTTGTCATCTGATTTAGGTTTTAGTCAATAAAATGCCGTATGGTTAAATTCAATTATATAACAGAATATTAAGTATTGGCAACAAGTATTCTGAATTCTGAACATGTGTTTCTTTATTTTACTCCATCTTTTTTTGTTTTAGATGGGAAGTGGCGCCATCAACAGTCAATGCGTATTACAGTCCTCCTCAGAACAGAATTAGTAAGATACATAGAAACAAAAAATACATTGCTCGTTCATTTCACATGGAATTTTTTATGTGAAATGTACGTGAAGGGAGCAAAATATTATACGTGAAATTAATGTGAAGTGAACTTGACATGAAAACAGAATTTGTGTATTTGCTTTTTCAAAATGATTTTTTTTTTTTTTTTTTTTTTTTTTTTTTAAGTTTATAAAAAAATCCTCATCAACAAATTGTGTATCAGTATTGAATCAAGCATGGTGTTGTTTTGATAGTGTTTCCAGCGGGTATTCTACAGCCTCCTTACTACCACAAGGATTATCCAAGGTCAGCACCTTGAATTAAATACAGGGGAGAATCAAAATTTAAATTTTTAGTTGCATGTTTTGAGATTAAAGGAGGGGGAGGGGGCTCAAAATGGCACACCACTTTTTGAGAGTAAAAAGAAAAGATATAGTTTCAAGATGATGTTGTAATTTAAGGTTATTTTAATGTAACTTTTTTTAAATTACAGGTCCCTAAACTATGGCGGGATAGGGACGTTGATTGGTCACGAAATCACACACGGGTTTGATGACAGAGGTACATTTATCGATCCTCCAGGAAATACTTAAACTCATCTTTTCTTTTGTGGTTCATGTTTATATGAAGTAACCCATTAGTGCAGGAAAATTACAAAACTTCGTCGGTGGAATTCAGTAAAAAAATATTCTGCGAAAATTGCAAGTAACTTGTCACTTGTGACTTTGAAGGCTGAGTGGGCGTGGCTAATTTCATACAATATCTGTTTCCTTGAAAAGAAGAGCTCCGGAAATGGACAAAATTTTCAAATATTAGAAATTTGTCTTTACTATACAAATAATTTACAGCTAAATAAAATAATAGACCGATATCATGGGTAACTTGTTGACCATCCAGCAGTTTTAAATAGTTCACAGAATGCGTACATATGTTTACGCTGACAAATTGATTTCAATTGATTGGATCTTGGTTTGGTTTTGTCAAAGGCCTTTTGAATTCCGAACAAGATATACAAAATAATAAAGTATAAAATAAAGCATCAGTACGTCTCCTCATTTATTAACATATTTTATACTTTATTTTATAATAAATTATAAAATATGTTAATAAAAGAGAAGACGTACTGATGCATAAGGACAGGAAACCCAAATTTTGAATTCTAACCTCGCCCCCTCTTCGGAGCACATGGCTCAGTGGTCATAGGCGTTAGGCCAGTAACCCAAAGTAACTGGTTCGAACCCCACTGTGGTTAATTGACGTTAGTGCTGTACCCTTCGACAAGGCACTCTATCTACATTGTCTCAGTCCATCCAGCTGCAATTGGGCACTGGCATTCACTTGGAGTTAACCTGCGATGGACTGGTGTCCCATCCAGGTGGAGTCAATGACTCTCATCCGCTTAGCACCACGGAAACCAGGGATAGGCACCAGCCCTATGGGCCTTCATGGCTCGTAGAAGGATACAACTTTAACTTTAACCCCCTCTTTACGGGAGATGGGGTTGGTTTTAAAACGTTAATTTTAGCGCTAATTTGAAATTTTAAAATGGGTTAGGTTGTGTAAATGCCTTTTTTAAACCAAGCGGAGATTTACCTACCCAAGGAAGTCTTAATCGGGGAGGGGGCTGTCTTTAAACACCTGTTACAAGGTGTAGCATATTGTTTCATTCTAATTATCAAGGATAATACTCAAAAGCAATAAATGAAACAACCACATATTACCCGAACAACCACATATTGCCAGAACAACCACATACAGTCAGAACAACCACATATTGCCAGAACAACCACATCCTGTCAGAACAACCACATATTGCCAGAACAACCACATATTGTCAGAACAACCACATATTGCCCGAACAACCACATATTGTCAGAACAATCACTAATTCGTCCGTAAAACTTTGAAAATGTACACATTTTCAAATGGATGTACACATTTTCAAATGGATGCACACATTTTCAAATGTATTTGTATAAATTGTTAGATATATATCTATTGTACGTCTGCTTACTCATCATCCCTAACTTGACGTAGGGCGACAGTATAACAAGGAAGGGGAACTACACGAATGGTGGAGCAAAAGGTCAGTCGATAAATTCAAAGACCTCCAGACATGTTTTATCAACCAGTACGGAAACTTTTCATCCCCTGAAGCCGATGGAATGAAGGTCATTCTCTGTTATCATTATTTAGGCTGCATGTTTTAGGCAAAGACAATTATAATAAGCGAAAATTGTCTTCATCTTCATCTGTCGTAATAGTTGGTGATATTAAGGACTGGATAACACTTTCCATAATTCTTTGAGAGTACTACAAACGCCATAGTTTCTTTTTTAGGTTAACGGTATAATAACGCTCGGAGAAAACATTGCTGATAATGGCGGAGTGTTACAGAGTTATAGAGTAAGTCAGGTTTTCCTCGACAGTAAAAAAAAACCCACTAAGACACAAAAATAGTGGAAATAGCGTGAACTCACCCAAAAGGTTTTATCCCCGACGTGTTTAAAGTTCCTGTCTCGATCAGAGCTGTTGCTAGATAAACCCTTATTTTTGAGGGAACAGGTTCAAAACGAGCGAAGGAAAAAAAATGCAAAAAATCAAAATCAAAGTGTTATTTGAGCCCACAATTCTAGAACAATAGTTAAATCAATTATAAACTTTGTTGGTGTCGTTTTCAAATCCTGTGATGTGCGAAGGGCTTAATACATACATGTCGAACTTTTGTATGACTTAACATGTTCACTTTTATTCAAAAAGAGATTATTTCGAATTCTGAATGTTTATCTGAGGCAGAAATATCACAATGTACAGCTTACTGTCATGTTGTAAATATTGAATCGACCGGGTGGCGGTAAATACAAAATATTAATCAAAATTTACATGATATTACTACAAATATTTGTCTACAAATGCGTCAAACCTGAAACCCCAAAGCATATGTGTTTAGTATCATACATCTATTTTTCGTCTTAACAATTATATTACATTCGTATATCCTGATAGGCTTACAGAAATTTTGTTTCCAAAAGAGGAAGCGAGGAAAATCCTCTTCCAGGACTAAATATCACACACGACCAACTCTTCTTCATCAATTTCGCACAGGTTTGAAGCTGCTTTCTGACATTTGTTTTTACAATGAAATTTAATTTAGAAGAGAGTGATTTTGCCCTTTACTTTTCCATTTCTAGATACGCTGTACAATTGCTGAGAAGAAAAACTTCGTAAATCACCTAATGACAGGACCCCATAGTCCATCCAGATTCAGGCAAGTCAGAAAAGTCGGGAAAAGATACAAACCGATTTTTAAATTGTGAAATGTATATTTTTTCATATTTATCAGTAAAGTTCTGAAATTTTTGTGGTGTGAATTAATGCTTATAAAAAGTCTTAAAGTTCCTTAAAACGGATTAAAAAAAAGAAATGGTGACGAACAAACCCATGATTGACCAAATGTCGAATTTGTACACGATTTCCTGATCTTTTATATCACATGTGAAAAAACGAAATTGCGATACATTAATGTAAATAAGTTCGGTTGAAAAGAAAAATAACGTAGTATTATTCATTCACCCAACATATAAATACTGAGTTACCTTTCCACTTCAAAAAATAGGATTTCACGCAAGAGCAGGGGGCATGTAAATACTGCAGCGTGGGATATAGGGATGAGCAAGCTCAGCCTCTCGACGAAACCTGATCTCTTGAGAAACTAATATTAGTTGTATATTTATTAAAGTAAAAGTAATTATGTCACTTAAACTCGTTGTTTGCAGGGTTACGGGAACTCTACAGAATCTGCCTGTCTTCTCGGAAGCATTCCAATGCCCTAAAGACAGCTATATGAATCCAAGACACAAATGTCGGCTATGGTAGCGTGGAAGAATAAACAGATACCCCTGCATTTTAATCTTTATTTCACATTACTAGTATTCTGTTTCAATATATATATTTGTTAATCGCCATTTGTGAATGTGTGTGTGTGTTGAATGAATTAAACAAAGAAATTTTATTCATTTAATTCGTTTCATAGTTGAACAAAAATAAAACAAGGGTTTGGGAAAAAAAACCATCGAGGAGATTTAGCTCACCTAAAAACTGAGAGTACAAACGAACTTTTTTGATCACGACTGGTTTTCTGTTCGTTTGTCCGTAAACTTAGCGTAAGCGACAGAGCGCGATAGTCGACCCCGCTTGTACACGTGGGTTTTCTTTGGCTGTCCCCACATCATTAACTCATTCGTGCTATCTTCCGTGCTAACGAGAAAAACCATATGATATAAATTCAAGAACTTTTCTGCCAATTGTAAGTTTTAAATGAAAAAAAAATGCATTTTAGTCTGTAATTTTTCATTTTTTTTTTACTTTTTCTCTTCGATCCAATTTCAACCAAAAGTGACACAAAGCAGTCTTATGTAAAGAAAAGTGTAGAGATTTAATAAAATTAATTTAATGAAATAAAGGGAAACCCCTTTTTAAGGATTAAAAAATATATATCGAAATAGATCATATGTGTTAAACAAATGTCATTCCAAGAATCACTGCTCCAGTTGTGTCTATATTTTAGCCCAGGGTGACAGTCGAAAAATCGGTTATTTGCGATTAATTGATTATTGGAACAATACACACATTAATTACAAATTCTTTATAAGTTTTTTATCTACGCACGTTATATGAATTAAAAAAAGAATTCAAAGAGAGGCATAAAATGTACAGTAATTTCCATTGGTGTTTCATACAAAAAATGCAGAAGATATTTTTTTCATAAAATTCGTGAGCCCAAAGGACCGTCAGTGGTGTTTTTAAATTATATTTTCCAATCAAATGCCGCGTTACAACCAGAATTCAATTACAACCAAATTAACACATGAATACACATACATGAAAATGATGGTCTGATATTTGTACATACAAATATGAAGTCTGTAATAACAAATATTTCTAAAAAATAAACCTGCATTGATTTATTAGAAATTTCTTTCGCACACCACCCTCCTTGTGGATGCGCACGTGATGTCGAGCCACACCCCTTTTACTCCAGTCGCCGACACAACACACTCCGCCGGCACGCCAGCGGCATCGCTTGGTTCACCAGGGAGCCAGTTGGTGAAGGTTGTCTGAATTTTACCATCAATCCATGTAAATGTCCCAGAATTATCCGTATCGTTCCCGTTTAGCCAGTATTCGTTAGGTAATCCACAATGGTTAGCTGTTCTCGGAATAAACAAAGTGGGAAAATAATAGAAGAAAAAATTACTATCTAAATCTGACCCAGTTCTTTCTATCTCACGAACTTCATGTTTACAATAACTGACTGATCTGCACCTCTCCATTAACCACAAAACCTTTGTAATCTCAACAACAATAGGCAGATATATATGTGCATGTATTATAGATTGTCAAAAAAATCATATGAATAAACTCCAATTCCCTGCTTTTCCCCCCCTCATCTACATCATTTAAATTGGGCTCTGATTTTCAATAAAACAAATATGAACCCCCCCCCCCCCCTCCCTATTAACACCATAGAATTCTTGCATTTTTCGCCAGAAAATCAAATAAAAGAGGCCAACAGGCCTTAACGGTCACCTGAGTACCATAGCATATACACAGACATTTTGAGGATTCTCATATGCATTTACTTAAGCTTCATTCTGGAGTAAAAATAAAATCTAAAACAAGGTAATGACCAACATCTTCCTACCTGAAAAAAAAACTTAAAACGATGGGAACTAATTGTCCCATATTTGTTAACTTTCAAGATAGCTTTTATGTTTTCACAGATAAAGATGGCTGGTATTCATATTTTATTAAAAACAACAATGATTCCCCCTTTTCTATCCCCAGGGGCCAGACAGACACTCTCTCCCTTTAGACATTTATACATAAAAACCCACTGATAAGTTATTTTGTTAGATCAATTCTCCTGTTTACCTGTTCTGTGATTCATTCAATGACATCTGACATTTAATCATAAAGAACTACAAACGCTAACGCCCGTTTCCCGCCTACATTTTACATCCAAATATTTAGGAATTTCTGTCAGATGTTCAAAAAAAAATTATCTACTAAAAATATAAGTAATTCCTAATTGATTTATATAAAAATAAAGTTTATAGTCAAATAATTATTTTTATACGAAAATTTCAATTCCCAACGGAAAAGGTTTTTGTCATCGTTCCTTATTGATTTAAGTGAACCAGATACATTTTCTAGTGCCTTGGGTGACTATGGGAACCTCAATTATACTTGGCCGCCATTGCCAGTCCTAACACTCCCAACTCGTCAACCCAAGACCAGCCACCCCTTTTCCTAGCCCAGTGGAAGACTCTAAATCTACCGGACATAATATTTGGGGCATTCAAAAACCAAACCCTAGTGAATAAACTCGTCCCTGTATTGACTGAAGCTATAATGACAACATTAAAAAGAGCATAAAGAGTGCATTCCAGTCACTAAACGATACAATCAAAAGTCAGAAACAATTGACAAACAAAATCGCGAAATAGTCATATTACATGACAAACTAAAAAATGCTGAAATATCATATCAAGATCTTTAACAACAAATATGGGGCATGGAAGAGTCAATGGATGAACTAGAACAATATAATAGACGAACATCCTTACGATTCCACAACTGTCCCCAACCAAATTCCAACAAGAGCACAGACAACATTATTAAAGATATTTGCAAGGAAAAACTGATACAGTAAACTCTACGTTAAAATTTCAAGGATTGCGATTTGGAATTCGTATCCACCAATAAAAACTTCTGAAGGTGTTATATTATCTGATGACCTTTCCTGGTCATTTTATATAAATTCCATTTTAGCAAATGCTAAAAAAAATTGGATTAATAAAAAAAACTTCCATTTAAACCTAACAGAAAACCATAATCACTATTATATACTCCATTTATAAGGCCTCAGTTAAAATATGCACCTGTCAGATGTATCGGGCTGATGTTCTATTACTGATTCTGACAAATTAGAAAAAATACAATTGATTGCAGCAAGAATTGCTACAGGTTTACCTATTTTTGCTTCTCGGGAATCTCTATACTTTAAAACAGCTTTATAGTAGAATGAAAATATCCAGGCTAAAAACAATGTATAAAATTGACCGAAACATTTTACCCAGTTATGTGATGGATATTTTTTCGAAAAACTGTGCTACTGCATCTAACTAAGCTACCAGAAATGCACAGAATTACTCTATACCTAAATGTCGTTTGGAATTGTATAAATCTTCGTTTGTTCCTACTGTTGTTGATGAATGGAATGCGCTTTCAACGTGTGTGAAAGTGACTCGGTTCGCATTTTTAAGGAAAAAATATATGTTTCTGTTAAAAATGAAAATGTACTTACTTTTAGAACTAGATCTATTTTTTTTCATAGATATTTGAATATTATTCATACGAGACTTATCACAATTGTGCACTGAATAATGATTTATTTCGATATATCATTATTGACAGTCCACTCAGTTCGTGTGGTGAACTCAAGGATACTTACCATTATTTTTTCACATGTAATAAATAAAAAGATGCTAGAAATGTTCTATTTAATGAAATTATTCATATTGTAAATCTAAACATTGTCAATACTCAATACAATACTTTAACTTTGGAGTCACCGTGCAATAAGTGACAATGAAAACAAATATTTATTTACATTAGTTTATAATTATATAAAAAAAATGATCTTAAAAACTACTATAAACCATTCTTAATTACATACATGTCAATTGCATACTAGTATATATATGTAAACTGCCATTTGATCCCCTGACCTTTATATATATTGTGTATACATCTATTGTATTATATCTTTGTAATGGGAGAGGGCGGTCTAAGTTAATATGGAACTTGCGCCCAATCCCATTTGTATTTTTGTACAATGAAATAATGTTCAAACCAAATCAAATCAAATTAATGAGTTGAATATACAAATAAATTCCTTTCTGTTGTTAGTTATAAAGTACATGTATAATTGGTCTCTATAAACCTACCCAAATTAGTAAGCCAGTCGTTTTCAGCTTCAGAGTTTACCTCAATGATATAAGATGGTGGAGTCAGGCTGGCACAATAAATCTGCATAAAAAATAAACTGAAGCAATATGAGCTGCGGTTTTCTTAATCCCGTATTTTGCTGCCTCTAATTTTGAGCTGTAACTTAAATATTCATATATATTTACATTTTCCAGTGCCTTTGTCTGAGATAAAACTACAAATCGATTTTGTAATGCATAGTCCAATACATTTCATCAATATTTATTTTAATGTTTGGTCGCATGCAATAACTGAAAAAGTATGAGGTGATCAGTTTTTGGTTCTGATTTGCTTCCATGTAATTGTTTTGCATTCTTTTCAACATTTGGTAAAAAAAAAATGAGGTAAAAATTGACTGCTATATTCCCATATAATCAAATTGCGATAGAAAACAGTTTTTTTGTTAAAGTAACTGCAAAAAAATCTCACCCGTGATTCATTGAAGGTTAATCTCAATGTACCATCCAGAAAGTACCAATGGCCCGAATATTGGTTCCAACTTAAACAATCTATGAGAATGGAAAAAAATTGTTTAGCTTTATTTATTATTTTATGATACCTTTTTTTTTTTTTTACATGTATTCTGTACCGGTATACAATTAATTGAAAGCCGAGGGAAATGGGAAATTTTAATTTTTCAGCAACATTTGATAGTAGAATGAGGTGAGCACACCGTTCAGACTAGAACTGTATCAAAGAAAAATTATCAGTTGTAATATCATGTTATACGCATGGTTGTCAATATTTTTGTTACATCAATCACAACACGAGTTGATATGGGGATCGGTGTTAGTCTATCGTGATCAACAATCTTGAAAATGAAATTTCATAAAGATAAAAAGAAAATGGCGATTTCAAAAATTTTAAATAATGACAATTTTTTCAATTTGCTAATTATAGATGTGATTAACATTTGCATATATTTTCCAATTATTAAAAATCCGTACTGAAACCACCAATTATGCAATGAAAATCACACGAAATTGACTATTTACCAGGTAAAGACAGAGTAGTTTCAGTCTCAATTTCAGTGTTAACTTCTGTCTTAGTTTCTGTTCCTGGCAAATCAGTTGTCAAGGATGCAATCGGCTCACCTAAAACATCAATCCAGTCGTTTGTTTGTTATACATTTTTGTACAATGAATATAGATTATTAGATGGCAATTTTTATTTCACATCCTATATTAGCCCAATGTCACTGTATATCAGCCCGAGAGCCGTCAGGCTCGAAGGCTGATATATATAGCGACCAAGGGCTAATATAGGATGCGATATAAATGCATCTGATGTGTAATTCTATTATTATTACTAGTATTTATGAAAGTAAAGTTATAATGATTGACATGAAATTATCGACTTAGAATGATATTTTTTCTTTTAAATATAGATTTAAAAAGATGCTTGATGTAAAGTTCACTATCTCATTATAAAATATAAATTTTCGGGCTCAGCAAAAAATATAATGGATGTGACGAAAATGAAGCCTGTGTTGTCTCAGTGTTTAATTAACCATTCTGAATTTCACTGACTTGTATGAAGAAAGTGCGAAAACACTAAACTCCAACCCAGATCCCCCTTCTAAATGAGAAAAAAAAACCTATGTCTTGTTTGAGGGGAAAACGTTTATGTAAAATTAGACCTACCAGTTCTTCTCTCATAGTAGAGCCATCCTAGATAAGACTGTGGTCCTGTGTCTGACATCACATCCATGCGTACGGACAGAATTTGACAAGAACGAGTGTCCATGTTGAACAGAATAGATTCACATTCATCGCGTCTCGTGCAGTGGGATGCACAGTCGATAACGCTGTGGAAATTCGATGTAAAAATAACATTGGTTTCCAGAGTTGCCCTGTTGTCGTAAAAGGAATTTCTGTACATAAAATCGGAGATGAATTCCCCTCGTACCTCTAGGATGGTCATTATCATGAAGACAATCAATTTGTTGCATTTCATTTTCAGATTCAGTTACAACTTAGTATTAGGTATGTGTGTGATGCGTTTTTTAAACTACGAACTTTTCTACAAATGCGGTGCGATTGGTCGAATAGATGATCGGTTAATCTCTCTTTCATATCGATTTTATGTCAATTAAAAGCCACATATTTTAAAGTACATTTAAAAAGAAGCAAGGCATCAGAAGTTTGTTGCTTGGGTATTTGTTGCACTGGAAAATGAAACGGAAGATGAAGGCATATCTTATCTTTGAAATCAAAAAGAAATTTACGAAGGCACATAAAGCCTGTAAGGTATCTTATTGAAATTATCATATTAATGTTAATTTGAAATTTCTCATACCAAAAATAAAATTGGTGGGTTAAAAATAAATTATTTCCATAATGGTTCGATGGTTATTGCTGTTTTTCAGTTTGTGATTATTCTATTTAATTTCTTTGTTTTGAAACATCTTAGTAACATTTCCGTTGCTATTTCCGCAAAAATAACGATAAATCTGAATATTCAACAAGTTGATGCTCGATTTAAAACTGTTTCTGCATTTAAAATCTGTGATCTCGAGAAAATCAATGAGAAATCCAAAATCCTACATTTTAAAATATCCATAACAATGACCTTTCTTTTCATAAAAAATCAAAAGATAGTTTTGAAGGAAAGTAAAGTGGGTGATTATTTTTCTTCCTCAACAAATGTTAAAGTGTAATGCTACATGTACGTGTATGAATAAGATTATTTCAAAAGGGCTTAAAATGGTCTTCCATTTCTGATAAAACCTGTTTCATGCTTACAACAAAAACGGTATAATTTTTTTTTATAAAATTGAATGAAAGTCTCCATGAAAAGTTCGAATTTATGGGGAGGGGGTATATATTCGTGGAGTCACAATAAACAAACTTATACCCTCTATCTAATTAAGCAGAGGGTTAATATTTTTTTATTTTGATAAAAATTTAAAACGTGAGGTGCCTGTGATTAAACCGTATTTTAATTCTTTATTTATCAAAGGATATCAAAATATTGATTGTAAAGAATATCGGTGACTGTGCGTGGCTGCCAAATCTATGTATTTTTGGAGAGATGTTAAATAATTGCTCTTTCTCCCATTGTACAAATCAATTGAACATTAAACACAATCTTATTATTCATAATTGATATAGCATACATTTTGGTTTTAATTGGGTATATAACAAGCAAGCATTCCAATTATTTTCAGATGAATTCCGCATCTTTCAGCAATTAACATTTGAGAAATTACAAAAACCTACAGATGGTCCTTTGGTCATAATGTTTGCATATTTACTTTTTTTTTAAAACGTTGAAACAAAAATCATGTTTAATTCATATTTGCTAAAATAGCGACAATTGGAAATAGTTTCTTGGCATCCTCATTATAAGATGCAAAAAGTTTACGAACATTCGATTCGTTAACAATTCATTTAAAACAATCTTCCAAAATTGAGAGCGAACATTTAATTTCATTATAATGAATCACACTATCATCGAATATATGTATTTATAGCTTTTGTATTTATGGTCTTGTATCCAACATAGTAACTCTGCGCAAATATAACAAACGGTCCTTGAATAAGATAAAAATAGAATATTCCTACATTTGGTTAGACATTGCGTTTCTTCCTGCTTTTCCCCCCATTCAATTGAAAAATAGAGAGGCTAAATGCTAGCTGCTGGTCTGTAGCTTCCGGTCTGAAAAATTCGGATGGACGACCTGGGAGCTACAGTGCCATACAGAGCATAATATAAAGCGATCAACTAACTTTGTATTTATCATTCCCAAATGGCAATTCATATTTTCATGAATTGGTGCATAATAAGTAGATTGAATGTAAGCTTAATGCGATTAAATAATTACGGATATACGTTCGTTATTTGAGCCCGGGGGTCATGGCTGCACCATGAAAATTAAGCTTATGATGGAAAAAGCAATTGAGAAATGACGTTTTTCTTAAATAAACATCGAAGTTAATTTCCTATTTTTAAATTTTTATTCATAATATACTGTGTTAACATTTGTTGTTGTTGCATTACACACTTGAAATGAATATTATATAGGGTATAAAAGTATGATTCCAAAGAGAATTATTTGAGTGCGTAGCAGGAGGAAGAACAGGAGACGATGGGGCTCTTTATGTGAGCCAAGATTAGCGCAGAACAGTATTAGACTTGGATGGAGCAGATGACACAAGTCTTGTAGGGATTATTCTCCTTTCATTTTTCTCTGTGTATATATCTGAACAATCCATGGATTTTTGGACTTAAAAAATCTCCACACCCGGAAAGCGACCTTGATGACGTAGATACATAAAACTGGACCGGAAGTGAAATGTTTCTGGTTGATGATGCGAAGCGAAAGAGCTCGACCTTGACTGACCATCAGTGTACGCACTTACATGAGTGTCTGACGTAATAAGGTACTTGGATGAACAATGAATGAATGAATGAATAAACGAACGAACAAACAAATGAATGAAACGGATGCCAAAAACAAATGCTTTCACAATATCATATCGATAACCTAGATGGACAGCTTCATTATTTTTCTTTTCTAAACATATGAATTAACTCATTTCTTTCATTGAAATTCCTGAGCAGAATAGAATAATAAGACAAATACATCCCCTCTCCCCACCTTCCCAGCCATAACCCTTGCCTTACATGCAGGTGACGTAAAATTTTATAATTTTTTATATTTAAAATATTTTTTTTTTTTTTAATTTTTAAAATTATTATTTTTTTCATTTTCTATTATTTTCCTATTTTAATGTTTACAATGTTTCAGTGAGGCATTCCTAACACGCAACCACAATTTGAGTGTCATTAGTTGAGTTATAACCATGATTAAGAGCTTACAATTCTTTGCTAGGTAAACAAAGCTTTTGTTAACATTCTGAATGTTGAAGTGAAAATTTCAATTCTAGACCTAAAATTAGCTTGAAATTTTTTTTTATTGGTATATTAAACCTATGTAAACAAAGACAGGGCACGAGCCTTGTTTACATGACACAGATGTTAGTTCTGTATCTTGCCTAAAACTTAACTAACGACTGTCTAAAGTCAGCAACCGCTGAAGGGAGGGGGCATAATTTAATTTTGTTGTAATATGTATTTAAACCATACTTTCTATGATCACATGCAAACGGTTCAACCCCAAATTGTACATAAAGGGCCGTTCATGTGTATTATGGGATGGGATCTCGTCCTTTATAACATTACCGGAAAATGCATGTGACCTTCATTTTTACCAAAACTGGTACAAAACAGTGTTATTTAGGGGCAAACACTTGGTGCAGGTATTACTGTCTAATGACAGCATCTAGTTTAGTTAACGTTTGTTTTTAAAAATTAGTTGTTCGTTGTTCGTTTTGCATAAACGTCTTTTCTACCCTTTCCGCCGCCCATACCTGTAGCTATATATCTGCGATTCATTTATATTACAGTTAAATCAACTACAGTATATTTTAGCATAAGTAGGTCCAGATGCATAATCCATGCAAGTTTGGTGAAGACAGGACCACTAATAACTTAGATCAGGATCTGCAACAAAAACTTTGACCAGGTGCGGACGCCGACACCGACGAATAGCATAAGCTCCTCCGAGTTTCGTCTAGGTGAGTTAAATATGCACAATGAAAAACTCAGGTAAATCGCAATATTTTCAATAACACAAAATAACAGAATTTATTATTTCCAAAAATTCAAAATTCAAAATCTCAAATCAAATATTCCTTGATGTCACATTCTGGAGCTTGTATAAGAAAACCTTTACAAAGTCTATAGTATGAATCTATTTTAAGAAACATTTTAAATTGTACATCGAAAATAGTAACAATTACGATATATGTACAAATTTTCCAGAATTAAATTACGAATTTTCGTGGATGTTGCAAGATATATTCCTCAGTCTAAAAATATGTTTTGAAATATACTTGTAAAAGCTGGTCATTCAATACTTCATTTTTTAAATATCGGTAATTACGTCATGTACAATGCACGTAATCAGTAGTCAGTGATAAAGAGAACATGTTAAAACAAGTTTGAATCAAGGGAAAAGTGATACAGCATATCAAAAAGCAAATATTATTTCAAAATATCACTACGTACAAAAAGAAATGTAATTAGATAATAAACATGTAGTAAAAAGAAAAAAATTAAAGGTATCGGCACTTCCTATGAACTATTCCTGGACCAAATTCTTCGTATTCTTGTCGAGAAATCAGAATATCATCGAAAGAACTTAATGATGATACGACAGCCCCTCCAATCCAGGCAGAAGAGCGCCGTTCTGGAGGGGCAATAACTCTTAGTGGCAGATGATCCGAAACTAAAGCTCTGATTTCAATGTCCAGTCTCGAATGCAGCTCTGAAATAGAGAGAGAGAGTGTGTGTAATATATATTCCAGGCTATGATTACATGCAATCCCAATTAAAATAGTTTTTCTTTCGTAACAATAAAAAGAATAAATATAGTATACGTGGAAACATGGTCGATGCCCCGGATAAGATGATATTGTTATACAAAGATCGCCGTGAGCTGATGTCACAGGAATCGATGCTTTCCTTCACCAGTTCATGAATCCCCAGGAAGTCGAAACCTATAGCAAAGAGGTATAGCGCACTTTATATACGATTTGGCCTCAAATATAGCCTTTTGCAAACATCGGACGTTTTCAATATTACTCAAGTATACTATATTTAGTTTAAATATAACCAAAGAAACGCAAATTACACAATAACCATGCTCTAAGAGTCTTAATTATCTTACACGACATCATTAAAATATTCAGGTTTTGTTAAGGAAATATAGGAAAGTAGTTAGTATACGATAAAAAATTGGATATTTGACTATTTGAACCACTCTAAACCAAAGACATCCGATTAAGATTATGTTCTACACGTTTACATTGAATTAGTTTTGGTTTAACGTGGTCTTTGTACTGAAAATTAGACAAATATTTCAATTAGTGTCTTTTCTATTACAATCATGTATAAAGCCATATATATATTGAAAATGAATCTACTGAAAATGTTAGATGCGTGGCCTAGTGGTAACGCAGAGGTCTTTTTGATTTTGTGGTCGCTGGATCGAATCCATTAAGTAGGAATTTTTTTCACTTGAATTGAAACATGAACAGAATAGAGAGGTTACGTTACATGTATCTATTCTCCTGGTTTTTAAAAAAATTATCTTGTTTAATTCAGACTGAGTATGAGCACACCCAATATATATAGATCTCTTCATTAACACTATACATGAACTCTATTTACACTTAAATCATTTGCATTTTGCTTGAACTTATCACGGTTCAGAATATCAACTACTGTTATACACAGAGTTTCCCGAATTTATGACAAATCAGTTGTTACAGACACCATTATAAAACCAGTACAGTGTATCCAGGTTTCGAAAATCATATTGCGACAGCTGGGTACCTGAAGCTATTTTTAGTAATAGGTACTTTCCGTCCAAACACAGGTGTAGGCGAAATAACAGGAAAAGGCGCTATACCTCTTTCAATAAAAAAAAAAATACAATAAAGTATCATTGTAACCATCATGCCAGACTTTTGACAATGCATTCTGACTCGGAAACCGAATAGAACTTTTGCTTGTCTGTAAGCGGAACCACTCAGAAAAACCTCCCATTTCCATTTCAAAAAAGGGCAAATTAAAAGGACATAGATCTGGATATACAATCTATAGATAACAACTCAACATGTAATATATGGTTTTCGTGTAAAAACTGAAAAAAGTTGATTAAGGAAAAAATCCAGAAACCACAATTGTATACGTTTTAAAGGGATCATCGTTTTTAAACGATCCCAAATACATTTTTGTCCATTTTTAATAGCCCCCTCATTCTCGCTTTACCGGCAAAGAACATATATATCATAATATTAGGCTGTTGTCCATCAAATACATTTGTACTTGTATTTAAGCAACTACAAGTTCCTTTCTTGCAATGGAAGTTTATATTAAGCTCAGAAAGGATACGGATGAGTTAAAAAGTATGAAGTTAAAGACGGTTAGAGAGATCATTCTATGCGCCATACAGTATGACAACCATACTGTAAGACTTACCTAGCAAAGAAGGTTTTAACAAAGCCTCAGGACAGAGAAATCTTTCGTTGTTGAGCGTGAGTTTGCTTCCATCAGGTAGAGTATAGGATTTCTCCGGGCTGTCTGTACTGGATTTGCTGCTGTCCGTTTCTTTATGCAAGCGTACACAACATAGGTTTTCTTTTATGTCTCTGACCATTTCAATTTCAGCTTTTCAAAAGATCAAAAAATATTCCGAGTACATGTGCATTCTTTCCCTTTTTAATTTCAGTGTATTTTTAAAAAAAGCATTCTGCAACGTTAAAAAGTTCCCTGGGATATGAATTTAGTTGGTCACGTGATTAAATCCTGGGAAGCCCAGAGATCACGTACAAACCAAATCAATAGACCGATGTATGAACTTCTGACCTGTATTTTACTAGTTCATATTTACGTTTGAGAAAGTCAAATCAATCAGAATAGTTAAAAGCATAAACATGTTTTTATATCTATAATATTGCGACCTTCAACCCATAAGCTCGTGCCATGATCATTGTGACGCCATTAAAATATTACCCCTTGACCAAAAAGATGAAAAAGGATCGAGCGTTATTTTCCGTATTTCTTTTTTATTTTTTTTGGCAATAGCACAGCTTTTGTGCACAGACGATCGCAAACAGCATGCTGCAACTTTCTCTTGATCAGAACCAAACGGCTCGAAATACTGGATGCTACAGCTATACCTGCCGTTGTAAAGGAGTATCCCCTTGCGTACAGTAATTTCTGTAAGTATAAGGTCAGATCTCGTCCAGCTACCTCAATTCTTCTTCTTGACGAGAGTTCAGATTCTCCTTCAATGATGGTAGATCATTTAATTTTAATATGTCGAAATGAATGAGGTCAAGAATATGATTAAATGTTTTATATTTTTACGACCATGAAGACATGCAAAATCAAAGAAAGGAGAAAGGCCAACACTTGCATCGATTGATTTAATCGAATCGTGAAAAGTCATGATTTCTAGTATATGTAATACCTTCATAGGCAGTGTCCACGTGGCATACCCCGTCCCCAACATTCAGCACGGTCCCCGTGGTTCTTCCACTGGCATACAGGGACAGGAGCCCTTGGTTCATGGCAAGGAACCCAGGAACGTGGAATGTTTCCATCATAACCTTAAAACAAGGGTTATTTCTACTAGCGTTAAATCTGGCTATTTTTTCTAGCAGCGTGTGTTTTATACAAATCTTTTATAAAAAATGTGTTTTCAGTAATAACTGACGGGCATTGCTCTTATCGGTAACCGTTTGTATCTAACCTGTAACATCTTTTCTCTGTTTCCAGCCGGATTCAGAGTGGCGTCTGCTATCAGAACAGGCCTGTCTTCTGACTTGATGCGCAGCTCCTGGTCATACATATATCTCCAGATCCGTTCCATGTCATCCCAGTTTGTAACGACTCCTCTCTCAATGGGGTAGGACAATGAGAGAGTATTTCGCATTGGATACAGTCTGTCCCCGATGATATTGTCATCTTTTATGATTCCTGTCTATATAATATGTAGTTGGGTGGATTCGAATAGAAACCTTTTGGGAGAGCTATTCTGCAAGAACATTACTCGGTTTTTTTCACTGCCTATTTTGAGCGGAATATGACGTTTCACTAAATACTGCACTGCTTCAATAGTTTTACTTTTACCTATAAATACTAGTAACTAGTATATAATTTAAACCATAGTCATTAGTCAAGAACATATGGACTAATTTACACATGTAGCGGATTATCGCTCCTTTAGAGCATATTTATAACAAATGCGTTTTCCCCATGCATATTTCTTAAATCCAATTGTGCCTATAAAGCTACTGAGAAAACTGAATCATGATCTAAGCAATTTTAATCAATTTGTCCGCTTAGAAATATAACCGTATAGCAGGATTTCCATGTTTTAATTAGCATTCCTGTAACAATAAGGATCGTGGTACTTTTAATATCAGTATTATAAGTAACTATTCGACACATTCTTTGTGGATAGTCCCCTTAAACAATGAACAATATGCATGTGAAACGTATCTATAGAATATCTGGTACAAATTATTTTAAAAGAGCTAAAATAAAGGTCTGATTAAGTAGGTGTAAAAACGTTCACCTTCTCTCTGCAATTAGTGATCATTCCATGTAAGTAAAAATAATTGTGCGGGGAAAATCCACAATCCGATACCAAAGCAAGATACAAAATAAAACACCAGTTAAATTAAAAAGACATTGTCATGTAAACATTGCCCAGATCTGAATTAAAAACATCAAGACAATTCTTGACCCTTCTATATAATTCAAGTTCATAGTACCGATCAATTCAGAAAAAAATACATGACTGCTTTTTTTCTGCAGTGCTCGCTTTTTTCATACCTACATGAACCTATTGAACGTTTAAGTGTTTATATGATTGAACCTTGTGCTTTGGTCTCCCTACAGCATTCGGTTTGATAATACATCTTGGAGAAACCTGATCGGACAACCCCGCCAGAAAGGTACCAGACCCGTTGTCAATGACAACAGTTTCTAAAATCTCGTTATCCTCGTCACTCATTGCACGCTGGTAGGCTTTAAAAATTCGCTCACCATTTTATCTGCTGTCTGAAAAATAGATTAATAATTTTAAAAAATCCTTTCTTTCGCTTTATGTTCAGATATATATTAGGGGCACTGATAAAAATAATCCTTCAAAACAAGTCAGAATTTGATAGAATAGTATTTTTATTTGTTGTTATTTAATATAAAAAATATTATATACACAGAGGTAAACTAGAATTAGACGCAACTTACATTAAACATTGCAATTTTTCTATATATCTCCACAAGAGAAAAAATTGCGAGACAAAAATAGATTTATTAAAATGATCTTTTATTTTTCTGAGCATTGAGGGGGAGAATATAAAAGGTAATCCTGATAGTAGACTTAACAAGTCAGACATTGTGAAAACTGTAACTTAGTTTCTCATTGTTCTAGAACAGTGATTCTTCTCTGCTATGTAATAATCGCTATAACCGCTCACCATACCTACATCCAACACCCTCTGGTGAGAGATTGCAAAATGAACAAACTATGTCGGATTGGTTATTTTCTACAACTTTGTAATAAATCAAGCAATGCATAAAATTTAGACAAAAAAGATTTACAATGCGTATTTTTTGTTAACAAGTTTATACATAAGGCATTTCAAAAGAACTGTAGACCACACAATCGTGTGTTTGTTTTTTACTCCTCGGTTTTATACACCATACATGAACATTCAGTCCTACAAAAATGTACCAGACTGAAAAGCATTAGCAATACTTCATAATACTTACTTATCAAAAATGGTCATGGATCGCAGTATTTATCATTTATAAACAGTATCTCGTGGAGCTCGTGGAGTCCTTGGAGCTTGATGTATGGAACGCACTTTGGGTTGTGACCCTTAATGAATCTTCAGAAACGTTTCATTTAAACAAAAACCTTTATCATGATATAAAATTAGTTTAATTACCATTGGATTAAAATTGTGTTCTTACAGCTTACAGTAAAATAATCATCATTTTATTAGTTTATAATTACCAATTAGGCGATATATTCCATTAAAATTATTCCTTTCAGTAAATACAGTATACTGTACATATAAGGAATAAGGAATCATTCTTTGAGTATTATGAGGTGATAATTTTTGTCGGGGCGTGATCAAATCCAATAAAGCCCGAAGGGCTTTATGATAGATTTGATCACGCCCCGACCGAAACTATTACCTCATAATATTCAAAGAATGATTCCTTATTACTTATATCTATATAATTGTAACCCATCTTACGATTAAATATTAAAATAAAAATAAGCAAACCCCGCTGGCGCCTCAATTTGGCTTTATGAGTTATATAGTACAAAATCGATTCGTAGTGTTATCACAGGCAAAGACAAAGGAAAATGTAAATATATTTAGATAAATACCTATATTACACAAATTATGACAACTATGTCATCTGCATATGTACAAATTCCTATTGAGCTACATGTACATATAAATCTCGGCATTTGCTAATCAATGTACATATAACACACGGTATCATGGTTTGCATTTAAACATGATATTTTAAAGTTTTTCTTTTACATCCTCATACATTCGCGCATCGTCGGTGAACTATGCTGGGCCCGACTTCCTGATACATTTCCTGAGTAATCCATTGCTGTTGAAAGGTAGACAGAGATCCTACGATTGAACCTCCGATCCAAGGCAAAAATTTTCTTTCGGGAGGGGCCACTACTTTTACCTTCATAGGTCCAGGAACCAAGGCTTGCAATTCGAGATGTAGTCTATCGGCAAATCCTGTTAAAGTTTTTAAGAACTCTTAAACAAATAATCTTAATTAAAACAACGATTTATTTTAAATGAATCACCCCATAACGTATATAATTAAAAAAAATTGCAACCATTAAAAAAAGTAATAAAAAATTGGGAGATAACTACATTGTTGCGGCTATAAAGGGTATTCATATAGTCCGAAATATCTGACGCTTTCTTTGCTTTTTTAACGATTTTGATATTTCACATGCCAAGCTGGCAGGTAAAATATCAAAATCATTAAAAAGCCGGACAATTAAAGTAACTATGTAATGGAAGCGTACCCAGACACATCGTAGTTCCTCCGGATAAGACGACATTGACGTACAGAGTACTCCTCATATCCAGGCCACACTCCAGGATACACTGGTTAATCTGCTGATGGATCCCGTCACAGTCCAGGCCTAGTCGGGCAGAAAGAGACATATGTACAAGTATGTTACTTAAGAGTTTAAAAGATTTTTCAGCTTATCTAGAACAATATACAGGCATGTTTATGAAGCTATCTGAGGACTATTAAATATCTTCGGAAACACTTGGGACATTTCTTAAGTCTGAATGCTGTACTCGAAAGTAAATATAACTTTAAAATGACCATCCATCCCTCTTTTAAACAAGAGGCCCATGGGCCACATCGCTCACCTGAGGAACAATAGGTATGATAAAATCAGCTTAATGGAGTCATAATACAAACTATCTGGACAATGTACAATAATACATGTAGATCCTGTATAAATAAAATCCATTTTCCACATTTTCCCATTATGTTTATAATCATTAGTCCCTTTTCTAACAGGTTTGATTTTATAGTCATATATTTACATTTTCCAGTGTCTTTGCCTGTGATACACTACGTATCGATTTTGTACTATAAAACCCATAATACAAGTGACGCCAAATTGAGGCGCCAGCGGGGTTTGCTTATTTATATTTAAATATTTAATTGCACAATGGCTAAATTTATATAAATATGTCATATAAGTAATAAGGAATCATTCCTTGAATATTATGAGGTGATAATTTCGGTCGGGGCGTGATCAAATCTATCATAAAGCCCTTCGGGCTTTATTGGATTTGATCACGCCCCGACCAAAATTATTACCTCATAATACTCAAAGAATGATTCCTTATTCCTTATATCATATGTTGAGTATTGCAGTTCTCAAAAAGATCCTTAACAATAGTTTATATATGGGATATAAACGTACATCAAAGTCTGAACCTTCTCGTGAGGCAAAAGAATTGTCCTGGGGCCAAAGTCTTAACAGTTATAAAGAATCATCTGGCTGATTAGTTTCTGAGAAGATTTTTAAAGATTTACCCTATATATTTCTTTGTTAAACTTTGACCCCCATTGTGGCCCCATGCTACCCCCGGGGGATCATGATTTACACAACTTTGAATCTAAACTACCTGAGGATGCTTCCACACAAGTTTCAGCTTTGCCGGCTGATTAGTTTCTGAGAAGAAGATTTTAAAAGATTGACTGTTTATTCCTATGTAAAACATCGACCTCCCATTGTGGCCCAAACCTACCACCAGGGTTATGATTTTCACAACTTTGAATCTACACTACCTGAGGATGCATCCACACAAGTGTCAGATTTCCTGGCCGATTAGTTTCTGAGAAGAAGATTTTTAAAGATTTACTTTATATATTCATATTTTAAACTTCGACCCCCCCCATTGTGGCCCCACCCTACCCCCGGGGGTCATGATTTTCACAACTTTGAATCTACACTACCTGAGGATGCTTCCACACAAGTTTCACACAGTTCTCAATTTTAGACGCGCAGACTTAAACGACACATGGCACAAAAATGTTCGGATAAATCCACTCGCCATGCTATGTAGAGGAAGGTGACATTTATATAAAAAAGACTTAAACTGTCTTTGATAACTACATGTAATTGCTGTTTATGGTTTGTTCTAAAGACGGTAAGCTTTTTTAAAAAAAAGCTAAACTTGTTAAGTTAGGATGAAACTTAATGAAGGATGAAACGTAAATTGAATTCTGGGAAGAAATTAGACAGCCGGTGGTAGAAAAATTCGTACAAGTTATAATCCTGCGCATCGACTGCCCATGGGTATCGTCCGCAGCCGTGGTCCCAAGTCCGCATATATATACATCTTCCCGGCTCTCTTAGCAAGATTAGAGAGATTGTATATATTGGCGGTGGTGGACCATGAAGTTCAGAGAGCAATCTTAGCAAAGTTACAACTTTAAGTAATAAGCAGGTGTGCAGTCGTACACTGTATGTACACCGCTACACCCGTGTCTCCTCACAGCCATAAAACATAACTGTGCAAACCAAATGTACGTACGTATGTTGTGGTTATTCACGAAACTGTACTACATCTCGTATTTTAATAGATTGTGTATTCACTTTTATCCTAAAATTAATATTCCGCTGACTGACTTTCTTAGCTTTTTAAAAAACTAACCTTATTGCTAGCGCTCTCTAGCGCTAGCAACTACATGTACGTTCGTCTTTTTTACTGGAATACGCATGCTCGACTTCATGGTAGGAGATTCTGGGAATAGGTAGCAAGGGACAGTTTCGGATAAAGTACCCGGTCAATATTTTTGTAAAATTGAGAGTTGCTGTACTTGAAGGCTAAGAGTGTTGCTATAATTCATGAAATGATTTTTAATGATTATCATAAGTTAGAGGGGTGTCTCTTGTTGAAATTGATATGCAATATGTAGGCCCCTTATGTTAGGTACATGAGAATCAGAAGTAAAATGCGAAACCTGCGACTGTTGTGTTGACTTAACACAGTGAAATTGCAAGTTACAGACGGGAGGTAAAATAACACGAAAAGTAGGTGAATGGGACATTGTACAATATACACCGGTAAGTTTCTGACATGTGAAAGTGCAACATGCACGCGGTACGGAAAGTCAACCCTCTGCAGGGAATAAGCTGGGGGAGGTCTAAAAAGCTGAAAAATCATGAAAAATTAGCAAAATATGAAAGGGTCAAAATCTCATAAAAACCAGTATGTAGAGAATTTTACAGGTTTTGACTAGTAATTTTCTTCAGAAATTGGTGATTGGCCTTATAAAGAGTGAATTAAAGGTATTTGTGCTGAATGGGAACAAAGGAAATTCTAGTTACAGAGTTCCGAAGACATGCATCCCTTGGCTACAATGAATTGTATAAAAAAAACTGTCCCCTGCCACCATACTGTACTACTGTAGATAAACTGTACCATGTGAATTTCGTTTTATCATCTACACATGATCTGAAGTTTTGTCTTTTATTGTAAATGTCAAAAAGTATCAGAAGCTTAGGTGTTATAATGGCAAGTTATTTCTAAAATAAAATTATAACAAATAGATAGCTCTATCTTCACTACCTTCAAGCTCGGAAAACAACCTCGGATATGTTTTCCGAGCTTACCGGAAAGGCCCTAGAAGATTCGATTGCTACAAAACAGTACCAATGGTTCTACTGATCTTGAAAATTTTCACCTTGAAATTGTTTCAGTAGACACAGAATGATTTAAGCACAGTGAATGAGCTATGCCATTGTGGATGTGAAGCCCTGTCTAGATTTGCAATATTTTAAATTGAGACCCCTACCCCATCCCAACACAATTCCAGTACACCACTGTGTCCTCCAATCAATAATTAAATGATTAAGAAAATTAAACCAATGGTTTAAAAATCTATTTTGTGTTTAATGATGGCAACAGCGCTAGCTCACCAATCTTTTTTAAAAAGATAAACTTGTGAATATCTAATATAAGATAAGCTTGTTTAATCTCTAACCTAGTAATGATGGTTGAAACAGAGCTTCCGGGCATTGAAACCTCTCATGTCCCAGTGTGATTTGACTTCCGTCTGGCAGTGTGTACGACTTATCTAAATCTGAGGTCGTCTCAGCAGTAATCTGATCCTTTTTATAATCCTGGCTCACAAAACATAACTTCTCCTTCATGTCCTTTACAATCATCATTTCCGCTAAAGAAAGAAGGAGCTCAAAAATACATGAAAAGTATAATAAATTAGTATTTACAGTGAATGTTGATTATTTTTTAAAATGGACTCTTCAAAAATACAATATAGAGCTTCATACCATGAGTGGTAAATGAATATCCCCTGTCGTACAGAAGTCTCTGTAGATAAAGGGTTAAATCTCTCCCTGCAAGATCTAGTCGTCTGTTCGCTGCAAGAACCGTCATTCCTGGTGGAGGATATATCATTTCTTATACTGAGAAATTATGTTCTGTAGCATTAAAAAATTCAATGTTAACGTAGTTATCTGTTGGATGAGCAAACAAAATGAAATAACCCACTTTGATTTAGTCTGCTCACCCGACGGCAGTTATTAATACCATGTTAAAAAATTAGTTCTTGATGAGAAATGTGGCCACAGCAAGATACATGTAAGTCTGTTCTACACGACCCGCTGAAGCAGACAAATGATGAAGTAAGTGTAAGAAAACCTTCAGGGTAAGCTGTAACTATAGACTTCACTTTCTTGTCTCAAAATATTTATACATATTCCGATGTCGGATGACAAATTCGAATTAAGATATAATTTGTTTGTAAGGGCCAATTATACTCGCCACCTTCATATGCCGCATGAATCATCAAAGAAAGCATTTTATTGTTTAAATACATGTATTTCAAAGTAAAATTTTAACTTAATGATATGCAGTTTGCTTCTTTTAGTATTCTGATTTTATTAAAAATTATGAGCTTTCTAGTAAAAGATGAAATCGGTACGATGTGGGATATCCAATTCATTCATTTTTTCCCAGGTTGTTATCTTTTATTTAAGCACTGAATTCTTATTTTTGGATGTCGTCGGTCCTATTTATAAATGTCTGCACCGCTTGGTGTGTTATAGGACCGACGACATCCAAAAATAAGCATGCAATGCTATTATTTATATTCACAGTATTACCTGTAAATATAGGAAATTGAACGTCGCAGATGCAATCGTCAGGGGAAATATAAACTGAGTGTAAATATTATCTTATGATCCATGTAATTAAAAGTATATTTTACACTGATTAATAAGATATTTTAAATGCCAATTTTCTGTATTTTCTTGAATAATATGTATTGGAAGCGATCGATACAAATAGATTCAACCTTGGTACCTTCGTAAATAACAAATATTTGTGTGGCTCCGTCCCCTATGTTCACTGTTACAGCACATCCCCTTCCGGATCCGTACACCGAGAGAATGCCTTGATTCTTCACATGGAAGCCGGGAACGTGGAATGTTTCCATCAATACCTGAATGGAGCATGATACATTGTTCAAATTCCAAATGGTAATACATTTAAAGGGTAAACGGAACTATATTTCATTTAAACATAACAGGTCGTGAATCGGAATATAACCTCTGTCATTTTTTCCCGATTTCCTGCTGGATTCAAAATAGTATCCGTCATAAGAACTTTCATGTCTTCAGACTTTGTCTTTAATTCAGTCTCAAAAACATAATGCAATATCGTCGCCATAGCATCCCAATCGGTGACTACACCCCTCTCTATGGGATGACGAAGGGACAGAACTTTGCTCAGTGAAACGGCTTGGTCCCCAACAAAACTCCCTGAATTTGAGGCGATGAAATGTGTCATCTGATAAAAGCAACATAAAGTTTTGTTAAGTATAAACAAACACTGTGCCGGAAAATTATGCCAGTGCCAAGGTGACATTTTTGCACCCATCTAAGCTGCATATACCGAAAAATTCAAATATGCCATATGATTAAAGAGTTTACAACCACCCTTGTTATGATTGTATCTCACCTGTCAGGTGAGATATTTAACTTTCAAAAATAAATTCCTACAGGAAAATATATTTTCCCATATGAAAAACAATATTTCTACAGGAAATTTGAAATTTCCTATCGGAATACAAAACTTCCTATAGGAATTTTAATTCCGTCAGGATTTGATAAAATCCGATAGAAGATCTTAATTTCCTATAAAACTACTGTCTGAAACAAATTCCCACAGGAAATACCATTCTCCTATAGGAGAAATAATTCATCTAGGACTTTTAGAAAATCCTATAGGACTGTCAATATTTTCTGTAGGAGATTCATTTCTCCTATTTGAATTATAATTTTTCTATGAGATATTAATTTTTAAAGGTAAATATTTCCCCTGTCACTTGAAACACACTAAAATCAAAAGTGGTGATATACTATCTAGACAATGGTCTATCATTTGGTATATAGGGACAAAACAAGTCGTGGAGGGTGGTGCTAACACCTCCTAAACCTAATATGAACTCACTCCTTCTTTGTGTCCTCCTACCACCGAGGGGAAAATGGATCGGGGGGCATCTTCTCCGGCAAATCCCGATCGACTTGACCCTGACCCGTTGTCAATGACAACCACATCCATCCAATCGTCATCGTCAGAACTCATGGCATTTCTGTAATTAACATGTTTGAATATCATATAAAATCATGAAACAAGAGTATCATTTGCTACATCAGTCAAAAGTTCGTTAATAGGTTGGTCCGGTAGTCATTATGTTATTAAAGAATAGAATAATGTACCAGAACGCATGCGTAGTACTTGATAATGCAAAATGTAATTCTTGCGTATTGAACAAAAGATCTTAAGGACGTTGTTTACTCAGGGTTTGAGTTCTCAAATCCGGATTGTTAAAAAGTTCAATTTCATGAGTAAAATTTGTTCTAAATACAAAAAGTATTTATGAAATGAATTATTATTGTCATAACAATCGATATTTTTGCTAAATTATGGAATTGGGCTCTGACAAAGTTTGACGTTTAGCAAAACAGAGGAAATTCGGACTAAATTTTTCAGATTTTGTTTTCCACTGAAATATTTTTGGTAGTACTGTAATATTTAAAGTTAAGATTTTATTTGTTAGTCAACATAATTTTACATATTTTTTGTTGGTTTTATCTTGCTTTTTCGTTTAGATAATCGTATGGAACACACTACAAAAATATTGAAAAATGCCTAAAAATGATAAAAGACACCATATCTCAAAATTTTGATCATTGACCTCATATAAATTTTATGCCAGCAGAAAAAGGTCAATATACTTAGTTTAATACTATAAATGTTTTAGCATTATCATCATTCAGTTTTTTGTTATATTGAATCAAAAATGTGTAGTAATTTGAAAACTGATAGAGGAAATTCGGACTAGAATATCTATAAAAATTGTGAATGAAAACGTTATGCTTTGTATCTATTTAATGTCACTACCATTCATAAACTGTATTTCATTTGTTAAAGAGTTAAGCAATTTGTATTATTTTCAAAATTAAGAAAATCTCAATCTTAGTGTAAAATTTTTATGGATTTTTCATAAATTTTCAAAAAATATTCAATGGCCATTAACTCAAAAAGTAGGCCATTGACCTACTTTTTTGAAAGTGTGGATTAACACTACCATGTAAGGTCTATAACACACAATAGTTGGTTTTTCATTATCATCAGTGGAATTTTTTTTTCATTCTGAGTAAACGTCATCCTTAACGCATTTTTCCATTTATTCTAGTATTTGCATATGCAACTTTGTACCATTCCAAGGACCTACAATTTGTAACTATTGTCCTAAAAGTCAATATTGTATAACTTACAATATAGCATCGTTATTTTATTGTTTTGTCACAAAGTGTAGCAATACATTCCTGACCAAATGGTTCTTGAGAAGATATTTTGAAATTTCTAAAAAAAAAATTTAATAATTCCTTATCATCTCCCCTTGAAAAAGGGTATAATTTTTATAACTTTGAATCTCCTTTGCCTTAGAGTGCTTTGTGCCAAGTTTGGTTGAAATTGGTTCTGGAGAAGATGTTGAAAATGTGAAAAGTTTACGGAGGCCGGAGACAGACAAAATGTAATAAGAAAAGCACACTTGAGCTAAAATCGAAAAACTTACAAACACTTAGACATCCGAGCGGACGGACGGGCACCTTCGAATCAGGTAAGTAAATCTTTTTGAAAATATTGTCATTACCAAATTACATTTTAAAAACGGGATAATGGTAAATATATGTCACGTGGTAATTTGCATTTGCTATGTATTTCTCACATTTTGGAACGCTTTACAAGGTAAGCACTTTTGTTTTAAAATTCTGGGTTCACAGTCAGCTAGCTACATGTATATATTAAAACAATAAAATGCTTTTTTTGATTTATGCTGGATACGAAGGTTACGACATTGAAAAAAAAAATACATACATGTATGTAAAAAAAATTCTGCAGTGATCACTACCTTCATAACCCGCACGATTAATCAAAGAAACATTTTATCTTTAATAATTACATCTTTCTTTAAACAAATCAATAAATTGATTGTTAAAAGTAAGTACAATTCACTAATAAAATTAATACTGTTAATGTACATCAGTTTATTTACATTCACATTCTTTCCTCCTATTAAAATGCATTGATAGATTTGAGTGATATTTACGCATAACACAGAAGACCCAATCACCAAATCTGGTGCGTATGAATACATTCAGTCTTCCTTCAGAGCATGACCGACTCAGTCCTCCCGACTTCAAACCGGATCACGACCTGATATTATACTTGGGCTGATTAATATTTCATGGATGTAAATATTTTTTAAAGATATAAATGAATTCAATTGATTAATTTCTTAGAATACAGAAATTAAATTTGGAATACTAAATACCAGATAAATAAAATTGTGTTATTAGAACTAAAAACGCTGTGCACTATTTTTGTCAACATAGTTCGGCTGTTCCAATGGCTCTTCCGTTAATTGTGCATTACTCATTGAATAATGTCGAGATTTTTTAAAATAAATCATATTTGCAGAAAGAGAAAAAATGTTAAAAAACGTAAATATAAGCATTGAATCATTAATTTTTGAAAGATGTGGTCTCATAACTGCAACAGTGTGTGCAAACAAATTTTCATAACGCGCTAGCGCGCATTATTCAATTTGTATGCACACACCGTTGCAGTTATGAGACCACATCTTTCAAAAAATAATGATTCAATGCTTAAATGTAAGCTAAAAGAAAACAGCCAAACCGTCTCCTTTGGGAATTTGAGTCTGACATAATCATAATTATTTCGTGCAGTCCATGATTTTTCTTAGATCGCTGTAGGAATAGATGGAATTATAGATGGAATATAGATGTAAATAAATATGACACGCAAAATTCACGAAAATGAGCTAATCATAGTTTCACGGTCGATAAACTAGGTTTAACGGTTGTAATTTATAGTTTACGGTGAGTTCATCTGATAAATATAGTTTCAAGAGTGTGAAACTATGATTAACAACTCTTAACCATAGCTGACGAGTGCAAATTATAGTTTTCCAATGTGAATTTATATTAACCGGCAAAATCTATCGTAAACGTTATTTGCAAACAGATATACCTAGATTATCATTCGTAAAATATAGTTTACAACCGTTAAATATGGTTTTGCAGATAAAAAAAATATAGTAAACGGGTTTAAATGATAATAACGAATCGTTAACTAAAGTTTACGAATCGTTAACTATAGTTTACCAACCGTAAACTATATTTAATGATGAACTATTGTTAACTATAGTTTATCGTCCGTAAACTATAGTCAATAACAGTTGATAAACCTAGTTTATAATCTGTACAATTTTATTTAACGCCGTTAATCTATATTTTACATCTGTAAATCATAGTTAATGCGATCATCCAAGTTTCATAAGTGTAAAACTATCGTTTACACTGAAAACCACCATTCGCGATTGCAAAACATGATTTATCTGATGAATATAGTTTTACGATTGTGAAACTATGATTAACAACTTTTAACTATAGTCAACGAATGTAAATTATAGTTTACATACATGTATGTAAATCTATATTTATAAGCAAAATCTATTGTTAACGTTATTTGCAGACGAATAAACTAATAGATTATCATTCGTTAACTATAGTTTACAACCGTTAAATATAGTTTTGCAGATGAAAACTATAGTTAACGAATCGTTAACTATAGTTTTGCGGTTTGTAAACTATAGTTACCAATCGATTAACCTAATTTAATCAAATGTGAAACTATGTTTAGCTCATTTTAGTGAATTTGGAGTGACATAATTATAAGAGTATGACCAGTGCAGTGTTTTCCGTTTTTGAACTGTAAATATATACCGATGAAAATCTTTACTACAAAAATCTATGTCAATGAAATGAAAAATTTTTAAGGAAAACACATTCAAATCTGAATTCAGATTAAGTCAATGAAATGTGGTGAGGTCAATGAAATGTGGTCAATACCTCACAATAGTGCTCTAGATTCTTGCTTGTTAAGGTGGCTCATTTCTGTTACGTCAACTGAATATTTGTGGCAGTGGGGTGTGATTAAATGGTTATGAGAGGAATCTCATTAGCAAAGAACTTATTCTGGCTTTGTTATACATAATAAAGACTCACAAATGATATGACGATTTATTGTTATCTTTTTCTTTATTTCTCTAAGAAAAAAACACCTTAAAAACAAATCCAGAAACGGATTCAAAATCCCCCAAAACAACAAAAAATAAGTAACAAGTTATGTATTTATTGAATGCTTAACTATCAACGAGGAACAAATTGACTTTAACAAATAAGGCCATACCTAGTAGTGGCCAGATAGCAGCATTGATAACAATTGTGAGAAAACATGGTTAACTTGGAAAGCTATTATCTCTACATGTTTTCAATCAGATTTCTCCTATATATTGAATTCATATAACGAAATATGGACCATTTAGTGCCCTCATTGTTGATCATATTTCTACTCTTTCAAATTCTAGAATATATATATATATATATATATATATATATATATATATATATATATATATATATATATATATATATATATATATATATATATATATTACATCTATTACTTTGCAAATCACAGCAGTGTTGCTCTATAGATGAGATTTTGGATGGGCTTTTTTTCTCTGACACGACATTAATATCCAATATATAGACTTTCCCCAATGGGGTTTTCTGAAAGTTAATAAATATCTGCTTCGTGTACAACAACCACTGTCGATAGGAGGACACAGAAGTATACAAACGGTGGTACAGGATTGCTGATGAATGTATTGTATTCGTAATCACTGTATAGCACAAAATTATGCGCGTACTCAAATCACTGTATAGCGAATGTGCTCGTACTCAAATCTTTTTCTTTCTGCTTTTACAAAATGCATGCATGATATAAGAAAAAAAACATTTCAAACTCCAGTCCAACTACACGAGGATCCCGAAGTTTTTGGTTCAGTTTGATATTTTGGCTTTGAAATGCATCATATGTTTATGTGTATTTTATCCCTATACATTTGCGCATCTTTGGTGAACTATTCCGGGTCCAGCTTCTTGATACATTTCCTGAGTTATCCATTGATGTTGAAAGGTATACAGAGATCCTATGATTGAACCTCCGATCCAGGACAAATATTTGCGTTCGGGGGGAGCTAGTATTTTTACCCTTGTGGATCTCGGTACCAAAGCTCGCAATTCAAGCTCCAGTCTATCGGCAAATTCTGTAAAAGTTGAGAAATATGACACCGAATTTCTATCACTTTTTATGCTTGTCTAAAGTTATGATATTTTGCTCGGCAACTGTCAATATCGGCGGCAACAATTGAATAATACGATAACCATAATAACGAATTATTCAGAATACTCCAACAGCGACACCATCACAAGTATTGCTTGACGGGAAATCAGAACGGAAAGCGGAACGGAACGGAATAAGAAACATATCTCATGTTAAGTACTTAACTTGAAAGAACAATAGGCCAATAGGCCTTAACGGTCACCCGAGTACCATAGCCCATACACAAACTTGTCGAGGAGTCTCATATACGCATTTAATTAATTATAATATTGTAATGACGACCACCTTCCTGCCTGAAATCTTTCAAAAAGGACTATGAAACCTATAATTATAGCGAAAAACTTATAAAGATCACAATGGAGTCAAATAGATCAAAAGAATTTTCCCATATTTCTTAACTTTCAAGATAGGTTATATGTGTATATGTTTTCATAGATAAACTAAAACAAGGTGGCTAGTAGACATGTTTTATTAAAACAGCCTCCCATCCCCCATCCCAAGGGGCAGACAGAAGCTCTCCCTGTGGGCATTTAAGGTTGAATAACACATCATCACAAAATGGCTGACCGCTGATCGAAACGACATTTCGTTTTATTAAAAGGATTTTATGGACTGAAACATGTAACTTACTTCACAGCCGAGTGGATAAAAAGTCGGACTTGTGATCCGTACATCCCGAGTTCGAATCCCGCAGGGGATTTTGTTGTTACTAACTGGAATAATTATTTCAGATATTCATTTTTTATCCCCACACTGCAAATTGTTCCCTTATTTGACATTTGTACAGTTTATATATCATCATATTTTTCATTATGAAGAAATTTCCTGTTAATTTGGGGGACTTTTTCCAGGTGTGTTATTCCACCTTAAACAAAAAACATAATAAAGAAATGCGATAAAGCAAAATATTTTTCTTCACTTCTGGTCCAACTTCCGAATTTCATTCTACGCGAACGTTCATATGTGAATTACCTTCGGTATTCATACCAAAATCATTTACATGTACTGTTTATCAGTGATTTTGGTTAGCCAATTAATATTTAACTATTAATATCTATTTATTTATAATAAAACTTAAAAAAAAACCTGTTTTTGTTTCAATAAATAAATATACATGCATAGTATTTTTTTATCATACAACTTCTTAATTTCATTATATTTAATGATTAATAACTCCATTATGAAGAAGCAAGGGAAGATAACTCTATTATGAGGAAGCAAGGGAAGATAACTCAATGAACTTTCACAGTATCTTAACTTTGATACACAGCTTCATTCTTTTTCTTTTCTAAATACTCATGTATGTGAATTACCAGGGTATCTCATTTCTTTCATTGAAATTCCTGAGCAGAATAAAATAACAAGACAAATATACCCCCCCCCCCTTCCAGCCATAACACTTGCCTTACATGTAGGTGGCATGAAATATTATAAAAGATGACAGCTTAATGTTTTTTTTTTTTTAAATATGCAGTCAGTTTTTATTCCTTGTCAGTAGACTTTTCTTATACATTCTCTATACATTAACACTAAATGACCATGTTTTTAGCCACACCCTGCATTAAGAATCCCAACCTTATACACTATATGAGTGTTTTGGCCCGGCCCTAGATATAGAAACCCTACCTCGGGGGACATGAAATTAAAAAAATTTGGTAGAGGACTTATAAAATCATGAACTTAGTTTTCCCTACAGGTGTGTGGGAGTAGAGAAGATAATTTTTAAACATTATATACATTAACAATATACAATGTACATCCATTTTGGCCCCGCCCTAGAGTCAACACCCATTGTCTAGAGGACATTAAATTTACAATTTTAATAGAGGACTTCCTGGTAAAGATAATTATGAAGTCAGTATTTCATAGAGATTTGTGAGAGTAGAGGAGAAGATTTTTAAACAGTATATGCATTAACACTATATGGCCATATTGCCCCCCTACAACCTGAACCCCTGACCCAGGGGCCACGAATTTCACAATTTAGGTAGAGGAGTTTGTGGACATCATAACCATGCATTCAGTTTTTATCAAATATATATGGGAGTAGAGAAGAAGATTTTGTAAGACATTTTTACTATATGGCCTAGTGGCCCCTCCATAGATCCTGAACCCCGACCCAAGGGCCATGAATTTCACAATTTTGGTAGACTGCTTTTTTGCATATTTGGCCCCGCCTGTGGCACCCTGGGGGTGGTAGAGCCATTAATATCACAATTTAGATTCTTCTTACCAAAGAGATGCTTCACACCAAAAATGGTAGTAATTGGCCTTGTAGTTTTCAAGAAGAAGTTAAAAACGTAAAATTGTTAACGCACGACGACGGACGAAGACCAATTGCAATAGGTCACCTCAGGTGACGTAAATAAAGAGTTTCTAATTGGCTGCTCTCCTTCAAGACACTTGGGGCGGACAAGAAACCCGAGATTTGAGAAGATGACATGTACGCTGTAGGTATTAAAAATTAAGGGGCCTGCAATTGTAGATCCTAAACTAGGACATCAAGTCCGATATCAAAGGGAAATAATAAATAAAGGTGCTAGGAAACTACATCATTGTTGATCCTATCAACATGATCAAACGATCAAAGTGTCTGTTAAAAAAGCCAGGTC
The DNA here is from genome assembly GCF_963853765.1 of Magallana gigas. Lineage (NCBI taxonomy): Eukaryota > Metazoa > Mollusca > Bivalvia > Ostreida > Ostreidae > Magallana > Magallana gigas. Next base: position 26,601,298 of record NC_088855.1, on the reverse strand, counting down.
CTGGTGAACAAGACATATTATGAAGAAAAATTTCTTGATTTTATCAGTCTTCTCAATGATGTATAATTAAGAATGACTATTTATAAATCATTACATAATTTTTTTGCAATTTAATTCTATGTACGTTTTATTTCAACTTTCATCACTTAACCAAATGAAAAACAATGCTATAGTTGAGGGAGATTCATAAGAAAAATTTTAATAAAGCAACTCTTTTAATAATTAATTATTGCTATCATAAGTCTGTAAGATATAAATAATTAAGAGAGCTGGGTGGTCGTTGCGATTTTTAAACTATTATATCAATCTCCTTCAGGAGAGCTTTGTAAAATGATTTAAATTTTTAAAGCTGAAGTATTAGGAATTAAATAATACTTCATGGCTAAAAATATTAGGTCTATAATGTTAAGATATATTTGATGGTTGATTTATTGACCAACCATCTTCCTAAATACAATGTATATCGTTTTTGTCCTATAGCTATACCCTTATTTCCGCTCTCCGTTCCGGTTTGCTTACCGTCTCTCTTTCCGTTCTACGTTACACCCCAACATGCAGTCTCTTATCAACAAAGTATAGTATTCAATGCCTCTATGAAGCAAAGATATTATATAAGAACAACTATTCAACATTAAATGATGTCAACATGCTTTGTAAGAAGTACCCGGACACATCGTAGTTCCTCCGGATAGGACGATATTAGAGTACAGCAATCTCCTCATATCCAGGCCACACTCCAGGATACACTCGTTAATCTGCTGATGGATCCCGTCACAGTCCAGGCCTAGAAACGCAGGGAAGTAATATAGCTACCAATCAAACACCTACCGCAATCAGCGCAAATAAAATGTCGGATTAATTCTTGACTTGGATACTTGGTAAATGTAACTTAATCATTACAACCACCATTAGATCATCATCATCATCATCATCATCATCATCATCATCATCACCATCGATCAAACTGCATCTATGATTGTGCGATATCATATTTAAAGGTGTCCGTTTCATGTTTAGAAAAAGAAAATCAACGGTAAATAAAAAAAAAATAACCTATTAAACATGGTTGAAACAGAGCTTCCGGGCATTGAAACCTCTCATGTCCCAGTGTGATTTGACTTCCGTCTGGCAGTGTGTACGACTTATCTAAATATGAAGTCGTCTCAGCAGTTATCTGGTCCTTTTTATAATCCTGGCTCACAAAACATAACTTTTCTTTCATGTCTTCTACAATCTTCATCTCCGCTAAAGAAAAAACAAATCGACTTATTCAATGACATCGTTTGTATATTTCTATGTACCAAAACAAATTCAAATTTGTAGAGTTTGTTAAATTTAGGGCAGCACAGAGCTTCATACCATGAGTGGTAAATGAATATCCCCTGTCGTACAGAAGTCTCTGTAGATAAAGGGTTAAATCTCTCCCTGCAAGATCTAGTCGTCTGTTTGCTGCAAGAACCGTCATTCCTGGTAGTGTATAAGATTGAATTCTTTCAATAAAAGACTTCATTGATTATATACCACAATCTGAATACCGGTATCTTTCAAGGGAAAGAAGATGGGGGGATAAGATAGCGCAAATGCCCATTCGGTTCAGTCGTGAAATACACTTTATTTTTCCCCAATTAAATCCATTCAAATATATTATAAAACAAGTTTGTAAAAGCACAATTTCTAACTATATTCAGTCTTTAAAATATTTATCAAACGATAAGGAAAAAAAATATTGCCTTAAATTTTGGTGGTATCGAACCCGTAACATTAAAACCCTCAATATATTGGGTTTGTTTATATCAGGTGCTCTATCCACTGAGCCATTGACACACCATAGTACGCTATTTAAATATTATGTGTAACTTTGTATTATTTTTTCATAACGTTCAATTGTTGGAACACAAAATGATATTTTTAATGTATAGTGGGTCATCTCTCCACATTTTTGTTTACTGAAATCGGTTTGTTTTCCATTAGACCTTATTTAGATTATGAGAAAAATATGAACACAGACCCACTCCATGAAAGAAAATGCCTTGAAGTTCTAAGAAATGATTTTGATACGTCTACGCCTGTTTGAGTCAACATATTCCAAGTATTGAACATATTTATAGGCTTCAAATCAATGATATGTTAAAAATATATTGTTTTAAATGGGTTTTTTTTTTACTATCAGATTTATTGATATTTTATTTTTTCAGTAGCTTGTCCGACCATGTATGGGCATTTTACAAGCCTTATCCACCCATCTTCTTTTTCTATTATTTCAAAACATACGATCTGACTAAAATATGTAATATTAATTTGGTCGTTTTACCAACAGAACGAAATCCACTTAATTATTGATAATACTGAATCAATAACAAAATATCTTCGGCAAAGTTCAGTGGTATCGTTAGTAGTTTACGAGTAAAATATAACCAAATCGGGAGAAAGACGATTGTTTTATCTTTCCATCTGGCGAAAAAGTCCAAGAAGATTAGTAGTTGCTGGAATTTACACGACTTTTATAGGGTGCCCAAGTAGCGTAGTGGACAAAGTACTCGCATCTCACAGATGCAACCCAGTTCAATCGACAGTGGTTGTATATGTGATAGGGTATGACAGTCGCCCGCTTGGACACGTGGGTTCTTTCCGGGTACATGTACTCCGGCTCCTCCCACATTAAAGCCCCCCCCCCCCCCCCCTCGCACTTACATCCGTGCTAACGAGAGAGATTAAAAAAAAGTTCTCCAATCCTCAGCCTCAATTTTTTTTCATCATAAAATGTTATTCATCCTTCAAACATTACAAATGAAATGAAATGAAAAAAAGTTACCGATGGTATCCATGCATTTTACGAAGTTATTGCAATTTTGGCCACGATGGATATTATGGAATAAATATACAAATTAAGATCGAATTATAAAAAAAAATCGGTTGTACCTGGGCATAGGCGGGTCGAACCCCTCTTCGCAGTGGGTAGTAGTTCTCCGTGAAACTATAAGCTAAGCAGTTCGTTGAGTCCTAGCATGTAATATTAACACTTTAAAACTAATTAAAATTTGTTTATAAGTATATGAAAGATAGATTTAATTTATGGTACGAATAATTTTTTTTTATAGTTATCGAACATTGCTGAGGATAGGGAATCGTTAATATAAATTGTTGAACTTGTTTATCAATCGCTGTAAAATAAATAGAGTTAACTTTTAAGGTGTTTACCTATATCTATACTTATAAATTAAGATATTTTACCAATTTACTCAAACATGCCTGCACCAGAGTCACTGTTTACACCTTTTGTGTTTCAACGCGAGACATATTATGTCCGTAAGCTATAATTGAATTTTCCCTGATAAGTAGTTATTGTAAAATTAATTAAAAACCTACTTTCATTTTCTATAAAATAGCTCGAAATAGTGAAATTGAGAGTAAGGCGGTGGACACGCTTTGGCGGATCCAAGTCAGTGGAAATTTGCATCAAAATATTTACTTACAATGAAATGCAATATTGATCATGAAGTTGGGACTTGTAGAGAAAGAAGATGAGTGAATAAGGCGTGTAAAATGCCCAAATGAGGAATGATTAGATACTGCAAAATTTAAATATCATTAAATCTGATGATTTTGAACAAAATAATTAAAAACAATGTTTATTTAACGTAACATCGGTTTGTAACCCTTGGATATTTTAAATACGTGTATACTTGTTGATTCAAACTAGCGTATGCATGTCAAAATCCCCAAATAGTGTCATTTTTACAACTTCAATGCCTTTTCTTTTATAGAGTGGGTCTGAGCTCCATATTTTTGTCAGAGTCTAAATGCGGTTTAATAGAATTTAAACCGATTTTAATCAACAAAAATGTGGAGAGATGACCCACTATACTTTAAAAATGTCATTTTTTAGCCCAATAATTGAACAAGTCCGTTAATTTGTGGCCAACGTCTCATAAAGCATTTAAACAACGAACTTTGTTGTGAATGAAATGGCTCAGTGGTTAGTGGCACCAGACTTTAGGTAACTTTATGGAACTTGGGTGTTTAGGATGTGGGTTCGAAATCAGCAAAACTTTAGGTTTTAATATTTTTTCTTATCGTTTTTATAAATATTTCGAACTGAATATATATAGTTAGAAATCACCCTTTTGTAAAGTTGTATTATAACATCATATATTTTTAATTGAAAAGAATGTAAACTTTGAAGTTGTATTTTACGACAAAACCAAATGGGCAGTTGCGCCATCTTCTTCCCCCATCTTCTTTATATCACGATGAAATCAAACGCATAATAGAAACTGATTTATGAGTATAAGGTAGATGTACCTTCATAAATAACAAATACTTGAATGACGCCGTCTCCTATGTTCACTGTTACAGTACTCCCCCTTCCGGATCCGTACACCGAGAGAATGCCTTGATTCTTCACATGGAAGCCAGGAACGTGGAATGTCTCCATCAATACCTTAATGGAGCATGATACAAATCACAACTGTTATTTCATGCAATAGAAAAATCAAACGTTAAAGAGACAGTACGGCGCATCTTATTAAAAAACACAGCTTGAAAAAAAATTCCGATCGGGTTCGGTATTTTAATTTGTACTACTCATAAATGTATAAACTTTCAGAAAATTACAAAGTTCTCCATTAAATAAATCTAATTATTTATTGTAAACAAAACACATGCAAGGCTCGCGAAGTTTCTCCCGGACATGTTTTTTGATAGAAATATGTCTTTTCTACTTACTATTTACTTCTCCCAGGTAATAATTGTTCAAAGTTTTTAAAATAACCACAATTATTTTTTATTTTTTTGTAAGGATGTACTTTGCGTGTGTATTATAGAGGTTGTTACAACCTAAATTCATGCCCCTTGAGGGGTTATTTGACATAAGTCGGGGGGAGATCTTGTAGTTTTCAACACGTGTCATGCAATTACTGTCAATCAAAATCCACGTGGTACAAATAATCGAATCGATATAAGATTATTTCGGTTTGTACGACCCTTAAATTTCCGGAAGCTCATAATTACATTAATGAGGTATATGAAAGGGATTTTTATATATACTTCAATCAACTGTCATAATCAACGTCATTTTTCTTATTTCCTAACCATACTATGGGTAAATCTGAAGTAATTCACGCGTGTTTTCAGCTGTACTGTCTCTTCAAATCAACTAATAATTACGTATGTTTTTTTTATCTACAAAATAGGCTTTCGTAAATAATTGGATAGTAACCTCTGTCATTTTTTCCCGATTTCCTGCTGGATTCAAAATAGTATCCGTCATAAGAACCTTCATGTCTTCTGACTTTGTCTTTAGATCAGTCTCGAAAACATGGTGCCATATCGTCTCCATGGCATCCCAATCGGTGACTACACCCCTCTCTATGGGATGACGAAGGGACAGAACTGTGCTCAGTGAAACAGCTTGGTCCCCCACAAAACTCTCAGACTTTGAGGCATTGAAATCTTTTATCTATAAACAACATTATAAATGCATTCAATAGGCACCGGGTCTTTGTTTTAAAATGTTATTGTGATACCGGCAATTGCAAATTGAACGTTAGTATGCTTTGGGTTCACGGGGTGTTTTTACACAGTTGACTATAATGCAAATATATGAATGTGAGGGAAACTACACGCTGTGGGAGTGCTTCAATATCTAAATAATAATAAGACATAAGTATAAACCAAAACATAGTCTATGGAATGCTTATACTTCATGTGCTTACGTACCCCTTCTCTGCGTCTTCCTACCACCAAGGGAAAAATGGATCGAGGGGCATCTTCTCCGGCAAATCCCGATTGACACGACCCTGACCCGTTGTCAATGACAACCACATCCATCCAATCGTCGTCGTCAGAACTCATGGCTATAGTTAACAGGTTTTTAAAGCAATTGATCATAGAAAAATCATGTTTACAAAACGTTCAGTTGCTTTGCGAATTCTTATAAGACGGATCGGAATCAGATCGACAAACCGGAAGATAACTTTATATATTAATAGTATCCTATGCCCGCCGTAGTGTAAAGATTGACTTCCTATTGCCAATTCTAAGTATAGGGCATTTTGTTTTCTCTTTATTTTTCTCATCGTTTATTCTACAAGAACAAACATTTAAATCCTTTTGGGTAGATGCTTACCGGGTGGTTTGGACGAGGGTGAAACATAGACCTAACATGCACGGTCACAGTCGTTACGGTCAACCATAAACTCTATTTGTCACAAACTTATAAAAGTAATATAGTATATCTGTAACTTCTTTCACAACAATGAAACTCTAAGAGGAATACACATTTATTACGAATTTAGATAAATCATTTACCTTTAAATTGTGCTGTTGAATCCCTATGCTTTGAACTGCTCAGTAAGGAGACCATTTCGTGTAAAGCGAAATATTTTTTTCTTCGGACTGTCGTATAACGTTCAAGTACGAATGATACATTTATTGTTTTTTTAAAGCCAATTTTTTTCTTTAATAGCTTATTACATTCGTATACACATGCAACATTTATTGTTTTTAAAGATGAGCTGTAATTGTTTCTGGTATATATAATTTGTAATGCTTGTTGGCACACAAATAGGTCATAGGTCGATTGCACGTTCACTGGAAAAAATGTTATTTACTATCAGTATGTTTGCATAATTTTTATTATTTCAATGAGCGGGCAAGTAGCATCATTTTTTCCGCAGTAAATATTTTCATTAAATTTACATATACCGTAATGTCGCGTGTATAACACGCACTTTTTTCAGCCGAAATTTGATCAAAAGTGCGTGTTGTACATGGGACTAAAATTTTACCCCATATTGAAATACTTAAATATCCACTCTCAACACAATTTCTTGCATCAAACAAGTTTAAATATCGCCAGTGTATTATGTATGCACCTGTCTTGTGTCGGACTTCACAGGGTGTTTTCAAGTGCATGAAGATTTATTTAGCGATTATTCTGTCAGTGATTTTATTAAACTTGATTACTTCGTGTCCAGTTATGCAGTTAAACGTTATTGCTTTACATAGACACTGTGGCGTAACCAAACAAGAGTTATGCCCATTTTTTGTCTTTGTTCTACGAGTTATCTAATGTTTTTGTAATTTGGAACTCTTCAATGTTTTCGTTGATCCAACGTTTTACCCTGCTGATATACACGAGGTGCTCCACCTTCGTTTCCTTGATTTATGCTATCCTAGCCTGCTCAAAATGTTGGATTGATTATATAAAATCATAGTTATGAATATCTCTGTTTCTTAGATTGCTTTTTATGTGTAAATCAACTATTTTTAATCGAACACGGTTTAATACTTTAATCGATACTTTGGCGGCCATATTTAAATATGCTATTTCTGTATATTTAATTAGTATCAACAGATTCTGGTATATTAATAGATCTTGAATTTATTAAGTTTTCCGAATATGTAATTTCTCTCTATTAACTCTTAAAGATAGCTTACTAGAATATAAATGCATGTGACTGTGTGTATAGTATGACATGATATTGTAACGGTGACTCTATTTGTGTTTTATTTTTTGTTACAGCCTTTTTCCATATGTTGGCACACGCTTTATCAATAAAGCTTAGAAGATATCGTACATTGCTTTCCATGGTTAACTTAGCTGTTCTTCTAACAGCACAGACACTGCTAAAAATACATCGATCATTTGTACGACTTGATAATGACGATATACGACGTATATACGTTTCTTCAGAATGTTTATTTAACAACAATCAATTTACCAGTATAGAGGTGTGAAACCCTCTTTTGGTAGATTGGTAATTGGTAGACAAATACGACTGTTTAAATTACTTTGACCAATCCACATGTAGCCAAGTCCCAGATTATATAATTGGTCCTTAATAAATTTTGTCCAACTTTGATAATTTTGCTTTTCGTTTTCACAAATACAATATGACCAGCCATAAGCAGCTCTTAATATACAATTTTCTGTCTGCAATAATTTAAACTAAAACTTCGATATATACGAATAAGATAGACGCCCAGTCTCGAAATATAACATAGCTGTATTTGTATTTTTACGGACACCAAGCACAAAGCGTAAAAACTTAAGGTGGACCTTTTCAATATCTTGTCCCTTGTGGGAACCCCAAACTTAACATCCATAATTTAAAATGCTACACACATGAGTATCAAAAACAGAACACAAAGTACAATGGTTTAAATAAAGCTGATTAATTGTTGATTTAAGAGCAAACATGGCTTTGCGACCTTGGGCCGCTAAATGTTTTTGAGTGGTAAAAAAGAACTATATATGATATATTAGTCAAATTTGGCCCCCAAAATTCGCTATTTTTAAAATGATTCTGGTACATTAACTTGTTGTGTTATTTTAAAAAAGAGTTGACATGAAATATGTTTTTCACCCATTTATTTGATTTATATGCACTCACTGGCAGTATATGACGTCAGAAGTGACGCTATTTTTATAATTCAATCAAAATCAACCAAAATTTGACATTTTTCTTATCTTTTTTCGAATGGGAAATATAGAGCGACTCTTTGAACAAGAATGAACTTTTTGTCACTTATAAGTATTGTAAAGATACATCTTTGGTGAAAATATTTTGATTGTTCAAGCAGTCGCTCAATGTTTTCTTTAAGAGAAACTGCCTCAAAACAAGCCGTTTTATGCTAAAAATAAGAAAATGGCGGGAAAAGGTAAACTTTATGATGTCATATTTTTAAATTGTGGGCACTAAAATCAAAATGAAAATGATGAAAAAACTTCAAATGTATATTTGTACAAATAAAACAAAGAATTACAGTAAAATGACAATGTTTATTTTAGGGGGCCATTGTAGGCTCAAACCATATATAGTTCTTTACCGTTATAATTGAACATAACGCCTAGATAAACAAACTGGTCCACAATTTCTAAATTTTCATCGTTATAAAGCCATTTCTTGTTGGTGCGGTAATTCCCACCATTTCTAAAAATAACCACTTTAGTTTTAGATACATTTACATCAAGGATCCATTCGTTTGTATAGAACTGTAAAATATTCAACATGCTCTGTAGCTTATCAATTGATTCAGAAAACAATACCATGTCATCGGCATACATATGAAGATAAAGACTTCGTAATTGCAGGTCAGTAGGGGCAGTTCCTTTTCTTATAAATTCATTTTCAAGATCATTAACATATAATACAAACAACATGGGAGACAACACTTCTCCTTGTAAAAGACCAACATGATTTTCAAAGAAATTAGAAATATGACCAGAAGATTTAACACACGTTCCAATTCTGGAATACATTAAACGAATTACTGCAAGTAACTTTCCCTGTATAATTACATACCATAATACTTTAATTTTCTGTACAATTTCTCCCTATTGATAGAGTCAAAGGCCTTCTTATAATCAACAAAACAACAATAAAACCGTTTTTTAGTTTGAAGCGCTTGTGAAACCAGACAATGAAGTGCAAAAATTGCTTCTGTAGTACCTAACATAGGTTGAAAACCAAACTGTGCACATGTGACAATACTATTAGAAGATGCCCATAATATAAGTCTACAATTCAATATTGAGGTAAACAATTTACAAAAACAGCTGATAAGACTTATACCTCGATAATTGTTGGGGTCAACTGGGTCACCCTTTTTAAAAACAGGAACAATAACTGCATCTGACCATTGTGTAGGAAAATAACCGGATGATAATATACGATTAAAAATACTATGTAAATATGGCATAAGTATACCCTTGAATTCTATAAAATATTCATTCAAAATATAATCAAGATCATGAGATTGGTCTCGTTTGAAATTGTCTATAGCATGTGAATCATGCATGAGCTCGAGACTATCAAATAGTAAAACTAATGTTCGAAGTAAATGCCTTTATTGTTACTTATCTAATCACGTAAATAATGACCAACTTTACAATTCAACAATTTAAACCTTTTTCATGAGATCAAGTAATTATTTCGGAAGTAATCACGTTGATCTTAATTTCTTTTTATTCATTCATTCTTTATTTCTTTAAGCTTTGCAGCTCATCAGATTTTACAAACTATATAAAACATAGTAAAACATAGTAAAGTATAGAAGTGGATATTTTACAGGAGACCCTATTACATTGTACATACATAAATATGAAAAATTGATATGAGTAAAGGCGAAAAGAATCAAAAGAACAACATCTAACGTTAATTACATATATCGTTTCTTAATTTCATACTATAATAAATGTATTTGCCGAGGTTACACATATCTTTAAAATTTTCGCTATTAAACAATTGCAACAGCTTGAACATTTGATAAAGTGCAACTTTCTTTGAGCGCTATGGTCAGCAATTTTTAACGCTTTAACTCCATATACTATAGTAGCTTAAATTGTTATACTGACAACGAATCATTATGAAATCTGAATAAACTTGAACATTTTGACAAAGGATGTAAATAAATGTAAACTGAAATTCCATTATCGTATTTTTAAAAGAATACGAGAAAGACTTAATCATGCAGCCATATTGGACTTTCGCCTTGATCCGTTTATAATCCCGTGTTTGTTTGTTAAAGAATGCATACTATTTTGATTGTTATTGGTCCGATATCAATATTATTGAATAATCGGGCGACATATTTTGTAATTTTATGCCTTATTGGGAGTTGATTTTAATCAACTCTCCTATGCAGTTACTCTTGCAAACCGAAAGTGAAACAGTGTTTGGACCTAAGCACAAATTACCACCGCTGACAAGACTTATTTCTTGAAAATAATAGAAAAATTCGATGTAATGTATGCTGAAGCATTGTTTTTCAAGGAAACTAATCAATAAACACTTTGAAAATAGTCAGATTTTATATAATACGAGCAACTAAGATATTTTTATAGTCTCATGTATTCCTACGCCAGAGTTTAATATAGCCTAGCTCGTTCAACCAAACGCTAGGCTGTCTCCGTAAATCTCCGACAAGCAGAGAGGCTCTCTTGCTTGTCGGAGATTAACGGAGACAGCCTAGCGTCTGGTTGAACGAGATTTGAGTTCGATATCAATAGTGCTTGGATCCATACAATTTTTAGAATTGCTTCGATTACTTTAATATTCATAGTTTGAAATCTATCTTTAAATATTACACTACATGATTCATATGGGGTTTCTCGAAACTCTTGTCGGAAAAGTCTAAAATCCATATCATAAAAAAGTGCGTAATTCAAATACAGACTAGAAACTAATTGCCATGCAAGATAAGTTGATTTTAAAATAAATGATAATCGATAAAATCAACTCCCGTCAGTACTTCAGTACTTTGATATTAGGAATAGACCCCGCGTTACCTTTTACGAAATATGTATTATCAAATGAATATTATTGATCAGTTAATGCCACGGAAAAATCATTCGAAAGAATGACAATATTAACAAAATATGTTTCTTTGAACAATATTGCTTTGATTAATTGTCATTTTGCTACATATGCTGTGCATTTATATGCAAAATGGGTTACACATTTGACTAAATTCGTGAAGCAAACAATTTTCCGAATTCGGCATATTTGTTCGATAAAATACGAGTTTAACCTCAAACAACAGTATATTTAGTCATCAAGGGTTGATAAGGAAATAAAACAACAGAAAATATGTTCATATATTGATAAAACAATGCAATAAAACGAACAGTTTTCATACGATATGATATTCCTGTTTCTCATACAGCGGCGTTGACCCCGTAACGTCACAGTTCATCTCACGCCAAATCGGCTTGACAGTGTGAAATCGGGTTTTCCCCAATTACCTCGAAAACTACTTATTTAATTTAAACAATAATTTATTATGTAAAAAAATATTACACAGTAGGATTGGGCATACATGTTAACTCTACCGATTTACGCGGAAGTCTACAGCTTTTTAGCTCTGTCTCCCGCCTACCGCTTTTATTTTAAAATCTACCGCTTTTCTTCAAAATACGTTCCTTGTTTTGATAGATAGCCATTTTGGAAGCCATTGTGGTCAAAAATTCTCGTCGGGTTTGAAATTAGCATTGGGCAGCAGGCAATCTGCCTATTTGAGCCATCTCCTTTAACAGTCAATTTGACAAACATTGATGGTACAATGTAAATATAGAATATAGTCGAGAAAAACAAGCTTGGTACCGGGTATTATTTATGTAGAAAATGAAAAAGAGTTGTAGAAAGCTAGCAGTTCAGCTGTTTGAATGACACTGTGAATAATGCATTAAAACTTAAATCTTTTGGTAGCTAATACATAAAACTACTTATGCGATCGCTGTAAAATTTTCAGGATGATGTTTTTACACATAGATCTCCATTATATCAAAAATTGACCGGCACTGCAGGTACCCTTTAAACATCTATAGTTATTTGGAGAAATGGCGGCCGTCGATTTTCATCACTGTGCTATGTTCCGATCACAAAATTAAAGAAATTGCGCATGGATTATAAAATTATCATGAAACATCGATAGTTTGGAGGGGGGGGGGGTGTGGCGGCCGTTGATTTCGCCATTTTTTGGGTGCGTGATATATGTATAGGACCTGCTGTTTTTTCGCAAGTTTTTTTTATCAACTTTGGGGGTGCGTATTATACACGAGTGCGTATTATACACCATACATTACGGTATATCAAATTGAATTATCATGCACTTGCCCCCCCCCCCCACTTTTTTTTGCGGGGGGGGGGGGGGTATGTTTTGGAATATGTAAAAAAATTGAAATGAAAGTAAGGAAATTAAGAGTGAAATAAGGTCATAATACGGATTAAGGTTTACATTATTTGGGGGTTTGTTTGGTGTTTTTAGACCCCGTCTATTGGTTTACTGTCAGTCGAAGTCTCAAACCGGAAGGTTTGTTTGTTCTTTACTTTATTAATCTAATATAGTTAAAATCATAACGAAAAAAGCCACAGAGCTTTATATAGCTATATGTACTCGGGTATAAAAAAAAACCCCTAATATATGTAAGATTAGGCCTATCGCATAATTTTGTAAAATAGCCTTCGTGGATTATAATTATTTCGAAATGTTTATCCATGTCATCGACTACGCATAAAATAAATTTCATTTTGGTTTTTTCCAGCCCTATCACGTACAATATGTATGTGTGTAACTGACAACGATTCCTCGTGTAACACATGAACATGTGAAAACTCCGCCCAGGGTCGAATTAGGATGGGGCCGTTTGTATGAGTAAATAACCGAGGTATTCCGAAGAAGGAAACGTAAACAGAAATGGCGAGTATCAAAAATACGGAAGTGAAACATGACAAAATACGACTAAAAATAAAGGATTTCCTTGAAGATAAATTGATCGCACTTCGCATCATGTGATGGATGATTAGTGCGACCCGTCCGTTCTTGTTTGATTAATCTGTATTAGTAGGAAAATGGAGCAGTTGTACGACAAGTTTGTTGAAACATGGTCTGCCGAATTCCCTCAAGACGATCCCCCGTTACTTGACCTACATGGCTGCATCTTGACATCGAATGATGGATTTGAATCCGTAAACACTGCACATCTTGGGAAGTTGTATAACGAATCTAGGGAAACCGCAAAGAGGCTTAAGCGAGAATACAGAAAAGCCGAGCTGATCGAAAATTTTTGGGCAACTTTTATGAAGGATTGCAATGGAATTGACTCAGCTGAATACTCTTCCAGAAGTATCACCAAAAAGATATCTTTCCCGGGCTCCAGAACTCAGGACAGGAAATTCTCAGACGAATCTCCAAGCAGAAAATATTCCTTGTTGGATGGACTTGGGAAATGTGTTGACTCCTCTATAGAAACATTTGTTAATGTTGGTCTGGGTGGAGATGTCATTGATGTAACTCCAAACCATGAAATCCAGGTGAATGCTCTCGTACATAAAGATAAAAATCTGATTACAGATAACAAAATGAGTGATGTGGCTCCTGGGGAAAACCTAGTTACTGAGGTATTGAACAATTACAGCCGGGACTCAGGTAGCCTTCCCAGTGTCAGAATAAGTGATGTTCCTCACAGTAGGGATAATAGCCCATATGCTAATGCTAGGATTGTGAATGATGAAAGTAAAGTCTCAAGTGATGACGATGAAATAGATTATGAAAATCAGTGTATGAGGAAATTGTCAGCATCAACAGAGAGGGTACCTTCAATTAAGCCTGCTATCCCTCCCCGGAGACCCAAAAGTGAGCATCCAACCCGACCAAAACCTGCCACTGTCCCTCGCAGTAAAAAGCTGGGACAAGATTCTAGTCCTCAAAGTCCTCAGAGAAGTTCAGGTGAACCTGTTAAAACGAAAGTAAACAATGGGAAACACGATCACAGGAGGCCAAGCACACCTGAAACAAACTTAGATGATTTGACAGGAAAATATTCCTCTGACAATCACGAAACAACTTCCTCTAGTCATGCAGGTATATCTCAGAGTTCTGAGGAAGCTAACAGAAACATGTTTAGAAAATTTCGCTTGAGTGATGGAGGGAAGGAGAAACATAACAGCGGTGAAGTTATATCTACAGGGTTTAAACACCTGAGCAATGACTTGGATACATTTGATGCTAATATTACAGAGTCTAGTCAGAATTCCTCCCCTGAACCAGCCACCAATCGTAGCAAGAAGCGACTCAGATCAAACGATTATGAAAACTTTTCGGTGGACTTTCTTCTAAGGCGGACAGCCGAGTTTGATTTAGAAGATGAGGATGAGCGAGACAATCAGAGTTCGGACATATACGATAATGTCACCATTGTGACCAAGGGGACTAAAAAATCCAGTGATTCCGATACGTCTAGCATAGACACTGTATCCAACACTAGTCTTACCAGTGGGGAAGGTGTCGATTCAAAACCGAGTGTTTCTGGTTTGCGGAAAAATGAGAAACTACAGAAAGAATATGTGGAGGATAGTTCCAGTAGCAAGTGTAAGTGTCAAATTTATGTAAATAAAATTTGATTAACTTAATGCATGTATTTGATGAAGCATGCAACAGATCTGATTAATTTAAGGAAGTGTACATGGAGTTGCTCAGTGACCTGTTCTTGCTTTAAATGGTAATCTGCATGTTGATATATGGACTTTGGTCCACAGAGAACATATTCATGTAATGAAATCTGTTCTCCTGAAAAAATCAAATAATATATGTCCTAGTATTTCCTTATCTCTGTAGGAAAATGGTCTCTTATCGTGTGAACTGTTAGACAGTGGTACTATACAATATTCGTTCAGAATTTGTCAACAGTTGTTATTGGTGCATTATAATGTTTCTATAGATGTGAATATACCTTTTTGTACACACCTTTTGATTTCATTACACAAGCCTGTCTACACAGCAATGTTTGTCATGTCATTTTTTATTTCTGGTCAACTTCCTGGTAAATGCTTTGCAGAACTGATCAAAAGAAACAAATTATTCCGAGGCATTAAGATGAAATTATTCCTCAATCTGTATGTGTTCATCAATATTTGGATTTATTTGTGAGCTACCTGAGTAAATGTTTTCTAGATTGAACAGAAGAGTGTAATATCTGTCGCGTTTGATTAGACAATGCTCAAAAATTTAAAAATAAAAACAAGATGACTAGTTGACTACAAATCTAGAGATGTAATCTGATGGCCCAGTGTTGAGTGGTTTTGCTTTCCTGTTTACAATTTCATGTGCTACATATAGCTCTATACTGACAGTGACACACATTATGTAAACCATACATGTATAAAATAAATACTTGTAAAAGTGTTTGCTGATATTAAATTTCACCCAGAATTTCCATATTCTACAAAGGACCAATGTTCTGCAACAATAAATTTCAAGAAAATGATATTAAACAACACACATCCAACCTACATGATATAAGTATAATATGTTGCAAAATAAAGTTTCTTCCTTATATCATTATGCCTAGGGCTGGTACATGTTCCATGCTTTGCTAAGTGTGCGAGGAATCAGATTTTTGTGATAAAAAGTTTGATGAAAACATGATTTTTTTTGTTGATATGATGTTTACAACTAGGACTAATGACTTGTTGACAAGTTGCTTGTCACTTTGAAATTTACACATATAGGAATGAATTAGTATGTTAATTCATGAATAAACATGAGATAGCTGAACCGCTTAGTACTATTGCTGATTAATGTATATCGACAGAGAAAGGGAGTGTCAGAGGAGAGGAAGGAGAGGGAGGGAAAGTGAGGGTGCTTGGTTTTTTCATCTAGGTCCTTTGACCATATGTTTTTTGTATCTTGAGAGAGAGAGAGAGAGAGAGAGAGAGAGAGAGAGAGAGAAAGAGAGAGAGAGAGAGTTTTCTCTCTGTTATAACAAAATCCTGATAGGAATCATGAATTTGAACCACACACACATATATATGTATATTGATGAATTATTAATGATATTTATGAACGTATATGTAGTTCAAATTCCTGATTGAACACACTCAATTACTTCGTGTACAGCGACATGTATCAATTTCTGAGTGTGCATGTTTACTGGCGTTTAAAGACATGCAGTGAGACCATAGCATATGTCAAGTTTTAAAAAGATGATGAAAACTTGGATTTTTTGTTTGAAAATAAAACACCAAAAGCAAATTCACTTTTTTTGGCACATGAATACATGAATTGTTCAGAATCTGGGGCACATGTTTAACTTTTTTTTTTGGTGGCTGCTGAGGGCTTTCATTTACTGGAATATGATAAACTGATAATTCTTCTGTGAAAAATTCTAATTCATTGGTGGGCTCTGAGGTACTGTCTGTTATTAAAATATGGTCATATATCATGATGTATGCATGCTCTCAGTTGTTGCTATGTAAGAAGACTTACTGGTTTATAAATGATATCCACCATGCATTCTCTCTATCAGTTTACAATGTAGAGGTGTCAGATGTTGAATTCCTGGAATGTTTCAATTTTTTTTATTACGATAACTTGAGCTGCATTTTGAGTAACAGCTGTACTGTGCAGTCCAACAATATAATTTTGTAACTAAGCCAAAATACACATGTAGCCCTTCTTATTTCCCACCCTACCCACTTACAACAAAAAAGAACTTTGTCATATAGAGTATGAGCATTTTGATTTGAATATAGCATGTATAGGTACATTTAGTTTTTGCCAGTTTAGTTTTTTGCAGTTTCTTAATTCAGATGACTATTATGGATAAAATACATTTATCAAACATTATTTTGTGATTAATTTTTTTTTTGCTGTTGAGATGAAACCACAAAAGGACTACCGGTATATTTGGTATGGTCAAATATTTGCCCCCTAATTTTAACCAATCTTTAAATAGTATTGTATAAAAAATAAAATCTTCATAAATCATTGTACAGAGGATGCCTATCACTTTAATCTTGGTATTAATCATCTTTGCTCATTCGCAATCAAAACATCGATTGACTCATTCGCTGTTTATCTATGATGTCACCTAAATGACCCAATTCCTGCAATTTTGCAAACAAATAAAAATATTGTCAATTTTTCTTTATATTCTGCATTCGGAAGTATAGAGCGCAGGTCTGCTCAAGTACGATTTTAACATATGTTTTTCTTCATATAATTACATGTATACACATCATACTAAAAAATGGTACTTATAAGCAAGCCCCGCTCGATGTTTTCTGGTCGAAAAACCATTGGAAAACACCTATATTTTGCTACAAAACATCAGTTTATCAAAACAAGACAATCTTTATGATGTTGTTTCTACATTATGACAACACTGTGGTGCTAGACTTTTACACACTTATTTTCAATATGATTTCAACTATCTGCTCTTTAAAAACTTCTTTTTTGGGGGGGGGGGGGGACAAATGCATAATACCGCACATAGTCCTTTGCACCAATCAAAAAATTTAAATTTACTTGCATGTATTAAACAAATTAAACCTGGCTGTACAAGTGCAATGGTAGATAATTGTATACCCAAAAGTAGTAAAATGAATGATTTGAATTATAATTTGCATTGG
The DNA here is from genome assembly GCF_963853765.1 of Magallana gigas. Classification (NCBI taxonomy): domain Eukaryota; kingdom Metazoa; phylum Mollusca; class Bivalvia; order Ostreida; family Ostreidae; genus Magallana; species Magallana gigas. The sequence continues at coordinate 26,583,383 of NC_088855.1, read as the reverse complement.
GGACAAAATGAATTGCTTTAGAATTAAATGTATAGATATGCATTTTGATAAAGATATATACTCCAATCAGTTGTGATGCCTTTTAATAACTAGTCTAAAAAGTTTAGAATGGTTTTAACAGTTAACTGCATGTACATGTTTTGTAGATTTATTGATATAAAAACTCGTACAAACATCTGCCCCTGAAATTTACACAATAGCTGTCAGTTTTAATTAGTTCTTGTGAAATGAAAGTAAATAATTTTCTAAAATATCACATGCAAGCTGTATTTTTAAACATTTCTCTTTCTCTGTGGAATGCATTGTTGCAATTTAACACAACTGTAAGACAGAAATTAACTCAGCATGTGGAAAGTGGTAAAAACTTCAACTCTTTTAAAAGTTAAATATTTCAGTGCCAATAGCTTTTTCTTTTCTTTTTTTTCTCTCTCACTCTCGCTCTCTCTCAACTAATTGGTGACTGCACTGAATTCTATGTTTCACTCTGCTAAATACTGTTGAAAATGATTTCCTGCTTGTTGGAAAATACAACGTTGAATGTTTCTGAACATGAACAATTATTTTTCATAATTTTTTTTTTAAAATAAGTGCACAAACTGAAAACAGGGGAATGCAAGTTCAAGTGGCACTTTAAAAAGATTGCACAGAAAATATGACAAAAGATTAAAAAGCCTTAGATGTAGAGACTAGATATAGAGTAATTTGAGGAAATACACACATGCGATCTTTGTGTAAATTTGTATTCAAATAAGGAAGCAGTTACAGACTATAACCAAGCTTAGAATTTAATAAGAAAAGAACTTGTTGAGACCTTGAAATGATTTTGTTTCTGCCAATCTGGTGGGTAAATAATATTTAATCTGACTTTTTATCCTTCCATTGCATAGAATATAATCAAACAGCACACTTCTCTATATTTGAATATATATTTACATATATGAATATGCATATAAATCATAATTTCTTGAACACTTGAACTAAAACTGAATTGATAATGTACCAGTGTATGTATTTATGAACAAGAGTGAGGTTTAGAAATGGTAAAATAGACAGATTAAACAATTGACATTTTTTTTAAACCATAGGCACCTGATGTTTGTCTAATACATGTATTAGAATGCAAGACAATTTATTCTTCATATCAAAGCCACCTCAAGCTATTGCAGGATGAGACTTTAAATTTATATAATTGTATAATCATGTGTATTTAAAACCGAGCTGTTTCACAAGATTTTGGAATACATATTCTCTATTAAGATGAGCTACACGTATTTGTATTTTTTTAAACAAATATGGGATAAAAAAAAAATACAGTGCAAAAACATTTTTTTTTTAGTTTTGACAAAAATTGTCTGAATCTGCAATAAAATGTAAACATTTTTGGTAAACATTTTTTTCTATATTACCCTACTGTTTTGGAGATTGATCACTAGGTACATCTAAAACTTCTTTTACTTCAATCTCTTTAACCATAGGTTTATAGAAAGACTTGCTTACCAAAAGTTGTTGTATTTTATGTATATTTTTAAGGATTTCTTACAAAAATTATTCAATAAATAATTTCCAATTTTTGCACTGTCTGTTTATACCCTGTTTTGGATCTTATATCCCGTTTAGGCGATTAGTCCCAATCGTTAAAGACCATTTATTTAGTCTAAAATGTCAAGTTTGACCTTTTGAGTCACTCCGGTGACCTATTTTAATTGGTCTTCTTCTGTCCTGGTGCATCCTGTGTTTACAATTTTACATATTTAACTTCTTCTTGAAAACTACAAGACAATTGTTACCATTTTAATGTGAAGCATCTCTATGGTAAGAGGAATCTATAATGTGAATTACATTGTTTTACCACCCCAAGGCCTCCTAGACAGAGTAAAATACAGTTGAACTTCGGTATCTCGAACACCAATATCTCAAAAACAATGGAATGAATGGATATGCTTGTTGAGGTGATTTTAAGTCCCAAACACTTTGATATCTTGAAGTTTTTAACCAGTCCCATCTAGTTCGAGATAATGAGGTTTGACTGTATGCAAAAAATCTTCTTCTCTACTCCCACACATGGGGAAAAAAAAAATGCATTATGATGTCCATGAAACCTTCTACCAAAATTGTGAAATTCATGGCCCCTGGGTCAGGAGTTCAGACCCTAGGGTGGGGCCAATATTACCATATATATAGTAAAAATGTATTAAGATCTCAGAAATCTTCCTCTCTACTCCCATATATATTTAAGAAAAACTAAATGCATGGTTATGATGTCCATGAAGTCCTCTACAAAAATTGTGAAATTCATGGCCCCTGGGTCAGGAGTTCAGACCCTAGGGTGGGGCCAATATGGCCATATAATAAAAATGTATTAAATCTTAAAAAATATTCTTCTCTACTCCCATATATTTTTATAAAAAACTAAATGCATGATTCCGATATCCTCGAAATCCTCTACTCAAATTGCGAAAGTCATGGCTCCAGGGTCAGGGGTTCAGAAGCTAACACGAGGCTTATATGGCTATACATGTATATAATAAAAAGGTAGAAAATCTTAGAAAATCTCCCATATATTTTTTATAAAAGCTAAATGCATGCTTCTGATGTCCACTTAGTCCTCTACCTAAATTGTGATATTCATGGTCCCTGGGACTGGTTCAGGCCCCAAGGTGAGACCAATATGGCTATCTAGTGAAAATGTATTAATTCATAAAAAAATCTTCTTCTCTACTTCTATATATATTTGAGAAAAAATAAATGCATGGTTATGATGTCCATGAAGTCCTCTATCTAAATTATGAAATTCATGGTCCCAGTTTCAGGGGTTCAGGCCCAAGGGCAGGGGCAATAACACTACGTAGTGAAAATGTATTGATTTGATAATATTTTCTTCTTTACTATCACAACCATGGGAGATAAAGTCATGCAATTGTTATTGTGTTCATGATGTCTTGTTCAATAGTAAAAATCATGTACTGCCCAGGCCATGGGATAGAAGTTGAGGAATTTTATTGGGGATGGGGGTGGGGTGGGGTGGGGTGGGGTGATAAATATGACCAAATATTAAGCATGTATTTTTACTTAAGGTGATTGCTGTGTGGCATGCATTAACAATTTTAACCTCGTCTTGAAAACTACATGGTAAATTGTCATTTGGCAATGCATGGATTGAATTAGATATTTGTTCTATTTTAGGAAATCTACTTTAATATCCTGTGCATTGTATACTTATAGAAATAAGCTGTATGCATTTTGTGTGCATTATTATGAAACTGTGAATATTATAAAAGATTGACCATTAAAGGCCTGCAGGTCTTTTATTACCACAATTTTACAATTTTTGGCCCCTGGAGCTAAATTTAGATAATTTAGATGAATTTTCTCAGACTCTAGAACACCCCACCCATTTTCATGAATAAATGTTTTTCAAAATGAAGGGTCCTCCACACACCTGGGAAAAGTTCTGCATACAAGCCCATTCTTCTAAATTACCTAAAGATATGGATTTCTAGCATGAGTTTGAATTGAAAATGAAAGGAAAAATTCAATTTTTGGGGGTAAAATCAACTTTTTAAAAATTTATTGCTATTCATGAAAATAAAAGGTATTCGAACTCAGGACCTGCGAGTTGGTAGGTAGGCCTATAAGCTACACCCATTGCGCCACAGAGATAGACATCATAGACTAGCGATTTAAACTGTTTTACAATGCGTTAAAATCGCCATGTTGTGACGTACTGTCATAAATAGTAGAAGTCACTTGGTGTGGAGGATTCTTAAAATGCAAACATGAGACTACCTGACATTTCCATCTAAGGGCTATGGTACTTAGGTGACTGTCAAGGCCTAATGGCCTCTTGTTTTTTTGTTTTTTAGGGAGGGATTGCATTTTATGAAAAAAATGAAGTCATGATGGATTTGAGAATAACAATTTACAAATGTTAAAATGAACAAGGCAGATGGTTTAAGATCACATATTAAAATCCCTGGTTAATTCTTTTTCCAATACTGCTGTGTTTCTTTTAGTTTAAACCAGGAACAAACTCTGCACTTGTCATAAGGCGGTTAAGGTTTCGGAACTAATTACAATCCAATGTGGCAATTTTGGAATAAAAAAAATATACCAGAGAATGGTTTTCTCCAGAGGAAAGAACTCCAAATGCCACTTGATTTAATATTGCGCTGCAAACAGAAGATAAGAGCTCTAATCTATCAAAAATATGAATGGGGTTTCTTGTTATTTTTTTTGTTATCCTGCAGATGCCAGTGTGCATTAATCACTGTATAATGGCTAACATTCCTTAGAATCTATTCTCTAAAATAAAAAGTGAACTTGAACATGAAACTGTTAAAGGTTATTGATTGAGTTTGTGTAGTCAACGATCAAATTTACACAACTTTCCGTTTTGCTTGATTAAGAATAAAATTTTGTAAAGTCGAGACATTTTCATCCATTGATATGTAAACCCTACCATTAGTCATGTCATGACAATTTATAGGACAATACAAAACATGATGTCTATTTTTGTTAGTCATCAAATATTCCTACCCCCTCCCCTTCCCTTTCTCAGATTTCTAATATGGCTCTTGTTACGCCAACTAAATCAAACAAACTGAATCATTTTGAAATACATTGCTAAATTTAAGATTGAAATGACTCTGTTATTGCGTCAGTTTCATCAATGGAAAATGTGTCAAGTACCGCCTCCTGTTTATGAGGTGATAATTTACAATGAATGAGATCTTTCTGAAAGGTAAAAGTCTAACTACCCTGTAGAGTCATAACCTAGTACAGGTACACATACATAAAGGTTTTCTGAAACTTCACAATTGGTTACTTTTTTCCATATTTATGTAAACAGCAGTTTCGTTTTCCGACCACACCCACGTTTCTACCTGTTCTATTTTTTTTTTAAATGTTTAAAAAAACTCCCACTCAATATGATATATGAATGCTTCTTGGGTATATGTGTACTTTACATACATCTTGAAATGGTTAGAACTTTAATAAAATTTAAACATTTTTATGAAATATGTGTAAATTGAATTTACTCTGATTGTCCTCTAATTATCACACAAAATGAGATGTAACAAAATCCAGTCCAGTCTTTAAGAAAGTGGAACAATGAAATTACATGAAATATAACATTTTCTCATATTTAAATGTTGTGTATCTTTTATCAAGGTATGTCATGGCATTAGAATTAATTGTGGTAACCTAATTCTCAACTCTGGATGTTATTTCATAAGTTTAAGAAAATACAGGCTCCTCTGAATGATCCAATATGTTTTTCATGCAAATTTAGTTTGGCCAAGGAATCAAAATAACAGAAAATGGATATTTTTTCTGTAACAGATGTTTATATTTTAGGGATTAATTTCTTATTCATAAGCTAATGTAACCTTGAAAAAAAAAGAATAGGAAAAAGACTGATTGTGACATATCTCAAGGTGAGAGTCATTTGACAACAACTTTGATTTTTTTTTCTTGCCATTTCAGCTTATTTGGAGATGGAAGATGCAGAAAATACTCAGCCCAAGGATGATCCGGATGGGAGACCTTGTGTAACCGTGGAGGCTACTGGGCAGGACTCAGAGGACACCAGTGATACAGAGGTATATGTCTTAACAGAGGTAAAAGGGGATTTCTTGATCTTTCATAGAGGATTTGTTACAATACCTAAAAGCAATTTGATTATGGCATGTTGAATTTTAAAAAGAATTGGGAACAAAGTTAATTTTTTCAGAAAAATTTAAACATATTGATTTTGATTTAGTCTGAGCTGTCCAGGACAATGAGCGTTAGCAGTGCCCAAAGGGTTAGGGACCAGAAATTGCACATGAGAAAAATCCTTGTAAAAGGGATACTGGAAAGTGAGAGGACTTACCTGTCCCTGCTTAAAGACATAACAGAGGTAAGGAGGAAATGAAAATAAATGACTGATACTCAGATACTGAAAAGTGAGAAGACATACCAAGACATGGCAGAGGTAAGGAGAATGTGAAAATAAATGACTGATACTCAGATATTGCAAAGTGAGAGGACTTACAAAGACATGACAGAGGTAGGGAGAATGTGAAAATAAATGACTGATACTCAGATATTGCAAAGTGAGAGGACTTACAAAGACATGACAGAGGTAGGGAGAATGTGAAAATAAATGACTGATACTAGGATACTGAAAAGTGAGAGGACTTACAAAGACATGGCAGAGGTAAGGAGAATGTGAAAATAAATGACTGATACTCAGATACATGTACTGCAAATTGAGAGGACTTACAAAGACATGGCAGAGGTAGGGATAATGTGAAAATAAATGACTAATACTCAGATATTGAAAAGTGAGAGGACTTACAAAGACATGGCAGAGGTAGGGAGAATGTGAAAATAAATGACTGATACTCAGATATTGCAAAGTGAGAGGACTTACAAAGACATGACAGAGGTAGGGAGAATGTGAAAATAAATGACTGATACTCAGATATTGCAAAGTGAGAGGACTTACAAAGACATGACAGAGGTAGGGAGAATGTGAAAATAAATGACTGATACTAGGATACTGAAAAGTGAGAGGACTTACAAAGACATGGCAGAGGTAAGGAGAATGTGAAAATAAATGACTGATACTCAGATACATGTACTGCAAATTGAGAGGACTTACAAAGACATGGCAGAGGTAGGGATAATGTGAAAATAAATGACTAATACTCAGATATTGAAAAGTGAGAGGACTTACAAAGACATGGCAGAGGTAAGGAGAATGTTATACAAAATACACATAGGTAAGGAAAAACTTGGAGAACTTCCAGCTTATTGCCCACAGATATCACAGAAGCGTAAATAAACAACATGAACACATTCAGACATATACAGTGGACAGTGCATGTAACCACCACTTACCTCTACATGTAGGAGAGTAGCTTGCAGAGGTAAGGAATAAGAAGGATTTTTGAAAAAATTCACCTCTCCTGAATAGTCAAACAAATAAAATATATTTATTTTGGAATTGATGGAAAGGGGAGGGGGACTAGCAAGACTGGCTATATATTCTCTTCCTATTTAAAAGGTACCACAGAGAGATAAGGAAAATATTTACATATGTCAGGGGGAAAATCTATAGGAATCTCACTCTTGCTATGAAACTTGGAGACAGAACAGGACCAGAAATGCAAATAACTGTCAGTGATCAATTGCATAACTAATAGCTACATGTTATAGAATATGATTCACATATAGGCATGGTAGGGACAGATTAACAAGTGTTCTCCAAAAAACTTTGTTGTCTAAGAGTTCAAATCAAAGCACTTGTGTGCCAAGCCTCTTAAAATAAATACTGGTATAATTAAAATCATAATATTCAAGTTTAAAATATCAAAGATTCTTTTTTTCTCAATCAACTTATTAAATAGTACTTGAAGTAAATTATCAAATAAATCAGGAAATTTAACTCAGTGAGTCCTATTGTTAGCTAGTACATATACGATCTAGCTGTAGCACTAGTACAGTGTCCCTTAGTTTACAAACTTGAACAATTATGGTGTATTCAGAATATTAAAGGAATAAGGGTTTTTTTTTCAGGAAATATAAATATGTCCCACCCTGTTTTAATGCTCAAAAAACTTTTATTGTTATTAGTTTAATTTATAATAATGCAGCAAATTATACATAGTACTGGTGCTATTAGTATTACATTTATTTACTCAAACAATGAAATTTGAATGCTGCTGTGTTTTCTGTAGGTATAAAGATTGCAAGCATTGCAGAAGAAATTCATCATACCACATCAACTTGTTACATAATGTTTTCTGCTATAATAGCTAATCTCTATGAACATGTTCATATTTCTCAAGAAGGGAGAAAATACTCAGTGGATATCATTTTTATGTTCTGGTATTTGACTCTCACTTGTTTTTTAAACTTGTGTAATTTTTCAAATTTTAATTAAGGAATAATGCAATTTTAAGAAATGTTTAAAATCAAAATCAATATATTGGATTTTTTTGTCTTTTATTTTTTCATAAACATGTGTTATGTTGACTAGATGACTAGATGAACATCTCTGTCTCTCTCTTTCTCCCTCTCTCTCTCTCTTGTGTTCTACTAATGGACATTCAAACTGTCTTAAAGTCTTGCTGTAATTTGGTGGTTTTTTTTCTCCTCTTTTGATGACAGCTGAAAAGAAAGATTCAGAACCAGATAACGAACCTGCGGGAGACACCAGTGTGTTCAATGGAGGATGTGACCACCATGTTCTACCAGGTGGAGGAGATCCACGTCCAGCACAGTAACTTTGTGAGCAAACTCCAGGCCAAAGTGGACGCTTGGTCAGACACACAGAAAGTGGGAGATACGTTTAAAGAATTAGTGAGTTAAAGATTTTCATTTGGAAACCGTTCTCAAGCTCAAAAAGATTTCAGGATAATTATTTTTTGTAAGAAAAGGAAGCCATATCAGTAAAAGCTGATGACTAATTTACAAAATTTTGATTTTAACTTGCAAAATTAGAGGAGATATGAAGTGTTCAATCTTTTTTTTAGATTGTGTATTTCCCCATGTACATGAAATATGTCAATCATACGCATGAAGCAGCAGAATGTATACAAAAGTGTAGCAACAGTAACGAGGAGTTCCGAAAGCTTGTTACCGCTGTGGTAAAGTCAGCTATATCTGTTCATAATTACACATCACTCTCAATATGTCAAATTCAAATTATGCATGTCTGAAATTTTACTGTAGATAAGTCAAGTAATTTGAGTAGGGATAGACATTCATCTGTATATCTGAGTGTTCATTAAACCTTTAATATGCCAGCATAATCAAAAATTTTCATTGCATTTGTTTTCGTTTAATATTTTATTAAAGGAATATGTAGATCTATTCTTACTTTGCAATTGTATGTCTAAAGGGACCACTTATCTGTATCTTTATTGTATTGTCGATGATGGTTGAGCTAGACTGACAGTCATATTAACATTTTTTTCTCCCTCTTTTTCTTCAGAGATTGACTTTGGGAGGCCAGCATTCCCTTCAAGGTAATTCTAGAGACTACTAGCTCAAAAAATCCACTGCATAATCCACATATGTATTATCACATATATTACATAGACATTGCAATCACACCTACAATAAAGAGAAACTTGTAGAAGTATCAAACAGTTTGCACATGTACAAAGCACTTTCCCAATGTATGTATAACTGTTTAATATGTTCAGTCTTAGTAAAGTTCTCTTATTTCTCAATTGAAACAAAGCAGAACCCTATAGCTATACTTTCAATCTATAAGGACCTCTGCTGGTAGATTCTATAGCGCTCTTTTGAACTATCTAGCTGAGGTGGTGCTGTTTTATCTGATGTTTTGTTTTGTTTGTAGAACTTTTGTTTACCCCTGTACAGAGGCTTCAGAGAAACACTCTAGTCATACATGTAGGTATTAGATGAAAGCAGACAGCTTGAACTTTATAGCAAGTGTTATCCCAGTAGCAAAGATTGCATTGAGATATCTTAATTTTGCTCTAGAATTGATTGATCAACTCAATAAGTCTTAGTGGTATATCATGTTGTTTTGCATTGACTTTATTTGTGTGTATAAGTTTAAGTAGTGAAAGTCAAATGAAGTTACCCCATATGATATTGTTGGTTATGTGCAGATGTCCGATAGGCGTGGTCATAATGACACAAGGGAGCGTAGCTCCCGAGTGTCACAAGGCCATGCCCATCGGGAATCTGCACATAATCAATGATATTATATGGGGTAAGTTACTTGTACCTAGTTATAACAGTTTTCGAGGGTGCACTTTTCCGTAAACTAAATGGTACCAATGTGTTTGTAGTGTATGTATATTGTACTATGTGAATTTCTAAAATGATTTTCTATCACAGATAAACATTTAAAATTATTCTGTATTTTTAAAAAAAATTCATAGCTAAAGAATAGATTGACTGCTCAATGTCATATTTTTATTCGATATTTATTTATTTTCCAACTTCTAGTATCAATACTTGCTTCATAGAATTAAACTTATTAACACAATTTTATGTTTACAAACCCTTAGTTGTGCAATCCTTCTGCTGAAATTACTAGATTTAAATTGATGATGATATTGTTACTCTTTTTAAAATCCTATTTGATACTCTAGATCAATGATACATGTGTATATGTCTTTTAAAATGGCTGAATAAACATCTACATATATATACTTTAAAAAATCAACCAATAAGCAAGAAAAAAAATTTAGTTGAGAAATATATGTCGCAAAACCATGAAGAAATGTCAAATCTGATTGGCCGCAGCTAATCACCTTGTCCACAAAACAAGTTTTCTATTCAAACGCGTTCCTATCAAGTGATTGACTTTCTATAAAACCTTTCTACATGATACCCCTATTTCATCTTACACACCTTTTTCTAATTGTTTGCACACATGGAGAAGAATATTAAAATAGAGTCATATTGACAAAGCCATTGCCAATATTTTTTTGTCTCAAACTACAAATGAGATTTATTCGACGAACTTAGTTTGAGTCAGTTATTCATGTTGAGTTATTAACAATTTTAATTTGGAGGAATCTCTTATTGTAAGCGGTATCATGGACATGTTAGAACACATCATTATTGATGTTGTTTTTACCTGAGATAGTGGGCAGAGTTTTAAAAAAAGTGTTGGGTGCACAGATAACCCACACTTTTAACAATAGAAAACATGCCAAACTATGGTACAAAAATTCATTTCATGTATAAAAGTACATGTTTTTGTAAAATTTGTGAACATTTTAGATTGCTAGTAAAATTTTTCATTCTACAAAAAGGAAAAAGTAATGAATTTGGCATATTTATTAAAATAGTTACTAGAGATAATAAGAAGATTGATATGTAAAATAAGCTTTATTTGTTGCTGTGTGATACATATAGGACCTTCTGAAATATACGCCTGAAGATCATGAGGATTACAAAGTACTCATGAAGACTTTGGATCTGGCTGACCACAACCTGAAGAATTTTGCAACAAAACCAGATTCACAAGTCGCAAATGTAAGTCCTTTGCATCAGAATTGTTTGTGAAATCCTGGTCATTATAAGCAAAACCCAAACCAAACATTCCCAAGACTAAAATTAGCATGCTATTAAAGTGCTTTTTTAAATATCAAAATAATAATTGTATTTTGAAATGACGTAGAAGATGCATCGGCTGAACCTTTAATACCAGTGAGTAGTGTGGTTGATTAATGTAAATCATCGATCAATTTCCTTTTGACACAGAATTGCTCACATCACTGTTGCTAACTTGCTAACAAAGAGGAGGGTTAATGAAGGTGTTAATTGTAGAATTTAGAAGTAGAAAATTAAAAGAAATGATGTGTTTGTTGCAGTATGTTGAAAATTATAACAATATTAACTTCGATACCAGTCCATATATATAGGGATATAAAGTAACACACTTTGAAATTATTCTGAAATCTTGTTTTTGTTATGACATATATTATTGTCATAGAGTTAAAATGAAATTGATTTAAAACTTCTAACATTTATGAGATAATTTTATCATATGAATTCAAATAAAAGAATCAACCAACTTAAAGTACGGGTAAGATATGCATCAAATTATCAGTCTTTACCAGGCTTATCATATGACCTATTACCCAATCTACATTGCAGATTGAGGACCATCTAGTAAAGAGTGGCTTTGTAGTGGAGATGTTCGGAAATTCTAGAAAATTGAGATTCATGTTCTTATTCACAGATGTCCTTGTGTGTACCAAACACAAACAAAGTGGCAGGTGTGTGTGATAGGCCATTAAGTTGTCATTAGATATTTTAACCCCACATCTATAGTACTAGCATATTATTTGTTATTCTCAAAATATAACAAGGAAAAGGGTCTTTGGTTAACAGTTTCCTTATAATCTTGCAAAGCCGGACTAATCTTAAATTTAGTTAAATCAGAGCATATATTTCAGGAATCGTGTGAATGTATTTGAAGTGAAATGGTTCCTTCCTGTTCCCCAGATCAACATGGAAACCAAATGTAAGTCAACAAGCATGGATGTACACCTAAAATTTTATTAAAATGTATAACATTACAAATATTTTATTTCCATATTTGCGAAGGGAAGGTAGAGAAATTGGCCTTTATATGGCTAGTCGCAAGATTTGTTTTTCCTTCCTGGTTAGAAATGAATTTTGCCCAGAAATGGACATGACACACATCTGGATGTTAGGGTTGCTAGGCTGCTCTAATTTAACATGTAGAGTCACTTGATGCAGGAAGTTGTGCAGTTTATTTCAAGGCCCTGCTTTCCCAGTCACTCTATGACGGATGGAGGTGATAAAAGGAAATCCAAAACACTAAATGACTGTTAATGAAGTGAAAGGGGCTTGATTTAGAAAGAAGGAAAATGTATTAAGCTCACACTCTATAAATTTGTATTTACCAGTATTTGGCCTTTAAACAGATTTCCTTATTGCAAAGATTTCATATTTTCTCACTCTTAGCTTAAAATAGCTTTAGAGGTCACTGGAATGCAATTAAATTACTTAAATATAAAATACATGACAAACCAGTCTGTGGAATGTTGTATAATTCTGATTTCTTAGAAGTTAAGTAAAGACTGCATAATCTATCAACATCTATGTGATTCAAGATTATGATAGATCCTTTCCAGAATAAAGATAAAAGTCATGGTATTGATGTATGACAGCAAACAAAATTGACTACCAGTTGACATCTTACAGTGTTTGATCATTTTTTAGTGGACAAAGTGTTCCAAATCAAAGAAGATACCGAAAGCATGAAGAAGAAGATAGTCAGCCTAAAGGCTGAGTTACGAAAAGAGATGAAAATCCATGATGACAAAGGAGAGGTAAATATACATAGGAGAGTGAAATGGCTTATATGCTTATTAATTTACTACATATTGTATTCAATCAATGATTTATCAATCAATCATTATTAATCAGTCAAGCAAACAACTGCGAGATTTATTGATCACAGTAATAAGTTGATGACATAAGAATTGTTTTATGTCATTGAATGTGGAATGCTCTGCTATTGGATCTAAGCATTGAAGTTTTAAATAAAATTAAACTTAAGTTGAATATTTTGTGTGCATAAATGAAGATATTGCACAAATATTGTTTCCTGGTTTTTTTTTTTTTAGAGAACATCTTGGTTATCCTCTGGAACAAGGACCATGGAAAAATTGAAAAAGAAAATTGAAGAGCAGGTATGATTATTAAAAACGATATTTTCATTTTGTTACACAGTTAAAGCTGTATAAATTCAAGTGTTGGGAGGAGTATTTGGAGTTGGAATGATCAGTTTGATGTGATGAAAAATGAATGCCTGTCTGGACAAATGAAATGGAGTTTAGACACGATTTATACAGGTTTTCTTTGTGCATTGATGATAAACAAAGTCAACAGATTTTCCATTTCTTTTATTACCATGTTCCTCTTGTAAATCTTGAAATTTTCATTTGAAGAGGATTAAAATTGTCTTTTAGGAAGCTGCTTTAATCCTTGCATCACCTCATCTGCCATTACAATTCACAACAAGAGAGGACTCAAAAAATCACTGCATTCTGCTGTCTACGGATTATGAACGAGAGGAATGGAGGGATGCTGTACTGGCTCAACAGAACCACTATCATGGTAAGCTCCCAGCTATGTATCTACGCCAGGTCCAAAACACTCCACTTGTCAAAGTCCTTTAAAATGTAGACATTTCATGAATAACAACATTTTGATTTAAATCAAATTAATGAATTTTAATGTTTATTAACTAAAAGGAATGTGCCAGTAATTTGTAAATTTGACATGCTAGTAGAGCTTAGAGACAAATATCAAGGTATCTTCTTATTGCATGGGAAACTGTCGAACCATGAATTGAAAAAAAGTCCTACTAAGAAATGTGAAAAGGTGATTAAATTTAGAAAAATGTCAATAATTTAATTTACCGGTATTTTGAATTTTTGATTTATGTGCTAATTATTTGTCTTTTCTAAAAAGGTGGAATTATCAGGCAGCTAAGTGGCCATGATGTACAAGCGAAGATCAATGAGAGCAAACAGGTATGTGAACATTCCAATCATTGAAGAAAAAAACCTGTTACACATTGCTTTTAATGTAAAATCTAAACTGTGGTTTTGTTTGTCCTATTGTTTGACTGCAGAATATTGTATAGGAGCCTGTGAATGTATGTAAATGAAATTTTAATTAAATTTATAAATTCTGAAATTTTCAATCTCTTCTATTGCATCTTATTCAGCTTCCCCAAGTCAACAACATTGGGAGCGTTTTGATGAAGAAAGGTATGTCATATTTAATCAGAGACATAAATAACATTAATTAGTTATTTATGTCTCTGATTTTAATTAAGTAAAGCAACATAGCTGATTTATAAGGAAAATTAAAATCATTTAAAAAAAAACCCAGCCATTTCTTATCTTAATTATCTTATTGTTGATAAGGTTTAAATCAATTACCGTACCTCCTTGAACTTGTCTATCTAGACTAATTGCTTCATGACTTTGTAATATCTTTTCTTATCATGCATGTAAATATACATGTAAAAAACTATTAAATTTTCAAGTCAAGAATGTGACATGAGAACCAATTTTTTATTTCAGATGATGAGATGTTGAATGGGTCTCTAAATGTCACCATCCACAAGTTAGATGGACTGGAAAGTCCCTGTGGTATGTAGAGAAAGTTATGCAAATCATTTCATTACTATTCTTTTACTTTTGGTTAATTCAAAATCTGTTGAAGAAAAAAGAGCATAATGAAGGTTTTTGGGGTTTCTGCTTCCATGAATGCTTTTTAATGTCATCTTCGGGATGTGATGTATTGTTAATACCATAAAATAAACAGGTCAGTTTTTCCAGAATAATTCATATTGATGTCAATCTGTACCATATTGAAATGTTCATTCAATAGTCATTAAATTGGTATCCAAGCTTGAGTATGAAATTGGTTATTTTTTTAACCATTAACAAAGTTTCTTGTTAAGCTTTCCAGATTCAATAGTATTTAAAATCAAGTGTGTCATGAGCATGTGATCATTGGACATTGGACTGGCTATGTTCACACCAGTACTTTGATTTATATAAAGTAAAGCCCTCTCTTGGATTTCAGACACATATGTTCAACTCCATCTAGACTCCTATGGCTACTTCTTCATGCAAGCTAAGACCAGGCCTTGTGTTAACAGCACGGAGCCGAACTGGGACCAGGACTTTGAGCTGGAGCTGGAGGGATCACAGACCCTCAGGATACTGTGCTACACTGTCAACAGGGAGGGGGAGGATGAGCTGATCGGGAGGAGTGCTCTAGAGGTAGAAACCCTAACCACCGCACACACACACAATGTCATATCCCAAAATAAATTATGACTTGTGACATGATTTTTGTGACTTGTAATTTGTTACATGATAAAAGTGTGATTCAAGCAAACAAACTGATTTCTTTTATTGGAGAAAAAGTGATGCCAAACAGCACTCTGACACAAACCCAATTGGTTACTTATGAAATTTGTATAAACTCCAAAACAATATTAGTAGGGTGATTTAACCATGCATCGGACACATACCTTGGATCGGACAACTTTGTTTATAAATATACAAATAAATGTGCATGCGCTCATGTGTTGTTTCGTATATTCCTGAATTAGAACAAATGAACTTTATCATTATTAAGAATATGACAGTCACATTGTCAAAGAAATAGCAATATAGGCATCGTAAAATGACGTAAAATACGCCATTATTGAAAATTTAGTTACGAAGATTTTACACTAAAGCATTATTTGAATGTTGTGCGTTTGATTGTGAATTAGTGAAAATGCACTCTCTGCGTAAAATAATTAGAAGGAAGTAAGTTTTGAAACAAAATTTGATTAAAATAAGTCCAAGAAATTTGAACAGTTAATGTGAAGGTCATTATTGCACCATATGTACATTTCACCATGGATCGGACACAAATTAACCATGCATCGGAGGGTTTTCACTGCATGATTTCTAATAATAATATGGAGATTATGTGCCCATTCCTTGTGATATACTTTAAATGTGAAGTAAAATAAAAATTTTAAAAATAATTGATACAAACATTTCCTCAAACCACTTAAAAATCGAGTTTTACGGACACACCCTTTTTAGTCCAAAGTTCCTGTAGGAGCTGGCACGATAAAGAACCCCTTATAATAAATATTCCTTTAAACAGAAGCACTATAGTCTAAATTCCTATATGTAGATTTGAGGATTTACATTAAAAGAAATATGAATAGCAATTGAATAAATTAATATTTCCGAACCTTTGTATTTTTGCATTAAAACCAGAAAATGTTGTTATTTTTAATCTCTACTGCACTGCTATAGCTGTCCGATGCTTGGTAAATATTGTCCGATCCATGGTGAAATAGTTCAACACTTCATTGATTTGCTTTATTTTCTACATTTTTAACAATTTCACAATTTTTTCTCCAATAATTAAGCAATGGGAAAACCTGTAGCTTTTAAAACAAGTTTTATTTATATTTGGACGATATTTGATGCGTAAACAAAGGGAAAAATCCAAAGGTGTCCGATGCATGGTGAAATTACCCTATATCATTTTTAGCTCACCGGAGCTGAAAGCTCAAATGAGCTTTTCTGATCACATTTTGTCTGTCGTCTGTCTGTCTGTATACTTTTCACATTTTCGACATCTTCTCAAGAACTACTGGGCCAATTTCAACCAAACTTGGCACAAAGCACCCTTAGGCAAAGAGGATTCAAAGTTTTGAAAATTAAGGACCAATGCCCTTTTTCAAGGAGAGTTAATTAGGAATTATTGAAAATTTTTGAGAAATTTTCAAAAATCTTCATCTCAAGAACCATTTGGCCAGGAAAACTTAAACTTGTGTAAAAGCATGCTCAGGTAATGTAGGTCCAAAGTTGTGAAAATCATAACCCCTGGGGGTAGGTAGGGGCCACAAGGGGGGGGGGGGCGAA
Source organism: Magallana gigas (assembly GCF_963853765.1). Lineage (NCBI taxonomy): Eukaryota > Metazoa > Mollusca > Bivalvia > Ostreida > Ostreidae > Magallana > Magallana gigas. The sequence continues at coordinate 26,566,407 of NC_088855.1, read as the reverse complement.
TTTTTAAATAGGAATATATAGAGTAAATCCTTTAAAATCTTCTTCTCAGAAACTGATTCGTCAGGAAAGCTGAAACTTGTGTGGAAGCATCCTCATGTAGTGTTGATTCAAAGTTGTGAAAATCATGACCCCTAGGTTTAGGGTGGGGCCACAATAAGGAGGAATCGGAATTTTTTTAATAGGAATATATAGAGTAAATCTTTAAAAATCATCTTCTCAGAAACTAATCAGCCCGGAAAGCTGAACTTGTGTGGAAGCATCTTCAGGTAACAGGGCTCGAAGTTGCGACTAAATAGGTCACATATGCAATTTAAATTCAGGTTTTGCGACTTAAATTAAAAGCCAGTCGCCATTTGGTGACCAAAAATATCCGCCTGGTTCGTTTAAAATTTTTTTACACCGGGTTCAAAAATCTTTCAAAATGAACAAAATGGCGAACTATTTAAACAACGTGGCATGTTTCATCTATACATAGAAGAGACTTTGTCCAATGGAAGATTTATATGCAAAACTGCATGAAACAAATATGTTTAGTAACATTTGTGAGACTTTAACATAATGTGAAGGTAAACTTATTTTGCTACGCCAATGTGATAAAACTTCGTACGAGGTATTCCTTTTACGTATCCACTCAAAACAATGTACAATTTTGGAGATTTAGTAGACTCCCTAGAATCGATGTAAAAGAAAAACTACTAGTGTCAGAAAATATCATGTGATGTGTCATTTTTGACGGATATGACTGGATCGATGGAAATAATTTTTTTTTTGGCCAGATGTGAAACATGCAATAAATAAAAACCTTTTCAACAATATACTTCTTTTATTATTTTCTACAGTATATTTAAAGCTGAACACCGCTCATAAATAGGCACTGTCCGCCATATTTCTCTTTCACCACCGTTATCCCTACAACCCTTATATAATCTGCAGACCTGTTTACAGGTTGTATTTCGCTGTAGAGGTCTCACCTGTGTAGATGTACATCTTGCCTTGCCGTGTTACTTGGTCGCGATGAAATTATCAACTTCTACGCACTTTTTTCAAGCCAGGAGAATACTAACGTCAAATTAACTGGTCAAAATATAGTTTACAAACAGAATGTGCACATAAAATAAGAATTAATGCATAAAATCCAAAGACTACGAAAGGAATACTTCATTTCGGCCACAAGTTTCAGGTGTGCAATCGGGTGTAACGAAATCTAAGGGTTTATATACCAGGTACCTGTGTGACAGTGCCTATTTACAAGCGGTGTTCAGCTTTAATGTCAGAGAGAAAATATGCAGATATATTAATGCTACACAAAGTTTTACTACTAGCGACCTGAATTTGAAAATGACGAGTTAAATTCGAAGTAGGGTGTCATTTGGCGACTTTGTCCAAAAGTCTACCTTGAGCCCTGGGTAATGTATATTCAAAATTGTGAAAATCATGACCCCTGGGGGTAGGGTGGGGCCACAATGGGGGTAAAAATTTTATATATATATATTTATATATTATATAGAGTAAATTTTAAAAATCTTTTTCTCAGAAACTTATCAGCCGAGCGATTCTTTTAAATTGTGTAGGCTTTGGCCCCTTGACAATTCTTGGGCATCACAAGGGGTTCAGAGTTTGATGTAGGTTTATATCCCATATACATAAACAATTGTTTCAGATCTTTTTGAGAACTGCAATGCTCAACATGTGTTATGACTATAAAAAATAATCCTATCAGAAAAAGGACTATTGATAATAATAATATGAATATCCAAGGGGAAAAATGGATTTTTATATATACGGGATCTACATTTATTATACAACATTGTCCAGACAGTTTGTATTATGATTCCATTAAGCTGATTTCATCATACCTATGGTTCCTCAGGTGAGCAATGTGGCACATGGGCCTCTTGTTTTCTTTTCAGCTGAGCAGGGCTTGGCTGAGTAGCAGTTTCAAAGAGCAGAAGATAAGCATGAACACGGTATATATATCATTATTTTCATGAAAACATTCTTTCATCAATTAATTCATGGAAATGTTAGTGTAAATACCAGTCAGATAAATGGATGTTGTGTCAGATACTAATTAGGGATAGCAACATACAATGTACCAGTACACTAGCTTTGAGCCCAAGAGTTCAAATGTTTATCAAGCATGATACATTGAGATGTTTTTCCCTACAGTTATCTCTGATGATCTCAGTCAGGCACACTCCAGCCACCAAAACTCTCAAGAGGTCTCCCTCCAAAATCCAGGGGGGACTATTTGGAACAAAGATTGGAATAGTCTGCAAGTAAGATTCGATTGGTTAAAGACTATTATGAACAGTCATGTTATAAAAATTCATTAAATAAATGTGATATTTAATTTATCATAAGGATCAGTTTGTAAACTTATCACAGAAGTGAACACAACAAATATTCATTAATGTAATATCAATTTTTGATTGTCATAATTAAGATCTGATTGGCTTTGTTCTCAGTTTTTATATTTTAATACACATTTACTTAATATAATTATTCATCAGTGTTGATGAAGAGAATTCTATGACAAGTAAATGAAATGTGATCAAGACTCTTGCATGATGACATTGTAACTCTATAACATGCTGTATGCTGTAACTTACTCAGACGATGATGTGATGTTGAAATGCTTAAAATCCATTGACGTTTTTTTTTTTTAAAGTCGTGAACGAAAAACAATTCCAAGTTTTGTCACCGCATGCATAAAGGAAGTTGAGGCTAGAGGCAAGTACAGGCTACTTAAGACTTGTTGATTAGATTGGTTAACAATTCTTTTTGATACATGTTCAATGTTCAAATTTAAGTTTTGAGAAAACTTATACTACAATGCAAAATATTTCCCAAACCTGGATAGGCAAAGAGATAATTTGGTAATAAAGGTTTGAACTGTTCACAGAACATTAGAAATTGTTTGGATAGGTGATCAATTTGCTTTGTGTTTTTTAAAGGGATGGAGGAAATTGGAGTGTACAGAATATCTGGAGTGACCTCTGAGATCCAGAGGATCAAGAAAGCCTTTGACAAAAGTAAAACATTTATTCTTTACAAAGTTTACATATACCAAACAAAACACAGCAGTTTGGGGATCTCTTCATCTCTGCAGTTGGCCTTCTTCTTGTTTTTACTTTCAAATACAGTACAATGTCATGCGTAGTTCTAGATAAAATTAAGAAGTAAATATATTTATATAAATACAATGTATAAGAATAATAGGTTATGGTATATTAATGGTATATTATTGTAAACTTCACGAACATAATGATTAATTGAATAACATGCCAACTATATGAATAATTCAGTTATATAGTGGACTGTACATGTTTTTATGTCTGTACTATTGCTTACCAGGTATACATGTATTACATGTGTATTTAATAATCTACATGTATGATATTCTGATAATGCAGCTACATTTCTCCATAAACTATATATAAAATACACATATAACATTGTAAATATTTGAACACAGTGTCTTTCAATGGATTTTGAATCTTTAAAATATCTATGGTATATTTTCTAAATTACCCATTGAAGGTATGAAATTCAATATCAACATTTAGGTTGTAATGCTTACATATATATATGTGTAATTAAAAGAAAATACAAAGACATTATATATATATCATATGCTCCCAGAGACAAATATAGAAAATCAGTTTCAGAAGTTGTGGATTAAATTTGATTGGATTTGTTTACATGTACACTGTGAGTGTGTAGTATGAAAAATATATATATCCACTTATAAGCTGACCACACTCTCCACCATTTTCAGATTTAGACAGTAAATGGGTGCCAGTCTGTAAATATCTTTCTTTTTTATGTCTTATAATATCTACAATTAGCTGTTCAGTGAATGCTCCTATGTCTGACGGCAATCACAGGCTTCAATAATCACATCATTGCTACTGTGCATTTGACTTTTGTATGAATGATGGAGTTAGCTTGCTTAGAGTTCAATGTTTCTGATAGACAACTCATAATGATTATATCTTTATCATGGAGAAACGATACACCTTCATGATAACTGTAGTGAGGTTAGAAAGTCAAATTATGGTTTTAAAATTCACTAAATAGAGAAGAGTATTTGTTGGATTTTCCATTTATTATGTACGTTGTGATGGAACATTAACTATGCAAACATAGCTGGTGGGATTTGGACCCTTTTAACATTATCCAGCAGTATTACCTGGTACTTTGTTTTTCTATATCAGCTGGTTTTCAGATGCAATTACTTATACATGTAATCACTTTACCAAAATAGTATCTAAAAATATACCATTTCATTTGATGTCATATTTTTGTATTGTACATGAAGAATTTCAACATTGTTGAAATCATCCAATCATCAGATGTAAATCACAACTTTCATAACATGCCTTATTACGTATACAGTATATATATTTTTTAATTGTATATATATATATATTTTTTTTCTGCATCTCCATCTTGTTATTGCTTTTTTTCTGTCATGTACCCGTAAATCAATTCTTCAGGGACATATGAGCACATGTACATGTATATTGGCGAGCATGATTTTCAGACAGCAATTTTCACGGCCTAAAACAAAAGGAATCTATTAAATACTGGTACTGTTATAAATACAAAATTAATAATTTTTTCAACACATTTTAGAGATATGAGACCCAAAATTGACATTTTATCATCATTTGTAGTCTTTTGATCAATACGGATATGTATTCTAATTCTAGGGTTGGAATTAAAGAAATTTGTTATATACATGCATTTGTTAAAAGAAAACAAACATTTTAGACTCTCTCTAAAATAAATGTACTTTGATCCACTTTGCCACTCGAGTTCTTTTGCCTTCTTTAACTATCTAATTCTTCCAGCTTCTAATGTGAGAAAATTGTTTAACCAAAATAAACTTCAAAAAAGAAACTTGAGATTTGAAGGATTTCGTGTTATAGACATGCAGGTTTCTAGGAGTGTCATGCCGGATGAGACGTGTACATATTTGTTATCATGGTGTAAAACTGACAATATTTTAATGAGGTTTTGAATGAAGAAAAATAAATCTAAAACTAATGCATTATGTATAATCTGATAGTGTGTAATGTTCAGTAGATAGATGAATGAAAGCTCTGATTTGATAAACATTAATTGGCAGTGTGTGTATTAAAAGGAAAGTTTTGTAACCAATATTCATTATGTTATTGCAAATCAACATTGTGTGCATGTTTTCTTTAATTATACATATAAATATGTGTAGTGCTCTGTGCATTGTATAACATGGATTGTGCTTTAGGTAGTAAATCAGAATGTTGCCTTTTTATTTAATACTGACTAATAACTATATATAATTAATAGATCTATTATCTCATCATCACATGATATTCAAGCTATTTCAAGTTTCTTATAATCAGTATCTTTTTGTTGATAGATTTGAAGGCTGGGGTTAATCTCCTTGGAGACAGTGATATTCATGCTGTGACTGGGGTTCTCAAATTGTACTTCAGGGAGCTCCCAGAGCCTCTCTTTTCTGAGGCCAGCTACAAGCAGTTTGTAGATTCAATCGGTATGTACACTACCTCGGGTACTGAGAGTAATATCTCTAACTATATTTGTTTGAAAGATTCATTGATTTCTACGTACATGTTCTTTGGAACATGGTTTATCACAGCACAACTATTTTTGGCTCACTTCAGCTGGAAGCTAAAGTGAGCTTTTCTGATCACCTTTTTTCCGGGTCTTCATCTGTCAATCTGTAAATGCTTTACATTTTCAACCTCTTCTTCATTACCTTGTTCAATAATTGCCACAAAGTAAATGTTTTTCAAGTAATTCTTTCAAATAACATACCAGGCCTCTTTCAAAGGAGAGAATGAAAATAGGGTCGAATATGTTTTAAAAACCCATTTCTCAATAACCAAATAGCTTGTAATATCAAAACTATTTTGTTTAAATTATGTCCCCAGGGGCTAGGAAAGGGGCCATTGGAAGCTAGAAAAATTAAGACATGTCATTGATTGTTTTGTATACAATAAAGCTTAGTTAGCATTATACTTTCATCTGATGATATTTGTTGCTCAGGTGAGCAATTGGGGGGGGGGGGGGGGTCATATGCTTAGTAAGTTTTGCAATCACCAAACAGCTAGGGTCATTAACTATCTTATTTTCCACTCAGAAAATTCCTCTCTGATTCTATACAGTATGTAACTTTTGGATGGGTCACAAAAATTACCCACAAGAGTATGTCTGTCATACCACAGCTAGGAGGAAAGTTGATTTTACGTCACTGGATTTCTACTTTTCAGGTTTGCACGATGGAGATGCTAAAGAAAAAGTCTTTCTTCAACTGCTACATGACCTACCGAATGAGAACTATTACTGTATTGTGGCCATTGTGGAGCATTTAGTCAGGTATCTCAAACCAGTACAGTAAATAAATTTGAACTCATGACATATAATTATATGTGCCTCAAAATAATTCTTACATATTCGTTACAGAGTCAGTAAACATGAGGATAAGAATAAGATGTCCCTCAGTAACCTGTCTACAGTGTTTGGCCCCACTCTGCTCCACCCAGCAGTCAGTGACCACCAGACCCCCTCCCAGCTGATGCAGGACGCCCAGGACGTGTTCCTACAGGCAGGGGTGCTCTATTTCCTCCTGCAGCTAGCAGCCAGCGGGCGGAACATCCGACGATGCGAGTCCTCCACGATTGAAATGCACGGAGATGACAGACTGGTGTAGAAGAGTGGATGACATGGGAGTGTAGTATTACAGATAGAGAGAAAAGGGTGGATCAGTGGAAGATGAAAGTTAATAAAATTACCAGTAATGTAATTGATGAATATGTTTAAAATCTTATGTTATTGTATAAAGTACATGTTTATTGTATTTAAAACTTGATCTGGAAAACCATCAGTTTGTTGAATTTTCTTTTTGAACAGTAGAGAACATGCAGTTTGAATTGGAAATTATCATTGTCTTTCATTTTGTTTATAAAACCATGACATTTGAAAAAAAAAATGAAAAGACAATCTATAATATATGAACTATGCAACCCCATATTGGGAGTTCAATAATGGTGCTTTTAGGTGTGGATGTAAATGATGTCAATTTATTCATAAAGTTTTGACTTATTCCCCCCCCGCCCCCCCCCCCAACCATTTCTTTTATTCCATAATATGCAAAATCCAGTATTACATTGTAAAAGAATTATAGAGGCATCTTGGATATTATGTTGAGTATCATCTATCAATTTTTGAGAGAGAGAGAGAGATTCCAACAAAACCAAGTATATGTACTGGTAGTTGAAATGAATCTCGGGTGTGTGTGTGTATATATATATTTGCCTTCGTAGAATCAATGCCCGTCAAAAACCTTTACCAATATGTACCATAAGGAACATCAATGCTGTAAAATTTTATCATGAGTATAAATTTAAACATGTATATGTGTGTGTTGTTTATAGAAAATTCATTAATTTTGATAACTATTTTAAAAGGAATTATTTTTTTAATTTATTAACAAAAATCTGATGGACCAGATTTGCATGTTAGGTATAGTGTTTCATAGTAGTAAAAAAAAATGGAGAATTAATATCAGTGGACCATGGTACTATATTGGATTTTTTTCTCCAGTTTGTATATATATATATATATATATATATTGCCATAGAGATATTGGTTAATGTGTAAAGTTAAAACCAACGTCAAACAATAATACATTAGAGTTTAAACAATATTTCATATCAAGATAAGATAGGATCGGACAGCAGGCATGGCCTATTTTTGTCCTCTCCTTACAATAGTACATGTATTGACATGCAAAGGAAACCAAAATGTTTTGCTATATGAATATATATGTTCTTACCATCATTGTTACAAAAATGATCCTGATTTTTATGTTTGATTTATCAGGGTATGTAAATGTATTGATGTAGACAGTACATTTATCTTATTTGTGCAATACATGTATGTGATCATCAGGTTCATATCGAAAAATATGTAATCCAGGTTTAGAAGGTTCATGATTTTTTTTTTCATTTCTGATTTTTTTTTTACTATTAATAGCAATTATCCATAATTTATGTGAATCAGAAATAGTTGATAAAATGACCACCATAGAACTACGGTATTTTAATGCTCCATTTTCATGCATGAATAGTTTTGGTTTTTTTTTTCAATCTTCAAATAAACTTAAGATATATACAGAAAAAAGGCTCTGATTGGAGAGTTCCTTTCATAGAGTGGAAAATATCAGTAGAGGATCAGTATTTCTATATTAATAGGCAAGAATTCGGTATAATTTCTATAGTACTGTTGTGTTTTCATAGGCATATCATATCAAACAGTGCTTAAAATTTTTTGTTTAAATTATATTTAAACTACTTATTCTCACAATAATCAAAATTTAATGGCTATATACATGTACCTGTATGTGTACCGTAAAAATATTAGGGTGTTTCATATCAAGAATGGCAAAAGTTTTTTTTTTTTTTTCAAATTTGCATTTAGTAATACATGTATTAAATAATCGCCATTAGTAAAAAAAAGAATCTGTTTAAATTGCATTACATATCCTATTTACAGAACATGTGTGTAAGATGTATGCATTATACTATTTAATGTAATTTTCAAAACCATCAGCTGTAGAATTTTTATTCATTTTTCCCCTGTTTATCTCACACTCATATCATTGTAGTGAACTATAGGAGACTTGTTAAATGGATGTAGCCTAAACATGTTATGTACTGTAATATATAGATATATTGAGTCGTTCTTAAGAAAGTCGCTTTGGTGTCTGTTGATTTTGTTATTCAATTGTTAATTTTGCACAACTGTCAATTGATTTTTAATTGTTATTTTATGATAAGAATGTTCATGTGAAAGCCGATCTTTGGAGCCTCCCATGCTATATGTAATGTAGATATTAAAGTTTGATGTTGTTCCATCTATCCTTTATGTCTTTTCTATAAAGGAGCTTTTGTATCGGGGTTTCTTTGTCTGATAAGCTTTAACTGTATCAGTGTTTTGTGACGTATTATAAACATCAAATATTAAATTGATAATGTTAAATGTTGTTATCTTGTTCTTTCTCAATTTGACAATTAAACCTTAACTCATGAAACCAAAACAAAACAAAAAAATAGCGTCGAACAACGTAATCTCCATTGATCTCGGTTACCCTGTAAATTTTATTATGTTACTTAATCACAAAATGACCAATGGAGCCATATTGTCCTAACACCAGAGCCCTATCCCCTCCCCGATCCTGGGACCAATTATGGTAAGTTCTTGCCCAATCCTTCCTAGGCAATGTTGGTAACGGTAGATAACTCTAAAATGTATACGTGAGATTTGTTTTAAAAGACATGTTCACGATTTGCAAAAAAAATTATTTTTTCCATTTTTCAATATTATTGTCTATGCTTCACTAAGATATTTCTAACGGATAACCAAAATCTGATTGGCGAGAGTTAAATTTCTCGTGTCTTGTTTTGGTTTAAGCGCTTTATTGTTTTTTCAATTTGCAGACTTTATGACTTTGTGATTTACATTACAAATTATATGCCATTAGATATACCTTAGTTAAGCAGAATAGTTAAAATTTAATACATTATATTATTTTTTACTTAAATGAATTTATAAAAGGGAAAGGTTTTTGGAAATTTAATAATTCACTCCTAACCGATAAAGACTACATCAATATCATTAAAAAATTACTAAACAACATAATATGTCAATACTCATGCCATGTATATAATAAAGAAAGTATCAGTACAATTAGAAATGAAGATCTCTGCCTTACAATTAATGATCAATTATTTCTTGACACATTACTTATGGAAATTAGGGGCAAAACAATTTCTTATGCTAGTTACAAAAAGAAAAAACAAAATCAAAGAAAATTAAAACTGGAAAAAGAAATAACTGAAATTGAGCAAAACTTAACCCAAAACACAATTGCCGAACTTAATGAGAAACAGAATGAATTAGAGCAAATTAGGAGTAATATATTAAAAGGACAATGTATAAGATCCAAAGCTAAATGGATTGAAGAAGGAGAAAAACCCACCAAGTATTTTTTGAGTCTAGAGTCGAGAAACTATATTAGCAAACAAATTCCAAGAATACAAAAAGATGACGGGTCAATTATTACCGACCAATTCAAAATTCTAAATGAAATTAAAATGTTTTATGAAAATCTTTATAGAAAAAGAGAGACTATTTATACAGAGGATTTCCGATTAAAATTAAACAAATTTAATGTAACAAAGTTAACAAAAGAAGAATCTGATAGTTTAGAGGGACCAATAAATAATACTGAAGTCTATAATTTTCTGAAAAAAATGAAGAATGACAAAAGTCCCGGCCCAGATGGTTTCACCTGTGAATTTTTTAAGTTTTTTTGGAAAGACATTGGTGTTTTTGTGACTAGAGCTATTAATAATTCTTATGAAATAGGTCAATTCTCAGACCATAATAAACTTGGTATAATTACTTGTATACCAAAAGCAGGAAAACCTAAACAGTATTTGAAAAATTGGCGCCCTATTACCCTTTTAAATGTTGTCTATAAAATAGCATCAGGATGTATAGCAGAACGTATTAAAGTACACTTAGATAAACTAATAAATACAGACCAAACTGGGTTCATTAAAGGAAGATTTATTGGAGAAAATATAAGACTAATCTATGACATTATACAATATACAGATTATAAACAAATTCCTGGACTGCTTATGCTAATAGATTTTGAAAAGGCTTTTGACACAATTTCCTGGGAATTTATCAATCAAACATTAGATTTTTTCAACTTTGGTAATAAGCTCAAAAAATGGATTAATACATTTTATAAAGGAATAAAGTCATGTGTTTTACAGAATGGGCTCAGCTCAGATTACATATACCCTCAAAGAGGTTGCAGACAAGGAGACCCTATATCGCCCTATCTCTTTCTCCTATGTGCAGAAATTCTTGGAATAATAATTCGAAATAATAAAGACATAACAGGTATTAAAATTGGAAATGTAGAATATAAGCTGTCCCAATATGCAGACGATACATCCCTTATTTCTGATGGCTCTCCCCTAACACTTGATGGCATTCTAAGAGAATTAGACTTCTTTGAAAATATATCTGGTCTTAAAATTAATTTCCAAAAAACAAAAATGGTATGGATAGGTAGCAAAAAATTTTCTAAAGATGTTTTTCACCATACTCGATGGAAGCTAGACTGGAACAACACAGCATTTGACCTTCTCGGAATTAAATTTTCAATTAACCTTGAAGAAATGTCCGAGCTAAACTATTCTCCTAAATTATCAGAAATCAATAAAATAATGAATCAATGGAAACATAGAAAGCTAACACCGATAGGGAGACTTAAAATAATAAAATCATTAATTATACCAAAATTAAATCACTTAATATTAAGTATACCCAATCCAGATACAAACTTGATAAAAAAATTGGAAAACGATTTGTACCACTTTCTATGGGGATGCAACATGCATAAAATAAAGAAAAACACTGTAATACAAGATTATAAATATGGAGGGCTAAAAATGATTGATTACCCAGAATTTATCATTGCCCTTAAATCCAGCTGGATAAAAAGATTAATTAATTCTAATGCAAAATGGGTAAAACTTTTAGAAACAACCTTAGAAATTGAAATATCTGATTTATGGAAAAGAGGATTAGATTTTACTTTTGAAATGATTAGAAAAATACCAAATCTATTTTGGAAAGAAGTGTTACTTAGCTGGGCAAAAGTAATAAAATCAACAAGTAAACAAACTGAAAAACAATTTAATAATGAACTTTTATGGGACAACCCAAACATTCTGATAGGAAATTCCTCAGTATTTTTAAAAAAATATTTTAGAGTAGGGTTTACACTAACTAGTGATCTGTTTGACTGTAATGGGAATTTTCTTAGCTTAGAAATACTAAAAAACATGAAAGTGAATACAAATTTTATTGAATATGCAGGTCTAAAAAAAGCTGTAAAAAAACACATAGATAATACAGATATGAGCAAAGAACATGGACCTAAGATTCCAAACTCTATTTATCTTTTTTATAGGAATACAAAAGGATGTAAGGAAATGTATAACATTTTAATCGAAAATAAAAAAGAACCGATAACATCATCAATTAGATGGAGAGATCTTGGAGAAAATTTCACCGATTTAGAATGGAATAGAATCTACTGTCTCTGTTTTAAAGCGGTCCAAGAAAGTAAACTCAACTGGCTTCAATATCAAATTTTACATAGAATTATACCTACAAATTATTATCTGCACAAGTTGAAATTAATTGATTCTCCCTTATGTAGCTTCTGTAAAACAAATATTGAAACAATTGATCATCTGTTTTATGAATGTTTCTATGTAAAAGAACTATGGTGTAATATTGAAGAATGGTTTTTAAATCAATTTGATATTTCCATAGTTTTTGATAGGAAATCTGTTTTATTTGGTAAATTTCTAAAACAAAGCATCTATAAAATGTATAATTTAATATTGATGGTTATTAAATGGTATATTTTTGCTACCAAATATAACAAAAACCCTCATCTAAGTTTTGAATTAGTAAAACAAATAATAAAAAAACAGGATTCTGCTTGAAAAATATATGCTATTGAAAAACTGTAGATACTCAGATTATGAAAACCACTGGCAAACAATTTGTGAGAAATTATAACAAGTTTTAGGACATCTGTGATTGCTTAAACTATTTCTTTCTTTTTTTAAAATTATATTGACTTGAACAAATATATTGATAATGTACCCCCCCCCCCTTTTTTTTTCTTTTGTATTTTTGTATCTTCTTCTGTATCTCCCTTTTTCTCTTTTCATTTACTGCTATCATCTATTTATTTTTTATTTATTTTTTTTCAAAAAAACACGTTTTTACACTACACGGCTAATATGTTTTCTTTAGATTAATAAGTTATTACAATATGTAGAATCTTGAAATGTATGAAATATGTCTGAAATATGTGTGTATGTGGATTTATGTGTAAACAAAAATAAAAAAATTAAAAAAAAAAAAAAAAAAAAATATTATTTTTTACTTAAATTGTGATCGCGCGCCGTTTAAAATGGTTTCTAAAAGTATTGTGATCGCTCGCTTTTTATGTAATGGTTTCTTAAAGTAATGCGTAAAAGTTAGCAATTTTTTTTCTTCTAAACTACAGACTATGAAGTCACTATTCAATAACTTTAATAATAGGTTTATGGATTTAATGTGTTATGATTTCAAACAATTAAATTGCTAGGAAATCACAAAATGATCAAAAGTGGGTTTTTTTTTTCATTTGCTTAAAATTTTCAGGTACGATTTATCATTGCATTAAAATAACTCGGCCGTGACGACTTCATTAAATACCTGTTAGCCCCGCCTACTGAGGTTAAAAATAACTTGTTGGAAAACTTGTCCGACTGGTTTGAATGAATAGAAAATGTGCAGGTAGTGTATCGATCGAAAATCTAAAAATAAACACCGAGACACCCAAAACACGCGAGAGAGGGTAGGGAATTCTACTACACCCGATTAGTGACCGCATACCCTGGCTACAGGGGCAGGGATTTGTAATTAATTTAGAGGGATGATTTCACAGAAGCTCAAGGTGAGGATTTTCATTGAATTAGAAGATAAATACTGGCGAATGTCCCATGTTGAGCCGGTTTGTTATTGTCGAAATAAGGGTGTGATGCAGAGTCAGAAAATCTCATTCAGTTCAATTAAGTCATTGGTTACATTTGATTAAATGCATTGAAACTATAATATAATTGTATCGAATATGATTACAAATGGACATTATGGATATATCAATTGATATATCAATGATCCATGTATGCATGTTTTTTTGTGTCTGTAGATGGATTTAACAACCGTACAATTTATTGATAAAATATGATCAATATTGATTTGAATTTAATTCTTATGAAAAATCGATGAAAAACCATCATAGTTTTCATTTGCTAACATTAATTGTTTCATTGATTAACTTTAAACTTGTGTACATGTGCATTTGTACTGACTTTCATTATGATAGTGATTGGTTTTTTTTTTATTACCGTGCATCATAATTCTTGTCATTGTCAACCCTTTTTTCTTTTTTCCTGGTAGTATAATAGTTTTATTTTTGAAACCGTAAAATGTAAAGTCACATACTGAAAAGAAATAAAGACACAGAGCTGTTGGAACAAGTTCATGATTTTAGAGTTATCTCCCTTTAAAACGTGAATTGGATTTGGAAAAATCAAAAGTTATAACCAAAGTTATAGAAATCAAGTTTACAAAACTGATTGTTGAAATGAATACATTGCGATTAACCAAACTACATGTAATAGCTTAATATATATGTATTTTGCAAACACTTTGAAATGTACATCCCATGGCCAACTTTGAAGAATACTCAACTGAGATTCTTTTCAATTTTTATTTTGGTGTAGATCTATAATGAGTCACGAAGATTCTAGCGATTTGACAGATTTTTCAAAGAGAAAAATCAATGTATGAAATGATCGATCAATGAAGGCAATTAAATACAAAGTAGAAAGAATCTTTTCTTAATATACAATACAATCTTATACAGATGCTTCGTGTTTGGTTGGTCTTCTGCTGCACTTTCGCCGTATCCAAGCCGCAGACGACAGTTCTGCGAGAAAGCACGTGCTCCGCCGGGGGTCAGTCCGCCATCATACAGGACGGAGCCCAGGCAATGATCGGGGGCATCATTGCTATGAGAAGGATAGGAACAAACGGATACGGGTGTGGCGATATTTCAACAGGTAGTTTTATTTTTTACCTATTCAAAATTTTAGAAGAGTACATTTTAACTAAATATGAAATTATTGATGTACATGTATCATCAAATACATCATTATGAAAACCAACAAACCGTTTGTCTGAATTGACAGGAACGATGCAATCCTACGAGGCAATTCGCTGGGCCTTGGATAGATTGAACAAAAAGAACACAGTATTGAATGGAGAGTTTTTGACTGACAGCTACGTCCCCGGGGTTAAACTAGGTAAGCTGCATTTTACGTAACTCCTGCATATATATATACCGGTATATTTGAATTTTAAAAAGCAATAATGATTGGCTTATTTTTAGACCCGGAACGAATCAAAATTTTAAGGAAAATTCAAGTATGGCATATACTAGGTTGTTTTGATATTATAAAGTAGGGTTTTATAAGATACATATTTTTTCTCCTTTTGTGCTGCACTCAGTGGTAGTAAATGCTGTTAGAAACGGAAACGATTCTGATTTTGCAGTTTTCTACAAATGAAACCCCCAAAAAACCTGAGTTATTTTCCTGAGTCTTTGGAAAAAGAATTATAGAACTCATGGACACCCAAAAAAAATTCTGTCAGTAAATATAGTCTCAGAACGATGCACCTTAAACGAGAATATTTTGTTTGATCAATTGGTATACGAAGTAAAATTATGTTGTTCGTTTTATAAGTCTTTGTTAGGCCCCTTATTCTATTAATATTGATATGAAATTCTTTTATTGATGTTTTACTGTATTTCAACTTTTTCTTCAAGATCATGTTGTATGTAACAATATGTCCAGCTTCAGAAAGCCACCGAAAGCAATCTTTAGTAGATGACGAATTGACTCTCCAGAATAATAGATAAATGCAAATGCATCAGCTCTACTTAGTCTCAAACACGTTTTAAGCATATCCAAATAACATTCACGTTCTCTTAATTTTCAGGCATGAAGGTTTACGACTATTGTTCGCAAAAATCCTTAGCTATTGGTAGTGCCCAGGAATTGTACCCACAATTCAGTGCGGAGTCCAGGGACTGTGTCAAAAATGGATCACACGTTATGCTGGGTAAATGCCTTACTTATAAACAAAAAGTATCCACTTTATTAAAATATGTAATATAAAAGAAACATTATTTAATAACAATATTTTGTAATTTATGACTATTCTGATTATGTACAGGACTGGTTGGCGGTACTTCTAGTACAGTGGCAGTAGAACTGAGTGATTTTGCGACAGCCCACAATATTCCACTAGTGTCACCTTTTGCCACCGCGACTAAGCTGAGTAACACACAGGAATTCCCATATTTCATGAGGACAGTACCAACAGACGGCCCTCTTATGGATGTGAGTATGCTTTTCAGTTCAAAAAACCCCACAAAGTATAAATATATCGTTCTTTTATAATGATATATAATGTTTACTTGTAGGCTATAATTGCATTCATGAACGAAGTAAACTGGAAATACGTAGTTGTTGTTTATACTGATGAGACTTACGGTAAGGAAGCATTGGCTGAACTGAGGCCTCGTCTGGTAGCCGCTGACAAGTGTCTGACCATGGCAATATCGATCTCTTCAGACGATGTCAGTTTAATTGCTATGGATAGAATTTTGTCCAAAATTCTATCAACGAAAGCGACTGGCGTCATTTACCTGGGTGGATCAACTGTTGCAGATGCTTTGTTGAAACGAGCCGAAGGATACAGTGGTGCAGGAAAACTTCAATGGATATTCACTGATAGTATATCCCTGTCTGATAGATTCAATAATCAGAAATATCCCAGAGGTATAATATCCGTTCTATCAGGATCGAGAAAAATCATCGAGTTTGAAGACCACTGGGTTAGAATAGATGTGAACAGTCCATCCCAAGAGAATCCGTGGTTTCAAGATTGGTACATGACAGAGTACGACTGTCGTCTGCCCGGGAATACCAATCCTAAATTCACTTCTAAAACACCCTGTACAACACTGACCGAATCTGAGAGGCGAAACTCATTTGTCCAGGACCAGTTTGTGGAACCCGCTGTTCATGCAGTATATGGCTATGCTTACGCCTTTAAAAAGGCGCATCAGGACAAATGCAATGGAGCGCCTGGTCTTTGTGCCGCCTTGTCTGCCATGACGACTAAAGAATTCTATGAAAACTATTTGCGGGCCGTTGATTTTACTTACACAAAAAAGGAAAGAGTTGAAAGCTTAGCATCAGTTGGACTTGAGCCTTATAATGCTCCCGCTAAAGTCAAGTTTGACGCCAATGGAGATATTATGGACCCAACTTACGATGTTTATAATTTTAATGATTATCCCGGAAGCATGCCATTCAAGTTCAGAAGAGTGAGTACTAATATTTCATATTATATTTTTAGCTCACCTGAGCTGAAAGCTCAAGTGAGCTTTTCTGATCACATTTTGTCTGTCGTCCGTCTGTCTGTCCGTAAACTTTTCACATTTTCAACATCTTCTCAAGAACTACTGGGCAAATTTTAACCAAACTTGGCACGAATCATCACTAGGCAAAGGGGATTCAAAGTTGTGAAAAAAGGGCAACGTCCTTTTTCAAGGGGAGATAATTAGAAATTAATGAAAAAAATTGAGAAATTTTCAAAAATCTTCTTATCAAGAACCATTAGGCCAGGAAAGCTGAAACTAGTGTGGAAGCATTCTTAGATAGTGTAGATTCAAAGTTGTGAAAATTATGACCCATAAGGGTAGGATGGGGCCACAATGGGGGGGGGGGGGGGGGGGTGGGGTGGTCGTAGTTTTACATAGGAATATATAGAATAAATCTTCTTTAAAAATCTTCTTCTCTAAACCTCATCAGTCAGGAAAGCTGAAACTTGTATTGAAGCATCTTCAGGTAGTGTAAATTCAAAGTTGTGAAAGTCATGACCCCTGGGAGTTGGGTAGGGCCACAATGGGGGGATGGAAGTTTCACATTGGAATATATAGAGTAAATCTTTAAAAAATTTCTTCTCGTAAGCTTATCAGCCAGCAAAGCTGAAACTTGTGTGGAAGCATCCTCAGGTAGTGTAGATTTAAAGTTGTGAAAATCATAATACCCGGAGGTAGGGTGGGGCCACAATGGAGGATCGAAGTTTAACATAGGAATATATAGAGTAAATCTTTAAAAATCTTCTTCTAAGAAACTAATCAGAACGGAAAGCTGAAACTTGTGTGGAAGCATCCTTAGGTAGTGTAGATTCAAAGTTGTGAAAATCATGACCCCCGAGGGTAAGGTTGGCCACAATAAGGAGGGATCGAAGTTTTACATAGGAATATATAGAGTTAATCTTTAAAAATCTATCATCCAGGAAAGCTGAAATTTGTGTGGAAGCATCCTCAGGTAGTGTAGATTCAAAGTTGTGAAAATAATAACACCCCAGGAGTAGGGTGGGGCCACAATGGATTGGGGGGGGGGGTTGAAGGTTTTACATAGGAATATGTAGAGGAAATCTTTTAAAATCTTCTTCTCAGAAACTAATCAGCCAGATGATTCTTTATAATTGTTAAGACTTTGGCCCCAGGACAATTCTTTGGCCTCACAAGAAGGTTCAGAGTTTGATGTAGGTTTATAACCCATATATAAAAACAATTGTTATAAGGATCTTTTTGAGAACTGCAATACTCAACATGTGATATGACTATAAAATCATCCTGTTAGAAAAGGGACTAATGATTATAAACATAAGACTATCCATGGGGGGGGGTGGATTTTATTTATACAGGATCTACATGTATTATTGTACATTGTCCAGATAGTTTGTATTATGACTTCATTAAGCTGATTTTATCATACCTATTGTTCCTCAGGTGAGCAATGTGGCCCATGGGCCTCTTGTTGAAATTTGATTCACAGAAACAATGATATCCCCCTTCAATATATTGTCACTGGTTTTTACAGCTTGGGTCTCATTTGAACGGGCGTCTGGAAATCTTCAGTAACAGAATACGGATGTATGACGAGGGAAGGGACAATCCCCTGAGCCCACCGCCGTCCTCCGTGTGTCCCAGCACTGGCTGCATTCCATGTTTAGGAGAACCAATCTCATACCCTTACATATACCAACCTGGAGACATCATCATCAACGGAGTATTCTCTGCTCACTTCCCTGGCGCCGAGGCCGTTCGATGTGGACTTTTCTTTGGAGACTCCAGATCAGGGACGATAATGTCGGAAGCAATGCTATATGCCATTCAGCAAGTAAATAGCAAAGGTATACTAAAAAACGTGAGGCTCGGCGGGCTTGGTTTTGATGATTGCATGAGTCCTGTGCTTGGAAAGTTACTTGTTACAGAGGTTCACCAACGTAGACGTACCATTGTGGATTCTTCTAAAAATAATACATTAAACCCAAACACAATTGACGCCTACATGGGAGCAGAGGCGCTCTTCAACACCCTTCCATTAGCATCTCTAATGAATGATCTGGAAAGACCACTTTTGGGATATTTCGCTTCATCAACCAAACTCCAGGAATATCCATATTACCGGTATATTTTCCCATCGAGTTACTACACTTTGAAAGCAGTGGTTCTTATGTTGAAAAGACTAGGATGGAACTATGTCCAGGTTGTTCAAAGCAATGATGAGTACCATGACATAGCCTTCAAAGATTTCAAAATGCTGGCAGCAGAGGAAGGAATATGTGTCGTTTCTCGCTTTTCTTTTGGGGAAGATGGCGATATGATGGACGCATTCAACAATCTCAAGCATGACATGAATGTCAGACCAGTGTTTATTCTGGCGAACAGCACGGATTTACGGAGCTTTTTGACCACCGTTAAAACAAGTAGTGGTGGTGGCATGTTTCACTTTTTCTCACACTTGACAGAAAATCAACACGTGACGGGCATTGAAGACATTGCAGATGGGTTGTGGACAGTCCATGCCGATCCATTAGATATGAGCGGCTTCATCCAACATCTTAGCGGCCTTCAACCTCTGACATACACCACAAACCCTTGGTTCAAAGAATTATACGAGCATGCATATAGTTGCTCTTTGGATGCCTCAAATATGAGATCCTATCAGACGGTATGCGCTGATTCCAATCTGAATCCAATCACGAACAAGCTCAATACCATTGCTGTCACTCAGGCTGTGTTCCCAGTCGTGGCAGCAGTACATGCCGCTGCTTATGCTATAGACGAGACTCTTAAACACTACTGTGGGCCGGGTTATAGTGGGATCTGCAGCAACTTCCAGACTGCTGCTAACAAAGGCCAGGTTCTGCTACAGAAGCTCGATGAAGTTACATTTGAAGTCGAGCCAGGAAAAGTATTCAGGATGAAAGATGAAAGTGCTAATTTTCTTATCAAATACCACAATTTCAAAAATGGGGGATTTGTGGAGGTAACTATTTCTTCTTTTTAACTTTAAAAAATATGTACATGTAATTACATGTATTTGTCTGATATGTCAAATGATTTCCATCATATAAAAGTTGCTCAATTTCTTTTGTCACATCTTTATTTTACAGTATAATTTACGAGTATACGATAATATCATAATATCATATTCTTGATTAAAGATTAAGAACCTAAATGCAACCATTTACAATTTAGGTTGGCAGTTACAATTTTGAAACCAACGATTTGTCAATCCAAACTGGACAAATTTTAATCTACGGAGGGGTGCTCGCTACCACCATCACACCACATTGTACTGAAGTTTGCACCACATGTCTGTACATGTTCAACAACCAGGACTACATGTATATTCCCGGAGACGTCATGATTCCGGCGATTTTCGATGTTCACTATCCAGGTTCTCTGCCTTACGTTTGCGGACACTTTCGCTACAAGAATGGCTTCCAAAACACGGAAGCTTTCAAATTTGCCATTGAGAGAATCAACTCTAGAAATGCTTCCGTCAAGCTTAATCCTGGCGTCAAGTTAGGTGGAATTGGTTTTGATGGATGCATGGATGACCATAGAGCTTCAACAATTCTATCAGGATTATATGCTGGAGTATATCCTTTAGACAATGGCCGTTTCACAATACCGCTGCAAAAGTTCACACATTGGCTGACCTATAGTAATAGTTTAACGATCGGGTCAGCAGGGTACCAGATGCATGTGGTAACACCCGGAGCAACTAGCCCAGTTCTAGATGATAAAACCGAGTTCAAAAACTTCTTCAGAACAATACCATCAGATAGTATGATTGTGAAAGCAATGGCTCAAACAGCGAAGCTACTAAGATTTGAATACATTATTACCCTGAACGCTCCAGAAAAGGGTGCCCGAGATTCGCTTGATAAATTCCGGGAATATCTTAAAGCCGAGGGTATATGCATCGGTGCTTCATATGAGTTTGTAACCGACGGTACAATGGAACAACTAATTCAGTATATCGTGTCTTCCACTAGCCGAGTCGTGGCCGTTTTTGCTGATCCAGATCGTTACATTGAGGATCTGCTGAAAGCGAAAATCACTAACAATGCTGCATCCAATATCATCTTTATGGCCAATAGAGTTTGGTCTAATCCAATGATTTCAAATGTTCCGTTAAATTTGTTAGCTTACGCCGAACGGACTTTGATGTTTGGCATGTCACAGTCACCCATATCTGAATTCAGAAACTACCTTAGCACCAAATATCCTAACACCTATACAGACAACCCTTGGTTCTACGACTTTTACCAGCATTTCTTCAAATGTAACCTTGGGGGTAACTGGAAATACCCAGCACCATGTGTAAACCCAAATGGTAGACCCATCATTTCATGTAAGTAAATGGTTTTCTTTGCATTATTATAAAAATTGGTATATGATTTACCCGTAATGTACTTGTTAAAAAAGGTGGAATTTCCTGAGTTAGTGAGTTTTATGTTTGTTTCAGCATCTGTTGACTTTGTGGAAGATTACACTGTTTTGCCAACAATTCACGCCGTCGAAGCCATTGCTCATGGCGTCCATGAAACTCTTCAATTAAAATGTGGAGCCAATTATGATTCTGTCTGCTCAAAGTAAGACTATCAGATGGAAATTTTAAGCATAAAATATATTGTATTTCTAAAGAATTTTTTAGATACCGGTATCTAAAGCCATCTTATTGGGTTGTCTAATAGCTTTGCATTATGATTTGGGTTTTAGTTTTGATGAATCGGATTAAATAAAGAAAGGACTTTTTTTTCCAGATATCTGACGGATGTTGACACAAATAGTGTGATTAACAGGTTCATGGACGAATTAATATACACGGACATTCTCAATGAAGCTTTCCGTTTCTATGAAAGAGAGATTCAAAAGAACATGAAAGTTTTTATAATGAATAACTACTTGCCAAATCAGGTAAGAATATGTCAATTTACCTATCATTTTTGTTCAGAATGATAGCCAACATTTTATTTTCATGATTTATTTATGTTGATTGATGTTGATTTTTTTTAGCAAGGGACATTTGACAACGAGACTGTACGACTTGATGCAACTTTCCCTATCCAGAATTATGCAAACATTCCCTCCAATTGTGTCGGAGATTGTGCAGTATGCTACGACAAAGACACCGGAGCAGAAAAGTTCACATATTTTCCTGCAGACATTATGTTGATAGGTAAAAATATATTCAAGCTTTTACTTATGTGAATTTAGTATGACTGTCAGGAATTACAAAAACGATTATATTTTAATAGAATTTTTATTCCGTTAAAATGATACTTTGAATTTAGCTCCAAATATTATTAAAAAAAATTGTAAAATAGATTTCAAACAATCTTTACTAATTTTCAGGTCTATTTGACGTTCACAAGAAAGGCCCGACCCCGTACACTTGTGGAGAGATTAACCATAGACACGGCGTCCAGCTAGTGGAAGCCTTCCATTATGCCATTGATTATGTCAACAGCAGAGAGGACATTCTTCCAAGGGTCACTCTTGGGGGTATTGCATTAGACGTTTGTGAAAGTCCCGAAAGAGCAGGAAATCTTGTTGCAAACATACATAGCAAAAATCTTGAACTGAAAAACAACGGCTTCGTGTTAGATCCCGCTAGATTTGATGCATATATCGGAACTATCGAAAGCGAGTCTTCAATTCGTGTTGCAGATGTTCTGAATTCTCTAAGCATACCGCAAATAAGTTACGGCGCCACAACGCTTAAGTTGATGGACCAAAGAAAATACCGTTATTTCATTAGAACTGTTCCAGCAGACGACAAGCAAGCTCGGGCGATTGTTTCGTATTTAAAACGATTTGAGCTTTTCCATGTTCAAGTTATTCATTCTTTT
The DNA here is from genome assembly GCF_963853765.1 of Magallana gigas. NCBI lineage: Eukaryota > Metazoa > Mollusca > Bivalvia > Ostreida > Ostreidae > Magallana > Magallana gigas. The sequence goes on along the minus strand of NC_088855.1, from coordinate 26,543,388 downwards.
GACAGTGTTGGAGAATTTGGTCGCGAAGAATTTTCACGTTTGGCCTTTTTAAATAAGATTTGCATTGCCCAAAATATCACAGTTGGTCGAACCGGATCGGTGGATGAAACCGAGGCGAAATCTGCCTTGCAGAAACTAAGTAGCATGCTAGACGCAAAGGTTGTTATTCTTTTTGTTGATGACCCAAGACCATTCTTAAAGGTTATTGAAAATGACTATTACATCAGAAATACGTTTAGGTTTATCGGCACAGACAAGTGGGGCGAAGATCCAGATATATGGGAAGGCCTAGAGAACATGAAACGTAATCAAACTGCGGTGACATTTGATATTGAAACTGCTGATCTTCCACTCTTTGACAGATACCTAGAAGATAAAACTCCAGATACTTATACCTTTAATCCCTGGTTTAATGAATATTATGAACTTGTTTACAACTGTTCTTTGTCGGGTGGTGGAAACGAACCAGCTTGTCCTCAAAGAAAATATGGACTACCACGCGCCAAAGATTATGTTCAAGACCGCTATGTTCTTTATGTTGTCAATGCAGTTTTATCAGCAGCTATGGGAGCTCAAAAAGCTATCGAAAAAATCTGCCCTCCAAACACGCTAGGCGTATGCAATCTTTTCCGAACCAGCGGTGAAAGACGCCAAGAGATACTTAATGGTGCAAAGCAGGTGCAATTTATAGATGCCACTAAGCAGCCCTTCTTTTTCACAGAAACTGGACAAAGTGACCGTGGTTATCATATATGGGAACCTCTTGAAAGGCCAGAACTACCAGGCACATATTATCTTGAAGATGTACGTATTCTAATCTTGGTTTTTCTTCTTACATTTTGGAACTAGTTGCAAACTAAATACTAAAGGTATATGATTTTTTGATAATTTATATAAAAAATTTGCAAGTTTATCACCGAAAAAATTAAACTTTTGATTATATTTTTTCAGGTTGGAAGCTACAACGATACTGATTATTTGAAAATAGACGCAAGATATGACCCCAAGTGGTATGCTCCTTGCGAGGGAGTTGCGTCTTGCACCTGCCCTTTCCCCGAGTATCAGCCTTCCAGGTACATGCTCAACGCCTCCGACAACCAGCTAAATGTCGTGTACTTGTCAGATATTCACGAATCTGATCCCAATAATCCTTACACTTGTGGAAAGATAGACACTGGAGGAAATTTCCAGAATCTGATGGCATTCTTTTATGCCCTGAACGTTGTCAACCAGTATGTAAACCTCCCAGCCACCCTTAAGCTTGGCGGTCTGGCATTAGACACATGCTCAACCCCAGGTAGAATAGGACAGGATTTATATAGTTTACTCAGTGGCGAAGGACTTTGTGGTGAGGAGGGAGTTGGCCAGGTAGTAGATCCATCGACCATCATTGTGCAGTTGGCCAAGAACTCTCAAAATGCTATCGCAGCCAGTAGTATTTTGTCTCCTTTGAAAATTACTAGCATGAGTCAAAGTGCAACTGCTGTGGAACTCAGCGATAAAACCATCCACAATTACTTCCTCCGAACTGTCCCTCCCGACAATATTCAAGCAGTTGCTATGGCGGAAGTCATCAAACAGTTTGGATGGGATTACATATCGGCCGTCTATACGGAGAACCCCTATGGAAAATCTGCTATTAAAACTTTCCTCGAAAATACATCCGCAAACAAAAAAACTTGTACTACTCTTACATTATCCATGAAGACGGATGCCACATTAGCCGATGCTAAAACGGTCATTGACAATCTGAACCAGAGAGTTGGTGCTAGGGTTATTGTTCTGTTTGTAACAGCCAGTCACGCTAGACTTCTATTGCAAGCGACTTCAGAAAAAGGTCTGAACCAACGATTCATCTGGTTTGGGAGCGACACGTGGGCTAATGATATGTCTGTTGTTAAAGGCTATGAAGATGTTGCACAGGGTGCCCTAACTATTCAAATCAAATCCGAAGTCATCAACAGCTTTAAAGAATTTCTCCAGACTCTTACTTTCCAAAATCGCCACGGTTTGCCAACCGATTGGTTTGAAGATATTTACCAAACAATGCACCAATGTAGAATTCTCACTAGCGCTGTTAGAAAAACCTACACAAATATATGCACCGGGAACGAGAAAATCACAGATGCAATGATACCTCAGGATCCATATGTACTTCACACCATCATATCCGTGTTTATGATTGCACAAGGATTAAACCGCATTGAAGCCTGTAAGTCATCAAACTTGGGAATTTCTTCTTGCCTGTCTCTTCAAGATGATAAATTGGATCTTATTTTCAAAGGAATCTCTGATGCTCAGTATCGAGTCCTGCCAGATGATTTGGGCGACAAATCCTTCAATTTTAGATTTAATGATGATGGATATGGAGACGTTGGCTATAATATTCTTAACTTTCACAGAGATCCAACGACGGGTCAATTCGTGTATGAACAGGTAAGTTTACAACTTGCATGTAACATTGTTATCATCAGGTGAAAGACTTATTAGAATAACTGTATTTAGGGTTTTTTAATACATGCAATATTAAATGTAGGTATGTGAATTGTGATTGTTTATAAAGTATGTATAAATATGATTTCTTTCTCTTCAGATTGGTAGTTACCAGCAGGAACTGGTCCTCCAGAAGACTCGCTACCAGGCCTTTAGCTTTGCTCTATCCCGGGCTCCACCTTCTTCTTTGTGTCCCATCGGAGGTCGATGCGTCTGTCAAAACGCAGACGGAACAACGTACTTCCAGGAGCACGAGGGAACGCCAGGTGTGTCCTACTACAAACTAGACGACGGAAGCTACGTCAATGCCCAGACAGGACAAATAATCCAAGTAGAGAGTGCCCCTGAAATCGACGATAGATTTAGGGATATATGGGGCATTATTGTGGCAACCTTGGCTGGTATTGGTGTGTTTGCTTCTCTTTGCATCTTCATATACTTACTGGTCAACTACCCATTCAAGAGTGGAACAACAGTATTGGGTTTCATGTTGTCCTTTGGAATTGTTTTAGTGTACGCTATGGTGTTTGCTTTCATTGTACACGCCACTGAAGAAGTATGCGGTCTCCGAAGATTCTGTCTAGGGCTTGTCTATGCAATCTGTTACAGTGCCTTGTTTATTAAGGTTGTGGACTGTTGGCGAAACAAAGAGAAGGAAGTCGAATATTCTAATTCTTACAAAAAGCTCGGCAAACCTTTGGGTCTCTTCTTTGTTGCATGCTTACTAGTGCTGATTCAGTGCTTGATAAATGCTGAGTGGTTGATCCTGGAAGAACCAAAAATGGAGCGCGTCATATACAACAACATGCTCTGGCCGCGTTGTACGCCCGACGACTTCTACGACGAAGGTCTTGTTCTGTCTCTTGTGTATATAATGGTCATCATAAGTCTCAGTGTCATTCTTGGTATCCTGTCATGGAGATCGATCAAAAACCACAGGGAGGTGCGATGGATTCTGGGAATCTTCGCTTTGGGCATTCCAGTTTGGGTCGTTTCTTGTATTGTTGCCACGCTGGGAGAATACAAAATGCGTGATCCTGCCATTGCTATAGGTTTGCTGATGAACGCCACTATTATGTTTGTATTAGGTCCACTGCGCAGAGTATATCTCCTCAATAGTTTTGATACCAAACTGGAGCGGGAGTCCCAAGTAGACGATAGAAGTATTCGAGGTAATTCGAATTTATGATGATAAGACATTTTCTCGTATTCACAGCACTGATAAAGAACTTATAATTATCACCACTTTGACCATTTCAGGTTCAGTGTATGGCAGACAATACGACAATGTTGGTATGCTTCATGATACCAACTCTGTTCGAGGAAGCATGAATGCCCAGGAACAAATGTACTATCCAGAGAGAAATTGTGAGTGAATGGCGTGGTATGAAATTATTTTTTCTTCATTAATTAAAACTTTAATTTATATCTAAATCTGACATTTATTATTGTTTTTTCAGTGCCATATTGAGAATCAGTTTGCTCCAAAGAAGAACTAGACCTGAATGGATATCAAAATGTGCAGACGGAATGTTTTAGAACATCTAGAGCTTTCCGTTGTGTCTTGCCGAAATTTTCTCATGTACAATATTTAGTGGTGCTTCTTTGCACTCGTAAACAGTGATCTTTTCGTATATTTAACTCTTATACAAAGGACATACAAGTACCTCTCATTGCGATATTCGTCAGGTGATTGTCCACTGCAGAAAATTAAGATTATGTAAAACCGTCAACTTTTTAATGCTTCGAGTTTCTAAGTGCTGAAAAGGGGAATTGTTTCTTATTGTGAGTAAGTGTATGTGGTAAATGAATAACTAGATAATGAATAGCACGCATTAAGATTGTGTATATACTTTCATTGCTACATCGCGTATGAGTGCTGAGAGAAATGATATTTATCTGCATTATTTTTGTATATCGTTGTTTATGAATTTTGATATTTTAAATATAGAATTTTGTATATTTTGTAATCAGTTGCTATGGTTTTTTTAATGCTTGGAGGAGGATACTGATTGGAATTCTTTTACGAGTGTGGTTTTCTTTTGGAGGGTGGGGAACTTGAACGATCTATCGTTTTGTTGAGTACTTACTGTCGGCCTATCTAAAAACTGAAAGAAAATTACACAAAGTTTGGTTTTAAACACTGGATATTAAAAACTGCAATATCAACTGTTTCACTTATCAAGAGGCCCATGGGTCATATTGCATACCTGAGCAACAATAGATATAATAAAATCAGTTTTATGGAGCCATATACAAAATATCTGGTCGATGTCGTAGAATACATTCTGTATAAAAAGATTTTCAAAGGTTTTATCCCTAAACATATGAAAGCGGCCCCTTTTATACAATGAATTATATACTTTTTTTAATATGTCAAATCAAGGGTAAAAAATATGACACATTCTGATTAGTCTTGATAGTTTGGATCGTTTTTAAGCTCATCGAGACGAAATCAAGGGGAGCATATGCTACACCCCCGGCGTCGTCGTCCGGACCTGGTTAAAGTTTTTGTTACAGGTCCTGTATCTAAGTAATTATTTGTCCTATCTTCACCAAACTTGCATGGATGATGCATCTAGACCTCCTAATGGACTATTAATGTATTATTTTATCACATGATACTGTTACATATGATATTGCAATACATAATATTGTATCATTAATCATTGTATCATACGATATTGTAAAATATGATATTGGTTTATATAATATAATTATTATTAAATCACAATAAATTGTACTATATGATATTGTAATATATAATATTGTATCATATGATACATGATATTTAATATGATATGATATCATATTATATGATGTTTTATCAAATTATATTGTATCATATGATACAATATCATATCATACGATATTGTAAAATATGATATTGGTTTATATAATATAATTATTATTAAATCACAATAAATTGTACTATATGATATTGTAATATATAATATTGTATCATATGATACATGATATTTAATATGATATGATATCATATTATATGATGTTTTATCAAATTATATTGTATCATATGATACAATATCATATTATGTATGAAATATGATATAGTATCATACAATACAATATCATGCTTTATCATGCAATATGATATCATGATGTACAATATTGTGATGTATTATTTGATATGATATTTTGTTATACTTTCATGTTAAATACTGAAATCTGATTGGTTAAGACGCAGTTAATAATATTTACTATTACCCTCAGCGTTAGCAACGCACTTGGCAACGGGTAACATTAAAAAATGTTACATGCGCGAAAATTATGCGCGTACGGTTCGCTGTAGAATTCACGTTATTCCTATATAAAAGCAGTAAAATTTTCTTAAAATTTTTAAAAAAGACATTCAGTATAACAAAATAAATAGTGCCTGTTTGGGAGGATAACAGTTGAAATTGACACCCCTCGAAAACCATTGTCAACCTCCGCTTCGCGTCGGTTGACAATGGTTTTCTCGGGGTGTCAATTTCAACTGTTACCCTCCCAAACAGGCACTATTTATATAGTATCATATAATACTATATTGTATCATGTATTATGATATTGTATTATGTGATCAAATACAATAAACCAAAACACAATACAATGTCATATCATGTTTTACACTATTGTGTGTCAAGTTTAGTTGAAATTGGCCCAGTGGTTCTTTGAGAAGTCGAAAGTGTAAAAGTTGACAAACAGACAGACAGACGAAAAAGTGATCAAAAGTGATCAGAAAAGCTCACGTGAGCTTTGAGCTAGGGTGAACTAAAAACGATCTCACTTGGAAATTTGTTTTTTTCATATTTATCCGAGCGCCTTACAATCAAGTTTCACTGTCAATAACTATCTAAAACATGATTTTCCATGAAGACATCGAAGCTGTACCTAATGAATACTGAATTTATTTGAGATAACAAGAAAATGAAATGGTACGTTATAAAAAGTACATCGCTTTATGTCTAGTCTTATAACATTTATTTAGTCATACTAACTGGCAGCGTAACATTGTTGACACTGATGACAATCGATACAGTCATATATGTACACTGTACCAGACAATCTGCTTACGGGGATATTAGCGGTCTTGGATATGTTACAAGACCTCTTTTGGTCTCAGAAGGATAGCTTTTTATAGAAATTGGTATCTTATACCGGAAGTATGATCCTGGCAATGGAAAAGCATCTTCCCTACAAGCAATAATACCCGGAAGCGAACGCAGAACTGTTTTCCAATATTGTCATGATATCGAAGCTGCTGCAGAAGACACTAGCCCGCGTTCGACAAAAAACTATATTACAGGCTGACACTAGAACCTACATAGCTGGCTGTGAAAAGTGTTTTAAGAGAAAGAGTCCACAGATGAGAAAGAGAGCGCCAATGAAACTTGTAAAGAGTGGAAATACAATGGACAGAATTGCAACAGTTACTGACATCTTGGGTGAACTTTCATTGACAGAAAAGGGCAATAGCTGTATATTCTAGTCATTTCCGTCCTTTTTTCCTAAATGGACGGAAAGCTTTGCCATGCCAAATAAGGAAGCCTCAACCGTTGCACATCCAAATATAAAATTACGTTTCCTAGCTAGTGTCTTTGTGCGATATAACATTATGAACTACATGAATAAAATTGGCGAATTACAATTAAAATTACAAGATTTAACAAACAATATTTACACCTTCAAATGTTTTCCCTTATATATACACTGCGCAATCCACTGTTATGTCTGCATAACATCATTATGGGCCAAGAGGTCAAAGTAGCGCCTTCGGGCTTTATTGGATTTGATCACGCCCCGACCAAAATTATCATCTCATAATACTCAAAGAATGATTCCTTATTCCTTATTTGAATACTGCTAATGAGCACTGTTCTGTGATTAATGTTAAGCTGGACAAAGCAAGGAAAAAATGAAGATAGTCTTCACATGTGTGACCACAATTAGATTACCCGTTGAAGTGTCACTTAAATGTTGGTTAATTAAAAAGATGAGCTTTTAAATTACTGGATTTATTTCGAGGTTGACAATGACAATGAACTTTATTCTCAATAAACTGTGTTTACAGTGTAGAGAAGATATATACAACATTGTGAAGAAAGATTAGTACATGTACATTAACCAAGAGAGCTAACTCTCTCAATAATTGTATTTATAAATTTACAAATCTTGATAAGTTGTTTTTTGTTTGATACATTAAACATTGCTTCAAATTTTAAAACATTTGGGTTTGATATATAATATTTTGGTAAATACATGTTTTTAGCATCAGTTATACAAAGATCAGAACAATTAAACAAATAGTGGAATCCATCTCCAATTTCATTACAAGTACATAATTTGCAAGTTCTATTCTCTCTTGGAATATTGAACCATCTTCCTGTCTCAATAGGTAGTTTTGAGTTACCAGTTCTAAAAATACAGTATTTCTTCCATAGTTTTGTTGGCAAATTCAAAAAATATTCCTCAAAAGCCAATAATTTTTTAAACAATCTGTAATTTATACTTTTTGGTGAATTTTGAACATCACTATACCATGTTTGTTTGAACTGATCTAATAGTATGCTGCGAACTTTCGTTTTTAACCAAGGAATATTTATAGAATTTTCTTGCCATAAATAGGACAATCCACAATTATTTAAAATGTTCTTTACAAATTCACACCATGGATTCTTATAGTTTTTGAGTATATGAAAAAGTTTTGAAGATAACTTAGAATTCTGGGAATTAATCAATTTACCCCAAAATGAAATCATTCTAACTTTAATATTAATAATAAGTGGATACCTTCCAAGTTCACCATGCACCATATAGTTTGGTGTTGAGGAACTCAGATTTAATATATTTTTACAGAACTTAAGATGAAGTTTCTCAATAAGCTTTGTTCTTTGGAAACCCCATACTTCACAGCTGTATAAAAATATTGGCTGGACAATTTTATCAAACATGTCTAATTTACAGTCAATTGCTAAATTATGCTTTCTACATTTACCAATACAACTAAACATGGCTTTAATAGCCTTTTCATGTAGATCATTAAAATTTAAATTGAATGAATTGCTTTTACAAAATGTAACACCTAAATACTTAAAATTGTTAACTATTTCCAAATGTGAGCCTTCAAAAGTAAATTGGTTACTGCCTTTACCTCTACCAAATATGACCACTTTGGTTTTTTTACTATTGACCTTAAGATGCCAGTTTTTACAGTATTCAGAAAAAGTATTCAAAAGGTATTGGAATTCTTTAGGGTTTTCAGACAATAAGATGGTATCATCAGCATACAGTAGAACAAAAAGACTTAAATAAAGATTAAGATCTTTTCTAATCTTGTTGGAGAGTTAACATTATTTACATGGAGATATTCTTCTAGGTCGTTTAAATACAGTGAACATTAAAAAGGTGACAAATTTTCCCCTTGTCTTACTCCAACAGTACATTCAAAAAAGTCAGAACATCTTCCATTGACCAGTACTTTTGACTTTATACCTTTATACATATTTGTGATAATTTTAAAAAATTTTCCATCAATATTATTCAATAAAACCTTGTTCCATAACCTGATATGCCAGACAGAATCAAATGCTTTTTTTTAAATCTATGAAAGCACAATACAATTTCATTTTGTGTATTTTGAAAAGTTCTATAAGGAGAATATAATGAAAAAATATGGTCAGCAGTGCTGTAACCTTTACGAAAACCAGCCTGATTTTCTAAAAATAAGTTGAACTCTATCTGCATAATTATTAAGTCTTTCATTAATTATAGCAGTAAACAATTTTCCCAAACAGCTCAATAGTGGAATAGGTCTATAGTTCTGTGGATCCTTGTTATCTCCCTAATTTTTATACACTGGAATAATATTACCACAAATCCACTGTGTAGGTATCACGCCAGAATCAAATATTTTGTTAAATAATACAACATATAAGTTCAACATACAGTCATGTGTACATGTACTTTTAATATATTCATTAAATATTCTATCATCTCCACATGCCTTGTTATTCTTCAGCATGTTAATACTTTTGAGCAAGATTTTCTTTGCAATTTCCATAATTGTAAACTTTAGAATTTTTTGCTAATTCTACTGATTGCTTTTTAAGGACATTTTTGAAAGATGAAAAGGACTCAATACATTTTTTTCCAATGATAAATTAGTCCATAGCCGAATAGTTGATGACGAGAGGCTGTTAAAATATGCAACTGTCCTAGACTGTGGTATAATGAAGTTAAAGTTACCAACATTACGAAGATTTTATCCATGCTGTGGTGGTTTGAAAGGCAGGGTCAAATCTTGTAAATATACAGGAGCTATCCCATAAACAATCTTGAATAATGAAAGTTTTTGTTTTTCCCTTCTCGTATGTAATGGTTCCCACCCAAACTCTGAATACAAAGCAGTCCTAGATGAGTTTTCCGAAGACCTGTAATTATTCTACCTGCTTCTATCTGGACATTTTCTAAGAGATTTTAATTTTCTTGTGAGCAATTTTTCCATACAATACTACCATACTCCAGAATTGGTCGAATGAAAGCAAAATAAATCTTAATTAATGCAAGATTTTACCGTGGAAAAGCTTTTTCATATATATTATTTATATGACATGACCATCTAGCATCACTTTGAAAGATAAGACCAAGATGACAACGGGCTTTAGATTCATCAATAATACTACCGTTGAAACCAAAATGACCCTGAGGATGATTATTTGACCCTCATGAAAAATTTATATTACAAGTTTTGTAAGGGTTGAAATCCACAGCGCATGTGGCAGACCCTGTATCAATTTTATCAAGATCAGCCGTAAATGAAAATGCTACTGCGTTAACATCATTATCTACAACAATAAACAAAGTGGTATCATCCGCAAACAATCTTGTATTATTAACCAGATTATTAGATATGTCATTAATATAAAGGATAAATAAAAAAGGACCTAAAACAGAGCCTTGTAGGACTCCTGCTGTAATAGGTCTAAAATTTGAATGAAAACCATCTAGTACTACTATTTGGACTCTATCATATTTAAATAGTTATCAATCCATTTCAACATATTACCATTTATCCCACAAGACTCAAACTTAAAGAGCAGGCCTTTGTGCCATACTTAATCAAAGGCCTTTGAAATATTACAAAAGATAAACCTGACATCTTTACCTTAATCTAAGTTTTATATTATGGTATTATAAATTTCCACTAACTGGTTGACAGTTGAATCATTAGGTTGAAATCCTGATTGATTTTTTGTTATGATATCATTTTCTAAGATAAAGTTGTACAAATATTTAAAAATGATTTTTCCATAATTTTGCAAACTGAACTGGTCAGGGATATTGGTCTATCCTTATTGACTAGATCTGGACTACCTTTGCCTTTGTAAACCGGTGTAACATTGGCCTGTTTCCATGTGTTTGGCAGGCATTTTAATTCAAGTGTGTTATTAAAAAAGTTTTACAAGTGGTTTGCATAAACACAATGATGTATTATGTATGATGTACTTGCTTACGTATTTCATTATGTTTTTGTTTTGTGTCTTTCGGGCGGGGTATTTCTTTTTAAAATAAAATATTAGGGCCTGTCACACTGATTTCCCCAACCACCCCTCCCCTACTTACACACCGTGAAGAAATTTAACGTTTTATTACATAAGTTATTTAGTTTAGGTGGTAGTTAGTAAGATTATGTAATTCTTTGCAAAATTAATTTGTATTTTTTCTTTTTAGAAATATTGATTTATCATCAAAGCAAACTGAACCGATAACAATATTTTTGACATCATTAACATGCGCGGATCTAGAGGGGGGCCGACCCCCCCCCCCTTTGGAAAATGAAAATTTATTAAATTTACATAGTAACATTATCGCCAATATACCTCGGGCAAATACATAATTATATCTATTTGATGATTTTGGGAATAATTTATTTCCTTGGTATGAATTGTTTTGGAGCGGTATGAATTTCATGATTTTGGCAATATCTTTATTTTCCTAGGTATGATTTTTCTTGGAGTTATAGGTACACTATGTTACCCCCCCCCCCCTTACGGATTAGGAATTTCATGATTTGGGGCTTGACAAGATTTCTGATGATTAGTGTAGCCCCCCCCCTCCTCTTTCAATTTGCTTCCGACGCCACTGCTTCGGACCCCCCCCCCCCCCTGAAAAATTTTTTTTGATCTGCTCATGATTAACATGTATTTCAAAGTGAGTTTTCAAACACCTCCATACCTCTAAAAATGATAATTTTGCTTTAATCGATGAAAGAATGAAAAATAATTTGATCAAATTATTTGCAACAAGTTAACATGATTCAAACAGATTAAAAACAAAATGACAACGTCTTTTTATAAATGAAATTACTTTAAAAATAAAGTTCTTTTCAATCGCACGTTTAAAGGCAGCAATACCGGTTAATTATTCAATAATATACCCTTATAATAAGGCCTGCTTATTGGTCTGTGCGATTATTATGCAAATTAGATCGATATTGTCAATGAACACAGTCCCGTCTATTTTTATCCACCTTGTGCGTGAAACTGGTCGGACAGGTTTTTCGAGTCTCGCACCATTGAGCATAGTATTTTAATGCATAGGCGGGCCATTCTCTAGATTTATTACTGTCCGACTACGATAATGACCGAGACTTCAAAATTTTGGGTTACCTGAATACAGGTATTTCAATACAATAGTAGTTTACTTTTCAATAGACTTATAAGGTGTGTATTTTTAGAACGCCGGTCTGGGTTGGGTTAAATCTTGTTGTTGCCTCCAAGAAATTGGTTCACTGGGATATTCCAGGATTTCGGAGTCGGTATAAACTGGGAACGGGGAAAGAACTTGGCCCCGTAGCTGAAAAAGGTACGTTCTAGCCAGCTTAATTAATTCTCTTATGAATAATTTTCCGTTAATGCCAAACGTGGAACCCAAAGACATGTGTATTAAATGAATGAAATGTCTTCTGCATGCTACTGTTTTGTTGATGAAATGAACAGTTTACCGTCATTAGTTGATACTAGTTACTCTATCAGATATTGTTATTTATGCACTGATTAAAGTGAAATATGTCGTGTATGAATATTATTTTTATTTTTCTAATGAGAGTTTGCAAATGGGGCACCACCCTATGACTTATTTTAAAAATCAAAATGATGAACTTTGAAAACATTCAAGAAACCAATCCCGCTTCATTAAAACTAAACTGAAAGATTGAAAGTCGTTACACTTATGCATACATATATTTTGCATATTGGCTAACATTGAATAATGGAATGCAGAGAAAAAATGACGTTGCCATTCAAAGTGACAGGGCTTTTGATATTTCTTGTATTTGTATAAACCCTATAAATACTTGTACAAAGTGTGGATGAGGTTTGTATTTTGTCTACGTGTAGGGCGGTATGCACCATGTTATTGCTAAAATTGGTTATGTTGTCTATGAAACTGCTGAAGCAGTGAAAATGAAAGGAGCACAAGATGTTGTATTCAACGCCCATGATATCCGCCTTTCTTCCTGCTAATTGAAAAACAGAGAGAGAGAGAGAGAGAGAGAGAGAGAGAGAGAGAGAGAGAGAGAGAGAGAGAGAGAGAGAGAGAGAGGAGAGGGTGGCAAAGGGGGGGGGGTTGGGGTTGGGGTTGGGGTGGTGCTATGGTTCTTAGGTATAAGTGAAATGGCTTAAAACAGACTTTTCTTTGTGTCAAATAAGTATGCTTCGTTTATTTAAAGCAACAAACACGCTTTTGAAAGTCCGAAAAATTACGCAAGAAACTGTTTTTTTTAACGTTATGTACTATTGCAGTCCTGATTCTGGATGTCGATGGGTTTTTAATTACCATGATTAATACCAAAGATACATTTAAGTTTGAAAGTTGAAATGTTTTTATTTTTTTAACAATTGTTAACACAGAGTATCGTGATCTTTGAATTCTAAACTTTGATATTACATTTTCCTGCTTCTTAAACTACTATAATTATGTATACTTTGTATTTCCAATAGGCAGTTTAGTAGTATATATTCAATAGGAATAATTTCTACAATCGACAACAGAAAATGAAGATATTTTTCTCTAGAAAGCTGTAGTTCTTTTTAGATTTGTTTCTTCTCCTTATTTTGAAAATAATAACTAGTGGTTTACTAGCTTTGAAATTGTAAAGACATTTCTTGTGAAGCATCAGTCAAGCTATCGTTCAGACTATAATAGCCTTACTTTTCTTACATAGCCTCAAAACAACCCAACAAATGTATACTCTGTTAATGCACTACGTTTTAGTAATTTTTCCAGTGGCCGATCCAGGTTTTTTTCGGGGGTGGGGCGGGTCCAAAAAGTATGTATTTTATAAATATATAGATTCCGGTGGTGGATCCGGACCTTTTAACCACCCCTCCCCCTCCGCGCTGAAGGTCTACCGTCTCAAAGAAATCATTAAGCATCAAAATTGAATCTGATATTGTAGACCAAATATATGTAGTCACCAAGGCTAGTATGGTACTGTAACTGTAACAGCTGATAAACGATTTTGCTAATAAGTTGGGAACTCTGTTGCATTTACTAATATATCGGTTGACATCTATCAATTTTCGTTTATGTTAAAGGTGGTGTGGGAACCCTTTAGATATCAGTATGGATATGTCAAAAATATAATTATGATTTTAAAATTGTATGGTGGTGCCCCATACATCTAAAAAAAAAAATCGTTCGAAAAGATATCAGATACACATTTTTTGTAGAATAAACAAGATAGTGTTTCCCTCACATAAAATAATAATAATGATGTTCAAATTTTCATATAGTTACCTCACTAAAAGACATAACAATTTAGGACGATATTGTCTGGCATTCAGGTTTTGCATTGCCGAGTATTTGCTTTATAATTCCAGATGAGGCCTCTGTGTGTCGTTTCGTTCCTGGCTATCATATATCAATGTGCGCATGCTCAGAGCACATGTCCAGCCACTGGTGCCGACTGTACATACAACAAGGTAGCCGTAAAGCCAGCAACAAACAATGAACCCAACAGGCATTACTACATAGGCGGTCTGTTCGGTATTCACGAAAGAACCAACGATGCCTACGCATGCGACAATGCTCCGATTCGAGAAGAGGAACTCATCAACTTGGAAGCGTTTCTCTGGGCCATAGATAGATACAAGAGCATTCATTCCAACATTTCCATAGGCGGGGTGGCTTTTGACACTTGCTCTCGTTACCAAAAAACCATAGAAGATATTCTCAGTTTTGAAACTTGCAAAATTAGAGTTTCTGATGTGAACCCACCCACGCCACGAAATCTGTTGGCATACATTGGACCAGGCGACAACTACGACGCCATGTCATCTGCACGACTTCTAAAAGATATGAATAAAACACAGGTTAGCTACGGAGCCTCGACCAATCTGTTATCCAACAAGGGTGAAACTTACGATTTCTTCCTGAGAACTGTTCCCAGTGATGCAATCAACATAAAAGCTTTGAGCACGTTGATAAGTAGTACATTAAATGCAAAGTATGTACAGGTTCTTCACACGAAGGATGACATCGGAATGGCTGAGTACATGAAATTCAAAGAAGAGGCTGCAAGTTCGGGTATTTGCATTGTCTATCATTCTGGTTTTTCTGCAGATCCATCAGCTTCAGAAATCATGACTATAGCTGATGCTGTGTTTGCTAAAGTTAAAACTAGGCATGTTGTTGTTCTGGCTCCGGAATCCCAGGCCAAAAAATTCCTGTCTGAAATGAAAAACAGAAATCCGCAAAAATTTACACAATTAATTTTCTTTGGATCATGGAATCCCAGAGCTATAGAGGGACTTGAAGTAAACGCGTACACTACTAGCCTCCAAAGCCCTTCCAACTATGACACTGATGTAAATAGCTTTTATTTACATTTAGACAATTTGAAGCCTGGAGAAAACTCAAAAAACAGAAAGTGGTACGAAGAATACTTTAGATCCAAAGTAGGTTGCAACAGTTTAAACTGCGACTACACCAATAAAACTATACTTGGTAATTATCAGAAAAGCCCACATGTCCCGTACATTCTTGCTGCGGTAAAAGCAGTTATTCAGGGGGTGAAAAACGGAGCCACCAAGGCATGCACTTCAGGCGACCTCTGTTCCAACTATCTTAACGTTAACAATCGTGGTCAGCAGATCTACACTGGAATAATCAACACCACTGATCTAAGTGTGCCCTACTTTCAAACAAGCGGAAGCATGAAAGGCGATGCTTCCAATTCATTGAGCAATTTGAAAATACTTTTATATGATGCATCAAAAAGTGAATCCATCGAGGTAAGAAACTCATTATAATCTGTTTCGAAAAAGAAAGTTTTTATATTGTAATTTTATAGACTATTTTGTATCTCAGATATTATTCCAAGTATTTTCCTTTTCAGGTTGCAACTTACAACCCCAGCTCAGGTCTGCAATTAGAGAAGACTATAACAGCATACTCATCCTCTTGTCCAAGCTCACCCTGTCTGGAATGCAACGAGTTACCTGTAACAACAACCTCAACAGCCAGTCCGACGTCACGTGTCACCGTTTCCACGACAACAGATCCCACGGAAGGTGGGAAATACGCACTGCTGAGATTTCCTTATAACGAGGAGATGACCGGGATTTTCCCTCCGTCCGGAAGCAGAGATCTATATGATACCAGATTCAAAACTGGTCAAAGATGGATCATTGCTCTGGGTGTTTTGGCTGGATTGGGTGTTTTAGCTGTGCTTATTTTTGAGGTGTATATTCTATACAAGTTGCTTGGAACACGAATTGGGCGACAGTGGCGTACCATGTGGTTAGGCCAGTTGTTATTACTTGGGATTTTCTTGTCTTATTTGACTCTCTTTGCTTTTATTGTCATTCCGACAGATGTCACTTGTGGTATAACGAGATTTGGGGTAGGTTTCTGTTACTCCATTCTTTTTGCTGTCTTGTTAGTCAAACTCATGGTTTTGTTAACATCGAAATCCTCCGACTCCATTCTCGCCGATATGGAATCACCAAACTACCTCAAGGGTATTTACCAATTCTTGATGTTTATGTTTGCTGTTGGTGTTCAAGTTGTAATAAACGTACAGTGGCTCATTCAGGTCCCACCTTATGCCGTCAAAGTCACGGCAAACTACGGAGGAGAGGAGTGGATTTGCAATCATTTTACTTGGCAGGCCAGTATGGGTTGGAACGACATGCAGAACTTCGTCAGAACTCCATTCGAAAACCATCTTCTCTCCCTTCTGTACATAATGTTTTTAATTCTCATGACCACCATTGTTGCCATGAAAGCACATGGAATTATCACAAATCATAGAGAGAGTGTGTTTATTGGGATCGCTGCTGGGTTTTCTATTCCGGTTTGGATTGCTTGGGGCCTCGTTGGAGGATTGAACCGCGACAATGCCTATGCTCACGAGTATGGTGACGCTTGCATTGCATTTGGGCTGTTTGCCACTGCAACCCTTTGTTTGTTTGCTCTCTTTTTGCCCAAAGTACGACAACTCGTCAACATGGGTGTGGAAGGAATTTATCTTGAGGACGACCGTGATACCTACTACGCAGGCTCAGTGGTCATGGCTCCACCAAGCTATAAGAGCAGGCCAAGCTCAATGATATATGTAAATTCAGGAGAGTATTCCAATCCAGTTGTCATTGGCAATGGAGATCCAAGTAAGTTTCGAAAACTTCAAAACATTTATGAATTGGTAAACCGATACATGATTAGGTAATAAGATAGACATGCAACCTCACGAAGTCTCTCCGGTTTTTTTTAGACCACCTAAAGCACCCAGGCAGTATGTACAGTGGTCACAGTGCCCCTGTCTACACCAAACGGAACGATCTAGGGGGCAGCCGGGTCCTACGCGTGACCGGGGATCTTACGGGAAAACACCCCACCGAGCGTAGGCGTCCAGTGTCCGAAATCGGCTACTCGGGATACGCCGGCTCCTATAGGAAAACCAGATCCGAAAGCGGCGGAACACTTAGAAGTTAGTATCCTTGAGTAATGAGAAAGAGTGAGAGGGATAAATAAATAATTGAATGACTTTACCTCTTTTAATTTGTCCTGTATCAAGAAACAGAAAGAGAGGAAGGGAGGAAGAAAGACTGGATTTCAAGAGGGGTGAAAGAATAGATAAATGAATTGACTTATTTTATTAAAAAAACTTAATCTTTTTTTTTCAGAGTCTCGCTCCGAACGTGAATTAGGTGCACTTTGAAGAGAGAAAAGTAAAAAAGAGCTTATTTGGAAAGAAAGAAACATTTTTATGAATCAGCTGCCATAACTCCTAAACTTTGGCATCTTTGAGAAAATGACATAAGTGTAGTTCATTGCCTTAAAAAATCGATCAAATATGCCGAAGGTGTCCGGTTCCAGTGCGTGAAAAATTCAAAATATGACTTGCCAAGTATCCAGTGACATAAAAGATGTCAATTCAACTGTTATTTAAATCTTCTTTCCAGAACTTATACGAGTTCTTTTACAGTTTTCACCTGTAGGGTTTATTTCAATGTGAATGATTAAAAGTTCTTTATTTCAACATAACTACAAGTAACGATTAACTGCATAATATTAAATTGTTAACTCTGTTTGTCTCTGTTGAAGAATCTCATATTTTTTCATATATGGAATTCATTTAAGATCGTTATTCTTGATGTACGATTTTTTTCATTAATGAAAGTGTGTACATGCATATACATGTATTTTGTACATAACAGTTTATATCCTATGTTTGACTGTAACATGTTTACACTGTGTGTGCATTAGTGCTTCTGTGAGGCGAGTGAATGACTGTAAATATTAATTATCTTTTTGTACTCCATCATAAAGTCATTTCTGACTCTGAAAACAAGTCAGACTGATAAAATACAGTGACCAAAATTATAAACCAATTATGATTGATTGTCGAACAATTTGAAACGCGTGATTTCTACTTTGCTTATCAGATTTGCACATTATATGACAATATGTATTAGGTGAGATATAGTATATATTTATATGTAATAAAAATATTTTGTTAAAATGAACAAAATATGTCTCGTATATACTCCACTCAGGTAAACTAACATTTCACAGCAAAGAGGGGTGTTCCAGGCCGATACCCACTACATTATCTCACTTTTCTTTAAACCATCCCGAGTGCAAATTGAAGGAGTTATCTCTTCCAAACTCTGTGCTAGCTGATGATTAATTTCATAAAATTTACCAAATACCTATCCCGCGAATAGCTTTTAAGTGTAGAATTTAGGCTAAGTCGGTTATATAGTTGATTTTTTTCATAATACCATACACCAAAATTTAAATTTTTTAGTAAATAGTAATATTTTTAAAACCCAGAATGAATGAAGTTTGTTTTTGTCCTGTCTGTTCTTTTCGGTCGTTTTCTGTCTGTTCGTCTGCCAAAATGATATTTAGCAAAAGTTTTGATTTCCTACAGTAGATAAATCCTTCAAGTCTTGCGAGCACATTTAACAACTGAACGCATATTCTATGTATGTTTATATTTTATTAATTCAAATACATGGCCAGATTTCTTCCTTAAGACAGTCGATAAACATAGGTAAGGAAAGATTACAGAGCTCACCTTTATAAGATCACCTTTATCATACTATATGAAAATCATATTTATTGATGATATTAACATATTGTATGCAAATGTATGGTTTGATACAATATTGTATAATATCATACATTACAATATTGTATCATATATTGTGAATTACAATTAAATCGACCTATATGGGAGTTGAATTTTTGGAAAAATAACTTTAGAAAATCAAAGTTTTTTGTTTTAGAACCTTTATAACAGGAGTTTGGACTTTGGGTAGTTGTGTCAAACAGCAATGTGACGTATGCCTGTCTATTTCATTGCTGCCCACTCAGTGAAAGCTCAATGAAATCAACACAATTTGTCTGGCTTTTGAGCTAAGACTACGCAATCGGTGCATATTTCACTTGAATCCAGCATCATTTTTAGCATGTTTTGACGCAAGAAATGATAGCTACGTCCTACGGACAGTCCAAGGCCTTGTTAAAATGGTTCTATTTTCTATAGTACATAATTCTAATTTTTTCGGATTTGCATTTTGAACCTATCGCATTTCTCTTGCAATTTTATTATTAATCTTCAACGTTGGCTAAAACAGCATTCTCTCAGTAAAATGAGAGTGCTTTAGTTACTTTATATGAAGGGTTAAAGGGACTTTGACACAATTTTATATCAAAATGTTATTTTTCATTTTATGTATAAAAATTGTTTACTTGCGCATTTTGAATGATTAACCAAAATTTGAATGTTAGATTTCTAGTTATAAGAGAGATACAGAGGTAAGAAATCATTGTTATGTAAACAAAGCTCGAGTCTTATATTTGTTTACAAATAATGTAAAGTATGGATTTACCAGTTCTTTGACAAAATAACTCGTGGCAAACAAGGTAAACTGATTCAATGTGTTCATAAATAATATTATCAACAGAAAAAGCAACATTTGATTGGAACTTGTACCAATAAAACACATGTCTAAACATTAAAAAGGCTCGAGCTTTGTTTACAAAACAAAGAATTTCAAACGCTGTATCTTGCTTATAACTCAACATTTGACTTTCAAATTTTGACAAAGCATTAAAAATACCCATATTAACCATTTTTAACACTAAAAATGGAAAAATAAAATTTAAGATTTTGAGCTCAAATCGTGTCTCAGTCCCTTTAAAGAGATTAAAATATCCATTAAAATGTTTTTTGGAGAAACATATGGGCTTTAGAGGTAGCGATCATCTCAGACATCCTTTTCATTTAATCATCAAGATTTCTTCATATTATAAGTTTCGTTGACAAATTCTCCATTCTTCTCCGACTTGAGTTTATAAACTGCGAATTTGTAAAATATAATTCATATTTTAAAGGAGCATGGTCACTACTTCATTGAAAAATTAATACATACATTTAATACATGCGTATGCGGTTAAACCTTTTTTAACAAGAGGGTTTGTCTTTAAACCAGTAAATGCAAGTTTGAGTATCAAGAACAAACATATTCAAATTTCACCACAATAATTTTTTTTATTGTTAATTTACATTCCCAATGTTGAGTGATACGCACATTAATAAATATATAGATATATCTATAAAAAGTAAACCACATTTATTAAATAATCACAGAAGTTTTAGCACAAGTTACACATGTTTAGGTACATCATAATGTATTGTATAATACACATATATCACCATATACAACTAAGCCCGTTGAACAAGCTGAAGTAAGAGAAGGACAAGTTTTGTCCAAAATGAAATACTCTATGCATCATTTTGATCAGTTTACATTTTGTTCTTTTGAAGGGTCTGACAATGGAAATTATGCATATGCACAACAAAAATAAGTAAAAATCTGAGGCCATTGTTGTTACTTCCTGAAAATTGTAAAACATATTCTTTTACCACAACTCTTCAATTAATAAGCAAATGTTAAAATATCGTAATCAAATGTGTTTTGTTCAGATGAACATAACCAAAATCTTCTCGGATCATTTCATATCCAAAATTGCATTACATATTTTCGATATATTTCGGCCAGTATACGTGTATTTATACTCCTTGGATATTGACTAGTTATAACTTGATTCAACAATACACATACAAAGTATCCCATGGCTAAAACAATTGTGTTCCTTCTGACCACCCTACCCCCGGGGATCATGATTTTCACAACTTTGAATTTACACTACCTGAGGACGCTTCCACATAAGTTTCAGTTTACCTGGCTGATTAGTTTCTGAGAAGAAGATGATTTTTAAAGATTTACTCTATATATTCCTACGTAAAACTTCGACCTTCCATTGTGGCCCCATCCTACCCTCGGGGGTCATGATTTTCACAACAATGAATCTACACTACCTGATGATGCTTCCACACAAGTTTCAGCTTTCCTGGCTGATTAGTTTCTGAGAAAAAGATTTTTAAAGATTTACTTTATATATTCCTATGTTAAACTTCGACACCCCATTGTGGCCCCACCCTACTCCTGGGGATAATGATTTTCACAACAATGAATCTACACTACCTGAAGATGCTTCCACACAAGTTTTAGCTTTCCTGGTTTTATGGTTCATGAGAAGAAGATTTTTAAAGATTTACTCTATATATTCCTATGTTAAATTTCGACCCCCCATTGTGGCCCCACCCTACCCCCGGGGGTCATGAATTTCACAAATTAGAATCTACACTACCTGAGGATGCTTCCACACAAGTTTCAGCTTTCCTGGCTGATTAGTTTCTGAGAAAAAGATTTTTAAAGATTTACTCTATATATTCCTATGTAAAACTTCGATTCCCCGTTGTGGCCCCACCCTACCCCCGGGGATTATGATTTTCACAACTTTGTATCTACACTACCTGAGGATGCTTTCACACAAGTTTCAGCTTTCCTGGCTGATTAGTTTCTGAGAAGAAGATTTTTAAAGATTTACTCTATATATTCCTATGTAAAACTTCGACCCCCCATTGTGGCCCCACCCTACCCCCGGGGGTCATGATTTTCACAACTTTGTATCTACACTACCTGAGGATGCTTCCAGTCAAGTTTCAGCTTTTCTGGCTAATTAGTTTCTGAGAAAAAGATTTTTAAAGATTTACTCTATATATTCCTATGTATAACTTCAACCAACTAATAAGGCCCCAGCCTACCCTCGGGGGTCATGATTTTCACAACTATGAATCTACACTACCTGAGGATGCTTCCACACAAGTTTCAGCTTTCCTGGTCTTATGGTTCATGAGAAGGAGATTTTTAAAGATTTACTCTATTTATTCCTATGTTAAATTTCGACCCCCAATTGTGGCCCCACCCTACCCCCGGGGGTCATGATTTTCACAACAATGAATCTACACTACCTGATGATGCTTCCACACAGGTTTCAGCTTTCCTGGTCTTATGGTTCATGAGAAGAAGATTTTTAAAGATTTACTCTATATATTCCTATGTTAAATTTCGACCCCCCATTGTGGCCCCACCCTACCCCCGGGGGTCATGAATTTCACAAATTAGAATCTACATTACCTGAGGATGCTTCCACACAAGTTTCAGCTTTCCTGGTCTTATGGTTCATGAGAAGAAGATTTTTGAAAATTTCTCGAAAATTTTCATAAATTCCTTATTATCTCCCTTTACAAAAAGGCGTGGTCCTTAATTTTCACAACTTTAAATCCCCTTAGGCTAAGGATGCTTTGTGCCAAGTTTGGTTGAAATTGGCCCAGTGGTTCTTGAGAAGATGTTGAAAATGTGAAAAGTTTACAGACAGACGGACGGACAGACAGACGGACGACAGACAAAATGTGATCAGAATAGCTCACTTGAGCTTTCAGCTCAGGTGAGCTAAAAACCACAGTAGATCTTGTTATATACAGCATGTATCCGATACATGTAATAAGACACTATAAAGAGGAAACTAGACGATTTTGTTGAGGATTTCCTGATCTGTTTGGCAGTGTCATACTTTAAGTCACTGGGCGATCATTACTGTGGCAGTCAATCATGAGACAATCTAAATAAAAAAATGTCTGCAGTTATCTAAATCATTAAAGACCAAACATCTTTACAAACAAAAATGTCTCAAAGACAGACAGTACATGTAATGCCTTTGGTAAATCGTTCATAATATTTGCTAGACAATTATAGACATTAAGGTAATCATTGGATTTTTAAAATCATTGGATTCATTTACAAAGCTATAAGATGGGAAAAATCATTTAAGAACAATAAATTAAAGGCCACCATAGTTTTAACTAACTTTAAAAGTCTTTTTGATTGAATTGGTACACTTTAGGACAATGTGTTACATTTGATCTTCAAAAATCCAATATCATGATGTACCTGAAATTCCTCGCTCAGCCCTAGAAGTGTGTCCTTGTAGTTACTGATGTATGCCACCCTGTAACTTCCCCGGCACCCTGAGAGATAGCGCCCAGAGAAGGTCACCTCTACCCCCTCAGGGCAGCCCTCGGCTAGCTCCCTGGCCCACACATATGTCACATAGTCATTCAAGTGCTTGAAATCATCCTGTAAAAAATAATGTATTGATATGTTTGATCAAATCTGCATACATCATTTTATAAACTTCTGCCACAGTTAGCATTTAAAGTAATTCTAATGTATATTTACACAAATATCTTTCATGTAAGATTTCTTTCCTTTTTTCAATGTTGCACAGAGGGGAAATGACAAATACTGGTTATGTTCTTAACAAATGATATTTGTTGTTGTTGTTTTCTTTTCAACAATAAATTTTCATACAATATAATTAGGTACAAGAGACTAAATAATCAGGGTACTTGCATGTTTAACATTAATAACTTTATTTTTTTTTCACATCCAATTGTACCTTGTACAATCCGATCCAGTCTCTACTAGATGACATCAGCTCTGAATTTTTTCTCATTTTGTATCTGACAACTACATTCTGACCTGCTTTCCAACATTTCTCCACATCAAAAATCACAGGAGCTGGAAATTTCTGGCAAGGAAAAACCTGAACACGAAACAGGATCCCAATATTTACTTGGTTATTTTAAGAGAAAAATCAGTTAGTTTCAAATATGTTAACAATTGTATATATATATATAAGCCACAATTTACATATACGAGGGTTGTTCGGAAATTATTGAGACATTTACTCTTACTAACTTGTGAAAAAAGATAAATCATTGAAATTTCACCAGAAAATACACCAGGATGTCTTTTGTTAAAGTAAAAATTTTGAAGTTGTTGACGTCATTTGTTCATTCTTGGTAAACTAACAAACTTGCTTACATCCAATGACCAGGCGCAACCACAAACGCATCGCAAAGTCGTTTGAACGTTCTACTTGGTCCTGTATTATGAACACCTTGCAAACGAACGGATACATGAACAATTCTTCATTTTTCATCTTTTCTTCTTATTTTAAAATGGCAGCATTTACATATATTTTCCATTCTTGATTTTTGTGTGAAAAAAATCAAGTTTTTTTCTCCCAAAAGTCAACTTACTGTGATATGTACTACTCTTACATTCATTCGGTATATATCTTAAAACTGTTAAAATCAATTTGTGTGAAAAAGTATTTGATATTTAGTCCCAATGTTTTACTTCTAGTTAAACAATCAGAAAAAAAAACGATTACCTGAAGCTTTTGACTCTTTTCCATCGAATAGTTTTTATTTAAGCAATTTTCTGGCCAATAAAAGTCCATTTCCGAGGTTCACACCAATTTCATGCATATTCGCTGCGCCGCCATGACGTCAAAATTCAATAAACCGTCTCAGTCAGATTTCAATTGCTTGTTAAATATTAAAAGTACTCTCTCCGTATTTCAACTCATACAATAGTAAAACTTGCACAAAAGTTAGTCACAGTAATTAGCAAAATGAACATACATACCGGTAATTGGATTTATTTTATCAAGAGTTTTAGGTCTAACAACACTTAAAATGAAGATGTTTAAATATTTTAAACTCCGAGTTTGTGCCTGCGCCGGGTACCCCAACCACCGACTTGTTTATGTACTGTCATAAACAAACTAGTATTTTTTTGTAGTTTTAATTTGATCATTTTTTCAATTATGTTTCTTCAATGTTAATTCCAATTTTCATTAAAATCCGCCACTTAGAAAGAGAGATATTTGTGATGTCTCAATAATTTCCGAACAACCCTCCTATAGAGACCATGCAGACCCAGCCCAGAACATACATGTAACTCCACATTTTGAAGTAACTATAGATTGAAAAGGAATGGAGTAACTGAAATACATGTACAATATACTTTATGTAAAGATTTTTTTCTATTCTTTTTCTTTATTTCAGTGTTTAAAAGAAAATTTAGGTTGATCAAAGTAATTAAAAGTTGTTGATAATAAATTGATCAGTTGCACATGACATTGGCTTAGGGTGTGTATTTCTTTCCTCTCCATCTCAGAACCTCACCTTTAATTTAAATGTGGCTACCACAGGTTTATGATCACTGAGAACATAAAATGGAAGAGACTTGTATTCCAATAACTCTGCTGCGATTGTTATCTTCTCAAAAGCATCGTCGTGTACCTGCCACAGAATCCTATCGCACCATGCAGGAACCCGCCTCTTAATGCTAAGGAGTAACATGTTTTGTAATAAAATAATGACTGAATCTGCTTTTTTTAAAACATGTGTTTAACATTTTTTTTCACCACAAACTCTTCTTTCACATATTTATGACTCATGCTGAGAAAGTATTATCTAAGTAATTTAAAAATATTGAAATGCCTGCAAATGGTTAAAAATAAAATGTCAAAATGAAAATGACTAATCGTTTCCTAAAGCCAACTGAATTACATGTATATAAAGAATTAATTCTCAGATAAAATAGAAGCATCTTTAGTACATGATCTGTCAGTATTTCTGACACCAATATAACCTAGTACAATGTCATGTGTCTATAATTGCAGGCAGTGCTTAGTGTGAATTCACCTGCTGTCATAGGTATCTGTTCCTTTATCGAACTTGTAGGTGGGAGGGAAATCTAGCTGTCCTTCTTCAAAATCACAGAATATCAAACCTTCTTCCCTGCATTTGATTAACTGCAAATGCAAACTAAAACATAGACCGGAAAGAAAACAAAAGGCCAACAGGCCTTGATGGTCACCTGATAAACTAAGCTTACTTCAGCTTTCAGCTCAGGTGAGCTAAAAATGGTAACAATCAGCTTTGTAGTTTTTAAGAAGAAGTTAAAAATGTAAAATTGTTAACGCACGACACACGACGGCGGACAAAAATGGATAGCAATAGGTCACCTGAGTTTACTCAGGTGACCTAAAAAAATTGGTAATCTGCTTTCTTTTCTCACTTCTCATGTTTCACCTGTTCAGTTATATTCCTTCTATGCAAAGACATCATCTGGAATTTATTCAAAAATAATTGTACACATACCACACATCAGTATTTTTTGCTAGCCAATTTTTACTTTACTATTAACAAGTCTATTTGTATTTTTGGTTGTTTTGTTTCATATAATAATACTTGTGACCATTATGGCCCCATCCTAGCGTCAAAACCATCTCCTCGGGGGACATGAAATTTACAATTTTAGTAGAGGGCTTCCTGGTCTAAATAATTATGAATTCAGTTTTTCTTACAGATGAGTGGGAGCATAAAGAAATTTTTTTGAAAAAGAGTCAAGTTCTTGCCCTGCCCTTTGGGCCCCTATGGGGCAAGAGTCATGAAATTTACAATTTGTTTCCTTTACCCCAACGATGCATCATACCTAATTTAAATAGAATTGGCCAAGTAGATTTTAAGAAGCTGTTAAGGGGCATAGTCACGATTTTGGTCAAATTCTATTTTTCTGTTTTAATTATTTTCAATGCTTTAGAAATGCATTTTTAATGACTAAATGAAATTGGAGAGTCAGTAGTGAAGTTATATGCAGGATACAGGGCTCACAATTCTTTTTCATGTAAACAAGGCTCGTGCCCTGTTTTTGTTTACATTAGTTCAATATACCGGTAAGAGTTCTTTTTCAAGCTGATTTTCTCATCTTTTTCATCTCAATTTAAGCATAAATAAACAGATCAAATGTTTACCACATTTATTTTTGGTCCAAGACTGGAGTTTTCATTTCAACGTTCCAAATGTAAACAAAAGCTTTGTTTACATAGCAAAGAATTGCAAGCTCTGTAACTCCCTTATAACTCAACGAATGTCACTTAAATTTTGGTTGCATTATAAAAATGCCTTACTGAAGCATTGTAAACATTAAAATCTGGAAAATAATTTTTGACCAAAATCGTGACCATGCCCCTTTAAGACACGAGGCACAACACTGGGAGGAGGCACAGCGCATGGTAACGGACAAAAACCAATGGCAATAGGTCATGTGTATATAGCTACAAGTACCTGCACAATGAATTCTTATTGTAATGAAAAACTTGAGATTTTTTTTTCTTCACAAAATACATTTGCATTCTTGTCTAACGCAACGTAAATCGTTCTGATACTTTTGTCCACCGTCTGTATCTTTAATACAAGATTCTTATGTGTAAAGTCATAACTTTAGAGGAGCTCCTTCCATCTTGTTTTTGTATCTGTGTATGATGCAAAAAATATGAGATTATAATCTAAGTGCATGTTTAAATAAATGTTTTTACTTTTGAGTCGCTTTTTCTAAGAAAAAAATACACAGAATGTACAGTTCAAACTTCTAAGGATAAAAACAGTTTTAATCATTTATGTCCCATAGGAAAAATACACATTGGAATATTTAGGGATGTCATTTCTTAAATTCTTTACAATCATTAACACTTGATGTTTGCGGCTGTACTGTGGTAAAACCTTCATATTTGTTTCATATCAGTTTCATTTTCCATTTTAAGGTTTATAATATGTATCAAAATTGTTGCTATCGATGAAGTGAAATCAAGTGTAATCTATAACAAGTGCATTCCTATAAAGCACATTGTACTTTTAATTCAATGAAATTCTTATAATAAGATATTTTGTAGAAGGGACAACCAATTCCTAGCTAGAGTATAGAGTATGTCAAAATAGCCATAAATTTCTACAAGAGTTACCTGATCTTTCTTCCTCAAAGTTTCAAAGTCTTTCTTCTCAATTAAATTCTGTACTTCTTCTTGAGTCAAGTCGTCTATTCTGAAGTTTAGGTCTCCAATCCAGAATACATAGCTGTTTTTAATAAATATACAATAAAACAATATACATGCATATTGTAGATGTATATTTTTTGTAACTACATGTTAAATAATTATCCTTATACATTCCACCTCTGCCCCGGCAGGGTCTTGAACATCACGGCCTCTGGAACCCACTCTCAGTAAGCAGCCACTGCCCTAACCACTCAGCCATCTAAGCAAGACAAAAATATTGCTTTCGATGACTATTGTTCCAATCCTCTCAAATTGTCATTTAACTGTATTCCACCTGTACCTCAAACGACCATGTTGTGCGCAACCAGCTTGCTAGGTTCTGTTTGTCATCAAAAGGAAGCCCCGACCAGGGCATAGGTGGAGCTCAAATATAGTAAATTTCCCTGTGCTCTATGTATATCTATATCCTTCACTATAGGCAGGTATATGTCAATTTGAGAGTTATTGCAATGTTAGTGCTTATTATATGTATATATCTATGCAATGTGTATCGTTCCGATCCTCTCAAATTGTCAAACCACTTTTTCCTAACAAATATTTCAAGAATAATTTAAAAACATTTTTAAGCAAGAAAATCCTGAGAGAGAGAGAGAGAGAGAGAGAGAGAGAGAGAGAGAGAGAGAGAGAGAGAGAGAGAGAGAGAGAGAGGGGACTGTCATACTAAATGTACATGTATGTCAATTTCCAACTTACTCATGATCTAATATATGATCTACATCTTTATCTCTGAACTTCTGTGTATCCAAAACAGTTAAAAAATCCTGTACATAAATAAAATTTATAAACTAAAATATGTAGTCTGTGCTAATTATAACAAATGGTAAAAGAGTAAAAAAGCAAAAAACTTATATGTGTGCTTTTATTGGTACTTGTCTAATAGCTGCTAATACTTTTCATAATAGAAATGATGGATTAGTCCAATTAGCAATTTACATCTCCTATTACAGCAAAACTCGGAGTCACTTTCATTATAACCGTATAAGAAATTCATTAAATTGACATAGCTGGTAATCCATGATGACTTCGCTATATCTGTGAATTCGCAATATCCGTGTTCGTACTAAACGAGTTTTACTGTATAAGTAACTAAAAACACAAGTGTATTTCAAAATCATACTCTACAATATTAGGAAAGAAACAACCAATAAAATTGTTCAATGACATCTATCAGTAATTATTTGTGCAAAGTTGACTGGTTCTTGGCAGCTAGATTTACCTCAATCCTTTCGGCAGAGTTATGCCTGTGAGCTGCTAGGTGAGCGTTGACAATGATAACATTGACGCCATTGAGATCAAAGCGGATACTCACTCCTCCTTTGTTTCCCTGCACATCAAAGTATCGGACACATTTATACATATAAATATACATTGTTTTTCATCATATCATGACAAAAAACCATGACACCAATCAATCCTTGACATGCTTTGTAGGAACACTCCTGCATGCATACACACATTCACCAAATATTGAAATAGCCTTCTTTTCTAGCTTTTATAAAGGCAGAGAAATCAGATCAACATGTACCTAAAATACTAAATTTCATCTAAAATATTCAGTTCCTGTTGCTAGTGAAAACACTAAATGAAAAGGGGAGTTCAGGAAATATTTTGCCTAGGTAATCCAGGTTAAGATTGTGAATGTATGATGATTATGACGAAAAATAAAGAGGGACACCTACCCACCAGCCCCCCATCCCCGCCCGTGATATTTCCGACTCAACATGAGTGGCACACAGAAGGTCTTCCTTTTTGATGTACACAACCAGGAGGAGGCCCTGCATTTTGACTGCCTTCAGCTACAACAATGATGTCATCAGTTAAAATATAATCTGTCTCTGCATGAGATACTGTCATTGAGTGGTTAATTTTTTTTGTATGCAATCTAAACTAAAGTAGTGAATTATTTTTATTTTTTATTATTTTATTTTTATTATTTGTCATATTGTTACCTTAATTAATTAGTATTTAAACTCATTTACGATCTTAATATAAATACATGACAGATTGTTATGCTCACTTTCAACATGACCACAACATGAATGATATCACGTAGTTTAAGGAGTCTGACTCCCATATGACAAATGAGCAGGTTACAAATCAAAAGGACTTTTTTAATGTTACTTCATTTCCTGATTCCTCATTCATGAAGAATATCAGTAAACTGTTACGAATAACAATTACCAGACAGAATCCCTTGGGAGCTAGGATGTCATTAAAGAGTGCTGTCCATGAGCTTTTGTAAGCACCATACTCCCCAGACACTACCTCCTGTAATCTGAAATAGTCAATTCAATTAAAAAAAATATATATAAATATTACCATATGCTCAAGAAACTACAATTAAATGATTGTCAGAAGCATTATTTTTTTAATATAAAGAATTGTTTGATGGATAGATTCATATAATACACTGAATACAGGATTAATGTATACATGTACAAATTCATGAACCATGATTCAATTTAAATAATTTAAATAATTTCATTTCATATGATGCAACTGAGATGAATTTAAATTGAATTCTTCCTTGAACACATCACAAATGATGTGTTCAAGCAAAAATTCAATTTTCATTTTTTCACTTTTTGAAAATTTTGCAAAAATTAAGTAAATCTGTAACTTTTTGTCATAAAAAATTCAATGGTAGCAGAAAAATGATCAATACTAATTGTGTACATCATATTATTGTTTATGAAAAGGTTATAGTATTTTCCCTATCAAACTATAACTATGTGCTTTATCTTAAGGAGTACATGTAAAATAAAGAAATAAAAACCTTGAGGTAGTGTTCCAGACAAATAGTTTTCAGTGTATACCTGAACCTACTGATTCTTTAAAATTTATGTCTCATTTTGTCTAGCATTTTATGTGATGCACATGTGCATAATTGGTTCCAAATAATTCAGACAACTAACCCTATGCCATAAATATCAGGCAATGGGTCTGTCTTAAGATCCAACAGATCTGTAAAGTCTGCCAAGGGCTCTTCATCTCCTACATTCCAGGTTACTAATTTTAATCTAAAAGGAGGACATAAGTAAACATTTACAAAGTAAATAAAAGATGATTTATGGTCACATAGCAATTAATAGGCCAAAATCTCCATATAACTGGGTTATAGAAACTTGTAACATTGATGACAATCCAGTAAAAATATTAGAAGTGCATTAACATTTTTAAAACAGCTTTTCATAATAATTGATAAATAAAATTCATCACATAGTTAAAATCTTCAAAGCATTTGTAACTTATACTTGATTCCCATCATATCGCAGGTTCTATGATATCGCGGTATTTCTGTTAATGTGTAGTAGCACGCACTGAAATTGACATTTGATGTCGGGATATTTTTAGACATAGTAAACAGAGACACGCTGAACATCACTGAAGTATATAATAGAGGAAACTCACAATAACATTTCCGTATTGATAGATTTTTCGACAAAATGATTTAACTACCGCGATATATCATAGGACGGGCTTATTCTCTTTTGAGAAGTGGACAAGAAGTGGATGTAAGCTATATATGCCTGTCTACTTCTCAAAAGAAAATAAGGACGGGCTCATATATAACGTTAACGTATAAAAGACCGTACAGAATTTCAAATGCAGTAAGGCTGTTTAAGTTAATTTGGGCGGCCAGACTAAAAATACATGTAGATATATGTAGAAATGGCTATATATGATACCTGTATGTTTTAGTTTCGCCTGACATTGTACACATCAAATAAATATTTTCCGTGAAATCAGTAAATCACTATTATTTCAAATATTTTCAAAGAGCCTTAAGGCTCAAAGATGTTTAAGAAGTTATTCCTGTATGGGTTCGTTCCTCGTTAATAAGAGTAAAATGCAGGAAAGTTGCCAAAGCCATCGTTTCTTGTTGTTTACAGATAGTAACAGTGTCTGATCTACTTTCGCTTTCCAAATATTGAGTAAAACGTCATTGCGCATCATCAAATTTTGAAGTCAAGGGAGATAATTCCCGCAGTAAATCAAAAAGGACAAAAAGCATTGATGATCAAAGAAGTTGCGCTGAGTTGGTTAGTGGTTTAAACGGGTGAGAGTTTACAGATACATAGGTTTATACCACAGGGGCTCTTCACGAAGTTTTTTAACCTTTTTATATCTACAACCTCCATACAAGATATAAAAAGGTTAAAAAACTTCGTGACGAACCCCTGCGGTTATACCTGAATTGTTCATTCTGAATGCATTTCTTCCTGTTACTCAATGAAAAAGTGAATATTCACATTTTTAAAAATAATAGATATAAGCCCGTTATAAAAAGTACTCCCTGTACATTGCGGTACTTATGTTTGTTATGTTTACAGTGTTGTTGTTTTTTTTAAAATATGGGCCTATGAAATCTTGAATATATATCTTTAATTTTTGCGTAATAATGACGTGCATTTTCTGAAGTCAACAAACACATGATATGCAATGTCAGAGACATATATAACCATGATAACATGTTATTATTTATGTCTCTCTGGCAGCATTTCAGCTGTATTTTCATAATTATCATAACCCGATTAGGCTAACAACAATCTATTTGATATCTACATACATAACCAGATCCAGGATGTCTGTGAGTGAGAAGACAAGGAAAGACCACAGAGCTCTGTACAAGGCAAAGACTCCACCGTGGAAAGAAACCTACAGAAAGGTACGAGCCATTAAAGGGGCATGGTCACAATTTTGGTCAAAAATTATTTTTCCGATTTTAAATGTTTACAATGCTTCAGTAACGGGACACCTACCCACCAGCCCCGATCAGTTGTAGCATTGGTTCAGAAGAGAATTTCTTTTCAGAAAGTTGCAGATATGTTGAATATGTCGAAAACAACTGTGCACCGAGTTTACAGATATTTTTGTATACGAGGAACTGTTAAAACAGCCCCCAAAACAGGTCGAAAGAAAAGTCTGAGCGATCGCGACGGAAGAAAATTTTTACAACAAGTTAAAGCTAACAGGAAAACTCCATTGGCATTGATTAATACATTTGTCTTGAACTACAGAGATGTATGAGCAGGCTGAGAGAGAGCAGAGAGAAGTTGCAAGAAAAGTTTCGCAATATCAGCGCATCAATTAATGAAACAGATGAGTTTATAACAGACTTGATGAGAGATGAGCTCCAGACGATGCAGAAAAATTTAGGTTCGGGGGAGGAAAAGCTAGATATAGAGGTATATTGAGTATACAAGTGGAGATTAAAAGCCAACCCAATCCCCTCTTTTGAGTTGTATAAAGTTTTGTTTCAGTTTACAAAATGGCATTTTCTTTCTGGATATATGATCAAAGCATCATTTTGCTATGGTTTTTTTTGGTTACCTCAAAGAAGTTTTAGCAGAACTCTTGCACTTAAAGTCCTGCCTTTTCAGCTGTGCCAATATCTGGAATCATCATTATATAATCGATATTTTTGTAAAAGAAATCTACTTGATAATTTTTAATCAATATCGGTAATTTTTTTTTTATAAAAAGTAGTTTATCATTACAATTTTTACATTAAATGTTTAATTTATTTCTATTTAATATTTGATTCGTTTTCCTCTTATAGATGGAGGGATTTTCTGCTGCCGATTTTGATATAGAAAGTGTCCTTAATTTGTTTGAAGATATCCAAGAGGAGCTTAGACACGAAGGTACAAAAAATTTTCAATAAATACATTTGCATTTCAATGTTCAGTCAATCAGCTTAATTGTTTTATACTTTGTTATTTTGTTTAAATTCCAAAAAAAAACAGTGATGGGGATTAATTTTGTTTCTACAACTGCAGGCATTCAAGGTGCATATTGCTCCTCATTCATAAAAATTAAAATGCATGGTAATGTTGAAAATATAACGCACTTTAATTATAATTCTGTATGAATAATATTTATGGGTGTCAGAGCTGAAGATGTTGGCCGAGTTTGAGAAGTATGAGGCTAGTGTAAGAGAAGAGGAAGATGTGTTGTGTTCAGCAATTGCAAGTTTGTCAGCGGAAGAAGTGATCTGCCCAGTCTGTCAGAAGTAAACTATTTATCTCACCTTACTTGTATTTGTTAACATAATGATGTGATTAAAGCTGACATGAATTCATAAATATGCATTATTTCCCTTTTATCTCTGACTACAGCTCATATCTACTCACCCCCTATATAAGGTCAACCGATTCACCCAAACACGTTATGGTACATTGGACAGAAAGATTTTAAGGAACACATTTTGAAAACTGCACTGATAAGGAATTTCAAATGAAAGACGAAAGAAAACAGAATGAAACCAGGCACACATAATTAAAAAATCCTTGATCATTGTAGAACGTTTCCCTGTGTTGCACTTTTTAATGCGATTTTATGTTATAACATCACACATACCCAAACCAAAAGCTGTAGCAGATGGTGCAGTGACAGCATGGACTCTAGAAAACGGTGTGGTTTTGTAGAAACTGATAAAATCGATGTTATGTTGTTACTTTCTTGGATTTACTATCACTTATTTACTGTGTTTGATGTTGTGCGGTCGTGGTCCACAACATAATGTAGACGTTAATCACACGTTATGCACTGTATATGAACAACGCACGTGTTTGCTGTGCATGCGAAGTAAGGCAGCACACGTATCAGTGCAAGAAAATATGGATACTTTGGAAATTCTTTCAAAGAATTTAGCCTCTGTTATTAATTTTTTTTTATTGTAGTTTTCTTTATTTCTTTTTTACAAACATATTACCGGTACTACAATGTGTTGTTGTTCATACATAAAGAAGTCCATGCTACCTGAATGCCTCTATCCGAAAGTAACCAACTGTAACTTTCTTGACTGGTATGTCAGCTAGTAGCATTTGAGGAGCTACTTATAATATGGCGACAAAATGCTTTTATGAATTCATGTTAGCTATAAGCAATAAAATGCTTTCTTTGGTTGTTCATGTATCAACATAGTAATGTAAAGATACATTAACCATTTAACTATTTGGAAGTCTGACATCTGTGCATTATTCATTATAGGTATTTAAATAAATGTTGTTACAATTACATGACAGTAATGAACTTAACACTTAATAATGTATTTGAAGATTTTTAATGTGCACACTGAATATTTTTAATGTGCACACTTAATAATGTACTTGAAGATTTTTAATGTGCAAAATTGGATTTCTTAAGAAAAAGGGTTAGAAACCATATTTACCCTTACACTGAAAGATCGGGGTAATAATAACAAGCCCATTGCCTAAACTATTACATGTATGTGCACTGATTCAATGATACCAATTCTGGTGTGGACTAGTGTATGCATACGTACTGTAGCTATCCAAAATTTTCAGTTTCATTCTCCATAAAGAGTTATTTCTATAAATATGATATCCGAATTCTGATCACAGAGAATAAAAACACAATATGTAATCTACATTTACTGAAATTATATTTTCAGAAACAGCCTGCTGCAAAACAAATCTGTGATATTCTGTAAATGTGGGGTGCGAGTAGATACCGAAGTAAGTAAAATAAACATCCTTTAATATAATCAGGAAACAATTATTTTTTACTTATTTCAAATATGCTCATGTTCATGCTCACTGTTTTTAAAAAATAAGTGTTATGACCAGTGTCGAACCAAGAGATTCAAGATTTTTTAAATCATACCATTTTGTTACAGCAGGACTGCCTGACCCTGAGAAATGTTAAACAGTTATTGGATGATGGAGTGAAACTTCATGGAAAGACCTGTGACACCCCACCCACCTTTTCTGTGGTCTCTGAGCTGGGGCCCCAAAACCTACTCATGTCATGCCAGGTATGTTAAAATCAGCTTGAATATATAATCTATTTTTCCTGACCTACAGATGCTGTCTCTATTCCTCAAACTTAATAATCAATCCAAAAAATATTTAAAATTTACTATTCATGTAGAAGTTGTTGATAAATAAAATACCAACATTTAATTGAAGACTAAAAACTACTTACTAAATTTTCCAACATAAAGATGTATTCTATGAAATAAAGCAAATGAACTCTGAATTTTATGAGTTATTAAACATTAAACCTTGCAGAGGAGACAGCATTTCTAACTTGTTTATTTTATATGAGAAAAAAATAACATATTCCATTTTTTTCTTCTATTTCAAGTCCTGTGATTGGATGTCTATTATCATTTAAGTCCAATTTCAAAGACATGAAGAGTGCTGGTTTGTGTCTAATCATAGTGCTATGGATGATGATGATGATAATGATGATGACGATTTGTATATAAAAAGAAGTTCACTACTTGCAAAATTTTCAGTTAATGTATGGTAGTCTTATATGTTGAAAGAAAGTAAAATAAGATTTTCTGATGGGATTGTACATTTTCTTCTTATGTTCATTTTTACATGCAAGTCATTATGTTGCAAAATATTTTGTTCAAAATAAAATTGACTATTCGGTTTCAAATTCCTAGTTTTGGTTGATTAATTGGCATTGATTAATACATTTTGCAGATGGTAGCTCTTTGTTGAATTAGATTATGAGAAGATAATCTCTGTGATTTTTAGAGGCTCATGTCTGCAATATTTTCGTTCCACTCAAAATGATATGCCCTTTCAAGATGATCTGAAATCTTGTGATAGACAGTGCACACTCTTTTTAATAGTTTCAAAGAGATCAACAAAAGTCCCATCCCAGTCTTGTGGTAATTCATTGACTGGTAGAGAGAAATCGTTTGAAAAATATCCCTTTGAATCCATTTCTTTGAAAATCATATATTTACATTTCCAGTGTCTTTGCCTGTGATAACACTACGAATCGATTTTGTACTATATAACCCATAATACAAATGACGCCAAAGTGAGGCGCCAGCGGGGTTTGCTTACTTAAATTTAAATATTTAATCGTACGATGGCTTAATGTTATATAAATATAAGTAATAAGGAATCATTCTTTGAATATTATGAGGTCATAATTTATTGGATTTGATCACGCCCCAACCAAAATTATCACATCATAATACTCAAAGAATAATTCCTTATTCCTTATGTAAAATCCTGGCAATAATTGTCACCATAATCTGGTACATTTAATTTTTGTTCAGAAATATAAAAATGCCAACAGTTTTGTTCTGCAATTGCTCTGTAAAGAGATGACAGTTAGAATACAGAGAGAACTCAAGGAAGCATGATGATCGATTCCATTGTGCACGAGATGCAATTCCATAGAGCTGAACAACTACATTTTTTAAAAGAAATAAGGAAACTAACTTTCGAAAATTTTCATCATAATCTTTTCCCTCTGAAAAATGATAAAGGTTTCTGATTTAGGAGACAATCTTTGGGTATTTTAAATACCGGTACTGGTCTTTCTTGCTTTTGACAATTCTTATGATTCTCTTGAATGATAGATTTTCAAAATATTTGAGCTTCTAAATATGAAGTAGAAATTCTCCATTGAATATGCCCCCTATCAGATATGAATGGACCAAAATGATATCCATGCTGACAAATTTCCTTGTGAATTAAATTATTTTTCAAACAGCTCTGGTTGTTAATTTTCCCAGGTTGTAGACAATTAATCTACAATTATATGTTTTCCCATTTTGAAGCTTTGATGCATACTGTTATATCCACACTAATTTTCAAATTCCTAAAAACTGACCATACCATCTAAGGAATAACGTGGTTGCTGGTCCATAAAAAATGTGACTTTTTCCTCTGGATCCAGAGATAAATTCCTGGGAAAAGAGGATTTATCAAATTCTTTTAATACTTTGATCCATATTCCAAAGTATCGTAGAAGGAGTTTTTTTTTACATGCACAAGGTGCAGAACATACTCTTCATTGGCCCACATTATGTAACCATTGCTCATTGTTGTCATCAACCAAGGAAATTCACATGGCTTATAATTAGATCATATGAAACTTCAATCAAACTAAATGCTTGATTTAATTGCCATTAAATTTCATTTAACTATCTTATACATGTACATTAAATGTAGTTTATGTTGTGTTCTTCTAACTTAAAGATGTAAAGGTTCCCAGCCCAGTCCATCATAAAAACATGATCTAGATAAGTAAGTAAGTAAATGATTTATTATAGTGACATGTGTTTTATAAACAAAGAAAGATACATGTATATCATATAATACCTTAATAAATAAACACCCGGCCCATCTGACCTATATGTCACTTTATAAACATGAGTGTACAAATAGTAAGTTTACGCATTGTTATTTTTATACAGGATAGATTGTCTGTTAGATAAGAGAAAACCAATGGAGTCTGAGTCTGACATGTTTAGTAATCGATTATTAAAGCCAGTACTAGTAAAGAAATTGGTTCTAATTTAAGTTTTGAATAAGATGTACAATGTAATAAAAAATGAAATTTGTCTTCTACTGCTTCTACAGAACATATAATACACAGCCTATCGTTTACTCCCCCCCCCCCCCTAATGAATTAACTCTAAGCCCAGTAATAATTCCTGCAACTTCTACCTGTACGTTTTTGAAGCATTAAAGCAAAATAGATTATTATAAACGAATTTCTATCTATGACATGTTTCAGTATTCAAGTATATTCAGCCTCTTACAAGCCTTTTCATGTATATTTGTTACTAAATATATGATAAGTCCAAGTTCCATCAACCTGAAAATGTATTCCTAAATGTACATGAGCATTTGATTTTTATTTATATAATCACCACCATTGCCAAATTGAATGCTGTATGATGTGATAATTTCTCTGCTTTCTTGTAAATTTAACGTTATAATCGTTTTTACACTTTTAGAATCAAAAGCCAAAAATTGGGATCATATAATTTTTATTTTTTCAAGATAAGGGACATAGAAGGTGTAATAATGTCATTACCACAATGGCAAACAGGGATATTGTATCATCAGCAAATAATCTGATGTTTTTTGATATGCCATCAGCAATATTATTAGTATACATGTATATCAAAAAACAAAAAAGGGTCAAGCACTGATACTAACCCTTGTGGTATCCCAGATTTATTAATTTCAATCTCAAAACCACTTTACAATGGTATAAAGAGACCATGTAATTCATTAACATTTGAGATTTTCTAATTCAATAACAATTTTCCTAGCATGTATATAGTTTTATAAGCTAGTAGATGAAAAACCTTCTAAATTCACTCTTTGTTAATTTCTATCGGTAAGATAAGCTTCAATCCACCCCAGAATATTTGCACTAAAAAGTAATTTATAACATGCTAAAATATTTATGTACATGTATATGGTATTCAAAATAAGTTATAACTACTAAACAGGGTTTGTAATTGACTATGATTGTACATGCATGTATTTAAAATAAACTTTAATGCAACCATGTTTGTTTTCCTTCTCCTCAAAAGAATGAAAATTGAGTAATTTTACATACAATAAAATTAAGCTACTATAAATCATAAAACAAACCCTTTTTAATTATTAAAATTTACTACTATTATATGTATTAATTTTTTTTTAATTTTAAACATAATTTTAAAAAATTGCCTGTTATTTTTTTTTTTATATTTAATTAACATTTACTTAAGGTCAATAATTGAAAAGACTATTGTTCACCTGTAATTAATTTCCTTTGTTCCTTGACACCCATAAAAAATTCAGAATTTTAGCTAAGTGGGAAGACACCTTCCTGATGTCCAATCCGATTGGATGCTTACCTGCTATACTTGTTTAT
This sequence comes from Magallana gigas, assembly GCF_963853765.1. NCBI lineage: Eukaryota > Metazoa > Mollusca > Bivalvia > Ostreida > Ostreidae > Magallana > Magallana gigas. The sequence continues at coordinate 26,503,560 of NC_088855.1, read as the reverse complement.
TGATAGGTAAAGCTATGAATTGAACATATTTTATTGAATAAATCAAAAGGATAAGACACAAGTTCTAAAACTTAGATAGTCTTCTCCTAGTAATGAAATTTCATAAATATTGCCATACATTGAATATATTGAATACACATAAATATACATGAATAAACAATCTACTGCATATATAATATCACCTTATAAATTCAAACATTTTTTGAAAAACAACCACATTCACTCAAAAAAATTTGTACCGTCTTGAAAATTTCAGTGTTTTGTATATTTGTCAACGAATCATCCCCCCATAATAATAAATGTCCATCTATAATGTGTACATAACGTAATGTCAATAGCTTATTCATTAGAGAATTCCGAGCTCTTGTATACTTTTTACAGACAAAAAACAAATGGTATGCATCTTCTGATAAGCCACACGAACGGTTTGGACTGGCTATTAATTAAGTTACAGCGGAATAAGTCAGAATTTAAAATACAGTTGTGTCTCAAACGTGTATGTGTTATGTTTAAAAATCTTTTAAAGCTTTGTATATATACACATATATTACATTATAAATTCTTTTATTGTTAATTCATGTGTTCTATATTTGGAAGGTGGGAAAGGCTATTAATGGGCATTTTGTCACCAATGTTTCCAGTAACCATTGTAACAATTAAGTCACAAATATATTAAATTGTATTCAATCATAAAAAATAAATATTGTCACCAGTTACCGCTGTCTGAAAACCCCATAGAAAGTTTAACATTTAGCATTGTAACCAATGTTACTGGTTACAAATGGAGTGGGGTAAAAGTCAGGACTAATTTTCCTCTTCAAATACATGAAGTTCGTAAAGGTAGTCGAATTCATCTTATAAATATTTATTTTTAAACCGTTGTAGTAACCTCCCACAGGTAGTAGCTAGAGTTTACCTGTTTGCATAATCTCAGCGAGATTCGTCAAGACTGACAAATTTTGACGGACGTCACTGGTCTGAGATTCGGTAGAGACGTCCGTCAAAAATTTTCAGCCACGGCGAATCTCGTTGAGATTTCAAGTACTGTTAACCGGGAGTTCATTTTCCCGCACAGCATCGATAATGGTTTTCAGAGCACGTTCAATACCATGCCGAATCCTAGACACTTCGTTGTTATCAGGAAGCTTAACTTTGTTATCCAGATCAAGTAAGGCTTGTGATAGTTTATCGGTACCAATTACACGTAGTCACATGTTCAATACTTTCATTTTCGAACTTCCGTCAACAAATAGAGTTCTTTCCCTTTATTATCATTAAAAAGGATTTCTTTCGTAAAATTTACAAAATCGATCCAAATTAATATATTTTGAATTAATCTACTATAATTTTTCTATGTTTTAAAATTAAAGTAAGTTTAAAATAAAGGTCTATACCATGTAATTAAAATAATAACGTTTCAAAATTAAATAAAAACACATTTTTTTAAATATGCAAAGAGTTGGGGATATAATTCATGTTGGATTATCCCTTGCTTCTGTGTTGTAAGAAAGGAGAGAAGGTTAGCACTCCCCTAGATAAGGACGGAAGGGACCTTCATGGTCTATACAACACATGTAAGGCAATCGTCTTCTTACTTTGAAGACGACCTTATTTTTCCGCAATTCCAATTTTCATTAAACAAATTGATATACTTTGAATTATTCTACTTTAATTTTTCTCTGTTTTAAAATTAAAGCAAGTTTAAAAGAAAGGTGTATACCATGTTGTTATATGTCTCATTCATTAATTGTGTATGTTGTGTTGAAATCATGACAAACATATCTATTTATTCAATTATTCTTTTGTAGTCTACCTAAACTGACATCAACAACAAGCGAGAATCTTTGTTTACTTAACCACTGCATGAAGACTTAAAGGTTTTAAATAAAAAAAAATTAAAAGAAAGAAATGTTTTCATTTTTCCATTAAGCTACAAAAGTTATAAACTTTATGCTAATTATACAGTTTGAATCAAACGCATTTAAAAGTTTTAATATAAATTCGAATTTATTTATTTTTTGACCGGGCCGGTCAATCAACGTCCAATTTTGTAATTAGCACGTGATGTGACAATCTAATTTTAGAACGTACAACAAGAGGTCGACGGCGAAACGTGGTCGGTCAGTGGAAAAACGCGTTCGAAGGGAGCAGTTTGATAGAAAATGTTGTAAAATGAGAATCTAAATTGAAGACCACTTTGAGCGGTGGACACGTGTTAGAAACTTCGTGGTTTACTATGGGCTTTTTTTCTTATCAAAGAGAGGGGTTTGTATATGCCTTTTGGCTTGTTTCCCAATCTTATTGTACTTTATTAAGGAACAAGGAATCATTCTTTGAGTATTACGAGGTGATAATTTTGGTCGGGGCGTGATCAAATCCGATAAAGCCCGAAGATGTTGACCAATATTGTTTTAAAAATACATGTACCCGCTATTGTAAAATATCGATAAATACTGTTTAAACTAACTACGGGGTTGCAAGCCTCTTGTTATAGACCAGCTGAAGACAGGTGGGCCATGTATATGATACGATATTCATTGTCTGAATATGATAAAACTTGTGTAGCTATCACTCGAATACTTAAAATCTATAACATTGTATCCGTTTTGAGTCGAGGGGCGGGATAATTTTGATGTTCTATTATGATAATATGTTGTCAATGTATGAAAATAATGGTTAATTGCAAAAGAGCTCTCATCGATTGTCTTTGACACCGATAAGCAACCATCCTCATAAAATGCAGATGACGATATCTGATATATTTCTGTTAACAGCACACAAACCTGTTTATATGAATTAAAACAGATGTAAACAAACCTGTCGTATTACCTCGTTCTGCATGCTGCCTTTCTAAATTACTATTCCCGCGCACATGCGCAATTCAACTCCTTATGAATATGCATAGTAAATCTCCGTTATTCATTTTCAAATTATGGCTAGTTCAAAAAATTGCAAAATTTTCTATAAACTTCTTTTTCATATATCTAGTAATGCCGACAAAATTTGGGTCTGGTTTTCAACATTGCAAAAATGCCGTTAAAATCGGCAAATATACCTTTAATCAGAGACATAAATAACATGTTATTTATGTCTCTGCTTTAATTTAGTATACATCACTGGTTATAAGTTTTGTAGATTTGTATCGTAACGAATTTTTTAAATGTCAAGGATCAAAATATAGTTTGAGCAATTTAAACATGTCCTGGCAAATTACTTATACTTGTAGAATTACACAAACACGCAATGTAACAAAGTTATGGCTAAAATAATTTTACAAATGCTCATCTGAATAAGTTAGAAAATTGCTTATTAAAAAATATGACTGCTTAAAAAAATAATCCTTCTCCTTAAACCCGCATCCCAAATTTAGCGCTCAAAATCGGCATCCAAAATATTTGAGTAATGCAAAAGGTACCATCCTCGGGAAGATAGAAACAGTAATAACTAAAACAGCGTCATTACAGGTCACCTGCTCCGAAAACTTTCATCTAATCTGAATGCTAAGCTTTAATCTTTTCCAGCATCTGTAATTCATGGCCAAGATCTGCATTCAAGTCCACTTATTTAATATTCCCATATGCGCCACTCGAGCTCAAAAAAGTTTGTTGAAGTTAGGAACAGCAAAATTTAAGATATGGGACCTGGTCCGAAGATCTAAACACGACAAGAGTATAAGCACCACCTCTCCAAGAAACCACAGAGCTAAAAAGTACTTTTGACAGAAGACAAGCCATTCATACACACCTCAAACTACATATACATCAAGGGAAAATGAACAAGGTAACGCATTTCAAATTGATTTATTCATTGTTTTCAGATTTAAAATATTCATTAAAATGAAGATACTTTTGCTAGAGACAATTATTAAAATGATAAGAAAATTAAAACTCTCATACAATAAATTAAAAGTCTATCTTCCATTCCACAAACACTTCCAACAGCAGTGTATGTTTTTTCTTCCTTTGACATTTTAATTAAATTTAATAGCAGCAAAAATTAAACTGCAATCAGTGATACAATATCATGACATCTTTGATTAAATTTGCAATTACATGTAATTACAAATACAAAGAATCATCAACAGATATAAACTACACTGCTTACAGTACAAATTACAATATCATGTGTGAAGCTTTAATTGTATTACATTTGTGCAGGACAATTCCTCTGTTACTACAATAAATTTACTAAATATGGCTCATGATTAAAACATGTACAAATTTTTTTTTCAAGTATCAAAAAACAAATATCTCCCTCTCTCTTTGGGAATTTTTTAATGAGCAGAATCGTGAGATATTTTTCTGATTCAGATCAAATGTCATACTTATGTCTAAAATGAAATAAAGAAGGAAAAGTATGTGCCATGGAAATGGGCACAAAAAACATCATTGACAAAATTGATATTGAATACTAGTACCGTAATAACAATTATGGCATGATTCATATTATTTACAAATGCACAAAAACATAATAATAATCCTTTATCAATTTACAAAAATGAAGAATTTACACATCATGGCAGCTTTCTCTGTAAAAGAAAAAAAATAAAGCTCTGTGCCTGCTGCACATATTTCAAGTGTTTACATTTGGACTAACTTCACGACTGAACAATAAAGGAAGAGGCAAAAATTACACGTCAATAATCAATAACAAAGGCTAGAATGATGCAGACATTTCTAAATCAAACTACATCATATACCAGATTTGTCCCAACCATAAAAATAAACATTCTCTGAACACAAATTCAAACCAGCAAATCAGCTGTCAGTTCCTTCAACTTGACCATATATAAATCAGGCAACTTACAGAACTTATGTAAGCATTGCAGTATTTTGTCTCTATTAAATAAGTTGGCACAGCCAAAGTGAACAGTGATATTTTGTTTTGTTTTTCTTCTCTTAATAGAGAATATCTTGATAATAATACCTTCAAGTGCCAAAGTAATACTAGTTAAGCTTTATCCACAATATGCATCCCAAAGGAAGGTCTCTGTATTTGAAGCTGTCCACATCTATTTGTACATATATGTACTGGTATGTTGTATGAGTTATAATAATTTTAAATAAGGTTACAGATAAACCTAGGAGGAAAAAAAGTTACAAAGCAAACAAGATAATATTATCTAAAAAATCCAATAAGATACATTTCTTACTATAAAATCACAAATTCTGGATCAAATTACAGTACTCGATATAAAAACCAGCAGACAAGTCTGGAAAATTATCACAGCAATCAAGTCTTATGAACTTATGACACTAACATGCATGTAGTACAATAAAATCTTTCTACACTTGTACAAAGTGCAGAATGAATTTCTGGGAACATGAGTTTCTTCCTTAAGACAATAAAGATTTTTTTTCTCGAATCTGATGCTTTGAAAGTGCCAGTAAATCTGCTGGCCAACATGTCAACAAGGCTTTGTAATAGCAAGCTCTATTTACTACATTACCACTAAATCAGCAGGCATACTGTACATGAAAATAAATTATAAATGAAATTATTTTCAAGAAAATTTAATTAAAAATTTGTGGAGGATAACAAATTCCATTACTTGACACAGATTACTTTCTGAGTCATCACAATTCAACAACATTAAGTAATACCTGTACATTGCCATGTACCTGTACATCTTTCATTATTTTGGTCTGCATTCTCCAACCTGAGTTATGTATCTAGCAAATTAATGTCCCAAGACATTCCAATTTGCATCCTTTTTGATGTACGAAGAGAGGTTATTACCCTTCTTGCTCACATTCATATTTGTCTTTGAACAAAGTATCACATACAAAGTGAAACATTTCTTTGATTTTTTCATTAATGAACATTTGATAAGAATTTTTTTTCTATTTACACACAAAATAAAATCATCATCAACTATATGTAGTGTACCCCTTGAATCTGTGGAAACAATGATTAATGTTAAAAAGGGAAAATCATGGTAATATCATTCTATCTTCTGCAACTAATTAAATGTCCCATTTCCCTAAATAATTTGGCAAAAATCAACTTTCACTTTTCTGGTACATCCTCAGTTGGTAAATAAAAACATCTGTTTGGTAAACATTAGCATCTATGACCATGCCACATAATACAAAGGTTCTTTAGACTTTTTAAGTCATTCAAATCAATAATAAATACATAATATATTGCAAGCCAAGAGCAATCAATTTGTAACAAACCCGCTATTCAGATGTAACAAGGAGGGAAAAAAATATTTTTTAAAAATTGTTTAAATTCCTAATTTTTTCCTAAAGAGGGCCCTTAGTCAATTCATCCTGAGGTGAGGGGGTCGGTTCTGAGCGCCAGGATAAGCGGCCTGCTTGTAGGTGGTGTTCTTTGTGGCGATGGCCGGGGAGGTGGATCTCTTGGGGATGGTTGGTGTGGTCGTGTCCATCACCTCCATGTCGTCCATACCATTCATTTGTCCGGCCACTCGGAACCCCTCTATGAGATTGATCTGATGGGGACTACAATTACAGAGGGCAACCAAATGATGCAAGCACATGAACTGTGAGATTAGTGTATGATTTTTCAGGAAATTAAAAAAAATGTACAGCATAAGCAAATACTTTTCTTGCTGGGAGGGGTTGGGCTATATAAAAGTAGTCTTGCATTGTACATTACAATCTTGGAAAGTTGGATGTTATGCTTATTGCCATCAATTTGCTAGTTATTCTATAACTTTGTACCTCATGCTCATGGATGCTTTGAAACTTGATCCAATTTTGCGAGGAGACCTAGGTTCTTTCTCTGATATCCATGGTTTGTTCAGCTCTTCTAGAACTGACGGGGCAACATATGTAAATCCCTGTAAAAGGTATCACATTTGTCATCAATCAATAGATGGAAAGTAAATATAGAGCAAGAAATGTGGATTGGGATTTCATTGATGGGACACTTACTACAAATACTTGATTGGCACTTTCACTGAGGACTGAGTCGTCGGGGGAGTCTACTGGGGTCTGTCGGGTGAACTTTGTGTCAAACTGACTGACATCCTCTTCACTGGTCTGTCAACACAGAGTCAGACACCAACATTTAAACAGCCACACACTGGCTCAACAGTTACAAAAAGTATAACATTGTAACATGAAATGTTATCTAGATATTGTTGACAATGCACCTCTTTAATAGAAAAACTAGTTGGTACCATAGAATTGGTTTCCAAAACCCATGTCTGAAAGTGTCACTGACTTTTATAAAGATATTAGATGTAAAAACACGGAAGCTTTAAATTTGAAATATAAATAACATGTTAATTTTCTTCTCAAATATTAACTGTTTTGCAACAAGGGCACCGCTAAGCAGAGCATCACCTCGCGACATAAATTATTGTGTTGGGGATGGGGATTTAGGAATATACAGTTATTTACATGTAATTGAGGTGACTTAATTATACTAACCCTCCATTACTACAATTTTTTTTTTTTTTTTACCTGCGCTAGAACTAAATCCAAAAACTACTGTAGAAACAGAAATATTTGTTGAGGATTTAATTTCATTATTTTCGTTGGCAGTTTAAATAAACGAAATTAAATCCATGACGAATTTTTAACCTAAATAATAATTAATACAGAGATTATGATATAACGAAATTAAATGCCAACAAAATTTTATTTTGTTTAAAAACAACGAGATTTTGACCCAACGAAAATATGTGCTTCTACAGTATCAAGTTGTTGATTTGAAGTGCTTACTTTCACTTTAGTTTCACAGTAGTGAAGCGGAAGTAGTTATTGTCAAGTCGTACATAAAATTTCTGTTTAAAATTGTGTTATTTTAACGATATATTAAAAAGTATTCAACTATTTGACTTGAAAATTAACAGGGGTTGTCCTTTTACCATATGGCAAAGAAGTGTATGAAGTTTGTTAAATATCCGTGCAAGGTTTTTTAAAAAAAAATCTTGCTTCCAAGCTGAAGAAGACACACACAAATACATACATACACACGCACAGCAGCAATGCTTTATCCCCTTCCCAACAAGTTGCGTGAGGGAATTATTAAACTTCATAACTATGTATATGTTTATTAAGCATATTTATTATATAAGAGTGCAAAATATCTTATTAAATCAACTCACCACACATGGTTTAAATGGGGGCTCAACCTTGTGTTGGTGAAGTTCATTCCAGTCTATATGTCGAAAAAAGGCATGTTGCTGCAAATATGTGAATGAAAACTTTAAAATTCAAATCGAAGACCATTTCATTTAAAAACAAGAGGCCCATGGGCCACATTGCTCACCTGAACAGCAGTTCCTTGTAACATTACATTTCTTGAGAAGAAAATTTTTAAACATTTTTCATAGGTAGTTCTATGTTAAACTTTAAACCCCGCCTGGGGCCCCAGTTTTGGTCCGAGGGTCACTATTTTTACAATTTAGAATCTTCACTATATATAAAAGCTTTTGTGTAAATATTGGCATTTCTGGTGCAGTGGTTCTTGAGAAAAAGATTTTTTAAACATTTTCCTATGTATTTCTATGTTAAACTTTGAACCCCGCCTGGGGCCCCAGTTTTGGTCCGAGGGTCACGATTTCTACAATTTAGAATCTTCATTATACATACAAGCTTTTGTGTTAATATTGGCATTTCTAGTGCAGTGGTTCTTGAGAAGAAGATTTTTTAAACATTTTCCTAAGGTATTTCTATGTTAAACTTTGAACCCCGCATGGGGCCCCAGTTTTGGTCCGAGGGTCACGATTTTTACAATTTAGAATCTTCACTATATATACAAGCTTTTGTGTAAATATTGGCATTTCTGGTGCAGTGGTTCTTGAGAAGAAGATTTTTTAAACATTTTCTTATGTATTTCTATGTTAAACTTTGAACCCCGCATGGGGCCCCAGTTCTGGTCCGAGGGTCACGATTTTTACAATTTAGAATCTTCACTATGTATACAAGCTTTTGTGTAAATATTGGCATTTCTGGTGCAGTGGTTCTAGAGAAGAAGATTTTTTAAACATTTTCCTATGTATTTCTATGTTAAACTTTGAACCCCGCCTGGGGCCCCAGTTTTGGTCAGTGGGTCACGATTTTTACAAATTAGAATCTTCACCATATATACAAGTTTTTTTGTAAATATTGGCATTTCTGGTGCAGTGGTTCTTGAGAAGAAGATTTTTTAAACATTTTCCTATGTATTTCTATGTTAAACTTTGAACCCCGCCTGGGGCCCCAGTTTTGGTCTGAGGGTCACGATTTTTACAATTTAGAATCTTCACTACATATCAAAGCTTTTGTGTTAATATTGGCATTTCTGGTGCAGTGGTTCTTGAGAAGAAGATTTTTTAAACATTTTCCTAAGGTATTTCTATGTTAAACTTTGAACCCCGCCTGGGGCCCCAGTTTTGGTCTGAGGGTCACGATTTTTACAATTTAGAATCTTCACTACATATCAAAGCTTTTGTGTAAATATTGGCATTTCTGGTGCAGTGGTTCTTGAGAAGAAGATTTTTAAAAACATGCACCCTATACTTACTGTTTCGCAATTATCTCCCTTTTGAAAAGGGCTGTGCCCTTTATTTTAACAATTTATAACCCCCTTTCCATAAGGATGCTTTGTACCAAATTTGGTTAAGTTTGGCCCAGTGGTTTTTGAGAAGAAGTTGAAAATGTGAAAAGTTTACAGACGGACGGACGGACGGACGACGGACAACGGGTGATCAGAAAAGCTCACTTGAACCTTCGGTTCAGGTGAGCTAAAAAAGAAGCCCTAATTTTTCTTGTCAATTCTATTGAAAATTATCATTCTTCATGTTGTTTCCCTATTTACCTTGATTGGTTTGGAATCATCCACACCTCCACCTAACCTTTCTTGTGGGCTTTTTTTCAACAACTATAAACACATACACAGATAAGATTAGTGGAATAAAGGTTAACAAATATAAATTTTATATACTGCAAGAGCACAAATATTCTTTGGGAAAAAAATATTAATTTTTTTATAACATACTGGTATACCAACAAAATCAAATTTACAATGAAATTTTTTTTATGGTATTTACATTTTTCAGTGTCTTTGCCTGTGATAACACTACGTATTGATTTTGTAATACCGGTATACAGTCCAATAAATTCAAATTACGTATAATTGGGACGCAAGCAGGGTTTGCTTATTAACATTCAAATATTTATTTGTACAATTGCTGAAAATTATATAAATATAAGTAATAAGGAATCATTCTTTGAATATTATGAGGTGGTAATTTCGGTCGGGGCATAATCAAATCTAGCATGAAGCCCTTTGGGCTTTATTGGATTTGACCATGCCTCAACCAAAATTATCACCTCATAATACTCAAAGAATGATTCTTTATTCCTTAAATTATTGTGAATTTATTAAATTTAATACAAGTACTATCATAGTGGGTTTTTTTTAATGATAAAATGAAATCCACACAAAACCATTTTAGATCACAAATACACAGATTTCTTCTTCTACAGCATATGATACATTGTCATTAAAAATGAAATAAAGCTAAGAATCAAAATCTGTATATCACTGTTATTGTGATTCCATGACAAGGCGTTAACTGTAACACACAACGTACATAAATAAATTAAAAAGTTTGATTAATTTGCAAGTCCTACCCTTTTAATGAGTCCTCGGGCTTCATTTGTTAAATAAGGAGGAAGACTAAGCTTGGCTTTCAAGATCTGCAACAGATATTCCTGGTACATTTCAAAAAACTTTACACAATTGATATTTCAGGTAACTTACATTGATTCTATTATGTAATAAATAATTACATTTCACAATAACATTACCTGGTACTTCACACAATTATACCAATTTTACATGTATTAAATAAATGATTACATCTGAATAACTCCACTGAATATTGCTTCATTTAATAGATACAATTTGTGAATGTATTAAATGATTGAATTTCATAATCCAACATTTCAGTATATTTATATTAGTGTCAAACATTAATACCAGTACACACATAAAATGTCAACACAATGTCAAAGCTCACAATTTCCTGGTAATAAAAGGAACTCTAAAACCTGATTTTAGATTTTCTTCAATCTATAAGTCTTGCAATATTGACCAAGCATTGCAAGATTGTTTTTTGGTGATAAAAATTATAGTTGGGCAATGTCAGATTTTTCAGCAGATTCAAAATACATCAAAACCACTAACCTTATCAATGGTTTTCTTTCTGTTCTCTGCTGTAAATGGTGGCTGAAAATAGAGTTAAAACATGCAATAAAGTATGTATATATGATATAAGGGTGTCAATGCTAAACTGTTATTAAATACCCAACTTTAATTTAAATGCAAGAAAATTTCAGTACACTTGCAAAAGCTTTGTTGTAGCAATTTTCAAAGCCATAAAGCAAGTTCTTTTAATGTCATTTATACTTGTATTAGATGGTATTTGTAGGCTTGTTTGTGAAAATTAGTTGCAATCAGGGCTGTCACAGCGCTTTTTTGGTACGGGGCCGGGTCCCTCTCCATTGGGAAAATTATCGACATTTTTTCTCAAATTGGGAAAATTTAAGATACTTTAATATGTCATTAAATGACTTCTGTATTTGGTACAATCTGTTATTCACCTCTTAATTAAAGTTTTACAGCTAGCTCACATGATGTTCTCAGGAACTAACCAAGAGTTTCAGAATTATGAAGAGGCCAATTTTTAAAAATTTTATTTATACATGTTGATTTAGATTTTTTATTTGAAATTTTATAGTGGTCAGGAAAATAAGACTTCATTTTTTTCACATGATTGATACATGTTGATTTGCATTTTTTTTAAAAATCAAGGTATTAACCCACAGACAAAGATAAAAAAAAACAATTTTTCAAAAATGTTATAAAAAAGTATAAAATCAAATTTGGAAAAGGAAACAAAATTTAGTCATGTGGAATTTTCATACTGGTACTTTATATCATAGATTAAATATTTGCAGTATCTTATAAGCAAAATTCTGTGTATGTTACTGACATCTTGTGTATTTACGGGTATTAATAAAACCCTGTGACCCAATTACAGCCGTAATGCAGAAGACCTGTTTACGATGTCTAAATTATTTCATGATAATCTAAGCATTTACTTGGAAGGCTTATTATCTAATAACAAGACATCAACCAAAGCTACTAGCTGTCATCACAATAATTTATAACCATCCTTTATAAATTTCCGAGCACTTTCAAATGCATCACTCGTAATGCCGTGCTGTTGGGTGTAACCGACCCAAAAGTTGGGCTTGTGTCCAGTTGTGAGAACCTTTTAATTAAAATAATCATCAGTGTCTTCCCAATTACATGATCATTAGAGATATAATTAAGCCAGCTTTAATCAATTACAGCAAATGTACTGACCAAAAAGCAAACAGCTGTGTAAATCTCCCAAGTTGTTAATAATTAATGCAATTGGGAATTTTTATCCTAAAATTGGGGAAATCTGTGGCTTTTTGCCATTGGGAATGGTCAAATATTTAGTTCAAATTTGAGGGGAGTGACGGCCCTGGCAATAAACCAGTTTGCCACTTAAAAATTGCAAAGTAAAGTTGTTGCAAATTAAAGAAAGTTTACAGTATTCAACTTCCGAATGGATTTTCCTTTAACCCCACCCTCCTCTCTTACAAACTGAATTGACACTTACTGCTCCGGTCAACATGTCGTACATGAGTGCCCCCAAACTCCACCAGTCAACAGCCTTACCATGACCACTCCTTGTCAGGATCTCGGGGGCCCTGCAAGGAAACAACAACCACACTGTTAACATGTATCTCACAGAGTCTTACGCCTTATTTTATATCTGGTATGTTCAAGGTAGTAGTAGGTTTTTAACTGCTAATAAAGTCAGGTCAGTCAAATATTATTTTAGATTCAAAAGTAATTACATGTACTGATATTTGACAAGTATCAAGTGATATTTGATTAACAAGCTTAAATGTTTTCTTCAATTTAAACAAACCACGAAAATCCTCTACTTACATATATTCAATTGTTCCACAGAATGTATGGGTTAATCCTCCTTCATTGATAGACTCTTTACATAATCCAAAATCTGTCAGCTTTACATGTCCTATAAATCATTATCAAATAGACACCATTAAATTCTGCATTGGTATAATATTCTGTCAGTCATCTATAAAGAACAGTTAGCAGCTTATTCTATCTTTCCTTTTACACTAATGTCAAAACATGTTATTTTACTTAAAGAGAACTTAAAGGAGAAAGCTTCAGCTGAAATAATAACTACCTGTACGGTCTAACAAGTATTTTCTGTGGTTGTTTTTTTTATGTGGGACTATAAAAGTTAGATGAAAAGTCCACAAAAATATTCTTTTTTTAAATATTCATTAAAATGATGATTACCTGTATATACCCATTATACAACATTTTTATACAATCCTTATACATATAATCTAGAATTTCAGCAAGTCTTCCAATGCATTTAACATAACCTTGAAGATTTGAGTTTCAGGTATCATTATCAACTTTTTCCATGGGAAAAACTTAAGATATTGTGTGATGTAACAAATTTTTTAGGAGGAACATGGCATAGAGACACTAGATCTCTTATCACTGACCTGTATTGTCTAGGAGAATATTTTCAGGTTTCAGATCTCGGTAAATAATGCCTTGTGAGTGCAGATGCTCTATTGCTAGTGTGATTTCTGCTAAGTAGAAACTGTAAACAAAGGATAACATTTCAGTACAGAATTAAAGTAAATGGTACTTGATTAAAAAATTCAATCAAGAAAATATGAACAAAGCTAGTAAATCATTTACATACAGTGACCATTGAATTCAATATGATGCTTTTGAACCACGAGGGTTTTCAATGACCAAGAAATTAATCCAATTTAAAATACAGAAACATTATTTTAAGAAGGTGAAATCAAAAGATGTTGACAGTATAATTCACAATTTATTAAAGTAAATATCTTAAAGAATGTTGTAACTGGGTTATATGGGGGGATGTGGATGTGTGGTGGGGGTGCCACTTACCAGGCTGTGTCCTCCATGAAGATGCCCTCCCTCTCTAGCTGCATGAAGAGTTCCCCTCCCGGCAGATACTCCAGGATCAGGTACAGTTTGCCCCCGGTTTGGAATGCATAGATCAGGTCCACAATGAAAGGATGCTGCAATATTACACGGAGTTCACAGAGAATAAAAATACACTGAAAATCACATACCAACATTGAATTCTTTTTTCATTTTTCTGTTAGGCAACTTACTGTACAAGGCAATTATTGCAATCTGGTATTTTATCAATTCAAATAATGAAATGCCAAATAATGTGTCTATTATTCATCAGAAAGAATTACATGGACTTATTATAAAATTCCACTAATTAGATGTAGCTTTTAATTAATTTTGCTAAAAATTAGACCTGTTTTTTTGAAAAAGTTTCTGTAAAATGAAACTGCTTGGCATACCTTTACACATTCCAGTATGTTACGCTCTGCTTTTGTGTGTGCTGTGTCTTTGGCATTTCTGGCAATTGTGGCCTAATAAAATTCAATAAACAACATGTTAAACTCAAGATTTTCACAATGATTATTTTTCTTCCTATTGTTTTTTTTATTGTCTGTAGTGCAATTACCCTGCACTTAAATTAGGCGTACTTGTATTGTCCCTCTACATGTACATTGTACTGTTAATAATACAGTTTATTGACTTTATTCATTTAAGCATCACATAATGGACATGAAAGCACATTAAATATAAAAATGTTATCTTCTATTACAGCAATATAAATGTGATTATACACCCCATCTTATTCTAATGAGACTTCTCTACAACTTTGTATACAGTATTTAGTACATGTATTTCATTCATGCGACTTTTGTCTTTTGCAGTCTATCTTTTTTAAATATAGGCAAAATTACTTCATAAAATTTATCACTATTTTGGGGGCTTAAAATAAGTTAAACTCAATGTGAGGGTCAAATAATGTACTAATCTGATTAGATAAGATCACAGATGCACTCTCATCATATACATGTATATTGTTCTGTTGACAAAGATGTACATGAACTTCATCAAGGTTATACAAGCAATTGACCTGACATTGTATACACAGTCCACAGTCAGCTGTGTACCAATAGTCTTCCTAAGTACTAGCTGTTAAACAGTGTCCTACTTCCCAGCAAGTGTGACTTTGAATGAAGTACCAGTATATCTGTGTGTAGATAAGTAGGTTATATTTTCATACAGTGAATATGAAGGTCATGACCCCCTCACCTTCTTCAAAACTTTCATGGCAAATATCTTGCCATTGTCTGCCCCTGAGATTTTCCGGACTTGGAATACCTGACAAAAATAAAATGAAAACCAGATTGAAACACAATGTAAATTTGTTTCTTTTAAAGACATAATTTTAAAAAAAAATTGTCAAACTTTTAATTGTCAAAGATATTAAAATCTGTATATTTCATGATAAAATACCTGATAAGTAATGACGTGACAAACTTCAGTTATACTTTTATACATCATTCAGATTTAAAGAGCTTTTATACATGTGAAAAATAAGGTTCTATATTGAGGTTTAATTCATGCACACTTATTAAAATTGCCATTTTTTCCACTTTTTAAAATATACTAGCGGAAAAAAGAAACTGTGCATTATTTAATATATGAAAAAACATTTAAGAATTAAAATGAACAGATTTTATTTTTTGTAATACTGTTAACACATGTATTCGTAACAACATCTCGTAACACATTAATGTCAATGTCGAATAACGTCAATTTCAGCACACTCGAAAGTCACTGTTATTAGAAATTGAATTAACAAAATTAATAACACTAATTACTTTAGAGCATTCTATACACCAGAAAAAGAATTAAAATAAATTGTCCAGGTGAAAAGAGGGATTGTTTAGACAATTAGTCATTTCCTCTTATTACTTCCTGTCAAAATGGCGGCCACTTTGAAACCATCGTAATGAACAGTAATGAAGGAAAACATTTTCTTTTGAGCATTTACAAACAAAATAAAGACTACAATGCTATTTCATTGCTAATGCAAGGTAAATTATTTCATTTTAAACTATTGACAAACAAATTATATCTTTTTGTTGATAAACTATGTATTGAAACAAGTTGTATTTATTCTATACCAAAATTAAAGACCATAAAAACACTAAATCGGTTAATCTTATTATCGGTTTCGGTTAATCTGATATTTTTTCTCTGACAAACTGATTATCAGATTAAGAGGAACCCTCTGTAATACATTTATCCCCTAACAGTAATGTTTTTAACTGTTTTAATGAGGTCATTTTATTTAAACCAACAAAGTTGTTACAGCATATCATCCTTTTAATTTTTCAGTACAAGTATTTAACGTTTAGGGAGACATTTCTAGTGATAAATCAAAATTTCAGCGTCAATCGTAGAATTATAAGCAAGATACAGAACTCACAATTCTGCTTGGTTTGAGTCAATTTTTTGTCCACAAGAGTTAATTACATTCAACTTAAGATTTTTAAACTTGGTATTTCCTATTCAGAATGAACAAAAGCATGGCCTCAGTTCTTTGAGCAAAGCTCTGTATCTTGCTTATAATTCGAAACTTGACACAGCTGAATATGGTTAGTAAACAATTAACAAAGAAGAAACATGCACTAAAACAAAGAAAGAGCACAATTTATTTTTCATAATATATATATACCTATATATTTCTAGCAGCAAAAACAATCTCCGTTTAGACTGAAAAGCATCTTAACAAAACATGTTGCATTGATTATAATCAACCATAGGCATAACTTAGAGATCGTACCGAATTACCAATAGAATGTATAGTATTTATCATGTTTTATAAAATAATATGTTGCTAGTGCATCAGATTTTGCTCATCTTGGACAGGTAAACAATTAACTGTCTGATTTACGGAAGTCTACATTTGATTCGATACGTAAAAATTTCAAAATACAGGTGATATTTCCCCTCAAGTTAAAAACCATAAACGAAATTCAAAACAACGTAAAACCACGGTCACGAGTCAAAAATGTAAACGCATTGAAAGATTTAACCTCAATTCACTTCATGAAATCGGCACAAATATATTAAGCATGTTTCAAGTATCCCTTCGCACGTAAACTGTTGCACAACAAGCAAATTCATCATTGTCAGTTTGACCCATTTGTCATGCGTCAACATTCAAACATGGCTGCCTTATACAATTAACTTTCGTTTTCGATATGGAATACCGAACCCGAAGTTATAAACTGATTGACAGCGATTATCTCTTTATTTTTGTAAATTACTCAAATCTGAAACTCGCCGATAATTTTTGCAATTTATATTTTCCTTTCCATAAGGATTATTTTTGCAAAATTACGTTGAATTTGACTAAGTAGTTCTTGAGAAGAAGATTTTTAAAAATGCACCCCCCTTTTTCTACAGTTTCGAGGTTTTCTCTGTTTTAAATAAAGATCGGTCTTTCATTTCTACAATTTATAATCACCCTTCTATAGGGATGCTTTGTGCCAAATTTGGTTGAAATTGGCCAAGTGGTTTTAGAGAAGAAGTTTAAAATGTGAAAAATTTACAGATGGACGGACAGACAAAAGGTGATCAGAAAAGCTCACTTGAGCTTTCAGCTCAGGTGAGCTAAAATGTTTAAACAAATCCTTTACAGTTCTTATTCCAAACAGTATTGGCCCGTAAAACTTGTGCGTACAAATTCTTCAATAAACAACAGGTGCTCACTAACCATGAAAAAGTCTGTGCATCAGGACGGTTACCATCCGATATTGTTAAAAAAAATTACCAATATCAATTGTTTAAATTTTATAAATACAAACAATAGATATAGAAAAATTCTACTCAATTTTATAATGCACAGTTTCTTTTTTCCGCTAGTATACTAAATTAGTAAATTTTTATGAGTCTTTTCTACACTCTTATTCCCTTTGAAACTCTGCATGAGTTGTCTTCCAATCCCCTACACAAACAGCTCAAATAATGCCTTCCCATGCATACAGAAATCAATAGGTTCAACCACCTCTGTGACTTATAGCCAAACAACACATTACACATTTGCTGTAGATCGAGGTCAACAACTCTACATAACAACCTGTCCCCAGCAAATGCTTGATCAACATCGCTGCATTCTAATTGACAGTTTCCAACTGCTGACTAAAATCTTGCCAAATCTCAGATGCTTTCTAATTGAAGATGATGTTATTTTTACTACCGGTACATTAATAACAATCAGGCAGGAATAAAACAGCCCCTTCAGTGGTGTACAATTTGTGTTATATACCTTTCCATATCCTCCCTTCCCCAGAACCTTGAGAAGTTCGAAGTCCTGGGGGCCCACTTTCAGCTCTCCTGGATTGACTGTGTTCTCTGTGATCTCCACCGTCTCCATGCCATCTTCACACCTGAAAATCACCCCATCACTTACTATTATAGTCATACTCACTAAACAAGTTTTTATTCTCACTTGGCAAATTTTCTTTCATTCAAAGAGGCATTTTTACAAATAACTATAATTTGAAAGACACAGTTTAAAGTCTACATGCTGCTGGTGTGCTTTCCTAATACAGATGTGAGTCATGTGACAGAATAAAATACTAGTACATATCACTGGTACCTGAAGACAGTATGAGCCAATTGGGTATAAACAAACCTTTAAAGATGCATATGTATGTTTAAATTGAAGGGTGGGAGGGGTAGGTCCAATTTTTTGAAAATGATTTTAATCAAATTCTTTTGAAGCAAATTGAAGCTTTTATTATGCGATTAAATGTTTCTAAAAAAAAAGTATTAACAGCCATGTAATATGTTTCAAATATATATATATATTTTTTGGGGGGGGGGGGGGGGGGGGTGGGGGTTAGAGATTGTTGATGATATGATATTATTCCTCACCTGGTTTCCTCAAAACATAAGCAAGCACTATATAACCAATACCTAATATCATCTATAGTAATGTCACCTAGCTAAATATGTATGGTATTTCATTTTTTTCTATAGTTTTAAATAATTCTAAGAAAAGTCAGAGGAATAAATGCAAAAGAATGCTGAGGTTGTTGTGCAAAGGCTGCTACACCATAGTCATCATACAAAGGAACCTCCACGAACATAGAGTCACATGTATTTATAAAAAGTTTCACAATGTTTTACCATACTTAAAAATGTTGCAATTGTCGGAAAACTTATTAATATGAAATTACTTACATAAGATTCTGGCCACGTCCAGATCCTCCCTGCATTCAAAAGAAGAAAGTGATTACTATTACATGTAGTACAGATGCCAGCATTTACTGTGGGATTTTTATGTAATTCAGACAACAGTAACATTAACACAAGCTCAAGGTATATGAAATATTACCTATATGTAATAATACACGACTTGATAAATTCAAAGCATTGTTAACATGATAAATTCAAATTAACACAAGCTATTGTCAGAGCTCAAGGTATATGAAAGCAAAACAAAAATGCCATTTATAAGTACAAAAAAATTATACATGTGTGTACTACGTACTATCTATATAATATAATCATCATATTTTTAAAAATGCGACATTAAAATACCTGATATATATGACTAGCACATTATGGATGGGTCCTGAAATTCTAATTCCGCAACAAAGATATTTTTTGTATTCATGAGAGAAATTTCAATTTCTTTGTGTTCTTGGTTCAAGATATAATAAAAATGACCCCCTCCCCCACGGTTTTTTAATTTGATTGAGTTTTACTGTATCAATACAATCTTATTCTGTCAACCTGCCTCAGGAAAACAACCCTGAACAATTTGCAGGTATCCATACTAATGAAAAAGTTATGTTCTAATATGTAGTAAGGCATTCTTTAGGTTCTCAGGTCTGAGGCACAGGTCTCCAAAGCACAGTTAGCACATGGCCAACTTTACATCAGGTTCTATAGATCTACATGCAATGTCTGTATGTAGTACATATTTGTGTTAACCTCCAAGAGACACTGGCATTTCTAAAGGCTATCATCTTTTCCACAATAAAGTATTTGAGTAACTTCAAAACGTATAAGAGGCATATACGAGGGTTGATCCAAAAGTAATGTCACAGATGCGATAAAATCGCGAAATATCGACGTAAAGTGACAAAAATTCGTGCTGTGAGATATCCACCTATTTCAATTCAGATATGAAAATTTTAATGCATTATGATAATTTTTCCTGAAGATAATATATTTTGTAGAGCGTAAGGTAAGAATAGTCGCCACACGTAAGCGACATCATTTCTAGATCTTTGGTGTTCTGGTAGAATTTCGTAATTTAGTACTCTATTAACATTGGCCACGATGCCCTATTTGACATTTTTTTTTTTTATCATTTTTGTTATAAAGTAACTAATTACTCTTTTTGTAATCAATCGATTAGTATATTGGATTTGTTAATGTGTGATCAGTTTGTAAAGGTCTCTTTAAGAAGTCATGAACGTAGCTCATTACCTAAGAACCTACAGTAGCTTTAACTTTCCTTCAGAGCGTACGTCTTATCTGTCTGTCTAATTTCTTTTTAAACATGTCATATGCTTTTATTAGATATTGGAACTACGTTAAGGGTGCCTTGTTCCCCCGCTCTCAATTTTAGGTCGTTATATCGTTTCCAGTGCATTTTCTATCCATCGAAGCAAAAAATGCATCGTATCACTATTCGCATGGCCAGCCTTTTTATTCCTTGATCTAGAGACAAAAGGCGTTGTGTAGATATCCGAAATAGACAGTAATGTTCCCTATTTGTTTTTTAAAACAGTTAGAAAATTTCTATGTTATATCTGATTCAAAATATTGTGTTGTTTGAGGCTTTTTTTAAAATATTGATACACGTAATTTATTCATAAATACACAATTTAAAAAGACGTAAATTCATGACGCGTCGATGCTACGTATATATCATGCTATAAACATCAATATTTTGATATCTGTTCAACGAAATTTAATCAAAATTTTAATTCGAATTAGAATTTTGATAAGGACAATTTTGATGCATCATTTTATACAATACGGCACAAGTGAGAAGCGCGGTGCAAAGTGTGACATTACTTTTGGATCAACCCTTGTATATTCAAGTGGGTAACATGACTCACACAGCATGGGCAAAAATGTACAACGCTAGCTCTCCACTACCTACAGTCCTACACGTGCAATAAATACTTTAAACAATTGGGCAAGGGAACAATCGCCAGCAAGATATTTATACATTAACAGTGATTTTTGCTGAGTATTTGTATATTTTTGATCCAACAAACCAATTCTACATTGGCCATTTCATCTGATTACATTAAATAAACATGCATTCCTTTGTCATCCCATTATCTCAAGGACTACCCCATAGCATGACCCGACCTCATTGATAATCAGTCCCGGAATTCAAACAATTTTAAAAAAAAATGACTGCAATGCCTAACATGTTTCAAATGTTCATCACTGATTAACTACCACATATCTTAAAATTATTATACATGTTAATATCAAACAAAAGTTTCGACATGAGCAATGAATATATCTAAATATCCATTATAATATCAGCCTACACCAGTTAAGCAACTCTGTGATTGTATGGAAATTCTTGCTTTATAATAAGTACTACAGTCTTACAAAATACACTTCAATTTTTTATTCATCCTCGAAAATTTAAAGTTCAAGATGGGTTCAAATCATAAATATCACTATTAATTTTTGGCACATCTTAAACAGAGATGAATATATCACTGATGACATTGTTAAACCTCATGTTGACTTTACATTAACCTATGATAGCTAGTTCACAATAAAAAAATGTACATGTATACATCAATGCAAAGGATAAGAAGAGATCAAATAATATTTATTTTGAAACCCAAGGCTTGTACCTGCATGTGCTTTTCAAAATTAACATTGAGAACAACAGCATGTTTTCATCAATGATGCATAAATATCATATTCAAATTATTTAAATTATGACCGAATGTCTATATTGTCTAGAATAATTATTATCCACAATTTGATCTTTTATCCTAGCGATTGATATAGGTTTGTACTTCGTAGCATGTCAAAGGTCAGATTGGTACAGCATTTGCCGCAAATGTTCTTTTTAGTATAATGTAGAAGGATGAAATCAAGTGTGATAGTGTGTATACAGGCTCAATACAGCCCTCTCTTACTAGCACTAGCTAGTGGGTTAACCCTTTCGGTTGAACGATGGTTTCAAAACTGAAGGGTCTTGGGTTTGAGCCTATACTTTGGTCATTTCTTTTCTTCTATTACACGAGCATGTTTGGTGGGTAAAGCCTGGGATTAATAGAGTTACTGTACACATGTAAATATACTACATGACTCCTTATAGTACCTGCTGTAGAAAAATTACAAGTGTATATATATTATACATATAAATCAAATTCCTTAAAGTGGATACCTGTAGAGTGATGCACGATTCTGCATTGTCGATTCAGAATTCTTGTTCTATCATACCGAATATTAACATTAATTAACAAGATTGCTAAAAAGAAAGAATGCTTACATAGTTTATATAACATTACATAAGAGATATAATGAATCTCCGGAAATCAATGTAATTTAACATTTGGTCGGGGTCAATGGGTGCACATGGCAGCAGTTTTAAATTAAAATTTCCTTTCATTTTCTCATTGGATTGATAAAAATACAATCTCACATTGTGAAAAGTCATGAAAACTGTCTTTCTAAAGAACTCTCTTTATCAAAATATTGTAAAAATATTTTTATAGCCATGGGGTGATAGTAAATTCGTTAAAAATAATGCTTGGTCATCAAAGCTTCTCTCTGACTGTAAGTATACACTTAAGATCGCTAAATATTAAATTAAAAACCCATTCAGATAATTAAATAGTTAAGCATATTTCATAATTTATACGAGGTATACTCAACAATGTGAAACTAGGTAGATATTCGTTACGAACGATGATGAAATATGGAAAACACCGGTCCTACACCATACCTCAAGTTCTGGCTCGAAAAATTCATCATCCGAGATTTCCTCGTCCCCTTCCGGAGTATCGTGCAATTCTAAATCAAACACCCCAGCCATATCACTACATCTGTCGGTATATACAGAAAATATTAACGTTAAAAAGTCCAAAACTATTACATAGCATAGATCAAAGACGGAATTATTCGGTGAAAAAGCCGAGGGATTCCATGTGACGTCAAATAAGTCACATGTACAAGCCCATTTTCAGAAATTGACCAATAAAACGAGTCATAGGACAAAACGGAACTGCGTAGTATTTGTGTTCGATAGTACCATTGGCTAAGGTGCACGTGTTCACGATTCCATTCGGATCTCTCGGTATTTTAGTACTCTGCAGCGGGTAATTATGAAAACTGAAAGAACTAGGTACAATTTCAGACGTATTTTGCCCTGTTTTTAGATTTAATTTTAAAAATATCACAAAAAATTGAAATGTAACGTTTATTTATACAAAAGTAATAAGGAATCATTCTTTGAATATTATGAGGTGATAATTTCGGTCGGGGCGTGATCAAATCTGACCGAAATTATCACCTCATAATACTCAAAGAATGATTCCTTATATCAACGAACGTCAAAGAATTTTTGAGAGAGTATTTCTCTACAATAAGTAGATAAGCCAAAAATACTAATTTATATGTTTATGATGCATACGGCGCAACCCCCTACCCCTCCGGGCCACACACAGAGAGAGAGAGAGAGAGAGAGAGAGAGAGAGAGAGAGAGAGAGAGAGAGAGAGAGAGAGAGAGAGAGAGAGAGAGAGCCCGGTCCCTGTTTGTAGATGTGCAATTTCCCACTTTCAAATCTAATGGTTTGACTATATGCAATATCTGCATAATTTTTTTAACAGTTTATTTTTTTCTTTATTCCTTTTTAATTAATTCAAAATGTCCTATGTTTATTTCCTCCCTACTCATGCATACACTTACCTGCCGGCTGCCTACTGTACGTTCATGAACAATTAGCTTAAAAAGGGATCGATATGACAGTAAAATATGGCTCTTGCTTATATATTTATATAATCTCTATATAAAAAAGAATTAAAAACAAATCAACGAGGCAGGTATCGCAGTCTATACTGAAATAGCTAGTACACGCATTACAGATATTTGATCCACCTCTAAATTTATCCCGGGAAATATAAGCGCGAGAGCACTGTGAAGTCATCCATGACCTTTTTTTTCTTTGTTTACGTATCTCGACTCAATACCACCCCTGCGAATGTTATTTAAGCATTGAATCATTATTTTTTGAAAGATAGTCTCATAACTGCAGCGGTGTGTGCATACAAATTGAGTAACGCGCGCTATCGTAAGGGTAAGTTTAAAGTAATGGAAGAGCCACTGTAACAGCCACAAGCGGGAACTTTGATTCTCGCTTGCGACGTTGCATTTTACAGCGTTCAACGTTTGTGACGTCATAATAAAACTAGTCATTCTAACCTTTGAGTACGTACCCTGTGTGTGTTACGGTCTTATAACTGCAGTGTCTTTTCACACACTTTACATGCAAAAAATATTTGGAATGTAAATATTGTCATTTAAATTTTAGACCACGTGGTTTTATTTGACCCTTTCTGTTTCGCAGTAAATCGTGCCTCGTATTTATAGTCTATTTCATGGTTTATTGATTTTAAACTTTTATCTTCATCAATTGGTGGATAAAATGTGTCCTAGAAATAAATGTGACAATTAATACAAAAAATAGTTTTTGTCTGCTGTTGCAACAATTAACATGCTTAGTAGAGACCCCCCTTGAGGATTTATTTTCGATCCGCGCCCGATCTATTAATAGTATCAATAGTGCAACAGACTATACTATTTTATGCAGAATGTTCCTTGAAAATGACTCGATATGCTAAGTTTTTATGCAAAACAGACTCCCAATATTTTTTCCAAAAACATGGAATTGCACACCACAAGCATCATTTATTAAGCAACCCAATGTTTATATTTTCAACCACTCTACACTTGGTTGAACACGAACGATAACTCTTTTCTGAATATTATCGTTTAATATCAATAACAGCTGTATGGTAAAATAAGACGTACATCTTAAAAGATAGTCATGTTTTAACATAAATCAAAGTAGGATATGATATGAAAAAACGATCAGTACTTACGTATTTTGAGAATATTATCCGACCACCTATACTTCCGCTCGAAATTTTACAGGAACTGAACAAATCTCGGTGAAATCTCGTAAACTTTCATTCGAGCACCTCTGGATTTATTACAAACTTAGCAACGATAAAGAAAACATTCCGAACACATTCGCAGGGGTGAATACGAAGGTATGGAAGTAGCCTATGTAACAAATCTCTTGGGTCTCGCCAAAGCTTGTGCGGTACTCAAAACGTGTCTTCAAACCTCAAGACACCGTAAATTACGAGTTAAATGTAGGCCATTTTGGCATAGCACCACGGGTGAAAACATTAGAGAAGCATTATGGGACGTAGACAAAAAAATTTTGTTTGATGAATCTGTAGGTTTAGCTGGTTCGTTTTCCCGCGCACACTGGTTCTTCGCTCGCTTTTATAACTTTACCATGTGATAATATCACATAAAACAGCTGTAAAATATATCAATTTCGTTGTGGGCGACGGCTGCGGACACATTTTCCTCTTCAAAAAACTATCTTAGAATATGCCAAAATGTCCAAGTCATAATTATATTTTGAAACAAGATAAAAGTTTTTAACCTGGTACTTTATATACACACCAATCGCAACTTCTCGGGCCTTTCCGGCGAGCTCGGAAAAACACCTCGAATGTATTACCTTGGCGTCTTTGACAACCCCCCTTTTTGTAAAACTTGAAATAAATAGAACACATTTTACGATCTGTTGAGATGTGAGCTTTACTTCATTAAAGTAAACGATATACACTAAAATATAGCACAGACTGTCTAGCCGATACTTATTTTAATGGGAAGCGACTCCATTTTGTATAAAATTCTAACATCCGTTGATGTTAAGGAAGGAGTCTTCTCGTTATCAAACAATATTAACATACTTCTAGTAATTAGAAATTCATGAAATTTTGACACAGTCAAACGGATCATATTATTAAATGATTCTATCAGTTTAATCAAATATGACCTTTTTGTTTTCGCATAAAGGTCAGGTCAAGGTAACTACCTTTTTCCTCAACATAAAGGATGATAAAAATAAGTGAATAGCTCTTTGCAGTTATATAGACATTTGTTTAAGATTTGAAAATTCTATTCTTAAATGATATGATAGAATATCAGAATGTCTATCAGCTTATGCTTATAAATTGGAATAAATATTCATACTAAAATTGATATTACTTGGCCCGCATTTCCTCAAATTTTCTTAAATTTTGAAGAAATTTTGATTATTTTTTTGTGCTTCTGATAATAAAATATTTCCGAGCTTGCCGGAAAGGCCCGAGAAGTTGCGATTGATATACACACATGTTCAAGGTAGTCTGTGTATTTTTATGAGATTTAAACAACTTTTGAATTTTAAGGCAAATATTGAAAGAAACTGTACCTTCTTCTTTGTATATAGTAGCATCGTCATTTAAATACAGTAAAGTGACTATTCATTTTTTTTTTAATAAAAAGTTTATACTCGATAGAACCACATTACTACTCGTTCGGTCGGATATTTGTGGTTAGTTGATGGTTTGCACCACGCAGAAGTTCGGTAATATCAGAGACATAAATATTTTAACGTTAGGCAACACAGATGATATAGTATGAACTTTAACTGAAAGAATTTTATAAGTCTCTCCAGAGACATATTTTAATTATTAATATTGTTTTATATTATGTTATTAATGTCTCTGGTCTCTCAAAGGGAATGAAGTGTTCATGAAGATATAAAAAAAACAACCTGTGGTTAAATAATATCTGTATCAAATGCACCATGGCCTTAATCTGAGCCGATTTTGCACATCTCTCTTTGAATATAGGTCTGTAGTATAATATTTTGTTTTCTTCAGAGCTCAACAATGTACACTCATGCACGAGTAATTTGGTCAGGTTAATCCATACTTGCATAATAACTATCATCTACATTGCTAATACAAGACTAATGTAAGACTAACTTTGGAAAATGTGCAAAGTGACATATTCTAATTTCTTATTTTTTTAATACTATATCATACTAGGCCCAGTACATGAATAATTAATTAGTTTCATAATTATTGTTGATGATACATGTATGTCACTGGCACTAACTTTCCCAACAATGTACAGTGCGTAAATTCTTTGTAATAGTAATCGATATATTATGGGAGGATGCATAGTATTACAGACCAAAGTTTACACAGGATGCTCTTATACTATTATTTTGTACAAATCTTTTACACTAATTACAGTTAACTCATAAACCAAACTGACTTCAATTATAATATTATGCCTTCCTTCAAAGAATGATAAGAATTGACGAATTTGTCAAGCTAATTTATCGTTTTTTTAAAGAAAAGATTGCATGTAAACAGAAATTATCTATCAAATGTTGATATATGGACCTCTTTGGCAAACTTTTTGGAGATGATAATAAAATATGTGGAGACTTGTTCTAAGCTATTGAAAACACTTTACCCACAAGCGCTATGAGCAAGAATATAATTAGGATCTTTGATATATGGGTGAATGGACTTATTGGTAGATATGGACCGAATGGGCACAGGGAGAAAGAAAGTTACTCAAGACATTGCGAAGGAACTTTAATACAAATCTGCTATGCATTCACCAGGAAAACTGATTTAAGGTCACTAATTAAACCACAGGGTGAAGTTGGTGACAGATTGGGTCACTGGGGAGAGAAATACATTCTGGACTATAGCAATGTAGAACAGAGAACTTGCCAGACGGGTCACTATACAGGACATACAGAGGCATTTCCTAAATTTATGAAGTGCATGTCCATTCAAAATTAAAAACAGAACTATCAACATTGATTAATTTTATTTCAATGATGAACATTGCAAACACACATAGCACTGTACCCATCAGGTCCACTGTTCCACTCATCTGATGTATAAACAATATATTCTCATCTGTGAATACTCTGCACATTGTTTAAATACTTTACCATAAAATCTGTCATAAATATAACTATAGAACTGCACAGTTGTACATGTATATAGAAAATGATGACAAATTAAAGACACCTTGAATAAACTCAACATACAATTTAACACATTAATTAACAAGAGGCCCATGGGCCACATTGCTCACCTGAGCAAGAAATAGGTATGGTAAAATCAGCTTAACAGAGTCATAATACAAGCTATCTGGACAATGTAGTATAATACATGTAGATCCTGTATAAATAAAAGTCCTTTTTTTACCCTGGATATTTTTTTTGTTCATTAAGTCCCTTTTCTAACAGGATGATTTTATAGTCATATCACTTGTTGAGCATTTCAGTTCTCAAAAAGATCCAAAAAAATTGTATATATATGGGATATAAACCTACATCAAACTCTGAACCCCTTTTGTGGCCAAAGAATCGTCAAAGAGCCAAAGCCTAAACAATTTGAAAGAATCAGCAATATGCGAGAATGCTTTTCGCATTTAAGTAAAACCATATATCATAACATTTCATTTTTTTTTGTGAATAATTAAAATATTTCCCTTTTTAAAATTGGAATCCAAATGTGGCCCCACCCTACTCCTCAAGATTTTGATTTGAAAGAATTTAAATCTACATTATCTGAGATTGCTTTCAGTAAAGTAACAGCTTTTCTAGGCAAGTGGTTTTTAGAAAAAGATATCTTAAAAATTTTCTTTTGTAAATTTTTGCCCCTCCCCCAATGTTGTGACCCCATTCTACCCCTGGGGACCATAATTTGAACTTTGAACAAACTTGAATCTACCCTACCTGAGGATGCTTCCACACAAGTTTCAGCTTTCCTGGCTGATTCGTTTCTGAGAAGAAGATTTTAAAGGGGCATGGTCACGATTTTGGTCAAGTTTTATTTTCTGTTTTTATTATTTACAATGCTTTAGGAGTGCACTTTTAATAATAAAATGAAATTTGAGAGTCAGTCGTAGAGTTATAAGCAAGATACAGAGCTCACAATTCTTTGAAATGTAAACAAGGCTCGTGCCCTGTTTTTGTTTACATAGGTTCAATATACATGTAAAAAATAAAAAATCTTTTAAAGATGCTTTTGTATCTTCTTACTCATTTTAAGCATAAATAAACAGCTCCTAATGTTTAATACATTCATTTCAGGTCTAAAACGGGAATTTTCACCATAACAATCAAAATGTAAACAAAAGCTTAAGCTTTGTTTACATAGCAAATGTGACTTGCTTATAACTCAATGAATGATAATTCAAATTTTGGTTGCTTATTAAAAATGTCTTACTTAACCATTGTAAACATTAAAATCGTAAAAAAAAAAAATTTGACCAAAATCGTGACCATGTCCCTTTAAAAGATTTTCACTACATATTCCTATGTAAAAGTTTGACCCCCCCTTCCCCCCAAATTGTAGGTCAACTCTACCCAAGGTATCATTATTTTTACAAATTTGTATCTACACTTCATAACGATGCTTCCATACAAGTTTCAGCTTTCCTAGCTGAATGATTTCTGAGAAGATTTTTAAAGATTTACTCTATATATATTTTATGTAAAACTTAGACTCCCTTTGTGGCCCCACCTTACTCCCCGGGACCATGATTTGAACAAACTTTAATCTACACAATCTGAGGATGCTTCCATACAAGTTTCAGCTTTTCTAGCCGAATGGTTTTTGAGAAGAAGAATTTAAAAGGTTTACACCATATATTTTATATGAAACTTTGACCCCATTGTGGCCCCACCCTACCACAGGGGATCATGATTTGAACAAACTTGAATCTATCCTACCTGAGGATGCTTCCACACAAGTTTCAGCTTTCCTGGCTGATTAGTTTCTGAGAAGAAGATTTTAAAAGATTTACACTATATATTCCTATGTAAAAGTTTGATCCCCTCATTGTGGCCCCACCCTACACTACATGATGATGCTTCCACACCAGTTTCTGCTTTCCTGACTGAATGGTTTCTGAAAAGATGATTTTTAAAGATTTACTCTATATATTCTATATAAAACTTTGACCCCCATTGTGGCCCATCCTTACCCCTGGGGACCACGATTTGAACAAACTTTAATCTACACTATCTGAGGATGCTTCCACACAAATTTCAGCTTTTCTGTCCAAATGGTTTTTGAGAAGAAAATTTTTGAAAAATATCAACAAATTTTCAATAAATCCTAATTATCTCCCCTTGAAAGAGAGAATGGCCCTTCATTTTAATAAACTTCAATCCCCTTTACCCTGCAATGGTGTTTTGTGCCAAGTTTGGTTGAAATTGGCCCAGTGGTTCTGGAGAAGAAGTCTAAAATGTAAAAAAATTACAGACGGACGGACAGACAGACGCCGGACAAAAAGTGATCAGAAAAGCTCACTTGAGCTTTCAGCTCAGGTGAGCTAAAAACTTAAGCATAAACAAAAACATGTTTCTTACATAGAATTATATTTTCCTGAAACCCCCCCCCCCCCTAAAAACAAAACATACTCCGTAAATAACTAAAAATCCTTTCCACCAGCAACCAAATTCGTCAACTATCATGTGCATGAAAATTCTTCTTACATGTTTATGGTTTAATTCTAACACATTTCTTCCCTTTCTATTTAACAAAGAACTAATTCTGCACATGTTGGACACAGCTTAATAACATTCACTCAGTCTCTATTTATATCTGTAGTTGAGTATAACAACATCCGAGATTACATATATTAAAGCATTGTAAATCATTAATTGACGATCAATAACAATCTTTTTTAAAGTAAAAAAGAAAAATATTACAGATCACAAACAACTGCCGTATCTATGTTTGGGCACATAATTGTTTTCTAATGCTGGTGAAATGAATGAAATAGAAAATGAAATTGAAAATTAACAAAGGAAAAAAAATGTCAACATTTTACCAACTCAAACAGATTTTCTGATATAATATTATAGCAATGATTTTTTTTTTCATCATGCGGCTGACATGAGGGGAGAAAAGTCAAGGAACAGGACATTAGTGCTTCAAGTTCACTGATTAGCCTGCCCTGTGTCACCTGACTTCATTTCAATATTGTGTCGTCTATTTCATCCAATGATGGCTCAGGTTGTTTGCATAGTTTGTTAAGAGACTTTGTAACAACGTCACTCAAAGAATCGTGCATTCCCGCATCCAGTTCAGCAAGAATTTGCTGTAAAAAAACAAATGAAAACATTTAAAAAACCTTTAAAAATGTCAAGCATGTTTGTCAACCAATACACAGTCAAAGGAGAAGACCATACGTTTTCTGACTCGTTTATTCTGATTACCATTAATAGGACCCTAAAAGAATTACAGATACAAAATTTTACAACTTTTCTCAGGAACTTTCACTTTGACATTCAAGAATAAACAATCATTTTAACTTTCTTCTAGAGTATCTGGGAAATATTTACATCATAAAAGGGTACATAATTATCAAAGTTCAGCACTTTCTGTCCTGCTTTTTGTGTCTTTAATTCAAGCTCACATTAACGTGATTAAAATAATGCATATATACAAGTTAAAGTTTTAATTTGTGCTTTAATTTATGGCATTACAAGACAGTTACAAAGTGGTACCGCACACCAAGTATACAATTTTGCCTACAATATAGTGCTTTTTGTAAACATCAGACATTTTTCATGTAAACACAAAATACACAATTACCAGTTTAAAAGAATCTTTATCATCTTACACTATATCATTAAAATCTTAAGGTTTTGTTAGGGATATACAGGAAAATAGTATATAACTAGACAACACTGAGATGGTGACCATCTCAAAGGGCCCCGCTTACATAGTGGACAATATGATGAAAAGAATTTCAGAGAATTTTGCTTTGACCTTGACTTATAACTTCCAAATTTTCCACCTGGCATAAAATATCTAATTCAATCACATTACCACTTACATACAGACATTTTAATTTGTTCAATCTGAACAGATTAACCAAATGGGCAATAATCTATGGTCTGAAACTGATTATAAGGAGATCTGCTATGGCCTTCACATTGACTTGGTTCAAGGTCAATGCAAGCCATTAACCAAAAAGCTCTGCTTAAGTAAAGACTAAATGGAGAGTATATATATGCTCTTTAAAAAAGGATTTTTGTTTGATCTGTTATGACCTTGACACTTATTCTACAAACATCATATAATGTCATTGCACACTCTTTAATCAAAGGCACTAGTGAGTGAAGTATGAGTCAGATTGGAGAAAAGGGAGAGAAGATATGCCACGGACAAGGATTTTTCATATAATTCTGCTATGACCTTCACTTTTGGCCTTAAAAATTGGTTCAAGGTCACTACACACCCTTTATTCATAAGCTCTGTTTATTTGAAGTATGAGCCAAATAAGGCTAAGTGGAAAGTATATATTCTCTGAAAAAAGGATTTTTGCACGGTACAATATGACCATGACCTACAAACTTTATTCAAGGTCACTGCACACTCTATGACCATAGACACAATGTGAGTGAAGTATGAGCTAGATTGGATCAATGGGAGAGAAGACATGCTCCGGACAAGGATTTTATTTAAAATTCTGCTATGACCTTAACCTTAGACCTAGAAACACAGTTCAAGGTCACTGCACACCCTTTACCCAAAGGCACTCTGTGGGTGAAGTATGAGCCAGATTGGGCCTGGGCCAAAGGGAGAGAAGATATGATCCGGACAAGCCATCTTGGATGGACAGACTGATCACTATAGGCAGCCCGCAGAGTGGGGCCCTAATAAAAAGTTGGATATTTGACAATTTTAACCACTTTAAACCATAGAAATCCAATTAAAATTATGTCCTACAGGTATTGTAGTACACGTTTACATTGAATTAATTTTAATCTAACATGGTCTTCATACTGAAAATTAGACAAATATTTCAATTACCGGTAGTGACTTTTCTAACACAATCACATACCGGTAAATAGCCACAGATATTGAAAAGAAATTCTATGAAAGTGTTAAAGCCCCAAGTTCGGGGGAATTTAATGCAGCCACTGTATGACACACACTGCTTGTTTTAAACTCATTTTAATTGGTTTTTTATCAGAATCTATCACCTAGCATTAGATTCAGCTGTATATAGAGCAGCTGAGTTGCAGAGCCGTCAGCTCAGCACTGTTGGTATATCACTGACTTTCATTGATAAACACCAATTGCTAACTTTTTATGTAATTTTTCTCAAATTAATACAATTAATTAACAGTAGCAATTATTTATCACAGCAAATAAACCATATTTACATAATATTCAGTCACCATTATCACTCTCAGAGTCAGAGTCTGAACTATTCCACATCTTCAATATCTTGAAGGTTTTGCGGACAAGGTTGTTTTAAAATTAGTATGGTCAAGGTATCCAAACCCACTTAGTGTTCCTTACCTTGGACACAAGTGGGAATCAATTTCAACACATTCCTGTTATTTCATTCAGTAATGCTGTAGCTTTTAAGGCAGAGCATCACTGCAGAGTCATAAATCTGACTGGATTGTAACCTTTTGTTGACAGCAGACCCTGATGAAAAAAGTTTCTCCCATGGGAGAAAAACTGGGCTTTAAATGTGGGGCCAAGTGGTAATGCGTAGGTCTTTTTGATTTTGGGGGGTCGTTGGATCGATTCAACCAAGTTGTAAATATTTTTTTCTTTTCACATTTTCAAAAATGTGTTAGCTTGTGCATATGATAATTGAACAAATACAGAAAATATTCTCTGACCAAAATGAAAATAACACACAGTGCAGAGTCGTTTGATTCTGCATCAATCAACATAGTCATATATATACCGGTACATCAAAATAAATTCACTGACCTTCAGCAATGCATCTCCCTCCCTGAGTTTCAGGACTGAAATAATGGCATATTCACTGCTAGATTTGACCATGCTGTTCTTTTCCTTGGTGCCCATCACAAGAGCAGGGATCAGGATTTTGATGACAGGCATTGGGAGTGGAGTTTTAGAACTGGCAATCAGGCAAGTCACTTGAGTCACTATCAGCTTCACATCATTGGAGTCTTTCTTTAGTCCCTAGAAGTAGATTTTGTCCCCTTAAGGTGGAATGCTACACCAAAATTTTATTTTGTGGATCGCTAGGGTATCATTTCTGAAGCAATATTGCATTGTTCAAAAAAGAATATATGCCCATAAATTTTTTTTTTTACAATTTTTCTTTGTATTTATCACGAAAAAGTAGAAAATCTATTTAGATTGCAAGTAACGCACTGTAGAGTTTAAAATTTGATGTGAATAAATGCATAATATAAATATCTAACAAATCATGTCCAGTTATGTCAATAATTATTTTAATAAAAAAATATTTATGAAAATAAAAAAACTTCTGTTGATATTTTTCAAACCTATGGATAAATTTTTCTAATGAAACGTGTTATATAAAAAGGAAATGTAAGGCATGCAATCATTTTTTAAAAAGAAATTGAATCAAACTGGCGAAATTTTAGAGATATGGCAAATTTTCAAAATCGAACCACACCCGATCAAAATTAAACTGATCCCGACTTGAATGATAAAAAATTTAAATATATAACAATTTCACCCCAAAACTAAGATGTTTGGTTGTAATAGGAGAACAATTGAAAATTCTATTGATTTCTTGTCTGCACATGAAGAAATACTGTTGATTTTCAATTTTTTGCAATTTAGCTCGGGATCAGTTTGTTTTAAATCAGGATCGGCCAAATTTTGAAAATTAGCTATATATATTTCTAAAATTTCGTCAATTTGATTCAATTTCTTTTTAAAAAGTAATTGCCTTATATTTCTTCTCCATAAGACACGTCTCTTTAAAAGATTTCATACATAGGTTAATCTGGTTTGAAAAATATGAACAATAGATTTTTGGTGTAGCATTCCATCTTAATGACTTTCATAAACAATTTCAGACGTCGTTTAACATCAGAAATCATCTACAATAGCATCTCCCTTGTAAGACACGAAGTGCTGTTTTATTGAATTGTATTCGTAGAAACATTTGTATTGCATTGATAACACATTTCTGTATTATCAATACAGAAATGTTATCAATGCAATACAAATGTATTGATATACAAATGTATTGATAAGTCTTGACAGTGATTACACACATCACAATGCAGATGGAATGGTTTACCTTGATCAACAGACTGACTAGTTCTGGGCTAAGCTCTGAGGACATGCTCTGATGTAGAAGTGCATAGCCAAGCCCTCTCAGTCCACTCTGGCAAAGGGGCACCTGCAAAAGAAGACAGTACTTGGTATTTGGTAATACATTAAATGCAAAACTGCAGATATATTGACAGCAGAAGAAGTATTAATTAAACTACCGGTACATTGTGAATCTGACACCGTAACAATATTAACCCTTTAACAATTTTAATCCTTTAGGATTCTGATAAAAAATTACACTGATACCATGCAGCAGTTATTTTTTCATATATCAAGTAATATGAAGTATTCAAAATGTTATGAATAGAAACAACCAGATACCTTGTCAGAGTTGATCAGACCAGACAGACACTTGATGATGTCCGGTTGGAAGGTGGGGGTCCAGACCTTTGGTGCTGCCTCCTTGAGGGCCACGGCTAGAGCCTGACCCCGTCCATGTCTTAGCGTCCAGTCTATTCCACTCTCTGCTGTATCTGATCAACATCAAATATACCAACTTCACAGCGAATTAACTATTGACACAGATTATATCACTTACTTTACAGAAATGTGTTATTAGATTATTAGAATTTATGATGGCTCAATTTTACCAGCAAATTATGAAATAATCAAAGTACATTGTATTGTAAAGGCAAAGAAACTAAGGTGGCTCACTACATCTGGAAATAGTTTCTCAAATCAGAAGAAAATTACTTGAGTATTATGAATAGCATGATGCATAAAAAGTATAAAAGTCAAATAAGTGAAAAAAATGGATAAAAAAATATGATTGTCAAAAATTAAGTAAATATGAACAAAAGTCCCAATGCGGATTCGAACTTATGATTTGCGGATCACAAGCCTGATACTTTATCTACTGAGCTAAGATGATATACAAGAACAACCAAATAGATTAACTGATATAAACAGTTTAAGGAAACGTTTAAATCACCATCTTGTGACGTAGCGTCAAAATACGTCTTAAAGCTGACATGAATTCATAAAAGCATTTGGTCGCCATATAAGTTTCGATCTCCCCTCAATTGCCACTGGGGTATATATAACGGTCGAGAGAATTATGGTAGGTTGCTTTCCGATCGAGGCATTCAGGTTGCATGGACTTCTAAATGCATGAACTACACATTGTAGTAAAGAATAAAGAAAACTACAATCAATAAAACACAAAATTATCTATTCTTTTAAATCATTTCCAAGGTATCCGTATTACCTTGCACAGAGTGTGCTGCCTTACTTCGAAAGCACATCGAACAAAAACATTCTGCTTCTAAAATCCATGACGTCATTGAATTTGCTCGATCTGCCACAGTATGTGGTTTGCTCATGTGCGATGTTATAACATACATAGGAAAACTTCTACAAATATCGAGGATTTTTGAAATACATGTGCCTGGATTTCAGTCTGTCTTGTTTTGCATTTCATTGGATATTCCTTTTACCAGTGCAGTGGCTGTAATATTATTGTTTCTACAAGTCTTTTTGTCTAATGTAACATGTTCAAGTGAATGAAATACCTGAATGCGGTGAAATGTGCTACACATGTATCTGCCTAATAAAGGGATTGGGAAGCGATAAGCAGAACAATAGAAATCGATAACTAATATGGCGAAAATCGGAAATAAAAAGGAAATAAAGTGTATTTATGAATTCATGTCAGCTTTAATGTAGTGAGGTAACTTAAATACATTTACCATGGGCTTCTGTGTACAATAAGATTTAAAAAGAGGACATTATGGACATTATAATCATTCATTAGTGTATATGCAATTCTGTCAATTTGCCTTTTAGTTTTCAAGAAGAAGTTAAAAATATAAAATTGTTAATTGAGTGACTCAGGTGATTTAAAAATTAAATGAAAATATTACCCTTCTTTTTCATTTACTAGTTTCAATCGAATAATGACATAATTTTTACCAGTACCTAATAACTGTTGAATCATGAGTTCAGTTAATTCTTCTGGGGGTAATATTTTACACAGAGACCCCACACAGCCTGATGCTACAGTCCTGGTGGAATCCTCCTGATTTCCTAGCAGTACCACCAAAGTTGCCATGATGGCTTTCCTGGAGGCATCTGACATTTTTTCACCTGCTCCACTGATACAAAACCTCAAGGCCTGCAGCATGGTGTCCCTGGAAAAGAAACCAAACTGTGTTACACAATAAACCCAGTCTTTTCAGCTTTTGCTGTTAAAAATTATCCCTACTTATAAAATATTTATCATGCATGTATTTCTTAAATATATGTAAATTGTGCTACCATTGAGCAAAAAAAATTGAAATGCAGATAACACTGTTTAAATGAGAGAACAAAATTTATTTGAAACGCACAAAATTGGATGTGCCTTTAACTCATTTATTAAGCCAACTTAACACAAAAAACCCTGCTGGATCAGTGTACATTAAGATGTCTCAACACATTGATAAACAAGGGCACTGCTAAGTGGAGCATCCCCTTGTGACATGAATTATTGTAGGGAGGAATGCATTATATAGGAAAATACATGTAAATGTATCAGATCAGAATAATATGACAAAAGTATTCATATTGGGGGTGATTACATTTATGTGGTTGTACAGTTTTTCTATTCCTAGCAGAAACTAAACACAAATATGCAGCTATTGATATGAAACAATTTTCCAGTGATAAATGTGTTATCTGTTCAACTCTCTTCTGATTTTGAACTAGTTCCACTCCAAGTAATATGGAAAAAATTGTCAGAAATTTGACTGCTTGTTTTGATGTAAATCGTTTGCCCATTACAACTTTTAATCATGGACAATCTTCTAACCATCCATTACTACAAAACATTTGTTTTTTACCATTACTAGATTGAAATCCCCCCAAAAAATCATTGACAAGCTGTTGATTTGAACTGCATAAGGTATTGATTTACTTCAAGTCGTACATAAAAATACCTGAAATGTCTATTGTCAAGTTGTACACAAAATTCCTCTTTTCATTTCATTTTTTTTTTTTCAGATAATTTAAGAATATTTAATCAAACTTTAAAATCAAAGAAGAGTACAAAGTTTGATAAACATTCATGAAAGGGTTTTCTTTGAGTTTTGCTAAAAAGCTGAAAATGGACACACATATGCACAGCAGCAATGCTATATTCCCCTCATAACAAGTTGTGCGAGGGGATAATAAATTGAGTTTTGTACTCTGAAAATCCAAACAGAGGAATTTTGGTTCCAAGAGAGATGCCCACAATAAAACTTATATTGAACTTCGTTTACACAGCTGATTGATCTTTGCTATACCTAACACTCTGGTCTGATGCATTCTTGACAGCGGAGTGGAGCTCTGTAAACAGAGGGTCTACCCTTGTGTGAATGACGGTCAGTTTCCCCAGCGCAGATGCAGACTTCAGACGCACTGGTCTTTGGGGATCATTCAGTGCTTTCAAGAAGGTTGTTTGTAGCTGAGGAAGGAATGGCTTCAGTTGAACTCCAACCTACAAAATGCAAATTACATAAATCAAGTGATGATCTTATAGATTTCGAAGTTTGATATACATTAATGTATACACTGTATAAAGAATACTATTCTTGGACTTACTTAAAAAATCAAAAAAATTCAGAGTAAAAAGGCTGAAATCACCAAAAGCAAGTAACTTTCAAAACTACATAAATTTGAGAAACATCATATTCCTTAAATTTCCTGTGTAATAATGGAACAAACCTTGGCAAGAAGCAAAGTGAGCGTTTCCAGGACGGCAACTTTGACCTGCCAGGAGAATCTGTCCCCAAGGATACGGATCAGAGGTCCAGTGATGTTGACCACCGAGGGTTTGAGCGCTTCTGCACTGGTGATATTGATTAGCTCTCCTAATCCATCAGCAGCCTGTGCTTTCATTTCCTGGGAGCCATTCAAAATACCTTCTCTGAAGATTGGCAGCACTGGGGCAATTCCCTATAAGACATGGTAATGGGTTACATATATGTAATGTTGCTAAAACTTAATTTTCAGGGAGCTAGGACTATACCCTTTTTAAAGCATTGAAAAATATCACTTAATTGTTATCTAATTTTACCATGGCAAATCTCCCTGCAGCAAGTAAATGGAGTGTTAAATCTCTCATTTCTTGTCCCCAATATTAAGATTTTAGATTAATGCAATTCAATTAAGACAAAATTTATCAAGTATTTATATATATTTACATCTACCAGGTATAATTTCCCCTATTTCTTATGGAAAGTTATAGTTATAATATAGGTATAATTTCCCCTATTTCTTATGGAAAGTTATAGTTAATTCATAGCTGTATAGAAACAGCCGCCTGAAATCTACACGCCCCATTTATCGATT
The DNA here is from genome assembly GCF_963853765.1 of Magallana gigas. Lineage (NCBI taxonomy): Eukaryota > Metazoa > Mollusca > Bivalvia > Ostreida > Ostreidae > Magallana > Magallana gigas. The sequence continues at coordinate 26,464,065 of NC_088855.1, read as the reverse complement.
GGTCAAAATCTACAGCGGCTGAAAGTGACAGGACTGAAATTGACATGCCCTGTTTATCAATTGGTCTGAAGCTACAGCGACCTAAGTAAAATCACGGACTGCACGAAATAATCTTGATGATGCCAGACTCAAAGTCTCAGAGGAGACAATTTGGCTGTGTCTTTTATCTAACGTACTTATGTACTTTAACAGTAATTTAGTGAATTTTACAAACTTTTCATAATCAATTCATGGCTTTCTTTAACAAAGAAACTACTATACTTCATTTATTTAAACTCATCAAAACCAAGGTGATGATAAGTCTACAAAGAATGGCCCGAACAAGGTCATTTCGGGCTGTCAAGGTCATAAGACAATTTTGTTTTTCTTGATGCATATAAACATTGCTAAAAAACAACTTTTTGAAGTTATTAAGGAAGAAGTGTAAATCTTTGAATATATTTATTTAGTTTTTTTGAATGGCACATTAAAAAGACTGTGGTAAAACATAAAATGAACATTCTTAAAATGACATAATACAGATGGATAACCAAACATTTGCAAATGTTGCATTAGTTTGCTAAAATTTAGTCTTGAAAAGGGAAACAACTGATCATTTCCATTGTGCTGTACTTGCTATTCACAAAGAGAAATAACTCTAAATACCTTCTTTGGCAAACTGAATCCAGGCAATTCTTTGCCTTTGTAGTCTGACATTGCATACCGAACAGCTTGTCTTACATCGGCAATGTGTTGGAACATTTCAGTGACATCAATTTTCTATAGAGGGAAACAGAATTATTTAAAATTTTGTTTAGTATTTTGACCAAGAAGCCAAACAGTTGGTCTTCCACAGTTAAATTATTAAATATCTAGATTTGATAAGGCAAACGTTTTTTTATTAGTTGGATTTTAGAAAAAAAATAAAATGCACTTTTCCAAATTTTATTTTACTGACCGACATAATATAAAAGAAATACAAAAAATAAAATAAAATGACTGGTGAAAAATATCAATAACAAGAGGCCCATGGGCCACATCGCTCACCTGAGGAACAATAGGTATGATAAAATCAGCTTAATGGAGTCATAATACAAACTATCTGGACAATGTACAATAATACATGTAGATCCTGTATAATTAAAAACCCTTTTTTCCTTTGAATATTCTTATGTTTATAATCATTAGTCCCTTTTCTAACAGGATGATTTTATAGTCATATCATATGTTGAGTATTGCAGTTCTCAAAAAGATCCTTAACAATATAATTTATATAAGGGATATAAACGTACATCAAACTCTGAACCTTCTCGGGAGGCCAAAGAATTGTCCTGGGGCCAAAGTCTTAACAATTATGAAGAATCATCTGGCTGATTAGTTTCTGAGAAGAAGGTTTTTTAAGATTAACTCTGTGTATTCCTTTGTTAAACTTTGACCCCCCCCCCATTGTGGCCCCACCCTACCTCCGGGGGTCATGATTTTCACAAATTTGAATTTACACTACCTGAGGATGCTTCCACACAAGTTTCAGCTTTCCTTGCCAATTAGTTTCTGAGAAGCAGATTTTTAAAGATTTACTCTATATATTCCTATGTAAAACTTCGACCCCCCCCCCCCATTCTGGCCCCATTCTACCCCAAGGGGTTATTATTTTAACAACTTTGAATCTACACTGCCTGAGGATGCTTCCGAACAAGTTTCAGCATTGCCGGCTAATTAGTTTCTGAGAAGAAGTTTTTTAAAGATTTACTCTATATATTCCTATGTTAAACTTCGATCCCCCATTGTGGCCCCACCCTACCCCCGGGGGTCATGATTTTCACAACTTTAAATTTACACTACCTGAGAATGCATCCACACAAGTGTCAGCTTTCCTGGCTGATTAGTTTCTGAGAAGCAGATTTTTAAAGATTTACTCTATATATTCCTATGTAAAACTTCGACCCACCATTGTGGCCCCACCGTACCCCTGGGGTAATAATTATCCCAACTTTGAATCTACACTACCTGACGATCCTTCCACACAAGTGTCAGCTTTCCTGGCCGATTAGTTTCTGAGAAGAAGATTTTTTAAGATTTACTTTATATATTCATGTTAAACTTCGACCCACCATTGTGGCCCCACCCTACCCCCGGGGGTCATAATATTCACAACTTTGAATCTAGTCTACCTGAGGATGCTTCCACACAAGTGTCAGCTTTCCTTGCCGATTAGTTTCTGAGAAGAAGATTTTTAAAGATTTACTCTATATATTCCTATGTAAAACTTCGATCCTTCATTGTGGCCCCATCCTACCTCCGGGGGTCATAAATTTCACAAATTTGTATCTACATTACCTGATGATGCTTTCACACAAGTTTCAGCTTTCCTGGCTGATTAGTTTCTGAGAAGAAGATTTTTAAAAATTTACTCTATATATTCCTATGTTAAACTTCGACCCTCCATTGTGGCCCACCCTCAGGTGAGCTAAAAAGGTGTTAAGTTTACAATACAATAAGTTGTTAAAGTTGGTTTCTGGAAGAACAGACTTTGAAATTTTTCTTAATAAATATTGACATTTTTTTTACTTTTTTAATCTTTAGTTTTTAAGATCTGTGTACAAACATAGAATTGTGAGCAAATCTATGTATCTTGCTTATAATTCGAAGTTTAACACTCAAATATGGTTAGTAAATAGAAATTGTAAACAATTAAACACAAGAAACATGCACTACATGTATAACAAATAAAGAACACAATTTATTTTTTCGAAATGAATCATATATATGATACATGTATATACCTACATATTTCCGTCAGCGATATCAAACTCTATTTAAACTGAATAAACTCGAGAAAATGCCGAGCATCTCAACAAAACCTATTGCATTAATCTTCCATTACGCAAAAGATAATGCCGAATTACCGATAGAATGAATTGTATTTCAGTACCCCTACATCAGATTTTGCTTAATTTGCGCAGGAAAACAGTTAACTGTTTGATTTACCGAAGTCTCTGTTTGATTTGATACGTAAAAATCACGAAATACAGACGATAGTTTCCATGTTACAAAGCATAAATAATGAAAACGAAACGAAAATCAGAACAAGCTAACACCAACGTCATGTGTGAAAACTGTCAACGCATTGAAATATTTAGCCTCAATTTACTTCACAAAATCGGCACCAATATATTTTGCATGTTTCAAAATTTCCCTTCATACGCGAACTGTTGCACAACAAGCAATTTCATCATAGTCCGATCGACCCTTTTTCGTATAATGTCATGGCTGCTTGAAACAAAGAACCTCGTTTTAGAAGTATGGAATCATTTTACCGGATGCCGAACCCGAAGCTATTAAACTGATTGAAACACGCCTTTCCTTTATTATTATTTTCGTAATAACTCAAATTTGAAACAGAATTACACCTTAATTTTTGCAATTTATATTTTCCTTCCCATAAGGATAATTTATGCTAAACTGCGTTGAATTTGCATAGGTAGTTCCTGAGAAGAAGATTTTTAAAAATGCACCCCCCTTTTTCTACAGTTTCAAGGTTTTCTCCGCTTTGAATGCAGATCGGACTTTTATTTCTGCAATTTATATTCACCCTCCCATAAGGATGCTTTGTGCCAAATTTGGTTGAAATTGGATAAGCGGTTTTAGAGAAGAAGTTCAAAATGTAAAAAGTTTACAGACGGACAGACGGACAGACGGACGGACGGACACACATTAGGCTATTTATTGGGTTCGTCAAGTCCAAGTTCTGTTGGATATTGCTTATTGGATATGAAAAAACCGTACATACGAGAGTGTAGTTTTTGGGTTGTAACTGTTTTAATCTAATTGGGTAAATATATTTAAGTGTCCACATTTATTGAATTTATTTTTTATTTTTCTTTATTCATTCCAAATTAATGCTTGATTTATTGTTTGTAGGTATATTGTGACAAAACTGCAAATGTTTTGTGTGAGGCAAACTATGTTTTTGTGAAGTTGTTTTGCTTAGATAAAAAAATATTATTTCCTTCTACAATTTACCTTAAAGTGCTTCCTACTGAAAAGCATGTTATTCATTACAAGAAAACTAAGCAAGTCTTATGATAAAGTCCCATTCATATTTGATACAAACAAGTAGCCAACAGGTATTCTACTCCTGTCCAGCTTCTCTTGGTTACCTGTATCATATCAATGTAAATACAACCCAACAAGAATTAGAAACCTGTCCAAATCTTCTTGATTACTTATTTTCCTTAAATGGAATGCAACCTAATAAATATTGGACACCTGTCCAAATCCTCCTGGCTATCTTTCTTTCTTAACTGGAATACGACCCAATGAAAATCGGACACCTGTCCAAATCCTCTTGGTTACCTTTCTTCCTTCAATGGAATACAACCCAATAAAAATAAGAAACCTGTACAAATCCTCCTGGCTACCTTTCTTCTCCAACTGGCATACAACCCAACAATAATTGGGCACCTGTACAAATGTTCTTGGCCACCTTTCTTCCTTAACTGGCATACAACTCAAAAAGAATCGGACACCTGTCCAAATCCTCCTGGCTATCTTTCTTCCTTTACTTGAATACAACCCAACAAAAGTCGGACACTTGTCCAAATCCTCTTGGTTACTTTTTCTTCCTTTACTGGAATACAACCCAATAAAAGTTGGACACCTGTCTAAATCTTCTTGGTTACCTTTCTTCCTTTACTAGAATACAACCCACTAAAAGTTGGACACTTGTCCAAATCTTCTTGGTTACCTTTATTCCTTTACTGGAATATAACCCAACAAAAGTCGGACACTTGTCCAAATCCTCTTGGTTACCTTTCTTCCTTTACTAGAATACAACCCAATAAAAGTTGGACACTTGTCCAAATCTTCTTGGTTACCTTTCTTCCTTTACTGGAATATAACCCAACAAAAGTCGGACACTTGTCCAAATCCTCTTGGTTACCTTTCTTCCTTTACTAGAATACAACCCAATAAAAGTTGGACACTTGTCCAAATCCTCTTGGTTACCTTTCTTCCTTTACTGGAATATAACCCAACAAAAGTCGGACACCTGTCCAAAACCTCTTGGTTACCTTCGTTCCTTAACTATAATACAACTCAACAAGAATTGGACATGGTCCAAATCCTGTAGGTAACCTATTTTTCTCTAATTGAAATACAACCCAACAAGATCTGGACACCTGGCTCTCCAAATCCTCTTTGTTACCTATCTTCCTTAACTGATATATAACTTAACAGATATTTGGAACATCTGTCGGCATTTTTCTTCAATATCTGTTCCCTCGCATTAGAATACAACCCAATCAGTAGAGGGCATTTATATAGCCCTTGTTTTGTACTGAAGATTCCTAATTAAATACGAGGAATGTATAACCACATTGAATCACAAGAAGCAAATCTCACGAGATTTTAACATTTCGTTTTTATTTTTCAAAAAACAATTGGCATTCATAAGCATTATAAGCATTAAATAGTTCAAATATTTTTTGAACACTACATATCTGGTCTAGAAACCTTTACAAATATCAATTTATGATAGGTCAAGGTACATGTACCATCATTTTGCAACTACCTGGCTGTTATGCAAATGACAATTTAGCAATTAACAATTTTCTAAGCATGGATCTTAAATAATTGCAACATGGCCACAGTTCAAGAAAATTCAAGCAATAAACTAAAAAAATAAAAATTCACTGTAATAAGAGCAAGGAGGAAGATGAAAACAAACATCATTACATAATTAAGTTTTGCTGTAGACTTTAGATCCAAAAACTGTCAAGGTGGTTTTATTTTTTATTTTTTTTTGGGGGGGGGGGGGGGGCAGACTCCACACTTTCTTCTTTAGAGTTTCCCATAGCTTATTATATTAGCTCTGCTTTCCTCTATCCACATATTGCAACTTATTCTTCCTGGAGTGGTGTTCGAGATCAGACATTCTCTGAAATATTCCTTAACCTCCTCCAGTTCAGCCTCCGTCCATTTCATTCATGCTGCAATGAAACAAATTTGTACGTCACATAAAATATGTTAATTAAATAAAGATAGAAAATAAAATAACTCAAATCATATCTTAACAAGGACTGAAACACACACTTGGCCTCATTTACAATTAATTACTTTGCACACAAAGTGTGACTGATAATATCCTGTTTGGATGGAGTTTGAAATTAGAAAAGTTAATTGAATTAATAGATTAACTCAAATCAGTCATGTGGTATGATATGAAGAAACAAATATTTACTAGATGAGGAGGTTTTCTTTCCTCGAGGTGATGTATCCTCTTCTTCATCTTCCTGTATGTCTTCTTCTTCTATCACTACAAGAAAGTTTTATTCAATTAATTGCAACTGAAAAGTGCTTTTTTCCCAATTTATCAAGTTCCAGAAACCAAATTTTCAAACACCTTTACAACAAACGGTTTACATCTAACTGTTCATCAAAGGAATATAATTATGATGGTGTAAACAAGCAAGCAGTAAAAAAATGTTCATTACAATTTTTTTTCCTTTGTCTGCATTCACACTGAAATATTAAGAAAATTAAATACAGGAATCCATTTCTCAAAACTTTTGAAATAGCAAATTAATGTGCTTTTCACTTGAAGATAACATGCATTAAGATGTTTCTAAGAAAAGAAAAAAAGCACAAAAAATATTACATACACTTACTTTTTTCCGTCAAGGAACATGCTCCTGGCCACCAAACACCCCCATCTAGGAGAAGAGCTACAGCATCTCCTGAAATACAAGGAAATCGATTAAAAAAAATTTCATAAGGCTTGATCATTGTGTCATGCTTCTGCTTAAATTCAAGCCAAGGTTACATTCACTATTTATTTGATGTACACCTGTCAGTGTTCTAACCATAGAAACCAAACTTCTTGTTTCTTTATGGCCATTTAATCTAAAGTTTAAAATGCAAACACACAAATACACATGAATTTACAAGTGTAAGATACCAACAATCATAGCAGCTTGGTCCTCACAACACGCTACCGCCATGTTCTTTACCTTCAATTTACTACAGAAAGTAAAATACTTAATGTGGCACGTATCATTATATGCTCTTACCTTAAAATTAGCACATCTTTTGTTCTCTTGGTAGTTGATCCACCTGTGCATAATAAAAATGCAAATATATCTCTATATTTATACTTATAATGGACTTACTGATTCACGATATCCAACAAAAAAATTGGACAGGCGATTTATTAATATTATTTTACCCAACAATGTATTCATCGTCAAAAATATACAAGATGTTAGCATAGTATAAAAATTCATAATCCACATTTACGATTTCTCACTTTCATAAATAATATAGTTTTTAATATACAGCCTGGTATAGTGTTAAATCTAGGATTTGAAAAGGGCATGTTAAATAATGGTGAAAAGGGCACTTTTCTCTGCGGTAAATATTATAAAACCTTGAAAGAGGCACCTTTTTTTTGCGGTAATATTATAAATCATTAATCCTTGGAAACAAGCGTATTTTAAGGAAAATTTTGCATCGTAATCAAATGTGACCTCAAGATCTGTAATGAAACAATATTATTGTACAAAAAATGATTTGCTTTTGCATTCACATATTAAGTGTTATTCAATATTTTATTTTCATTTTTTTTTTCTCTCTTAAATTGATTTACATTTATTTTCATCCCTTAGAACAGTCTGACTAGTTTTAAAGTATAATGCATTAAAAATTCTTTATTTCATTTAGGCTATATGTAAACTTGAACACATCTGTATCCAGTAATGAATCATAGGACATGTATAATGTAGACAATATTCTCTTTTGAGAAGTAGACAGGCATAGCATGAGTGTAGACTATGCCTGTCCACTTCTCAATCAAAAGAAAATAAGTAGACAACTGTTGGCAAAATTATTAAACCCTTTTTACCACAGAAATTTGGATATTGAAATTGTTATTTTAGGGTTTTTAAAAATCAAGTGGCATTAAAATCTGCAAAACAATATTGCAATCTTTTATTATGAATTAATTAAGTTTCTGCATTCTTCAAGAAGTGTAGTTACGTTTTTTGGGAAGCAGAGAAAATTCTGGTTAATCTGACGATAGCTTAAAAGCTTAGAAAAGAATAGAAAAACTTCACATCTAGTTTTTTATTAAAATGTTTCTTTAGTCAAATCATGGTTTTAGATGCCTCGGTGTTGAAATTTCAAATTATCTCCATAAAATATATTCTTTTGTGTTAATTCTATTTTTTAGATAACCTTACGATGTCTCAGTGTTAATCTAGCTTGTACAATTAGCCTACTAATTTCAAAGAGATAATACAGTTGTTATTTATCAAATTATTGCACCAGTAATTAGGTGTCAAATCACCCATTTAACAGGACAGCTGTGTATACCCCCTCAGCTTGGGCCTCTCTATAGTGTTTAACTGTATTGTCTATTGTCTCAGGTCACTCGTGCGTGAAGTCCAGCAAGTTCGGGTTTAACTTTGCAAAAAACAGAGGCTAGGACAATGGTGGTTTTGAATTGAATTTACTTTCAATAAAAAGGGCATCCGCTATTCAATGTATGTTAAGACGATCAAGACAGAGGAAATTCGAAATACACATAAGTCCTTTTATTACTATAATTATCCGAATGTAGTTCAAAATTGATTAATAAAGTAAAATATCCTTATGTTTGACAAAATGTATCAAAGCAAGACTTATTTTTAAAGTGTGAATAAATCAAGAAACTTACTTTTTGGATCTTGACCTCGTGCTCACTATGCCTTGCAGACGCCATTGTTGTTGTGTGTGATATCAAACGCTTGAAAGAACAAGATTAACGGAGGTTGCTTTTCGGAACTCTCGGGAGTTACTATGACCGCAGCTTAGCTAAATTTAGTGTTCCGAAAGTATGATATAGAAGCGAATACATGGTGCGTCCATAGAAGCAACTTTTTCAGACACTTTATTGGACAAGTCGCAGTGTCTAAGTTTTGTTGGGTACTAACTTTCATGTACCCAATTAAGGCATTTTAAGTAGATTAAGCGACACTTCCTCTTGGGTATACCCAATAAGAAAAAAGTACCCAATTAGTACCAATTAAGTATAAAAAGAACCCAATACATGCACTCTCGTAAACACGGACAGACGGACGACGGACAAAATGTGATCAGAATAGCTCACTTGAGCTTTCAGCTCAGGTGAGCTAAAAACCACATAAATTGGTTTCATTCACGAAAAAAATACCTTAACTTTTACACTTTCAGTTTTAAAATTGATCGGGTTTGGAATACGGACTTCTCTATCACACACGTGCCATGTTGTCCAACGGTGGTTTGTGTTTTATCATTTAAATGGCATACTTTCACATATCTGTCGTTTGCAAAAATGACATTAAACTATCATTTAATACCTTGAAACAGTGTTGTCCCATGCATACTGTGGGGCAAGCGGTGTCAGAAGTTCTTGAAAGTGAAAGAACCCATGTTTCATAGTTTTGGAAATAAAGTCGTTAGACAGAAGTACAGGTAGCCAAGAATCAACTTGCTGGGTGGAGCAGTCTACAAGTTGCTCCACTCTCCAAGAGTTTGGACAGAAGTTTTTTTTTCGTTTTTTTTTTTCGACCTACTGACCCAATTTTTAAAATATAAAATCAGTAATCCAATTAAAAAAAAAAATTTCGCCTAAATGTCCATTCATAAAAAAAATACAGTACATGTACTTGCATATTTAGTTTTTTACATCTTGTAAACACAACACATGCTTACTTTTGTAACTGCATTGAGACAATCCCATGCAGCATGAAGTACTTTCTCTGAGGAGTTAGTAAACAGTCCAATCAGGCCCCGGAACAGTTGTGGCAGATAATCTGCATAATCAGCACTGGTCTTCTCACAGAAAGTATGTAGAATGGCAACAGCGCTCCAGCACTCGCTGGCGGTCGGTGACTGCGAGGCGGACAGAAGTTCCTGCATTACCGTCCTCACCCCCACATCATCAGTGACTGACAGCACCACTGTACGACAATATTCTATTTCCTAAAGAAGGAAAAATTCATTCATGCAACAAATAATATTTTTTAAAAATCACCAAAGCACTAATTAATTTTTTTAAAATATGTATTCTGTTAATTGATCATTACATGTATTAGGCGATACTTATTTTGTAAATATTAAAGCAGTAATTAAGTTGTTATATTAAGTACAATGTAGTTAATAATAAATGAGCATGTTTTACACTTTACCTGAGCTTCCTCGGGAGTATCCATTTTACAGCTCAGTGCTGACAAAAGAGCAGGAAGAATCTTGGATAGATGCTTGGTTAGGGCATCGCCAGCTACTGATGACAGGAATGACAGAGCTCTGGTATTTACAGGAGGAGCAGTCAACTGGAAAAAAAAAATCCAAAACAATTTTTAATAAAAATGTTTAATCTCACAAGAGCAGTCACTCTGGAAGAAGTTCCAGTCTTAACAAAGAGTTGTCTTTCCTTTTCATCATATTCTAACTGCAAAGTTGTGCATTAAACTTTATTTATGTTACACATATTTTGATTCCAAATACAATCCATAATTTAATTTCAACATAATAAAATTTAAAAAATTAAGAAACTGATAAAGTTATTTGTTTTTCATGCAAAAAGAGTGCTGAATCATTCTTAAACATTAATATATAAGAAATTTTAAATACCACCTATATAACAGTCCAGTGTGCCATTTTCATTTGTGTGGTGGTAATGCTTGCTTACTGGGTTACACACTAGAGTGGCTTTCTCACTCTGTAAAACCTAGGGGAAGGTCTGAGACAAAGGCTATACAACCTCCTAGCAGGGGGCCCTCATAAAAGAGGGGTGGGGAACCCAGAAATAGGCTCCCTCAGGCTCTGCATGAGAAACCCATGGTAGATGCAATAGTGCCTGATGTGGAGTTGGAAATTCCCATGGCCAGCTATTTAAGTATGATTAGCAAGGTGGCACTGTCATAACTCAATTCAGACTACTCTACCCCCACACCTTTTAATTTTTTCATTTTAAGTTATTATTTACCTGGGGAACAAGGTATGGCAGGACAACTCGACTTTTGACTGTCATCACTTGTTTCAATCCGTCTAAAGCCGATTCAGCGAACTCATCATCATCCTGAAAAAAAAAGGAATATGGCTTCCAATCAAGATATTCAAGTACAAGCATGCCCACACGCACGCACACACACACACACACACAGAAAGATAATATTGAAGATGTAATGGTCAGGGTTGTTTCCAAGATTGAAGTAGAAGGAAGAAGGGTCTAGCTTATAGCACGATTGTGTTTAAAATGCAATAATAGCTGGATAATTAAGACATTATAGGGTGGGGAAATTCCCCATCCCCCGGGTCTTAGATACAACCCTGAATGGTGTACCAGGATCATACATGTAGTTTTCATATATAATATCTTACATCACATCATATTCATAAACATCTACATGAACATGAATTTTTCTCTATAGAACACCTACCAATTGTTTCAGAAGTACAGGTAGAATTTCATCCAGGGCTCTTTGGCCAATATTGGAGTGTAGATTGTCAAATGTTTCAGCAGCTGCCTCCCTCACCTCTGGTAGTTCGTCTGTTAATGCCCGCCTGACTGTTGGTACTAAACTGTCTGCATACACAGATACCTGCCAAATAAAAAACGGCAATATTGTATCAATCATATCTTTATAAATTATACATCTGGCTGTAAATGAACGCATGAATTAAATATGATACACAGAAAAATTGGCCTTCTGACGTGATTTGTGTAAACTTCTCAACCATAACCACAACCACTGCTTATATTTTTATAAATACTGGGTGAATTAAACGTTTGACATACATGTTCTCTGCTGGTGGCCTTCATGATTTCTGACAGTCCGATACACACTCCCTGCCTCTGGTCAGCTCGGTCCGAGTCCAGACCTTTCTCCAAGATTGGAATGATTTCTGGAAGAACTCGTTCTCCTAACTTCTTCACCAGATCTCCTAAAGTTCTAGCCGCCACCTGATAAGAGCAATTTAACCATGTAAATTACCAGTAAAAACATGAGGCCCATGGGCCACATTGCTCACCTGAGCAACAATAGACATTATAAAATCAGCTTTACAGATTAATATACCAAAAACAAGAGGCCCAATGGACCACATTGCTAACCTGAGCAACACCGGCCTTATATGGACGTTCAAAGGATATTGTGCCATATGGCCCCTGGGTAGATTAACCAAAAATGAATATCCAAATTTACACTCATCTTTGCATTTACTTAATCTTTGACCTTTATGGAATACCATTTTTACCGAAAATAAGATTATATGCAATATAAATAACTAAATTTTCAGTTGGTGTTCACAGTTATCTTCCAGTTCTCTTTATTTTAGCCCCCCCCCCCCCCCCCAATCACTTTTAAAAACGATTAAAATACATGAGAGCATAAAGTTACATTTTCTTCCTCCACTTCTTACTAGTTATTGTATTTTATCTTTGAAAATCCTATATGTGAAAGAAGAAAAGTGTACCTCAATGCACCAGAATGAATTTGCTCAATTCCTCAAATTAAAAACACTGAAAAATTTCATTGGCCTTCTCCATTATAAACGATTGTCGTTTACCACGCATGAATTCATTACGCATGACATTTCATATCCTTACTCACTTGACTGATGAATAAACTTAAGTGAACAAGAATAGAATTCCTGGGTCCCCCGCCGGTCAAGCAGTATACTAGTATCAAGTCTATCGACCAAGGCTGATTTTCAACTTGACCAAGGTATTAGTGGTATAAACATTTGGTATAAATTTAATGAAAATCCGTCAAAATTTGTAGGCATGAGAGCACTTACAAGGTCAATTTTTTTTATAAAACGGAGTCATTATTGTGGTCAAAGTCCCATTACTCCAACAAAAAGTATCGACCAATGCTGATTTTCGAACTTGACCAAGGTATTAGTGGTATAAACATTTGGTCTAAATTTAATGAAAATCCGTCAAAATTTGTAGGCATGAGAGCGCTTACAAAAAAGTGTGACGGACGGACGCAAGGACCCACAGACCCACGCCCGGCATTTCTATGTCCCCGCACCGCGTTGCGGCGGGGGACAAAAATGTTGTTACATATGTTAAAGAGCTATATAATAATTCAAATCAATGTATTGGCAGGCATGTTGCTCTATTGTACCAAAGCCCACCCATTATTTTCATCTTTATTAAAAAACAACAAATGTCTACAAAGATGATTTTCCGTGGCAATAATTTTTAAAGAACAACGCTTATGCTTTTATTCTCATTATAATAATGTGTCAGGACTATGGAAACTGTTTAAAAGACATTTTTATTTGTGCTCTAAAAACTATCAAAAATTTGTGTAGATTTTATGCAATTCATCGTTTAAGAAGGGACACCAGAAAGTAGTTACAGCATATCAGCCTTTTAGCAAGACATTTCTATTGATCAACCAAAATTTCAGCATCAATCATAGAATTATAAGCAAGATACATAGCTTGGTTTGAGTCATGTTTTTTTAAACTTGGTATTTCCTATTCAGCATAGCTGAATTAAAAATATAAACGAACTGAACAGGCCTCTCACACCCATTTTTGGTACTGGGGCTGGGGCCAATGGATTGGGAAAAATGCGACGTTTTGATAAAAATTGGGAATTTTTTTCTTACTTTATACGTACAGTCCCATGAAAAAAAAACTAGGATACTGATAGGATTTTAAAAAAATTTATATATATTTTTTAAATTCTAGCCACTCGGCCATGTAGACACATGACTACATTGAATTAAATTTTATCATTTTTAAAATAATGATAAAATTAATATTTTTTCTTGGAACTCTTTATTACGTGGAGATACAAAAAAGATTCTCGAGGAACGTGTCGTCTGACCTTAAAGTTTAACTCTATATAATCCTATGTAAAACTTCGACCCCCCATTGTGGCCCCACCTTACCCCCGGGAACCATGATTTGAACAAACTTGAATCTACACTGTCTGAGGATGTTTTCACACAAGTTTCAGCTTTTCTGGCCAAATGGTTTTTGAGAAGAAGTTTTTTAAAGTTTAACTCTATATACTCCTATGAAAAAACTTTGACCCCCCCCATTGTGGCCCAACCTTACCCCCGGGGACCATGATTTGAACAAATTTCAATCTACCCTATCTGAGGATGCTTTCACACAAGTTTCAGTTTTTCTGGCCAAATGGTTTTTGAGAAGAAGATTTTTGAAAAATGTCACCAAATTTTCAATAAATCCTAATTATTTCCCCTTAAAATAGAGCGTGTCCCTTTATTTTAACAAACTTGAATATCCTTTACCCAATAATGCTTTGTGCCAAGTTTGGTTGCAATTGGCCAAGTGGTTAAGGAGAAGAAGTCGAAAATGTAAAAAGTTTACAGACAGACAAGACGGACTCTGACAGACAGACGTACGCCAGACAAAAAGTGATCAGAAAAGCTCACTTGAGCTTTCAGCTCAGGTGAGCTAAAAACTGTTTTGCAGATCTTCACTGCAAATGACATACACAGGTTTTATTTTAAGCAAATGATTAGGTTCTTGAACAATCGGTTGGAAATACCTACAGCAGATGACAAGAGTCTCAATGTACCATACCTGTCTCTTGTCATGACTAGTGCTGGCCAAACACCCAAGGAGGAGAGAAAAGAGTGTGGGGAGGATCTCTCGGAGAGTCATGGGAGTGTGGGCCACAATGATCTTCCATACATGTAGTGCCGACTGACGGACAAGTAGAGCTGTGTCTGATCGACCCATGTACAGCCCAGCCAATACCCGGTCACGCCTCTCCCGACCAAGGGCTTTCAGAATGACCTGACAAAAAAATGATCATATACATACATGAACATAGAAAGATAAATCAAAGGCCTGAAGGGCCACAATGGCGTCGAGTTAAAGTTAATTTGAAGAGTAAAAACCTAAATGATTTTTTAAACAAGTGAAAAGCTGTCAATGAGACAGCTAACTGGGTTTTCTTTTTATATGTGAACTGTATCCATAATCCATGTCAACCCATATCCAGTGAAATAAAGTACCTCATATGCAATATTTTGCTAAAAAAAGACTAAGTTCAAAAGCTGGTATTTTTTTCATAAATAATCAGAAATAAAAATCCTAAAAATATTCACACCTCTGATACATGTACAATTAATCTGCAAAAGAACAACTTTTTATCTATAAAACTGTAGGAATAGTTATCCGTACAATGAGGTAACCCTATATGCAATATTTTGCTAATAATTGACTAACTTCAAAAGCTAGTTTTTTTTTCACAAATTATCAGTAATCAAAATCCTAGCAATATGCACACCTCTGATATATGTATAATTGATCTGCAAAAGAACAACTTCTTATCTTGAAAACTGTAAGAGGAGTTATCCGTACAATGAGGGTACGCTATATCATATGCAATATTTTGCCAAAAAATGACTTAATTTTTTTTTCATAAATTATCAGTAACCAAACTCCTAGCAATAAGCACACCTCTGATATATGTATAACTGATCTGCAAAAGAAAAATTTCCTATCTTGAGAACTGTAGGAGGAGTTATCCGTACAATGAGGGTACCCTATATGCAATATTTTGCCAAAAATGACTAAGTTCAAAAGCTGGTATTTTTTTCATAAATTATCGAAAATCAAAATCCTAACAATATGCATACCTCTGATATATGTGTAATTGATCTGCAAAAGAACAACTTCCTGTTTTGAAAACTGTAGGAGGACTTATCCGTACAATGAGGGTACCCTATATGCAATATTTTGCCAAAAAATGGCAAAGTTCAAAAGCTGGTATTTTTTTCATAAATTATCGAAAATCAAAATCCTAGCAATATGCATACCTCTGATATATGTATAACTGATCTGCAAAAGAACAACTTCCTATTTTGAAAACTGTAGGAGGACTTATCCGTACAATGAGGGTACCCTATATGCAATATTTTGCCAAAAAATGACCAAGTTCAAAAGCTGGTATTATTTTCATAAATTATCGAAAATCAAAATCCTAGCAATATGCATACCTCTGATATATGTTTAATTGATCTGCAAAAGAACAACTTCCTATTTTGAAAACTGTAGGAGGACTTATCCATACAATGATGGTACCCTATATGCAATATTTTGCCAAAAAATGACCAAGTTCAAAAGCTGGTATTTTGTTTTCCATAAATTATCAAAAAAAAAATTTTTCAAAAAAAATAGAAAATGTTATTTATCCCATAACTAATAAAATTACAATTCATTACAAATTTGCTCACCTAATTCTTAAAAAGTTTTGAATTTCAATTGAAAATTTAAGTTTATAGTAATATCTTAGGAGTTAAAAATTTTTTAGATTTTTTTCTCTATTTATATGGAAATAAATATTTAAATTATTATTGTGTTTAATTCTATATATTGTATACTGCTGATAACCACTCTGTCTCTTATTATCAATTTCATCTAAAATTCACAAGGATCCAAATGACACGGGCCGAAAAGATCGGGGGTAGATAAAAGAAAGCACCCATTCACGTTGTTTACAAAGTGAAAGTAGTTCACTAGTTGGTTTATGTAGATGTACTTATCGCTCGATTAGGAAGTTTTGTTTCTACAAGATCAAACATTTGTGCATTGTCAATTTTCGATATGGATACAAAATCATCTATTTTGCAGGCTAGTACATTTCATAACCAAATTGAGTATGTAAGCCCAGCTATCGCATGTGTCTCGGTGCTAGTGTATTCATCCGCTGAAACCGAGACATATTGTTTTCAATAAAATGTGAACATTTTTAAAGACGGCAACCATTTCGAATCTGCAAACTTGTTTTGTTGACGTACAGTTCTGCTCGAAATTGAAGTATGTCATCTATTTTTCTTGAAACACATACGAAAACTTTGCACTCATTTGAGTTGTTTGGCTCCTAAAAATGTAACTTCCGGACGTACGATCCCTAGATGGCTTTCGAGCTTCGCTCGACGCCATAAAAAAAATCAAAGCATCCATAACACATACAAAACTCAATCTTGTTGTAAATCAATTGTGAATGGTGGTTGTTTGGTCCTATTACCTTTTGAGAACTCTCTGTTCCAAAGTTGTCATCATCGTGAGCTGTTTCTGTCGACATTTTGCCAGAGACACCTTCATCAAAACAAATATCATCATCAATTATCATCAGTTGACAATTTGCAATAAACATCTTAAAAAACAAGAGATGTTTGTAAAACACTTATTCCCCCCTCCCTTGGAAACATCTGCAAAGAAAATGAACGGAAACTACCAATAATTGAAATTTTTTAAGTCCAAGGCACATAACTCCGTCAAAAAATGCTTGAACATACCAAAAATTTAACTTGACCTAGATATTATTATGCTTAACCTGTATACCAAATTTCCTTACATTATGTGCATCATATGCGAAGAAAATGAACGGAAACTGCAAATAATTGGTATTTTTCTACATCCAAGGGGCATAACGCTGTCGAAAATTGCTCGATCGTAGCAAAAATCGAATCTGACCTAGATATTATATGATAAACCTGTATACCAAATTTCATTTTAATATGTGCATCCTCTGCGAAGAAAATGAATGGAAACTACAAATAATTGAAATTTTTCTAAGTCCAAAAGGCATGGCTTCATAGAAAAATGCTCGATTGCACCCAAAATCAAACTTGACCTAGATATTATTATGATAAACCTGCATACCAAATATCATTTCAATATGTGCATCCTCTGCGAAGAAAATAAACGGAAACTGCAAATAATTGGAACTGGAACGTCCAAGGGGCACAACTCTTTCGAAAATTGCTCAATCGCACCCAAATTTAAACTAGACCTAGATATTATTATGATAAACCTGTATATTAAATTTCATTTCAATATGTACATCCTTTGTGAAGAAAATGAATGGAAACTGTTGGTGGACCGACCGACCGACAGACAGCAGCAAAGCAATATGCCCTCCCTTCAAGGTAAGGCTATAATTTTTTGTGAAATACAAGATGTATACATGAACAAGATATCAGGCTCCGGGATCATGAAACTGTCTTAAATTTAAGTTAGAATTTTGTCTTAAATCTAAGATTTAGACTTAGTTAAGATTGCTTACTTAAGGGGATCACAAAACAATCTAAGAAAAAACTTAGCTAAGATTTGTCTTAGCTAAACTCCATAGTAACTCGCGCGATTTTTCGACAGAATTTGTTAAAAGTGGAACTCTTCTTCTTCTGAAGATTCCTATCGGCTGCATCGTAAACATTATCATATATCACAAAGTTTAAAAAATTATATTTAAAAGATGCTTCACACAAATATTAGCATAGTTTCTTACTGGATAACATATCAGTCATTATACAGACGTGTTTACACACTTTCAGTTTAACAAAGGGAAATAACTTCAATAGCAAGTGCACAAAGGGGAAAAACCTAGACTATAAATTGAAAACCCGAGGACGAGGGAGCAACCTTCTTTGCTGATCATTTCTTCTTAAAAATCCAACGAGTGTCGCCATTTTGAACTTACATAGTAAGAATCTATAAACTTAAGTCTGCCTAACAGCTGTCTTAAGATTTAAGACAATATTTCAGACTTAACCCTAAGTCATTTTTTTGTGATCCACTTTAAGAACAATCTTAAAATTTAAGTGCAAATTCATTGACTTAAGTCTGACTTAAAATTTAAGACAGTTTCATGATCCCGGAGCCTGTGAGCCAATCTCACAAGTGATACCCTCAATCTGATGTGAATATACATAATAAGCAATAAGTCATCTAACAGAAAGTTGATGTCTGATTGGTTCAAAAACGAATTCCACTATACTGCAAGAGTGTAATAAAATTTCAAGCAGCTGCAATTAATAGTAGCTGTGAAATCTGTGACAAGATTTTGTTTTTAAAAAAATTTGGGATAAAAGTAAACAAAGTCATCATTTAACAGGAAGTTGATGTCTGATTGGTACAAAAATATTAGGGATGGCAATTGCTAACCAGTTAACCGATTAATCGGTCAAAACAATGCTACCGGTTACAAATTTTGAAATCGGTTTAAAAAAATCGGACACAATTTTATCAAAATTCAACACCCAGAACTATAAAAATCTTAGATGAACATATTCAAACATCGCTTAAATATTTGATTTGGTCGGTCATCCTACGTAACAACTATAACAAATTCATTGTTTACTTTATTCTGTTTCTTTTTGTAAATCCTGCTTTTCTTATACTTTTGTATATAATTCTTCTGCATCTCATGTAACATTATATGTTATGAGTGAAATAAATGAACTTGAACTTAAAGCTTTAATTTGGGTGTAACTGGTTTCCTTCTAGCTTAATTAAAGGGATGTGTACTGGAGTTAAAGGTGCTAATTACTGTTTAAACACCTCAAAATTGTCCTCACTGTCCATTGTTTTTTTAATCATGCGTGAATGATTATGAAATCGCTATTTGGTAATAAATATATTCTTTCTGTTGCCGTTTTGATGGGAAAGTCGTTGCTCTTGTACATGGTAAATGCAGATCTTTCATTCTCGAAATCTGAAAATCTTACAAGTCTTCACATTGTATAGACCACACAATACAACTACGTGTGAAAGGAGCATTTGATTTACAGACAGTTTTAAAATTACATTCCCGTGTCTGCTGGATGATTTACAATTGATTAAACGCGAGCCTCGAGACCATCAGCAAAGAACAACCCCCCTGCACCCTAAACAAAATATAAAGCTAAACAATCGTTGGACTTTCTGACAGCGTTTCAAGACAAGCTGAATTAAGAATTGGAAAGTGAAGAGTCGAAATATTTAAATAAAAAGAAATGCAAAACGTTGATCCTCTAAAAATTAAGTACTGTTTCCAAATATCGCTGGTCTAGCATGAAAATATTTATCAATACCAGATACATCAATGCCATCTAATAGGATGTTTTCGACAGGCATTGTTAACAAACTTTGAAGCCAGTTATCATCAGTCGTTATAGATCAGATAGTATTTTTGAACAAAAACTGAAACGAAAGGACTGATTCATATGATAAAGACAATGCAGCATTACTATAGAAAAAAAAATGTCCATGATATTTAATGCATGTTCATTCATTACATGTGTATTACTATTTTTTCATAAAAAAAAAAAAATGAAATATTCTCAATAAACATGTCCATACTGACAAAATAACATACCTTGAGTCTTCTTGCATGTTAAGTTCATATGAGAATAATATCCCACCATAATAGTTACTGAGAAATATTTGTTATGGACAGACATACAAACAGAAACACAAGAGTAAAACAGTATACTCCCCTCTCCTTCAGAGCAAGGGTATAATAACATCCCTTTTATAAATAGAATTCAGGACAAAGGACGAGTGCACTTATGGGCCCCGGTGAAAAGTGAAAAAATGAAGAACCAAATCAAGCATATTTTTTCCCATAACATTATCTATTGATATCTATTCCATAAGAATTCACAAGTTTTAGCGCTGAAATTATTGTTTATAAAAATCGCGAAGCTTTAAAACATAGTAGGGGTCAGCAGACATTCGTGATTTTGTTTGGTAAATCGAGGACAGGCATTCATTTTAAAGCCTTTGTTTACTGTCAGCCTAACCGAGTAAAAACTTGTGGAAAAGACAAAATACGCATTATACATTTAGTAAACGCCTGTGAAAGTAAGAAGTTTGTACTCGGTTAGGCTGGTACCTAAAATATGAAAAACGTATGAAAATTTCAAGGTATTTCCTATAGCAAGCGAAAGCTATTACCTGCGTGACCCATGTTTGAACTCACGCATGGAATAAATTATTTCAAACAATCACGTGGTTTCTATCCAGGTAAACGTGTGTTAAATGTGCTCACTGTAAAACATTAACACGTTTTAGATCGCCATCTTTGTATGGTCAGGAATGTTTGTTTGTCACTTATAATGGTAATATGCAACTTCAAAGCTTCATTCGAATTTTGTTTCAGACGTAAAATAATGCATAAAGTATAATTCAGCAAACGCGCCAATCGATCCACCAACAGAGCAATGTTGATTTAAATGTCTCCTCCCTCTGATTTAAATAGACACAATTCAAGTAGGTTCAGTTCGATTTTTCCAGATTTAGATTATTCATAGGCATTAAAAAATCCTCACTTTTTTAAATTGTATTCTAATTTTGGTAAATTTAAGCGTGCATATAAATCAGAAGTATCCATGAGTGCTTAACTATTACGAAAAAAAAGCAATTTGTTGATATTTTCTACATAAAAACGGCACTGAAAAAGGGCCCATTCTCTATAGCTTAAGTGCACTTGTTCTTTACAGAATTTTTTTACTAACAAAAATAACCCAAATACAGGTAATACTGTGATTATCATTTCAAATCTACCAGTAAAATTCACAAATAACGACTTTCCAGAGATTTTATTTGACTGACCTGAGATTTTGTACAGGAGGTCTCCCAGCAGTTGTACAGAGCTGTACCTGATCCTCCAGTTATCATCAAACAATCCCCTCTCTAACTCGGGCAGCAGGAGTTCAATGGCCGTGTCGGCGTACAGATTGATCATCCTCTGTCCAGCTCTCAGAGCCGTGTCTCTCACATACTCTGACTCATCAGCCAATGCCTGAAAAAAAACCCATGCTTTGCAAATCTTCAGTCAGCAATGCATTTGCAATCTGTACACCTACAAATGCATTTCTTTTTCATCAATAAGAACTACGTCAATATTCAATTGTTATTACATAATGCAAATATTATTTTTCTACCTTCAGAATTGATGGAATAATTGGTCCAATATACTGCAAGAAATCCTTTTCAAAAACGACAGGTAGATAGATGTAGAGCATGATGTAGCCGTCTCTGACGTGGGATGGAATATCGTTCCTCTCAGCTGTCTGGATAATCCCTGGCATCAGACGATGCAACTCCTGTACACCCAGCCCACCAATCACCTCGCTCAGACCTACAAAATAATCAGTAAATGACCACCATGGAGCCCCATCAAATATTTATTGTCTCTTGTACCTACATGTACATACAATTTCAGATAGAGAAATTTTACTTTCCTTGATTACTGTACATGTATTATATCAATTAAGGGTGTGCAATATTTCGGGGGAAAATGATTTTTCAAGAGATTAGTGTGAATTTGAATTAGCATCTTTCTGAATGTGCCTATTCTGATACATATATGAATAGCAATTAGCGATGTACATATACTTAATTTATCACCAGTTTTCTGCCAAAGTTGTTGAAAAGAAGTTATACGTTTTAAGTGCATTTATTTAGTACAAAATTCAGAGCAATTTTTATTATTTATCAAAATTTGTTTATGAAAAAAAAAATCCATAAAAATACTGATATAACATGATAACGTGATTGAATTATGATGAAAGGTGTACCCTGAGCGGCTCCTGACCGGTCCACAGAACTCTGTTCACACTTCAGGGTCTCCATCAGCCAGTTGAGCAGTTCATCAAATTTGGCCCCACCCATACCCTTTACCATAGCACCAAGGGCCCGAGATGACACAGTTCTGACCTCCGGAACTGGATCAAGTAATGACTGTTTCAGACCAGGAATGACCTTTTCTATATAAGGATCTAGATCCTACAAATAAATTAGAAAAGCATTGTTAAATACCATTTTCATAAGAAATATACACTCCATAACAATTAATTCATAGTACACTTGAGTGTATATACATGCATTTGATTATGTAATGAATAGATTTTTTTGTAAATTGGCAGAATTATTTAAATTTTTAATAAAAGGACATATCTATAATCTTATAAATACATGAAGGCAATAGGTCCATAACTGTGATATCACCTTTTGGTCTGTCAGGGAATACATATTTCCAATAATCTGAGCTGCCATTTTTCTGGTCTCTGTATTCCTATCCAAGAAAGCTCTCTCCACGACTGGCATGATCAGAGCCAGAGATGGAGCATCAATGAAGTGCACAAACTTGGTCTCTAGGAGACACTGTAGACAGAGCAGTGTTTTCTTACCAGGTTCCTGCAAGGCGTCCAGCAACACTGGCACAATGGCTGTAAGGATGTAGGAGAATTATGACACCTTTTGAAATAATTCAGCATACATATTCGAGGGTTGTTAGAAAAGTTCGCAGACACAGTAATTCATGGAAAAATTAATGTGTACTTTGTAGGATAACGCATGATTTATTAAATGGGTATCAATTGAAAATAAGTATGCAAAAAATAACATGATTTTAATAATTTTTTCTAAATATACAGCAATTTTTACTTTGCATGAAATAGATTCACAGTTTCATGTTTCCACAACGTCAAGTGATGTCAAACAACTGACAAGAGGCCCATGGGGCCACAACGCTTACCTGAGCAACAATGGTTTTATATGGGCGTTCATAGGACATTGTACCATATGGCCCCATAGTAGAAAAACAAAAAAAGAAAGTATCCAATTTTTACATTTATTTTCATACACTTAATCTTTGACATAGCACTTTTATGAAATACCATTTTTACCGAAAATAAGAAAATCCTATGCAATATAACTGTTAACTTCCAATTATATCCAAAGATATAAAACTAAACTTTTGGTAGGGGTACACTGTTAACTTCCAACTCCTTTTATTTTAGTTCTGCCCCCTCACTTTATAAAGCAATCAAAATATATGAGAGCATGCACATAGGTACATTCTTGTCTTCAACTACTAGCTAGATATTGTATTTAATAAAAAAAATTACTATACGTGAAAGAAAAAAATTGTACCTCAATGCGCTCAAATTAAAAAAGAAAGTGGGCGCTTAAGATGTACATTCGGCAGGAATCTGGGCGCACAAGGAGAGTGAAAATTTCATCAATTAATTTTAAACAATTTTCGAATTATAACCGTTATTTGGTTTCTGTTGGATGTGGAATGAGTGGAAAAATATTTGTAATGCAAAAGGTTTTATCATAATATGGGTCTAAATATAGCAACACGATGCAATTTATGCAAAATCCTACTTATTTACAACTGTTTTTAAATGATTTTGTTGTCTCTGGGTCTTCTCTCCACAAATTTGAAACGTGTAAAGATAACACATTTCAACATTTAAAAAGTCGCTTTTTAAAAAAAGATGGAGAGATGACCCAGAGATGACTAATTATGTACTTTTTAAAATTATTTTTTGAAGGATAAAAAACAAAGTCCATTGATATGACAGTGTTGTTCCAAACAGTACTTTACATCGCATATTGACAAGTCTCGCATGGCTCAGTGGTTTCGTACTGGATTAGTGAATACAAACATGCAGTGTTTTGAGTTCAAATCCAACTGATGGTCTTTTTTTTTTAAAATTAAAACTTTTTTGCTTTAAATGTTTGTTATTATAACATAATGTTGAATTATAATATACCGGTATATTTTAATTTGTCGTTATTGATTTCTAGATCTGCTGTATGAACACTATTTTCTTTTCTTATTACTAGTTTTTTTAGGATATACATAATATAACTTCATTAAAATATGTTTGAATTAACATTTCCAATATAACTAGTTATCGGTTTACCTCTCAATGTCATTTTTGAAAGCTTGTGAGTTTTTTAATAACCGGAATAGCCATGTACTTCTACTCTCAACATAATATATTATGACATAGCCTTTCGAGGTTATAGACATTTAAATCACAATTTATTCGTGTCGAGAATTCCTGCAAATTTACAATCTTGTGCGCTCACTTTCTTTCAAAAATTTAATTGGTTTTCCCCATTACAAACAATTGTTGTTTACCAGGCATGAACTGGAGTGATGTTTTATAACCTTACTCACTTGATTGATGAATATACTCAAATGAAAAATGTTGTCATGTGATATGTTATACCGTATTATTTTTGACGATTAGTCCGTATTTTGTTCTCTGAAGCAGAGCACCAGACTTATCGCCTTGTTCAACTTGTCGTAGGCTTGAGGTCAGAAAATTGTTAAAAATAGCATTAAAAATCTTGGTTTTAATAATCTTGAGTTGGCTGTGTGATTAAAAATTTTGTTGTTGAATTCACTGTTCATCTTTAATAATTATCATTTTCACTCATCTGTTAACACTAAATACATAATAATAAGGCCAGCATTTTTTTATTTTTAGGTTTACAAACCCGCCGCTCGGTTTTCTGAGTTTTTAGAAAAAAAATAAAATTACAAAAAAGATTTTTTTTTTCTCCCCGACAGCAAATTTTTTCTAGTAAGAAAATTAAGTGTATCGTCATTGTTATCACAGAGGCATAAAATCTGCTCTTCTTGTGGCATGATAGCCTAAAAATTTCTTACGCATCTTTTTCTCGTGCTACATTCTTCAGAGAAGCTTCTACAAACACTCTGCTGTAAGTTTCCTACTTTGAAGTTTTACTGACAGTGTTGACCAGTGGCTAGACGAGATAGTCATACCTCACTGAACATGGCTTCGATAGTTACCTGTGCAGCTGTTTTCAAGTACATCACTGAAAAATGATTCCCTTTCTTTTTGTGTTGAATTGGCATATGTATTCATTGGCTTTTTTAAAAATTTATTTTACAGAGAGAGAGAGAGAGAGAGAGAGAGAGAGATGTATTAGAGATATTCTGCAGTAACTATTTTCATGAACATGTTTTAAAGTGACCTGCCTAGTGAATTAAAATAAAAATCATATTATTGTTTGTGCATTTTCCGTTATTTTCAATTAAAATTTACCATTACATAATTAATTGCATAGTTGTACTTTGTACATGAAAATTCAACAGGATAAAATACATGCACACATATAGTTGCAGTGATTTTATAGAGTCTGTTTATGTTTGAGTTTTCTCACATATAAACACCAAAACCATTTTTGTAAAAAAAAATGTGAGAGATCAATGAAGTTGAATATTTTTTAACTGCAGAAAACAAGAAAGTAATAAATATTTTGTATATTAATAATTAAATACTAGTATCATACAGGATAAAACATTATTACTTTATGTATATAAAATTTAGGTTGTTTTTTTTTTAATGAAATGTTGACATGTCCGACAATAGTTTGACTGGTAACTTTGAATCTTGGGCTAGTAACTTTGTGGCCAAATTTTGTAATTGCACACCCCTGACATTGCTATATGTACATGTAATATCAAAGCTCTATGTCTAATATTCTATTGTACTATTTCAGAGATATGTTACACTGATGACATACTTTTCACATGCTACACTTGATGCAGTTACACACCACTATCATGAAGTTGTCATTCATTATATTAATATTAGAATAAAGATGATGTCATAAAAGGTTTTTTTTCTCCTACAGAACTTTACAATTTTGTGGTTCGTAAACCTTAAAGTAAAAAAATTGTAGGTCAAAAGAGATTTTTTTTTTTTTATTTCCTCCTCCTACAGAACTTTATCATTTTGTGGTTCGTAAACCTAAAAATAAAAAAATGCTGGCCTAACAGTTATAAAAATATGGTACATTGTATTTAATCAATTAAAAGTTTTACCGTTCCGTTTTTATAAACACATCGTCACATGGTTCCATATATCACTTGTGGGAAGATAACATTGCGCAGAAAAATTGAAACCAAATTTGAATGGAAAAAAATATTGCAGTAGGTCCGGGGGATTGTTTTTTAAGTTTCATTATTTTATTAGTAAAGAGTTGTTAGTGAAAAGTATAAATAAAATATATCTTATGGTCAAATTCAATCTTAAAATATGTAATCGGCAATTATCAATACTAATGTTTATACAATAGGCTGACACCGGTTGTGTTAATAATCTTGCCCTAAGGCTGAGATCTTTACGGCAATTCCACTCCCTGTGTATATAAAGAGTACCGTTATAAGAGTGATTATAGTTCATTGATTAATTACTGTCCAAATCTCTGATTATTGTTAAATAAAATTTTTAGGAAACGTATGTATGTCGTATATATCGTCATTTTCAAGTCGTACAAATGATCGATCTATTTCTAACAGTGTCTAGGTAAAAAAATAGCGTGTAACTGCATTACTGGATACAAAGTAAACAAGTTTCATCAAATCATAGTAATTGCTAAGCTTTCTGCACTTGAGATCCCCCTTTAAAGTCCGACACGAGACAGGTTCATGCCTCTGACACCGGAAATTGTTAAACAAACATTGACCACGCGCCGAGTCAACAGGTGGCTGGTTACGTAATGGCGAATACACTGGCGATGGTCATAGTGGATAATTATTTTAATGCATGGGTACAAAATATTTCTGACAAAGTAAGTTTAGTTTTGCTTAACACACGATATCGGGAATTGTTTAAAATGCAAGCGACTTTGTAGATATTGCCGGTATTTGAAAATATGATGCATATGTTTAAAGTGTAATTGTTTAAATGTTAATCATTAATAATAATTGGTAGCAAAATCGGGGACATCGTGGCATCATACACTGATAATGTTACTGCAGTTTTATACGCCATTTTGAAGTGATAGATCGACGTATGGTCTGAATGGAAGTATTGTAGGATTTTGTTAAATTTTTTGCTAAAATGAGCAATTCGACGATTAGTCGGGAAAATACAGTAATTAATGCATTAATTAATGTCGGAACCGGGGATGTACCCCCTTTTTTTTGCAGAGTTAGACATAGTCATACTCAAAATCCTTCTATTTTTTTTGCTTGTCAAGATTTCTGATAAGGTCTAGCCCCCCCCCCCCCCCCCCCCACCAATTAGCTTCCGACTGCAATGTATTGACAGGCATATCATTCTATTTTACTAAGGCCCATCCTTTATTTTCATCTTTATTAAAAAAACAGCTGAACAAATGGCTACAAATCAAGATGATTTCCTGCTGTAATATTTTCTTAAGAATAGCGATAATACATTTATCCCCGTAATAGTAATGTTTTAAACTGTTTTAAAGAGGTCGTTTTTATTTAATTGTGTCTAAAAAAACCATCAAAGTTGGTGTAGATTTCATATAATTCATTGTAAGGAGGGGGCCCCAGAAAGTAGCTACAGCATATCATCCTTTTAACTTTTCTGTACAAGTATTTAACGTTTAGGGAGACATTTCTAGTGATCAATCAAAATTTCAGCATCAATCATAGAATTATAAGCAAGATACAGAGCTCACAATTCTGCTAGGTTTATTACATTCAACTTAAGATTTTTAAACTTGGTATTTCCTATTCAGCATTTAAAATGTAAATGAACAAAAGCATGGCCTCAGCTCTGTGAGCAAAGCTCTGTATCTTGCTTATAATTTGAAACTTGACACTCAAATATGGTAAGTAAAAAGAAAATGGTAAACAATTAAAACAGAAGACAAATGCATTAAAACAAAGAAAGAGCACAATTTATTTTTCATAAATAATATATATATACCTATATATTTCTAGCAGTGAAAACAATCTCCATTTCGACTGAAAATGCTGAGCATCTTAACACGTTGCATTAATCAACCATTACATAGAGATCGTACCGAATTACCAATAGGCTGTATAGTATTTATAATATAATACTGTGGAATCATTAAAATTCGTGGGAGCCAATTTTCGTAGATTGCTTAAATTTTACAGGTTCGTGGGGAGAGTAATTTCGTGTATTTTCTTATACCTTCAAAAGGAAATATGATTCTGTTACCCTAATTTATCAGTTCGTGGAGGATGTTAATTTGTGGATGAGAGGTACCGACGAATTCCACGAAAATTAAGCCACCACGAAATCAAATGATTCCACAGTATATTGTTAGTGCATCAGTTTTTACTCAATTTGCACTGGTAAACAATCAGCTTTATGATTTACCGAAGTCTATATTGGATTCGATACCTAAAAATTCCAAAATACAGGCGATAGTTCCCCTCAAGTTAAAAAGCTCAATTAATGAAAATTAAACAAAAATCAAAACAAGCTATAAAACCACCGTCACAAGTTAAAATGTCAACGCATTGGAATATTTAACCTCAGTTTACTTCACAAGATCGGCACAAATATATTTTGCATGTTTCAAGTATCCCTTTGCATGTAAACTGTTGCACAACAAGCAAATTCATATTTGTCAGTTTGACCCGTTTGTCATGGGTCAAACATGGCTGCTTCAAACATAGAACTTTCGTTTTCGATATGAAATACCAAACATGAAGTTATAAACTGATTGACCGTTATTATCTCTTTATTTTTATTTTCGTAATTTACCTAAATTTGAAACAGAATTAGCCCATCATTTTTTGTGATTTATATATTCCTTTCCATAAGGATTATTTATGCTAAATCACATTGAATTTGACTCAGTAGTTCTTGAGAAGAAGTTTTTTTAAAAATGCACCCCCCTTTTTCTACAGTTTTGATGTTTTCTCCGTTTTAAATAAAGATTGGCCTTTCATTTCTGCAATTTATAATCACCTTTCCATATGGATGCTTTGTGCCAAATTTGGTTGAAATTGGCCAAGTGGTTTAAGAGAAGAAGTATAAAAAGTGAAAATTTATAGACAGATGGACAGACGGACGGACAAGCTGTGATCAGAAAAGCTCACTTGTGAGCTAAAAGCAAACCTGTCACTCTTTTTCAAAGTAAACACCTTTCAGTTCCACACAATTTTCATGTCATTTAATCCATTTATAAAATGCTCCTATATACCATTATTTGTCAAGTTTTCATATATAATAATGTCTTTTGTGACATTTTGTGGATCAATTCAGGTTCAAAAATCTCTGTTTTGACTTTAGATAAGAAAATAAAGCAAAATCAATAAGTGCATTGATCCGTGTTGTATGGGGGTAGGGTGCTCAATATATATCTGTTCAGTTCATCCATCTTTATACCTATTATTCGAAAGGTAAGCTTGTTTATAAATATGGACATATGTGGCCCATCTTTGGTAGCATCCAAGAACATTTTGGTCTCCATCGGAGATGTTCCTGCTTGCACACAGAATATAATGACGGCCCGGTGCTCCAAGATGTCAATCACCTTAATGTTTTTTACTCAATTTTCAAGCGTTGGTCATCCATATTCGGCGATAAAACAGTAAAACATTCTTCAATTTAATTGAAACTTTTACAAACTGAGCTTTATAAATTACGGTGACGTGTTATGAAATATCGTGAATTTTTAAACGGTACATTTTCTTCAATAAGGAAAAATATGTACAAAATATAAAAAATAAAAAGCTTACATGCTCCATGAAGCATATCTTATCATAAAAATTAAGAATGATGTATATTTTTTATCGTGCATTTAACCAACTAGATCTTTACATATTTCCTAGAAAACACATCAAGTTTAAATCTGAAAAGTTTCCCTGGTATCATGCGAATAGTCTGCTTACAATCACTATTGTCCCCAAACTTTTCTAACAACCATCATAATGATATGTGTAACTCACTAAAACTACAAGGGTCAATTAAAAAATATGAATACAATATGGCTGTCTATCATATATTTTTCATAATAGTAATATTAAATACAGTCGCACCTGCTGTTACGGCCACCTTTAATCAGCGGCCACTCCCCATGAGCGGCCAGTTTCAATCCCGCCCGTTTAGTTTTTCACTATATTTTAACTGCTTTAAGCGGCCACCTGTCTAACGCGGCCAGCGTTTTTAGGTCCCGTGGTTTCAACATACCTGTTTTCAACGGCCATTTTGTCACATGACTTCTGACTCTGACATGTGACCCCGTATCAAAAGAAGCAAAACTTGACAGCTGATAATGAGTTAATGACAAATAATTGAGTGTGTAATTTGAAGTCTACTGAGATTTAATGAGATAATTGATTATAATACCTGTTTTGTGTTGTTTATATATCTACATGTACAGTATGATGCAATAAGTATTCATACAAAATGGTGGCGTGTTTACATTCGCGACGGAATTAGGTCACTCTTCAAACTTCAGTTTTCATGTTTAAAAATATTTTTAATAGCTAAAACTTACTATATACTTTGTAAGATGACCTTTCAGTCGAATAACACTTTGTAATAGCAGAGGACTTGTCTGATATTAGGCTTTTTATATATTCAGACGTGATCTCAGTCCAGATGCGCTGGATTTCATACACCACGTCTTCTTTGTTTTCTATTCTCTGAAATCTTCCCTGAAGTTTTCTTTTAATCAAAAGTCAAACATTTTCAATGATGATGATGTCAGGGCTATGTGCCGACCAGCTCATTATTCTTATGCCATTTCTGTGTAAATAATCTTGGGTAAAATGCGCACTTTGCACCGGGGCATTGTCGTCTTGGAAAACGTAGTTTCCAGTCGGAAAATGATGGGCTAAAACGGACCACAAATTGTCGTCTAGTATCTGCTGATATTTATATGCATTAATGTTACCGTCTACTGCAGAAATAGTGCAGACTCGATGCATGTGAGACATCCCCAGACCATCACTTCGTAACATGGCTTGGTTTTCCATGCCCTCTCCAAATCGGGTCTCCAGCCCTCGCCTCTCTTTCTCCACACATATACACGAGAATCTTGCCCCACCCCTATCTTAGATTCGTCTGAGAAGATCACTTTCTCCCAGTAACTCTCTACTGTAGTACAGTCAGTTGTCACTTTTCACGGCACCAAGACAAAAGTTTCTGACGATTCACATCTTTAACAACTACTTTCTTCTTTGAAACTGATCTTCTGTAGGCCTACCCATTTTTATGTAATTAAATGAAACTGCAAATTAAGTACGTTTTGATATTGGTATTTCCCTTTTCTCATTGAATTTTGATGTAATGTCTTGTAAACTGTCTCTTCTGTTAACTTTTACTAACCGCTCTAACTTTCTATAGTCCCTTGCTGTCATGGAGGGGGTCC
Source organism: Magallana gigas (assembly GCF_963853765.1). NCBI lineage: Eukaryota > Metazoa > Mollusca > Bivalvia > Ostreida > Ostreidae > Magallana > Magallana gigas. Next base: position 26,432,358 of record NC_088855.1, on the reverse strand, counting down.
TTTCTCTTCAGGGGTGATTTCTATCGAGCCCCGATGTTCAATACCCTTTTTTAAGCTCCCAACAGTAGATCTTGGTATATGCAACGTATTTGACACATAATTGATGGTTTTACCTGCTTCAAATAATTTCTGAGCGATTTCTTTTACATCATTGCTTAGTTCTTTTCCTCTGCGACCCATTTTACTTTCAATGTCTGAGATTTGTTTACAAATGCAGACGAAAAAAAAAATCAAGTGACGTATAAAATGTCATCGATGACAGAATACCATAAATAACTACCGAAATCCCAATTCTAATTATAACCCATTTTATCCCCCTTGCAATGTAACGATGCGAAGCGTGATATAAACACGCCACCATTTTCTACGAATACTTATTACATCATACTGTACTTACATACTTCATTACAAAGTTATTAAATGGCCAGTCTTGAGCTTAAAATGTACAGCAATTTGCCGATAATATGCACATTTTTTCTGGAAAATTCCTTTCAGAGAATTAAAGGGGTGCTTATTACACACTCCAATAGAATTTTGACACTTTCTTAGAGGTTAAACATTGGCTATCGTAGTTCAGTACAAAGCCTTTGTACGGAAACACAACTTCTGATTGTTTACCGCATTTAGTTAATTTACAATTATTGTTTGGGCGAATTTAGCAAAAAATATTTTACTCTTAATCCCTTGATAGATAAATTATATTAAAACGGCCATTTGGAATTAATATAAACTGTTTGTTCAGCAATCCGAGCTGTGCATTCACCATCTCCGTCGCCATTACAGAATGATGCTATTAATAAATCTGTGCAATAGAGCCAAAATGAATAAACTCGGTGGGTTTTTTTTTCTTCATTAATTTGAAACCTGGAATAAGAGGCCACCTGTCTTAAGCGGCCAGTTTGTCATTGTCCCACAAGTGGCCGCTTAAAATATGTGTGACTGTAACAGCATACAGTTGTTGACTGGGGTCGAGGGCAACAGTTGATCTGTCGGACCGGCTCGTAAACTGTTGCCCAAGGCCGAAGGCTGCGGGCAACAGTTTGCAAGCCGGTCCGAAAGACCAACTGTTGCAGAGACACAGTCAACAATTGTTTTGTTATACCCCTTATAATTAATACCATGTTTTCGCGGAACGTGACGTAACCGGTCAACAGTCATTTTTAACAGTTGATTTTAACAGTTCAAATCCAACATTCAAAATGCTGGACTTTTTTATCGCAAAGAGTTATATAGTAACTGTTTTATTCTTTAGAAATTTTTGTTTGCCAGGCGTGAAACGTGCAATAGATAAAAACCTTTTCAACAATACACTTCTTTTATTATTTTCTACAGTATATTTAATATCAGAGAGAAAATATACAGATATCTTAATGCTACATAAAGTTTTACTTCTAGTGACCTGAATTTGAAAATGGCAAGTTAAATTCAAAGTAAGTTGCCATTTGGCGACTTTGTCCAAAAGTCTACTTTGAGCCATGAAAACTGTATATCCTGTCATTATTTGGTACATAGAATGCCAATTCATAATTAAAGGTAAACCAATATTATTTGGTTTTAAGCCCAATTTATAGAGATATTACTTTCAACATAATATGGTTTATTGTTGACATATAACACAAATTATGACAGTGCGCCATGACCTCATTTCTGCAGGATTAGATCTAAATAATTCTTAGAAATAAAGGAATACATTAACTGTATTTGATTTTAACCCTCCCGTATTGCGCGGGAGACTCCCGCAAAACGGCCTAAAAATCTAAGATCTCCCTGATCCAACCTATCTCCCGTGCGGGAGACAAATTTATCCATCAATCGTATTTGTCTTCCCCATACCCCCCCCTCCCCAAACTTCTGAATCTTTACATGCAAATTTCAACAACCACTGCGGGTTTTTCTCTGATTTTAAGCTCAAAAAGCTGCTGTGTAGTTTGAATATATCAAAATTCATCCAAGTACTGTCTACCGTGATCATAGTATGACATGTTATAGTCCAATTTACTTTTTATGACTACGTATTTAGTTATGCATAGGCCCTATAAAAAAAAATAAGTGAAAGCTTAAAACATCTTGATTTTACTCTGTAACACCAAAGAAAACAATACACAGCCAGTGGTGTCACTTAACAGGTGCACAGGTAAAGCACCCAAGCCACGTGCAGTGAGTCGTGACTAATTCAGTCTGGCCAACACCTCGGTAAAAATCAAAGTGAGTTAGGAACACTGAGTGTTTATACAAGCTACCGATAAAAAAGCATTTCACAAGAGTTTTTAAGGTTTATAGTACCGGTACTATGAATTACAGGGATGCTATAGATATTACAACAGAGATCATTTTTAAATGATACTGGAGAAATACATGTTGTTTTGTGAATTAAAAATCTATCCTATATATAAGGCAAAAAATAATTTTAATGAATATTATTTACTAGTATTTTCTTAACTGGGTTTCACTGCAAATTCAAAATACGCAAAATAAATTTTCTGTGTTTACCCTAGATGTTAGCATGCAGTGATGGTTCAATACTGAACAATAAGAAGACTTAATATAAAAAGTGGCACTATTTGACTTCTTGTATAGTACCATGCAAACAAAATAATAGTTTTCTGAACATGTACAGCAACACAAATTGTAATTGCACACTGGTAGTCATAGGAATAAGAAAATTTAAAATGATTGCAAATGCATTAATTACAATGGTAAAATAAGGTATCTAACAGTATTTTTAATTTATATTTGCATTTCACGTGAAAAAAAGTCGTTTACGCAAAATCTCCCCCTTAGCCAAGTTGGTAAGGGGGAGATTCTCCCACATAGCAGCTTTGAAAGGTTAACAGGTATGGTTGTTGTTATGGTTTAGATCTGCAAACGTTATTACTTTTATAAGCACTTTTAATACATTAATAACGCATGCACATCAATGTTTTTTTTAAAAAAACCTAGTTTAAAAATTTCTTAGTTTTTGGGGTGCGTTTTATACATAGGAACAGCGTTTTATTTTAGCATTTTACACCCAACTTGGGAGGGGGGGGGGGGGTATTATACAAAGGAGCGTGCAATACACAAGAATTTACAGTAAATGTAAATTCACTTCTCTACATTTTCAAGTTACGCAGTTTTATCTCCTGACCTTGGATTTCTGGATTCCTGATGACCTTTCCAATCTGCTTGAGGGCCTGTCCCCCAGCTTTCTGTACTTTAGCGTGAGAGTCAGTCAAAACCTCTGAGATCTTTGGTACAATACTGGGAAGACATGCTGATAACTGCTTAGGAGCACAAAATGCCATGGCTCCTAACAACTCCACAGCCCCTGTTTAGTAAAATGTAAATTGTGTAGTAAACAAACAATGAAATGTGGTCTAACAAATGGCTGATTTTAGAGAATGTTACAAACCTGTCTTTGTTCTCCATGAATCCTCTTCCAAACCTCTCAACAATGAAGGAAGAACAAGTTTCACTCCATGAGCAGTGAGCATGCTCATCACAGCTTTGGCTGTATCATCTGCTGCCTGAAAACAAAATCCAAAATCACATTACATATGCACTTGACATGCACTAGACAAGTTTTTTTATGAAATCATTTCATGGTAACCTTTACTACATTAAAAATATTAAAACATCAATTAAGGACGTTGGATCCTGCGATCAAAAGTCTTAAAGTTTCTTCCTAAAGTATTTTTTAAAAATCTACACACAAAGCTTAACCAAAATTCAAAACAAAATTTAGGGGTCTATATGCTTCACTTGGCGCGACGGTGTATTTAATATGACCTTTCTGCACTGAAAGTGCAGATTGCACATACATCACTTTTCCCTCTATATTTTATTATTGGAATGAACCATGGCACCAAATACAAATTTATACTATTTGAAATAAATAAAATTAAAATTATATATAATCATAAAGATAAAATGTTACAATTCCGTCACCTAATTGATATTTTGACCTTTTTGCACTGATAAAACGCTATTTTTATCCATTACCAATTCAACATGTAATGAAATAATTTTAAAGTCTCAAACTTTTTCTCAAATTATGATAAACTTGTCAGAAAAATCTTAAAATTTCAGAAAATAAAACAAAAAGTATGGGTCTATTATGTAAAATTTGAGATATGGCATGAAATAAGCTGATTTTAGGCAAAAATAGGGATTCATTTTTCCTTGACTTTTATGAAATATAAGTTAAATTTGCCAATATGTGTCGATAGAAATATTGAAAAAATGTAAAATTATCTGAAAATTTTGTTTGGACTGAAAATAAGAAAGCTAAAGTGACGGTACTCTTAAACAACTGAGTTATGAAAAATGTTCATTTTCTTCTTAAAAACCTTCCGCCACAAAATATAGTCCCATACTAAACTCTGCAAATATGTAATTTTTCCATAACTATTTTATTTAAAATAGTTTAATTGGCATTATAAAATTTGAATTTATAAGTAGAATCAATACATGATGCATAATTTTTAGAATAGAGGTGACCCAAAATGGCTACCTAAAAACAGAGGAACGAACCTCTTTAAAAGAGATAACAATAATTTCCCCGATTCAAATTTTGTATGGCAGCAGCCCTAGTTTACATAGACTCACCTGTCTGACGTAGGGACTGTTGTCTCCAAAGCAAAGAAGCAGATGTGGTAGAATGTGAACCACATATGGCTCAAACAGCTTCCCCAGCATAGTACAAAGCATTTCATAGGCAAACAAAGCACCTGTTCCCACACATATGTAAAGAATACGTAATTAGGGACTCACAAAGTACAAACTAGTAAATATTCATAATAACAGGAGGCAAAGCTTTCATACATTTTGTTTGAAATTAATGCTCATTTAAAAATAATTTAAGATCAAAATTTTAATCTGAACTTTCAACCAATTTTTTAAAGTCTACAGACCCTCCTTTCTGCGGGGGTTCTTCTTGTCTTTGACAGCCTGCTCCAGGGTGGACATGATTTCCAGCTGTTTGAGGGCAGTGATTCCCAGCCCCCGGACCAGGCCGGCCAGACCATAGGCTGCCCCCCTTCTCTCTCCATAGTTGTCAGACTCCAGCAGAAGGTGCAGCAACTTCTGGACTAATTCAGGGGCATTCTGCTTAATTCCTGGCACCAAGGGAGGTAGGCAGTTAGCTACTGCTTCTTGTACCTAAAAATAACAAACCCAAATAGAACCATCACTGTTATGTATCTGCGATGGTAGTGACATGTTTGAATAATGTGAAAATGGCGTATCCATTGAAAAATTAATGAGTGTTGTGTTCTTTTTTCTATCAACAATGAGGTAAATATCAAACAAGGGCACCGCTAAGCGGAGCATCCCCTCGCGACATGAGTTATTGTGTGTAGGGATGCATTATTTAGCAATATATAGTTATGTTAATGAGAAGACCACATTCTACTAACCCTCCATTACTGCAAAAACTACATTTTCTTTACCTGTACTAGATCTAAATCCAAAAAATATCAAGTTGTTGATATGAACTGCTTACTTTCACTTTGGTTTCAAAGAAGTGAAGCAGAAGATTGATAACTCTTACTCAGAAATTTCGATTGATAACTCGTATACAAAATTGATTATAACATTGATTTAATAAAATAATAATTTGTAATAGTAATAATGGTTTGGAAAGGCACATGCATTTTTTATTTGTTAATTATTTTACAGAAGTGTGCAATCTATGATAAATATTTTTAGTTTTGAACGAATTTTGTCATAATGTATGCCCCCCCCCCTTTACCATGGTGTAATTTTATCTAAGTTTTTGCATCAAAATTTGACCAATTAATATGACATTGCATTTGTTTTAATCTTTTACAATGAGGCATATTTATGTAAAGGTTGAGGTTATTCTATTGGAAGGTTTAATTTAATTTACTAGAAAATTGAAATGGAGGGCACACACATACAAACACACACACGCACGGTAGCGATGCTATATCCCCTTCGCAACAAGTTGCGCGAGGGGATAATTAAATATCGTAATTGTCATTCATATTTTTCTAAAGGTTTTGCAGTTGAAAAAAGTGTCTGTTATTTTTGTTCACCGTAAATAAAAAATATTTATTTGTACGAATATCAATCATTAACGTGTCATTTAAACTCAAAAACCAAGAACTATTTGAGATTACGTAGATAATATAACACATACTAAAAATCTGAAGCAGCCAAAATTAATTTAAAACAATACACTAACCAAATGAAATCTAACCAATGTCTTTTTAATACTGTAACATTAATATGCATAAAAATAGCAATAACTTCATGCACCTGCTAAATAAGTAGTATGGTTTGGATAAAATAAATTATTCCGGTTTGGATGCTAAAATATAAATTGTGCAAATGGTACAGTTTGAATAATTTAAAGATACATTATTTTTGATATTTTAGACAAGAATGGAGTAGTTTGCCTTTTATCGGTGTGCAACCGAATATACATCTTTTAAAAAAATAGTGGACCATTCAATTACACAGATTGCAAAAGATGTATCAAAAGTCAGGCCAAAGAACTTAATATACAGATGCTAAATTTTTCTTTCCTGTCCGACAGTTTCACAAACGCTATGAAACCAAAATATTTCCACATGTTCGAAGGGGACTAAAACAGGATGACTAAGTTCATTTATGTTGACAATCATGTTTTTTTTTCCTCTGATAAAATGCTATACTTAGTATAAAATTGATAAAGAATTGATTTATTTAACGAATAAGGAATCATTCTTTGAGTATTATGAGGTGATAATTTTAAGCGGGGCGTGATCAAATCTAATAAAGCCCGAAGTGAAATTATCATCTCATAATATCCAAAGAATGATTCCTTAATACTATCACCAGTGAAATATAATACAAAGTACCATTGATGTCTGCTTAGTCATATTTATTCTGGTGTTAGAAATAGTTGATCCAAAAAATTCAAATGATGACAAGACCTGAGTAAACCCCACCATTTTGCGAACTCATCTATGGCCAACTACTGTATATGTACATTTATTTAATTATAATTCTCACCAGAAAATCAAAATGATAGATATGTATCTATGTATTCTACTGATCAAGAAGTTTTGTTGATTTCTTCAATTAATGAACTAAAATAATAAAATTGATTACACAATATACCGCTATTTTACATTGCTTTGATTTCATCCAATGTATATTGTAATTCTGTTCATAATTTGGTACAACAATGAGCATTTTTGTTTAAATTTCATTCTCAATATTTAGTTCTTTTTCACTGCAATGACAAAACACAAAAGTTAATGCTTACGAAGAGGACATATGCTTTTAATTACATTGCATGCGGAGAAAGTGAACGAATAATATACCCAAAACGAAGTGAAAACGCTGTGGCGGGGGTGGGTACCATACTAATTATAATTTAGTTTATTAAAACAGTAAAATGCTTTCTTTGGTGACTCATGCGGAAAATGAAGGTGGCAATATTGCAGAAAAAGTACATAGCCCGTGTTAGTATTTAACACAAAAGTATAATTATAAAAATCTCTTTAAATTATGGTATATAAAGTTTTGTTGACTTAATGCACAAATTTTTCAATGTGTATGTTTATTTTTTTACCAAATGTGACTTCAAATGTCTATCTCATGATGATCTTCATTGAAAGTATGCTTTGCAGTGAGGGCATGTATATTGCACAGTAGCGATGCTAAATCCCATTCGCGAAGGGATAATTAAAAGAACTGTTTGAACTCTTAGTCAGTCCTAGATATCGTTGCTATTTGGAAAAACAAGGCCATCCAAACATGTTCTGTTGTTCACAATTAATTGACATAAACTGCTTATTACCTAATTTTCACATAAACCTCGTAGAAATTTAAAGATTTAATATGCTATTAAATAGATTTGATGATCTTTTTAATGTAAAAGTAAACAATGCAAGCCTTAAATAACATGAAAACTTATCAAGAAACAAACGGTGCCGCCATTTTCACTTCATCCAAACAGAAACACAACAGTGACCGTGTTTCCACAAATGCACAGAGCAAAACAAATGTCCTCATTGTAAAACTAAGGTAAAACAATTTGACTTAATCAGCTACCAATTTGTATATGCTTGATATGGACATTTAGAGCTAAGGAATACCTCCTGAGATGGTGTAGACAGAGCTCCAATCAACTGAGCCACGATGGGCTTGATTTTGGGGTTGTCTTTGTCTAAATGTTTGGCCAGGGATCCCATCAAAATAACTATGCTCTGTCGCACTGCATCAAAACTGGCCGTGTCTGGGGCATTACTTAAGCAGTTCTCAAACACGGGCAAAAGGATGCTGACATTCTCCTACAAAATAAATGTACAGTAAAACTTGTTTAGTTCAAACATGGATATAACGAAATCTCGGATATAGCGAAGTGTTTTCGAGTCCCCGGTAAAATTCTTAACAAATCTTTGCAAAATATTATGGATATATGGAATTCGAATATAACGAACAGATTTTGAGTCCCGTAAAGGTGAATAATGACAAAATTTAACACTTCTATACTGAATTTCTTTCAGAGTTTTAAAAGTTTGCTCTAACATTTAACATAATAGTTTGAATGAATTCTTTTTTCACATAAATTCTTCAATTTACAATCTGGTTATCAAAGGTTCCAAAAGAATGTATTTTCATTCTAAATCTCAATTAGCAAAAATTGTAGTCTAGTAAAAGAAAATATGATTGTGTATAGTAAATTCGCTATAGTAATTATTACGAATTCATTATATGGATATAACGAATTACAGATATAACGAAGTAAATCCATTGGTCCCTAGGACTTCGCTATAACCGAGTTTTACTGTATAGATCAATCAAAGCAATTCCTTTTGAAATGGTTGAAATAATTGATCGTAAATTCATTGAATAAAAATACTAATATAATGTATATATACTTATCAGTTTAATCTGAACATTCAAAACAACATAACACACATGTACATAAAAATCTTATCCAAAACAAATTAAATATCAACTTAGAGCAGCAAAAGAATTAAAATATGGTACACAACAAATTCTATGCGTGTTCATGATAACTACTGTAGATTATTTGTTTTTCTTATTTTGATTTATTTAAAACACAACTGAAGAATTCAGCATGCTCACCTTTCCATGAGCTGTCACAGTTGCTAAGGCAGCATCTCTCATATGCGTCCTGACCTCAGCTGACCTGTCTCCTAGTGCATGGGGTACATAGAAGGAGAACAGTTCCTCTATCTGGTCAGCAGGCAGAAGTGGGGAGATCTTTTCCAGAGCCAGGGCAACCCCACTGCGGGCCTCCCACTCATCCAATGGAGGCTCCCCAACCTGTCTCCCAAATGAGTCAAGTATAGGAGGAGGCATCTAAAACAAAAAAACAAAACATTCTTACTTGTACATCTATTTCAACAGCTTGTGCAACTAAAGCAGTCTGTTTTTGCCTTAAGCATTAAATCAGCACGTGTTATCCTCCACAACTTTTTGTACCCCTTCCCAAAATGAAGAAATATTTTTTTGTACTTAAATTTTTTAGCTGCCTTCACAATCATAAACATCTAAACAACTGAATAACCTTTCAGAAAAAAAGACAGTAACAGTTACTTTCTACATGGACTACCAATTATATCAACATTTATTAACAAACTGCATATAAATATTGGGACTGTTTTAATGATAGTATTATTAATCAAAACCATCATTCTTACAAAGAGCTTCTCCTCGTATTTCTCTTTAAGTTGTTGTATGGTGGTGGTGATGAACTCTGGGTGGCAGCTGATGGTCCTCTCCAGGGCTTTAGCGGCTGCCTTCCTGACTGTCTTCTCCGGGTGGATGACATCATCAATCAGAGGCAAGCACAGATCTTCATACGGCTCTTTCAGCTTCAGCTTCTCTCTCAAACTATGTAACACAAAGAAATAATTGATAGTGATACATGTACATGCATGAATAAAGATACATATACAGACAAGTAATAAGGTCACCTAATGAAAACAGTCCGATCACTATATGCAAAGGACTTACATTTCGGCTATCTGTCTGATATTTTCATCCTCATCAAAGTTGACCACCCAGACCCTCTGTGCTATCTGTAGTCCAAGGTCAAGGTCATCATTAATGTTTGGCAGGACATCAGCCAGACGAAGAAGTGCCTGAAATAGCCAGATTTTACAAAGACCTTAAACAACCTAGGAAACTGTCTGAGCATGTATACAAGATCATTCATGATGTCATTACCTCTCCCAATGATAGTACACACCCTGAAATGTGCTACTACACCAGGTGCACGGTTCGGTTCAGTATGCTTTTTTAATGATACAGTTCGCTTTGTGAACGGTATAGTTCGTTTTGTGAGCGGTACGGTTCGTTTCTTGCACTGTACGGTTCATTTTAGAGGTGTAGTATCAGTTTCAGGGTCTGTACATAAATACATGTAAATATACAAGTACATGTAGGTTAACTAAAAAATGAAAGATATCTCTTTGCATAACATATTAACAAGTACTGTGAACATTACATATTCATGTAGATTTAGCAGGTTCACATTTGAACAAATTGCTCCCTCTTAAAATGAGTAGAAAATACGAAAAGAGTGCTGCATTGAAAATATACCTGCAGAGCCGAATCTCTAGACATAGCACTTGGTAATTTCAGAGCTTCCAGCAAAACTTCTATATCTTTTTCTGTAGCTCTGCCACACCCCTCTTTCCCTGAGATGGACTCTGCCACCTCCACTAGAGCAGTGCTGGCCAGCTGCTGAATTTTGGAGGAAGAGGAGGTGCCAACAACTTGAAGAAGGGTTCTCAGGATGTCACAGTGAGGCAGCAATTCAGGGTTGGACTATTGAATAAAATGAAGACATATTTCTTATCAAATGTATATAAACAAAATTAATCAATTTCAGTTGACACATGGGAAAAATCAAACAATCACATAAAACGAATTCTAGCTTTTAAATTGACTATATTGGAAAGTAAAATTCATTATCAGTTCAATTTTGATAATCAATTTGTTATATATTTGGTACAATAATTCTATTGTTCTATGAAAATATATTTCTTTATTTATTATAAGTTCAACTAGACTAACTACAATTTGATACTCACAAAGTTTCCTGATTTGGTTTTCCTCATCTCAGCATGAGTGATGATCATCTTCAGGGCGCGAGACATGGTTAACTCATCGCTACCAACGACTTCCCCAGCATTCCGTAACACAACTCCCAAAAGGTAGAAAATAAACACAAAGGTTGAGGCCTCAAACAGTTCAGTCTCTTTGTCAGGGGTAGATAAATCTGGCACTGATTTTTCACACAAAAGCTGTACAATGTGCATGGCCTGTTCTTTGGCAGTAATACAAGTCCATTCTTTATTGACTGGACAGGCTGGTTCCAGCAGTCTAAGACCGATATAGCTTACTTTCTTGCCTAAAATGCAAAAATTTTAAAAGATGGTGATAATCATAGGTGCCAATGGACAATAAAAAACAAATTTTTTTTTTACAAAAAGGCTAAGCCGTAAAACAATATTTACATGCAAGTTAGCTGCAGGTTTGTAACACCCACTCTTGAAAAATTTGGATGGACAATTCCTTATCTGTTAAAGAATTGCAATTTACGACGCATAAAAACATGCGCTAGTTTTGGACTGATTAATCTTATTTTCGAACAAAATTTGCAGTCAATGCTTCGTGATGGATTGATATTCAAAAGGAGGCATTACTTTCTTGGCAGGAAAATAAATATTTTTTATTAATCAAAATTTACATCTTTGTAAAGAGATCAAATTCAGCAATATAAATTACAGCAAAAAGGTAACTTTTAAATTAAGTAAACAAAAATATGCATTTTCACAATCATTCAAAGTTGATGCAAATTAAATGCATGCTTGATGATTAAATGATAAGTGAGCTATAATTGTTATAGAAAAACAAACCCAGCATGTTGTCCTCAAATACTGCTTGACCTAAGCTCAGGAAAACTTTGCTGGCTTCTGGTGCTCCAAGAGGGGATTTCAGTAAAGGCACTAAGCAAGCACAGAGATCCTTCATAAATTCACAGGTAGCTGAACTGTTTCCTTTGAGACAAGCTGTTATAATTTGACATCCACAGCAAAGGGCATCATTTAGCTGTTAAAAAAAAGACAATTACTAAAATATTGCAACAAGGAATATGAAATCATTGATTTTGGTGAAAAACTCTCAGATAATAATAGTGCAATGTGCAAGACTCTAATGATAGAAGAATGATCCCCCCCCCCCCCAGGAGCCAGAACCCATGCCTTAGGTGTCATGTAATTTAAAATTTAAGAAGTCAGCTTTATGGTCTTTCTTAATAAGCAGTCGGTTTCAATTCAGTTCAAACATTAACACTATATGACTTTCTTAGCCCAACCCTAGGGTCAAAACCCTGGGGGATATGAAATTAACAATTTTCACAGAGAGCTTTATTGTCTTTTTAAATATGCAATCAATTTTCATGCAGTATTAGCAGAAGATAAAAAGAAGATTTTTAAATATCATACATATTACAATGTATCATCTTTGCTAGCCAAGGGTTTTTGGTCAACTCCGCTCCCCATAAACCCTTGGCAGAGCTTATATGAAAACTTGATGATACGGTGGGGCTATCTAGCAAATAACTTGAGTTGCGCTCCTTGCAAATTCACATTTTGATCAAATGAAATAACAGGTTACATACATGCAACGGCATATATACAACTAGAAAACAAGTTGACTGGTGAATCTTAGAACAGAATTTACGATACTATTAAATACGATAAATAAGTTATAACCTAGAAAAAGCAAGGAATGTTTTATTTAGTGTTTGAAGGGACCTGTACCAGGACAATTCGTCTCAAGCCATGGGTTTTGTGTAAATAGAATGGACACAAAACCCGTGGCTTGAGATGATGGTACCAGGAATGAAAAGTCGCCAAGATATATGAAAGCATTCATGTTATAAAACCAGGTATTATCATCCTAAATATTGTGATCAGAAGAAACTGAAAAAAAAAATACAGTTCATTGATCCTTTTAAAGCATTATCCAGAAGCATTTGGGTAGACCAACATTTTGGAGGCACTGTAATCGAGGACTTGTGTCACAACTAGTCTTGTTAAAAGCATTGTATGTTTCGCTTAAGATCACATATGTGTTTCTTTTGTAGTCTTGACAAATTTACAAGCGCCTGTTTTAAATGTTACGAATGGATCAGCAACTAACAGCTGCAGCCAATCATAAAACAGAGCTTGTTGCAGAGTTTTCGTTATGAGATCTGCCAAGGGTTTATGGGGAGCAGATTGGAACTTTGGCAAGCGAAGTTGACATGTTATATACATGTACATTAACAATTACACTTTAGCCCCGTCTTAGAGTCAAAACCCCTACCCTATGAAATTTACAATTTTAGGAGAGCGCTAGGGCTTCCTGATCTACATAACTATGAATAAAGTTTTTCTCTCAGATGTGCAGAAGTAGAGAAGAAGATTTTTTAAAATGGTCAAATTTTGACAATGTTGGCCCAGGCCAAAGGCCCCCTGTGAGGCAAGAGTCATAAAATTAACAATTCATGTTCCTCTTACACCAAAATTGCTTCAAGCCAGATTAAAAGAATTGGCCTAGTAATTTTCAAGAAGAAGTAAAAATCTTCAATTGTCAATGCATGACAACAAAAACAAGAGGCCCATCGGCATGGGAAACAAGAGGCATGATAAAATCAGCTTAAGGTGGAAGGCTACATCGTCACAAACATGTCTGACTTCCGTTCGAAACGCCATTGTGTTCCGGATTGATAACATTATGTCGTGGTACAAAATAGCTATACACCGTTTAATTGAACTCTTCTAACTAAGGAGACGAGATAGGACTGAAATCACCAAAACGCTTAGAAAATATGTCAATTTTCCTCCTGTTTAAAGCTTTTAACTAACATTGATTATCAGCTGTTTTGTACGGAAAACGTGGACTCTAAATAATATACCGTTTCCCTGCTCTGCTGCTATTGGCAATACATTTTTGTCATGTCATCTGCAACAGACGATCATACATATGTGGCGGATTATCGATATAGGTATGCAGATGTCAAATTTTCATTTAAACTATATATGTATGATGAATATAAAACGAAAGCACCGTAGTACGATCTCTTGAATTGATCCTAACTTCCCAAATTAAAAAAAAAATTGCAGTAAAAGACTTTCACTGAAACTTTGACATTAAACTAATGTATTTTGATTTAAATAGATACAGCTAGGTAGCAATAGCAGTGGAAGCCCGGATTTGCAAGCAAAATGAGGGAAAGACAGGATTCTGAAAAGGAGCATGTTTTTCATTTCCACACATGCATGTGTATCACTATGGACATCTAATGTATGTATTAATATGCGTATGGTTGTTGTTTATAATTGCTATTGTATATAAAAAAAGTAAAAGGCAATTTATAATATAATTAACTACTAATATTTTGTTCTGAAGAGTTAAATATATATAATGCATTCATCAATAATATAATTTTTCAGCTTCAAACATTATCATAAGCACTACTTATCTTATATCTACATATTTAGCATAGACTTGTTCCTTTTTTAATTTTTCTTTGTGATTTTTGTTAATTAAAAAGTTGATCCCAAGATATTTGAGACCATGTAAAATAAAGAAAGACAACTCTTAAACAGGATCTTTCATACCAAGATTTTTGCAATAATTAAGTATTTCCTTTAATTTTTCAATTTCATTCAATTTCTTTTCTTTATCCCATTCACCAACGAATATTGTTTATATTTTCAGGTTTTTGTGGGATTTTGTCAAGCAGTTTGCCTTAACAGAATTTTTTTATATTTTAGTTTCATATTTATGTGGATTCCAATAAAAATCATACAAACTTCATCCATGATTTTTTTGTTTTTCATTTCTAAACTTAATAACATTTCACTTTCATAAGAATTTTAAAACAGAAATGTTTAAAAATTTGATAAATAAGCGGTTATCTGGAACCAGACTGATATTTTAAAAATTCTCTAGAAAATAGTGTATTGTATTTTGAGGTATATTATTGTTGAATACTGTGCCTAGTATTGGTAACAAATGCATGCAACAAAAATCTCCTACACTTATTTGGTGTAGAGATCCACCTTAATGGAGTCGTAATACAAAATACCTGGACAATGTGGTATAATATATGTACATCCTGTAAATGAAAATCCAATGTCCCCCTGGATATTCTTATATCTATAATTGCGTCCCTTTTCTAACAGGATAATTTTTAAAAAAAAATTTATATTCATATTTCATGTTTAACATTGCAGTTCTAAAAAAGATTCTAAACAATTGTTTATATATGGGATATAAACTTAGTACATAAAACTCTGAACCCCTTGGGAAGCCCAAGAATCGTCCAGGGGCCAGAAACTAAACAAGTTTAAAGAATAAGCAATATGTCAAAATGCTTGCATACAAGAATAATCATACGTGATAACATTTCAATTTCAGTTGATTAAAATGTTTTCCTTTGCGGGCCCACCCTACTCATCAAGATTTTGATTTTAAAGCTGACATGAACTCATAAAAGCATTTGGTCGTCATATTATTTTCAATCGCTCCTCTACTGCCACTGGAGTATATAAACCGGTTGAGAGAATTATGGTTGGTTGCTTTCCGATCGAGGCATTCAGGTTGCACGGACTTCTCAATGCATTAACTACACATTGTAGTAAATGTTTGTAATAAATAATAAAGGAAACAACAACCAATAAAATAAAAAATTTAATTAGGGTTATTTCACCATGCATCGGACACCTTTGGGTTTTTCCCTTTGTTCATGCATCAAATATTGTCTAAATATAAATAAAACTTGTTTTAAAAGTCACAGGTTTTCCCCTTGTTTAATTATTGGAGAAATTATTGTTAAATTGTTGAAAATGTAGAAAATAAAGCAAATTAATGAAGTGTTGAACTATTTCACTATGGATCGGACAATATTTATCAAGCATCGGACAGTTATACAGTACTGAGTAGAGATTAAAAATAACAGTTTCTGGTTTTAATGCAAAAATACAAAGGTTCGGAAAAATAAATTCATTCAATTGCTATTCAGGTTCCTTTTAATATAAATCCTCAAATCTACATAAAAGAATTTAATCTAGTGCTTCTGTTTAAAGAAATATTCATCACGAGGGGTTCTTTATCGTGCCAGCTCCTACAGGAACTTTGGACTAAAAAGGCTGTGTCTGTAAAACTCGAATTTAAAGTGGTCTGAAGAAATTATATGTATCAATTATTTTTTAAATATTAATTTTACTTCACTTTTAAAGTATATCACAAGGAATGGGCACATAATTTCCTTATTATTAGAAGAAATCTTGCACTGAAAACTGTCCGATGCATTGTTAATTTGTGTCCAATCCATGGTGAAATGAACATATGGAGCAAAAATGACCTTGACATTAATTGTTCAAATTTCTTGGACTTATTTTAATAATATTTTGTTTCAAAACTTACTTTTTTCTAATTATTTTATGCAGAGAGTGCATTGTCACTAATTCCCAATCAAATGCACTACATTCAAATATTGCTTTAGCGTAAAATCTTCATATTAACTAAATTTTCAAAAATGGCGTATTTGAAGCATTTTACAATGCCTATATTTCTATTTCTTAGACAATGTGACTGTCAAATTCTTAATAATCATAAAGTCCATTAGCTCTAAATCAGGAATATCAGAAACAGCACACGAGTGCATGCACTTTTATTTGTATATTTATAACCAAAGTTGTCCGATCCAAGGTATGTGTCCGATACATGGTTAACTCACCCTACCGGTATTTTTTGAAAGAATTTCTAGGAAATCGCATTATTTTGCACATATAGTGTTGCCTTACTTTTCATGCACATTGAACACACGTGTTATTCATACAGAGTGCATAACATCTGCAGCTTTTAGAAAACCCCAGCGGCACTACATCAAACACAGTAGCTAAATGATAGCAAATCCAAGAAAGTAACATCGTTTCCATCCGTTCCTACAAAAACTCTCCATTTCAAAGATCCATGTGATCATTGACATTGCTCGATCTGCCACAGTGTGTGGTTTGCGAATGTGCGATGTTACAACACACACAGGAAAACGGTCAACAATTATTGAGGATTTTTGAAGTATCTGTGCCTGGATTACAGTCTGTCTTGTTTCGTCGTTCATTGGATATTCCTGGCCAGTGCAGTGCTTGTCTTGTTATAAATTTTTTGTTCAAAACGTGTTTCTACACTCTCTTGGCCTTATATATAGGGGGTGTGTAGCCATGAGCAAAACAATAGAAAATGACAACTAATATGGCGGTAGTCAGAGATAAAAGGGAAATAATGCGTATTTATGAATTCATGTAAGCTTCATCAAACTTGAATCTACACTATCTGAAGTTGCTTTCACTAAAGTTACAGCTTTTCTAAGCAAATGGTTTTTAGAAGAAGATATCAAAAGATTTTTCTTTGCTTTCATGATTTGCTTTGACACAAGTTTCAGCTTCTCTGGCCAATTGGTTTCTGAAAAGAAAATTTTCAAAAACTTTTCTCCATATACTCCTATGTAAAAATTCTACCCCCAATGTGGCCCCATCCTACCCCCGGGGATCATGATGTTCACAACTTTGAATCTACTCTACCTGAGAATGCAAGTTTCAGCTTTCCTGGCTGATTGGTATCTAAGAAGATTTTTGAAGACTTTTCTCTATATATTTCTAGGTAAAATTTCGACCCCCCCCCCCATTGTGGCCCAATTCTACCCCCCGGGGTTATGATATTCACAACTTTGAATCTACACTCCCAGAGAATGCTTCAACATAAGTGTCAGCTTCGCTGCCTAATTGGTTTCGGAGAAAGTATTCCTATGTAAAATTTTGCCCCCTACTGTGGCACAATCCTTCTCCTGGGGGTCCTGATTTTCACAACTGTGAATCTACACTACCTGAGAATATTTCCACATAAGTTTCAGCTTTTCTGGCTTATCGGTTTCTGAGAAGAAGGTTTTTAAAGAATTTACTCTTTATATTCCTTTATAAAAATTCGACCCCCGATTGTGTCCCACTCTACCCCCAGGGGTCATGATTTTCAAAACTTTGAATCTACACTACCAGAGGATGCCTCCACAGAAGTTTCAGCTTTCCTGGCTGATTGGTTCTTAAGAGGAAGATTTTTAAAGATTTACTCTACCGTATATACTCGCTTATAAGTCGGTATTTTGGGAGAAGAAAATTAAGTGCAAAGTAGGGGTCCGACTTATAGGCGTGACATACTTTCAGGTTCTTTTTTCAGAGCAGAAATTTCTTGGATTTTAGACTCCATAACAAGTCACGTGTTATATATGGACTTTTCTTACAGTTTTATATAAATATATTTACACACACACAAACACATATTTTGAAATAACATGATAAATAAACAAATACATTTTATTTTGTTTATTGATTATTTTTTTTTCGTATTTACCGGGGAATTGGACAACGGTATCTGCACTTAAGTGGATTATGATGCATCTGTAAGTTAAAAATCACGTTTGGACTCATAACAGTCAGGTATTTTACTTTCAGGGTATAAATCTCTTAGTTTGTGAAATTTGGACGCCATTAAAGATCACATGTTTAATATATGGACTACGATCCCGACTTCATAGTTCGATTTAATCAGATGAGTTAATATTAAGTATATGCAAATAAAAATGCAATACAGTATTTTATTTTTGAATGTTATTGTATGTCGTTTTTACAAGGTATCTAACAATAGTCAATTGTCTCCAGCTCAATGGTAAACGGTATACGTGTCTGCTAAAACAACACACGCATCGGCAGATATATTTAAATATGCCCCAGGCACTAGTTCATTCATTGGAAAGGGGTTAATTCAAAGGCATTGCGATCTTGTTAGCGACAACAGTATTTTAAGATATAATGAGGGGCTATATGATTATGTAATATAACGGTACACTGCATCAACTACCGACACATAATTATTATTTATAGAGCTTGGACATTGAGTACCTCCTAATTAGTTTTGTAATTAGCGTTGACAACGAGTACCTCCCAATTATTTTTATAGCAAGCGTGGACAATGAGCATCTCATAATTATTAATTTTAACATAAATTCACGAAAAAAATTAGTTCGTTATCAAACAGTCATCATGCCCAAGAAACAAAGAAACGCTTACGATTCCAACTTTAAGCTTAAAGTTGTGTCGTATGCAGAACAACATAGCAACGCTGCTGCAGAACGAGAGTATGGGGTCAACGAGAAGCTGGTCAGAGATTGGCGAAAGAAGAAGACGGAACTCCTCTCCTTAGATCGTCCCCTGAAGAAGATGAGACGGAACCCATCCCCTCTAGAGGCACTTGAGAAAGACCTGTTGAACTGGGTGACAGAATTGCGTCAGCAGGGATACATTGTGACACGCGGTGCCATCAGAGTGCAAGCCCTGCAGAGAGTGAAAGAAGACAAGACCATCGCCCACAAGGACTTCAAGGCATCGGCTGGATGGTGTACCTGCTTTATGAATCGACATGGCCTCGCCATTCGTCAGAGGACCCACATCGCCCAGAAACTTCCAACCGATGTCGAGAAGAAAGTGGAGAATTTCCATCGTTTCGTGTTGAAGCACCGCAGACTCCATAACTTCCCCCTTGCAGCCATCGGAAACATGGACGAGACGCCGATTTCATTTGACTTACCATCAAACCGGACTGTTCATTTTAAAGGTGAAAAAACAGTGTCAGTGAAAACAACAGGAGCAGAGAAATCATATATGACTGTGGTGTTAAGTTGTATGGCCGACAGAACGAAATTAAAGCCGATGGTGGTGTTTAAACGGAAGACTATGCCAAAGGAGAAACTTCCAGCCAGAGTGTTAGTGTATGTGAATGAAAAAGGGTGGATGAATGAAGATCTGTGTAACGTGTGGCTGGAGAAAGTGTGGTCGACCCGTCCCAGCGCCCTGATTAACAGAAAGAGTCTGCTTGTGTGGGACATGTTCCGCGGACACCTAGGGGATAAAGTGAAAAGAACTCTGAAATCCATGAAGGTGACTCAAGCTATGATTCCCGGGGGTTGCACTTCAGTTTTACAGCCACTGGATGTGTCCCTGAACAAGCCGTTCAAGACAAAGATGTGCGAGCTGTGGACTAACTGGATGATAAACAGAGAGAAGGAATTTACAGCAGGAGGAAATCTGAAGAGGCCGAGTTACAGTGTGATCGTCGGTTGGATAAAAGAAGCCTGGGACTCAGTGTCTACGGATATTGTATGCCATTCTTTTAAGAAGTGTGGAATAAGCAACAACATGGACGGATCTGAGGACGATGCCCTTTACAGTGATTTAGTGTCAGGACCTGATTCTGCCGATAGTGAATCCGAAACCATGGTGCCCGAGGAACCGGCGAATATGGATAGTGATGACGATTTCTACGATGACATTCCCTTATCTGAGTTGCAGATGAAGCTTCTCTTCGAAGACAACGGCGATGAAGAATTCCTAGGATTCACCCCAGAGGATATCCGCGAGTGAGCTAGTGAACATTTAAAATGTGAATGTGACTGTGAACTCTTTAATACAAATGTAGAAATATTTGTTCGTATTGATTACGCTATGCATATGAAATAATATTTGTTGTTCTTTATGTTTCTTGAATAAACATGAGTTGATATATTGGATTGTCTTCGTTCTTCATTTACCGGTAGTAGAATATTTATATTGATCGAGATCGGTGTACTTAATTTTTTTTCACGTCAGGAAGGATAACTCAAGATAAGAATTTAATGTGAAAGTAGAACAAGTTAACAAGTTGATTAAGATTATTATATGAAATATCCGTACTGAAAGAGAAAAATAAGAGAAAATTAGATATTAATGGTAACATATCATAATTTTATTGACATTAATCTTTGTCCTAAAAAAATATTATGAAAGAAAAACGTAATTATTGTAAAATGTGGTATCTGTCTTGAAAGAATCTGTAAACTATTTATCTTAGGGAATTATGAAAAAAAATTAAGAATTTGATGAAAAAATATCGCAAATTTAGGAAAATTCTCTAGACCGATTATCCTGAAAAAGTTACCCGACTTATAAGCGGGTCAATGGCAAATCCTCCAAAATAATACTGAAAAAAGACACCCGACTTATAGGCGAGCCGTACTTATAGGCGAGTATATACGGTATATATATTCCTATGTAAACCCCCCCCCCCAAATTTTGGCCCAATAAGGGATAATGATTTTCACACTTTTGAATCTCCACTACCTGAGGATACTTCCACATAAGTTTCAGCTTTTCTGGCCTAATGGTTCTTGAGAAGATTTTTGAAAATTTCACGAACATTTTTAATACTTCCTAATTATCTCCTCTTGTAAAAGGACGCGGTCCTTTATTTTCATAACTTTGAACCCCTCTGCCCAAGGGTGCTTTGTGCCAAGTTTGGTTGAAATTGGCTCAGTGGTTCTGGAAAAGATGTTGAAAATGTAAAAAGTTTACAGATGGACAGACAGATGAACGACAGGCAAAATGTGATCAGAAAAGCTCACTTCAGCTTTCAGCTCAGATGAGCTTTCAGCTCAGATGAGCTAAACAAAGAAGTCCATGGGCCACATAGCTCACCAGAATATTACTTCCTGCAGTTTTTGCACATATGTAAACTCTTTAAAGATAAAAAATTTCATACGTTTACAAAGACGAATATCAGTTTAAAAATCTGCACCCACTGTGGGCCTACTTTATCATGTGTAATCATAATTTGAACATATTGAATCTACACAATTAAAGGAAGCCAATATTTTATTTCATTAATATTTTGTTCAGAGGTCAGGCAAAACATATCTAGTTTAAAGAGACAGTACAGCTGAAAACACATGTGTGAATAACATCAGATAAACCCATTGTATTGTTAGGAAATAAGAAATAACGTTGGTTGTAATAGTTGAAATACATAAAAATCCCTTTCACGTACCTTATTAACGTAATAATGAGCTTCCCGAAATTTAAAGGTAGTACAAACCGGAATAATCTTATATCATTTATTTGTACCATGTGGACTTTGATTGACACGTGCTGAAAACTACAAGAAATTCGTCCGACTACGGTCATCATGGTATATGAGGTCAAAGGGACTCTCTAAACGGAACACATCACCACTTTCTCTATAATTTATTGATGGTTTACCAATTTCGGTTCATTTTAAAATGAACAGACATAAATATGTCAAATAAACCCCCAAGGGGCCTCATTTAAAAAATGAATTTAGGTTGTAGGAACTCTTATGATACACACGCAAAATACATGCTTATAAAATAATAATTGTGGTTTTTTTTTAAACTTTGAACAGTTATTACCTGGGAGAAGTAGAAATAACATATTTTTATCAACAAACATGTCCAGGAGAATCTTTGCGAGCCCTGCATGTGTTTTGTTTACAATAAATACGCATGCGTAATAGTATAGAAGGCGAAACCCTGTAACACGTGGTGATGTATTTATGTGATAGGTTATACCTAATTATTAATTTTAATGAAATAATTAGATTTATTTTATTGAGATATTTGTAATTTTCTGAAAGTATATACATTTATGAGTAATACAAAAATACCGAACCCGATCGGAAATTTTTTTCAAGTTGTTTTTTTTATAAGATGCGCCATACTGTCTCTTTAAATGATGAAAATACTGTAAAAAGGTGGTTACTATTTACCTGCAATAATTTTTGTTTGGTGCATTGATATTTATGAAAATAAAATTGAACTTAAATAAATGTAATTTTCATTTTCCACATCTAAGTGAATATTTTTTTTGTATTTATTTAAGATGCTAAGTTCTAAGAATATATCATGCCGATGAGATACATTTCATTTTCACAGCTCTCATTATGTGAAAGTTATTAAAGATTGACGGACAGAGGATTGCCAGATAGTCTGGAAGCCAGTACGCAGTGTTTGAACTCTGTGGCAAAGGTCGCAAGGGCTACAGTCAACAACTTAATTGGTCTTTCCTTAAATAGTTGTTTACCTGGTATGAACTTGTTTACCTGGTGTAGACTTGTGTGACTTTTTATAACCTTACTCACTTAATCCATGAAGATATTCGACTGGAAAATGTTGTCACATGATATATGTTAAAAAGCTATATACAGGTAACTCTCGATAGCTCGAAGTCCATGGGACCGAGGAAAAACTTCGAGGTTTCAAGAGTTCGAGTTTTCAAGAGTACAGAATTTTCCGGGTTGACCGACGGGTTTTATAATTAGTCTTACCGAATGTTATGATTAAGCCATTTATTTAGTGCTTACCTAACGCACGTGCTTAAACAATGTTTTCTTTTCAGTAAAATATACAGAACTGGATGTTTTTAAAACTAAATACAAACAACTATTGAATAAATTCATCATAATTATTTATTTTATGCATCATATTAAGACCAGATTGTTCAGTACTACTGGACTTTGAGACGATCGACTTGTCATAAATGTGATAACTGAGATCCATTGTTCCCACTGTACGGGTCCTTCCCCAGCTGTAAGAACTTGTTCAGCAATAATCATTATAATGATAATGATGCTCATTAGCATAATTTTTTACAGTTTTATAATTCTAAAATTTGACCATGGCTCAATATCATCGTTCTGTCTCAATTAATTTCTCAATTTCTTTGGGTCTCCAAATTATCGTAAAACGGTTGGTGTTAATTATAGATTGGGTATCGGTATGGTCAATCATCAAGCAATTATCACCTAGCAGGACAAGTGTCACCTGAATAAACAACCTCTGACACGATCCCGCGTCTAACTCCTGGAGCCATTTAAATGACCAAGTAGGTGTTAATTAGGTATAGCGCTTGGATATACACTGCGACTTCGAGGTATCGAGAGTAAAAAACTATAGATTATGAATAACGGGACTGCAATTTGACTTCGAGAGATCAAGGGTTTCGAGAGATCAAGAGTTCGAGAAATCAAGAGTAAAGAAGTCTAGCGCCTTTTCCCATTATTTTGCCTACACCTTGTATTTGGACGGGAAGTACCTGTTACTAAAAATAGCTTCAAGTACCTAGCTGTTGCAAACCTGGATGGTGTCTGTAACAACTGATTTGCCATAAATTCGGGAAACTCCTCTGTGTATAAAAGTAGTTGGTATTCTAAACCGTGATAAGTTTAAGCAAAATAGAATAGATCTAAGTGTAAATAGAGTACATGTACATAGTGTTAAAGAAGAGATCTATATATATTGGGTGTGCTCATACTCAGAATGAATTAAGGTAGTCCTATACTCGGCACTAAATGGGCTCAATCATTAAAAGCTTAGCTTTAAATGATAAATATACATTCTAGCAATACATATACAAAAGAAAAAATATATGTTTACATGCTAGTTTGTTTGTTATCACCTCTCAGACGGGTGTACCCCCTTGCGAAAATTATTTACAATTATGACATTTGCCAGACGTCTGTTTTTCCTATAAATAATTACCAATTTTGGGAAAATTAGAACTGAACATACAAAATAGAGTATAAATATTTATCTAAGCCATATCTCATCAATAATTTTGCGCAAATTTTTGTAAGTAAGTACGCTTTATGGACCTGATGTATCAAAATAGAATACAAAAAATGCAATGCTAGTATCGCATTTGGTAATTTTTTTTACTATTTTATGGACTCAAACTTAAATTCATGGTGTTTATTCTATAAATTGACATCTTAGAAAAAAGATTTGGCAAAATAAATTATATGTTGACGGATTACTTTTCACGCTATAAGCTCTAAACCAAGTAGACCCTGACGAAAATATCCGTAAAAATCACATTTTGCTACAGTTTTCTGCCTAGATCTGTCAACAATGTTAGATATCATTTAAACATTAATTAATTGACAATTCATTAAATTCGAAATAGCTTCTGTCTCTAAATTTAAACCGGTTTTAGTAAAAGAAAAAGAAAAATTCGGGGGGGGGGGGTCAAAACAAAGAAGATATAAGCATACCTGAGATCCTGGTTAATCAGAAACTTCGTTTTTCATTTTACTTCAACAGAATCGAGTTTCTCAACATTAATCATTTCTATCTCTCATAGAATACATATATTACCGTTCTAATTGCTTATTATTAGGGCTTTTCGACTTTCGGTCGAAAAGACCTATTGTTATTCTGATGTTTTATTAGGGCTTTTCGACTTTCGGTCGAAAAGACCTATTGTTTTTGTTCTGTTTTATTAGGGCTTTTCGACTTTCGGTCGAAAAGACCTATTGTTTTTGTCTTTTTTTATTATTATTATTTTAAGACAAATTTCTGTCAGCGATTTTTTGAAAACTGGAAGGAATATTGATACAAGTATAAATTGGTCTTACAGCAAATGTATCAGTCTATGAAATACAAGGTTTTGAAGTTCCGGTTCCGGTACTTCCGGTTTTTACAAGGAAAATTGCAAAAATTGTTTGAAACTCAATTCTTTGTTTATTTTTTAATGTAGAGCATTCAAATTTAAGATTTACCTTTATCATAAATAGTCGAACAAAATTGTAAGCATAGACAACTTTCTATCTCTTACTGTTTTTGAGATATTAAGTCCTAAACTTTAGAAAAGGGGGGATGAAAAAACAAAAAAATTCAAATGACCTTAAAAAATTTATTTGACACCTGAATATTATTATGATAGAAGTAATTAACATGTATTCAAAGTTTATTTGAATAGTATTGAGTATTTCCGGTTTTATGAGCCGATGAAAATTGTCTATGGGAGTTTCTATGTTAAATTGAATTCACGCGTGTAACGTTCTCTCAAACAGTTATCATGCAAATATTTTTATATTATGTATTTGCAATAAGGGACCTGATGCGCAGACCGGAAAAGGTCCTGGAAAAAAAGGTCTGAAAAATGAGGGATCTGTCGGGGTCAGTATTAAAAACAGCCCTTTAGCTGTATCTTTTTTATTATTCATCCGATTTTCAAAATCTTTTCGGTTAATAGTTTAGAATAAAGAGTACAATTTAAAAATTATGGTCCGAGGGGCCACTTTTTGACTCCTTATAGGGGTTTGAAGGACATAAAGATCACAACTTGTTTAAATTTCAAAATTATTTCTTGGAAGAGTTATCTCGCTTTGCTCTAAGAATGTAGAGCACAAATACTCTTAGCATACCAAGTTTTGCGTCCAAGGAATGAATACTTACTTTGGAATGATTTTTAAAAAAATCTTCTAAAAATTACAGGTGTAGCTACTTGTTAAATTCTGGAGTTATCTTTCTTTTCACACTGCAGTACTCATAAATTCCTATCTAAGCAACTGGTTATACCGAGGCGATTAGAAAATTTTGCAAATAGGTAAGAGATATTTTTTGTTTGACACTTTAAATAAAAAAGGGAAACTAGGGCTGTCGAAAAGCCCTTACTTTTTGTTGAAGACAAAAAAAGTTCTAGTTAGGGCTTTTCGACTTTCGGTCGAAAAGACCTATTGTTTTTGTCTTTTTTTATTATTATTATTTTTCTCGACAGTTTTTTGTCAACGATTTCTATAAAACTGGAAGGTATATAGATACAGTTATGCAACGGTCTTACAGCAAATATATCAATCTATGGAAAGTAAGGTTTTGAACTTCCGGTTCCGGTACTTCCGGTTTATATTAGGAAAATTGTAAAAATTGAACAATAAGCAATATTTTGTTTAGTTTTTTAATTAGAACGTTCAGCTTTTGGAATTAGATACATCTTGTCTTGTTGTACAAAATTGTAAGCGTAGCCAACTTTCTATATCTTACCGTTTTTGAGATATTAAATCCTAAACTTTAGAAAAGGGGGGATGAAAAACAAAAAATTTCAAATGACCTTTAAAAATTTAAATTATACCTTACCATTGTTAAGATAGAATTCATAAACGTACATTCCGAGTTTCATTGACATATATTGACTACTTCCGGTTTTATAGGTCGATGAAAATCACCTATGGGAGTTTCAATGTTAAACAAAAATCACGCGTCGTTCGTTTTCTCAAAAAGTTTTCAAGTTAACATTACAATATTTTTGATGTATAATGGTACACACAATGCACAAACCGGAAAAGTTTTTGGGTAGACAATTTGAGAAAATTAGGGATCTGCAGGGGCCAACGTACAAAATAGCACTTTAGCTGTAACTTTTTTATTTCTCTTCCGATTTTGAAAATCTTTTCAGTTTATTGTTAGGAATAAAGAGTACAATCTTAAAATTATGGTCCGAGGTGCCACTTTTTGACTCCTTATAGGGGTTTGGAAGGCCCGAAGATCATCACTTGTTTTAATTTCAAAATGTTTTTTAGTAAGAGTTATCTCGCTTTGCTGTAAGAATGTAGAGCACAAATACTATAAGCATACTAAGTTTTGTGTCCGAGAATGAATACTTACTTCAATATGATTTTTTGAAAATATTCCTCTGGAAATTAGAAGTGTAGATACCTGTAAAGTTCTGGAGTTATCTTTCTTTTCACATTGCACTAATCATAAGTTCCTATCTAAGCAACAGGGGATACCAAGGCGTTTAGAACACTTGGAAATAAATCAGATAATAATTTCTTTTTGAACATTTAATTAAAAAGGGATAATGGGGCTGTCGAAAAGCCCTTCCTTTTTGTTGGAGACAAAAATAGGTCTAGTTATTATTATTTTTCTTTTTCTCGACAGATTTTCCGTCAGCGATTTTTTGAAAACGGAAAGAATTTCAGAAATAACTATGCAATGGTCTTATAGCATTTCTAAATGTCACCAGTGTGTAAGGTTTTGGATTTCCGGTTCCGGTACTTCCGGTTTACACAAGCAAAATAGTAGAAATTAAATGAATCAATATAATGTTTTTATTTTTAAAGGAAATTCGTTGTAATTTTCGAGTTAGATCAACCATGTCGAGTTGTTTAAAAAGTAAACTGGCGGCGAGTTTCTATCTCTTATCAGTTTTGAGATTTTAGGCCTCAAACTTTAGAAAAGGGGGGATGAAAAAATAAAAAACTCAAAAACGCTTAGGAATGTTCTAAGACGAATATATATTGTTTAGATATATGTAATTAAGATATATTCCAAGTTTCATTGAATAGTATTGAGTACTTCCGGTTTTATGAGCCGATGAAAATTGTCTATGGGAGTTTCTATGTTAAATTGAATTCACGCATGTTACGTTTTCTCAAACAGTTTTTAAGCAAATATTTTTATATTTTGTATTTGCAATTAGGGACCTAATGCACAGACCGGAAAAGGTCTTGGGAAAAAAATTCCGAAAAATAAGGGACCTGAAGGGGTCAATATTAAAAACGGCTCTTTAGCTGTAACTTTTTTATTGTTTATCCGATTTTCAAAATCTTTTCGGTTTATAGTTTAAAATAAAGAGTACAATTAAAAAAATATGGTCCGAGGGGGCACTTTTTGACTCCTTATAGGGGTTTTAAGGGTCTGAAAATGATAACTTCATCGCAATTCAATTTCAAGAGTTATCTCGCTTTGCTCAATAAATGATTTGGATAGATATTGTGTTAATAGACGTAATTAAGATATATTCCAAGTTTCGTTGAATAGTGTCTAGTACTTCCAGTTTTATGAGCCGATGAAAATTGTCTATGGGAGTTTCTATGTTAAATTGAATTCACGCATGTAACGTTTTCTCAAACAGTTTTTAAGCAAATATTTTTATATTTTGTACTTGTAATGAAGGACTAAATGCGCAGACCGGAAAAGGTTTTAGGAAAAAAATTCCGGAAAATAAGGGACCTGAAGGGGTCAGTATTAAAAACAGCCCTTTAGCTATAACTTTTTTATTACTCATCCAATTTTCAAACTCTTTTCAGTTATTAGTTTAGAATAAAGAGTACAATTTAAAAATTAGGTCCAAAGGCCACTTTTTTACTCCTTATAGGGGTTTTAAGGGCCTGAAAATGATAATTTTATTACATTTAAAAAAATTAAAATTCAAGAGTTATCTCGCTTTGCTCAATGAATGATTAGGATTAGAGCTTTTGGCATACCAAAACTCTTGAATCTTAAATGAGTACTATCTTATATATGAATTTTTAGAACTTTTATTTCAGGAAACAAACGATATAGTTGGATAAAAAATTCTGAAGTTGTCTTTCTTTGGGGATTTAATTTCTTAAATGTTAACGTGTAGGTATATGCTCATGATATTTTCCTAATTTTTAATATACAGATTCAGAGAGAAAATATAATATATTTGAATAAGGGGTTTTAAGGGCTGTCGAAAAGCCCTTCCTTTTTGTTGGAGACAAAAATAGGTCTAGTTAGGGCTTTTCGACTTTCGGTCGAAAAGACCTATTGTTTTTGTCTTTTTTTATTATTATTATTATTTTAAGACAAATTTCTGTCAGCGATTTTTTGAAAACTGGAAAGAATATTGATACAAGTATACATTGGTCTTAAAGCAAATATATCAGATTATGAAATGTAAGGTTTTCGATTTCCGGTTCCGGTACTTCCGGTTTTTACAAGGAAAATTGCAAAAATTGTTTGAAACTCAATTTTTTGTTTATTTTTTAATGTAGAGCATTCAAATTTTAGAATTACCTTTATCATAAATAGTTGTACAAAATTGTAAGCGTAGTCATCTTTTTATCTCTTACCATTTTTGAGATATTAAGTCCTAAACTTTAGAAAAGGGGGGATGAAAAAACAAAAAATGTCAAATGACCTTTAAAAAATTATTTGACGCCTGAATATTATTATGATAGAAGTAATTAATATATATTTAAAGTTTCATTGAAAAGTATTGAGTACTTCCGGTTTTATGAGCCGATGAAAATTGTCTATGGGAGTTTCTATGTTAACTTGAATTCACGCGTGTAACGTTTTCTCAAACAGTTATCAAGCAAATATTTTCATATTTAATATTTGCAATAAGGGACCTAATGCGCAGACCGGAAAAGGTCCTGAAAAAGAACTTCTGAAAAATAAGGGATCTGTAGGGGTCAGTATAAAAAACAGCCCTTTAGCTGTATCTTTTTTATTATTCATGTGATTTTCAAAATCTTTTCGGTTAATAATTAAGAATAAAGAGTACAATTTAAAAATTATGGTCCGAGGGGCCACTTTTTGACTCCTTATAGGGGTTTGAAAGGCCCAAAGATTATCACTGGTTTAAATTTCAAAATTATTTTTAGTAAGAGTTATCTCGCTTTGCTGTAAGAATGTAAAGCATAAATACTATAGGCATACTAAGTTTTGTGTCCAAGGAAGGAATACTTACTTCAATATGATTTTCTGAAAATATTCCTCTGGAAATTAGAAGTGTAGCTACCTGTAAAGTTCTGGAGTTATCTTTCTTTTCACATTGCACTACTCATAAGTTTTATCTAAGCAACTGGGGATACCAAGGTGTTTAGAACACTTGGAAACAAATTAGAGAATAATTTTTTTTGAACATTTAATTAAAAAAGGGATAATGGGGCTGTCGAAAAGCCCTTACTTTTTGTTGAAGACAAAAAAAGTTCTAGTTATTAGGGCTTTTCGACTTTCGGTCGAAAAGACCTATTGTTTTTGTCTTTTTTTATTATTATTATTATTTTAAGACAAATTTCTGTCAGCGATTTTTTGAAAACTGGAAGGAATATTGATACAAGTATACATTGGTCTTAAAGCAAATATATCAATTTATGAAATGTAAGCTTTTCTATTTCCGGTTCCGGTACTTCCGGTTTTTACAAGGAAAATTGCAAAAATTGTTTGAAACTCAATTTTTTGTTTATTTTTTAATGTACAGCATTCAAATTTAAGAATTACCTTTATCATAAATAGTTATACAAAATTGTAAGCGTAGACAACTTTCTATCTCTTACCATTTTTAAGATATTAAGTCCTTAACTTTAGAAAAGTGGGGATGAAAAAACAAAAAAAATCAAATGACCTTTAAGAATTTTTTTGACCCCGGAATATTATTAAGATAGATGGAATCAACATATATTTAAAGTTTCATTAAATAGTATTGAGTACTTCCGGTTTTATGAGCCGATGAAAATTGTCTATGGGAGTTTCTATGTTAAATTGAATTCACGCGTGTAACGTTTTCTCAAACAGCTATCAAGCAAATATTTTTATATTTTGTATTTGCAATAAGGGACCCAATGCCCAGACCGGAAAAGATCCTGGAAAAGAACTTCTTAAAAATAAGGGATCTGTAGGGGTCAGTATTAAAAACAGCTCTTTACCTGTAACTTTTTTATTATTCATCCGATTTTCAAAATCTTTTCGGTTAATAGTTCAAATTAAAGAGAACAATTTAAAAATTATGGTCCGAGGGGGCACTTTTTGACTCCTTATAGGGGTTTGAAGGGCCTAAAGATCACAACTTTTTTAAATTTCAAAATTATTTCTTGGAAGAGTTATCTCGCTTTGCTCTAAGAATATAGAGCACAAATACTCTTAGCATACCAAGTTTTGCGTCCAAGGAGTGAATACTTACTTTGGAATGATTTTTTGAAAATATTCTTCTGAAAATTACAGGTGAAGCTATTTGTTAAACTCTGGAGTTATCTTTCTTTTCACACCGCAGTACTCATAAATTCCTATCTTAGCAACTGGTTATACCGAGGCGTTTAGAAAATTTGGAAATACATTAGAGATATTTTTTTTTTGACACTTTAAATAAAAAAGGGAAACTGGGGCTGTCGAAAAGCCCTTACTTTTTGTTGAAGACAAAAAAAGTTCTAGTTATTATTCTTTTTCTCAACAGATTTTCCGTCAGCGATTTTTTGAAAACGGAAAGGATTTCAGAAAAAACTATACAATGGTCTTATAGCATTTTTAAATGTCACCAGTATGTAAGGTTTTGGATTTCCGGTTCCGGTACTTCCGGTTTACACAAGCGGAATAGTAGAAATTAAATGAATCAATATATTGTTTTCATTTTTAAAGGAAATTCGTTGTAATTTTAGAGTTAGATCAACCATGTCGAGTTGTTTAAAAAGTAAACTGGCGGCGAGTTTCTATCTCTTATCAGTTTTGAGATTTTAAGCCTCAAACTTTAGAAAAGGGGGGATGAAAAAATAAAAAACTCAGAAAAGCTTAGGAATGTTCTAAGACGGATATATATTGTTCAAATAAATGTAATTAGGATATATTTCAAGTTTCATTGAATAGTTTTGAGTACTTCCGGTTTTATGAGCCGATGAAAATTGTCTATGGGAGTTTCTATGTTAAATTAAATTCACGCATGTAACGTTTTCTCGAATAATTATCAAGCAAATATTTTTATATTTTGTATTTGCAATAAGGGACCTAATGCGCAGACCGGAAAAGGTCTTAGGAAAAAAATTCTAAAAAATAAGGGATCTGAAGGGGTCAATATTAAATACGGTCCTTTTGCTGTAACTTTTTTATTGTTTTTCCGATTTTCAAAATCTTTTCGGTTTATAGTTCAGAATAAAGAGTACAATTTAAAAAATATGGTCCGAGGGGGCACTTTTTAACTCCTTATAGGGGTTTTAAGGGTCTGAAACTGATAAATTTATCACAATTCAATTTCAAGAGTTATCTCGCTTTGCTCAATAAATAATTAGGATAGATATTGTTTAAATAGACGTAATTAAGATATATTTCAAGTTTCATTGGATGGTATCGAGTACTTCCGGTTTTATGAGCCGATGAAAATTGTCTATGGGAGTTTCTATGTTAAATTGAATTCACGCATGTAACGTTTTCTCAAACAGTTTTCAAGCAAATATTTTTACATTTTGTACTTATAATGTGGGACTAAATGCGCAGACCGAAAAAGGTTTGAGGAAAAAAATTCCGAAAAATAAGGGACCTGAAGGGGTCAGTATTAAAAACAGCCCTTTAGCTATAACTTTTTTATTACCGTAATGTATCGTGTATAATACGCACTCGTGTATAATACGCACCCCCAAAGTTGCCCAAAAAATAGCGAAAAAACAGCAGGTCCTATGTATAACACGCACCCAAAAATGGCGAAATCAACGGCCGCAATTTCCCCCCAAACAATCGATGTTTCATGATAATTTTATAATCCATGCGCAATTTCTTTAATTTTGTGATCGGAACATAGCACAATGATGAAAATCGACGGCCGCCATTTTTCCAAATAACTATCGATGTTTAATGATAATTTTGTAACCCAAGCGCAATTACTGTAATTTAGTGATCGGAACATTGCCCAAGCGATATTAGAGTCAAAGTTCTTACAATTTTACTTAAAAAGGACGGCATGATTTACATGGGCGGTATCAAATATCATTAGACACTTCGTAAAACAGTGGAAAAGTTGAAGATCATCATACGTAGGGAAGAACGGCAACCGAGCTTAAAAGTTATAATGTTTGCAGATATAAACCAAAACAACATCAAAAGATTAATTATAGTCAAACTCATTGATTGTTGTTAAATAAACATTCTGAAGAAACGTATGTATGTCGTATATCGTCATTATCAAGTCGTACAAATGATCGATTTATTTCTAACAGTGTCTATGTAAAACAATAGCGTGTAACTGCATTACTGGATACAAAGTAAACAAGTTTCATCAAATCATAGTAATTGCTAAGCTTTCTGCACTTGAAAACACCCTGTGAAGTCCGACACAAGACAGGTGCATGCTTCTGACACCAGAAATTGTTAAACAAACATTGACCACGCGCCGAGTCAACAGGTGATTGCTTACGTAATGGCGATTACACTGGCGATATTTAAACTTGTTTGATGCAAGAAATAGTGTTGAGAGTGGATAAATATTTCAATACATGGAAATAAAACTAAGAATAAGGTATTTCTGATGCAGTAAATTTGGTATTCACTCGTACAACTTGCATAACGCGCTATATCAGCAGAAAATATACACTCATACAACTTGCATAACACGCTATATCGGCAGTCACGTCTCCCGAGGTAATTAAGAATCACGGCTTGAAAAAATGGGGTAAAATTTTAGTCCTATGTATAACACGCACCCCCCACTTTTGATCAAATTTTGGCTGAAAAAAAGTGCGTGTTATACACGTGACATTACGGTACTCATCTAATTTTCAAACTCTTTTCAGTTATTAGTTAGGAATAAAGAGTACAATTTAAATATCATGGTCCAAAGGGCCACTTTTTGACTCGTTATAGGGGTTTTAAGGGCCTGAAAATGATAACTTTATCACATTTAAAAAAAATTGAAATTCAAGAGTTTTCTCGCTTTGCTCAATGAATGATTAGGATTAGAGCTTTTGGCATACCAAAACAATTGAATCTTAAATGATTACTTTCTTATATATGAATTTTTAGATCTTTTATTTCAGGAAACAAACGATATAGTTGGATAAAAAATTCTGAAGTTGTCTTTCTTTGGGGATTTAATTTCTTAAATGTTAACGTGTGGGTATATGCTCATGATATTTTCCTAATTTTTTATATACAGATTCTGAGAGAAAATATGATAAATTTAAATAAGGGGTTTTAAGGGCTGTCGAAAAGCCCTTCCTTTTTGTTAGAGACAAAAATAGGTCTAGTTGCCATTGTTTACAACAGCGATGTAGAGCAAAATCAATACCGGGTATAAAAAACGCTTTGTAAAAGTCGAACCAATATTGTAAAATCCGTATTATGACGTAGTGCGATACTCGGACTACTTTAAACAAGATAATTTTTTTTTAAACCAGAAGAATAGATACATGTAACTTAACCTCTCTATTCTGTTCATGTTTCAATTTAAGTGAAAAAAATTACTACTTAGTGGATTCGATCCAGCGGCCACAAAATCATAAACACCTACGCGTTACCACTAGGCCACGCATATTACATTTTCGTCAGATGCATTTTCAATATATATTGCTTTATACATGATTGTATTAAAAAAGACACTAACTGAAATATTTGTCTTATTTTCAGTTAGTGGACCACGTTTAACCAAAGCTAATTCAATGAAAAAGTGTACTACAATACCTGTAGAACATAATTTATATCGGATGTTTTTGGTTTATAGTGGTTCAAATAGTCAAATATCCAATTTTTTATCGTATACAAACTACTTTCCTATATATCCCTAACAAAACCTGAATATTTTAATGATGTTGTGTAAGATAATTAAGACTCTTAGAGCATGGTGATTGTGTAAATTGCGTTTCTTTGAATATATTTAAACTAAATATTGTTTAACATGGAAAATGTCTGATGTTTGCAAAAGGCTATATTTGAGGCCAAATGGTATATTAAGTGCGCTATACCTCTTTGCTTAGTTATATAGGGAAAAAAAATCGAGACCCTAAACTCACTTCGAGCGATCGAAGTTCGAGCCATCGAGAGTTACCTGTAATTCAATGTATTATCAGGCATACAGGTATCACTTTTGTACTAATTAAGGCCCATCAATTATTTTCATCTTTTCTCAAAAACAACAAATGGCTACAAACCAAGATGATTATCTGCTGCAATATTTTCTTAAAAATAATGATAATGCAGATATCCTCATAATTATAATGTGTCAGAACTGTTTAAAAGATGTTGTTTTAACTTAATAAATTACTCATTTGAAAACTACCAAAATTGTTGCAATTTAATTCATATAATTCATCAAATGAGAAGGGACCCCACGAAATAGTTATCGTAGATCATCCTTTTGATTTTTCTGTACACAAGTATTTAATGTTTAGTAAGACAATTGTTAAGATCAAGAAACATTTCAGCGTCAGTCTTAACTTATCCAATATGTTTAATTTCATTTTTTTTTAATGTATTCATACATTATATACCGTATTTTTCAGACAATTAGTCGGTATTTTTTTTCTCTGAACCAGAGCACCTGACTTATCGTCTTGTTCGACTTGTCTATAAAGGGTTGAGGTCAGAAAATTGTTAAAAATAGCATTAAAAATCTTGGTTTTAATCATCTTGAGTTGGCTGTGTGATTGAAAATTACGTTGTTGAATTCACTGTTCATCTTTAATAATTATCATTTTCACTCATCTGTTAACACTAAAATACATAATAATAACAGTTATTAAAATATGGTACACTGTCTTTAATCAATTAAAAGTTTTACCGTTCCGTTTTTATAAACACATCATCACATGGTTCCATATATCACTAGTGGGAAGATAACATTGCGCAGTAAAATTGAAACCAAATTTGAATGGAAAAAAATATTGCAGTAGGTCTCGGGAAGGTTTTTTAAGTTTTATTATTTTATTAGTGGAAAGTATAAATAAGAAATATTTTATAGTCAAATTCAATCTTAAAATATGTAATCGGCAATATTCAATACTACTGTTTATACAATAGGCTGACATCTGTTGTGTTAATAATCTTGTCCTAAAGCTGAGATCTTTACGGCAATTTCACTCCGTGTATATAAAGAGGGCCGTTATAAGAGTGATTATATAGTTCATTGATTAATTACTGTCCAATTCTTTGATTATTGTTAAATAAAAATTTTAGGAAACGTATGTATGTCGTATATATTGTCATTTTCAAGTCGCACAAATGATCGGTCTATTTCTAACAGTGTCTATGTAAAACAATAGCATGTAACTGCATTACTGGATACAAAGTAAACAAGTTTCATCAAATCATAGTAATTGCTAAGCTTTCTGCACTTGAGATCCCCCTTTGAAGTCTTGACACTAGACAGGTGCATGCCTCTGACACCGGAAATTGTTAAACAAACATTGACCACGCGCCGAGTCAACAGGTGGCTGGTTACGTAATGGCGAATACACTGGCGATGGCCAGAGTGGATAATTATTTTAATGCATGGGAATAAAATATTTCTGATAAAAGTAAGTTTAGTTTTGCATAACACGCGATATCGGGAATTGTTTAAAATGCAAGCGACTTTGTAGAAGTTGCCAATATTTGAAAATATGATGCGTAAGTATAAAGTGTAATTGTTTAAATGTTAATCATTAATAATAATTGGTAGCAATATCGGGGACATCGTGGCATCATACACTGATAATGTTACTGAAGTTTTATACGCCATTTTGAAGTGATAAGATCAACGCATGATCTGAATCGACGTATCGTAGATTTTTGTTAAAATTTTGGCTAAAAATGAGCAATTTGACTAGTTGTCCGCATCGACGATTCGTCGGGAAAATACCGTATATATGTTTTGTGATTGAGTTAGCCAAGTGACATGCACAATATCAGTTTATGCACTTCTGTGTATTTTGGAGGCATTAGTCCTACCCTATATGACCCAATTACAACATTTTTATTTTGAAAATAAATGTAAACAAATGGCATTAATTTGGCATAGTTATTAACTAATTACAGGTTACCAACTAATTATAATATGAACAAGAAAAGACATATATATCGGTTGTAATTTTCAATGCACGGTATGTGTATGCATCACCGGTATCTATAATCTCTACAGATAAGACAGTCGCGAATGATTAATCATAACAGGGTTTAACTGAGGCTGTGAAAACATCTTTTCAATTACAAAAACATCGTTTTATTGTCTTTGGAGTTTATTTACACAATATGAACTCGGAATACATGGCTCCTTTAAATTCTCTTTCAGAGGAAATTCCGGCGAAGTTACCAATCAAAAATCGATTATCTCAACCAAATTAAGTCACCTCCCCCCTTGTTTGGTCCTTGCTGAAACTCAATTAGAAATTAATTATAAAAGGGGAAAATCCCTACCTTTGTAAGCCTCTTTCTGATTTCAGCCTCCTTTTCCTTCTGAGCTTGCAGCATTTCTTCCTGTTTCTTGGAAAGTTTGATTGGCTCTTTTGGTTTTTTCCCCTTTTTCTTCTCTAACTCCTACAGAACACATTACGTGATACATATTATGTGATTGATAAAAACATCTATTAAACAGTAGCAGTAACACTTAATGAACATAAAATATTAGCTGACAAGTTGAATAATAAGATGGACTAAGTATTAAAAAAACCTTTTTGAGTTCTAGTTCAGCCATTTGATCTTCATACGTGTACAGCTTGTTCTCCCTTTTAATGTTGGCACCAGAGCTGTCAGAAGACTTTTCAAACCTGAAAATAATTCAGGATACAGATGAGAATCATCTCTATAACACTAACAGCACCATAAAACTACATGAACATACATGAAAAAAAATGACAATAACAAACTGTCAACCATCTCAAAAATCCATAAAGCAAAATACAAATTCAAAGCAGAGCAACACGGACCTCTAAAAAGATAGAGGTAGGATCAAGTGCCATGGAGGAGGGAGCATCCTCTGCTGACCGGTCACACCCGCCGTGTGCTCTATGTCGTAATCAGGGATAAAACGGAAAAGTCCGTAGACAATTAGGTGATTAATTATGGTCTAACAATTAGTATGAAAAACGTCAGCCAGCATGCGACCCAGTGGAAGATTGTATTTGCTGACAACGTCGTTGTATTGACCATAGAACTTACGAAAAGATGACTTCAAACGAGACTGTTGATAGTCCTGTTTTATCAACTTGTTTGTCAGTAGCTTGCCTATGTATATCCTCTATATCCCCTATGCCTGTGACAAACAATCCTTAATATTTACTCACTGCTGGATGAGTGACTTGTCGTAGAGCTCTCCCTCGGGACAACAGAACACTCCGTACTCGTTCAGGGTCACCAGTAACAGCTCGCTCTGACCCAGAATACCTGTACTGTAGGCCACAACTCTCCGCAGAACAAGGTCAGCCCCAATCCGTGCAAAAGTGCTCAACGCATTCTGTGTGTTCTGAAACAAAGATCAAAATGGATTTAAAGCCAAACATTGAAAACCACACATAACGAATTCTAAAAAAGAAATTTAATTACCTCATCAAGTTGTTTGTCTATTAGAACACATTCCATGCATCTGTCTGCATTCTTCAACAAAAACTGTCTGGCATCAAGTTTTAACTGATACAGAATATCAGTCCATGCTGAACTGTTTGAAAAAACTGTAATAAAAAACCCAGATATTTTATTGTATAAACATCTAATGTATAAATTTGATTACAATAATCACCTTATATGAAACTTTCTATTTTACCTAATCTATAAACAATTTGAAAATTTTATCTTTTCTCAATAATAAAATATATACCAAAAAAATAATCAATGCCCTGAAGGGCCATAATGGCTAATGGTTTGATAAGACTATATTTACATGTATCGAGTATGATTTCCTCTATTTCTTACGGAAACTTTAGTTTATTTATAGCTCTATAGAAAGTAACTAATTAATTCATAGCTCTATAAAAACTAACAGGACCAATATTAACATGCCTTGTTTATTGATTGGTCGAACTTTAGTGACCGAAACAGACAGGATTGAAATCTAGACGCCTCTTTTATCTTTTGCTTGAAACCACCATTGATTTAAGGAAAATCATGGACTGCATGAAATAATTATGATGATGTCAGACTCAACCAACAACTGAAGTACATTAAAAGTAAATTAATTCAATGATATAAGAAACAAACACGCTTTAAATCAACATGCTCTCAAATATCAGTATACCTTGTATTCCTACGCACTATGAACTGGTACGAAAATGTCATGACGCTACTCTTCTCTTCCCTTCTTTTCATACTTGACTTAAACATGGCACTGTTGCCATTTCAGTGTTTTCCCCAGAAAATTTTTGATGCATGGGGGGGAAGTTTGGCAGAGTTGGTGTGCGGTGCGATGTAACAGCGCCACAACCAGCGCAGCATCACTGCGCGTAAAAATGGTATGACCATATGATAAAATGTACTGCATGTTATTTACAATAATTAATGCATTCTCATGAAATCTACATCAACAAGTATTATTTCATTTTATTTGTAATTCATACATGTATATTTATCCATATTTTTTTTCTGTTTTTTTTCTAGCAAAACTAATAGCATTTTTTTTTTCAAAATCAACTTTTTCAGGAGGCTGACCTTCACAAGCTTTTATAATAAATATAGATTTACAAGGCAGTTCTCACACCTTCTGTTTTTTTTCCCCTTTATAGAGAGATAAATGGGGAGGGGGGGGGGGGGGGGGGGGGGAGAGAGACAGACAGAAGTATGCAATTACAGCAAACTTAATTAAGGTCTTCCGTTTCCAACGGAAGACCTTTCTATTATTGTGCGGGTTAAGATTATTCTTATTTTTCTTTTTTTTTTTTTTCTTCCTAGACGCGAACTTTGAGGCTTCATATCGTGCTCATTTCTGAACGGATTTTGCGCAAATTTTCAGGGCTAATGGACTTTACAAAACACTATCTTCATCAAATCATAAAAGTTAGAATTCCTTTTCCGTTAACGAGTTATTCCCCTTTTAAAAATTTTTAGGGCCTTTGGTTTCCAGACAAAGGCTCCGAGACTATGATAGCAGGGAATGGGAATCCAACGAATTTGAATAACAAAGACATTGAAGTTGTATACATCGGTTTTTGTTTTTGGATTACGTTCCTTATTTAGGAAAAGGTAGGGGGTCAAAAAACAGGATTCCAAAAAGTGCAAAAATTTAGACATATTTTCCTTTATATCTTTTTAACGAAAAATATTTTGTTAAGACATGTAGAATAAAAGTTGTGCAGAATATCAAGGGCTTTCATTTGACACCAATAAAAAAGGGCTGGCCCCTTAAATTAAGGGCCAATAGCCCCTAAAAAATTTTGCTTAATAACTCAAAAACGGTTTGGATTTTGATATGGATGTCGCTGGAAAAGTTGTTTGTTGGGATCTCATAAAGGTCGTAACAATATTATTTTGTAAGTGATTTGTGTAGTATGAGTGTAAAAAGCTTTACATGTTGACATGTACCTGTTTTCATTTGACAAGTTAACGAAAGTCTTTGTGCGTACAACCGGCATAAAGTTGCCGCAGAAAGTATGCTGGTTTATACAGGAGGCATTAATTTATAAGAATTTTTTTTTTTGGAGTACATGCTTTTTTTTTTTAGGAGTTTAAGTCATTGTTGTGAAGTTCTTATAGTGCACAATCATTAAAAACGGCAATTGGAAAACAAAACATTTTTTTTCTTTTCTTTTAAACCACAAAATATGGAATTAAAAAACTCTATGCATTACATTTTATTTATTAACTCCATGCATTTAAAATCTACCTTGAATCAGAGCTGTGTGTGTGTGTGTGTGTGTGTGTGTGTGTACCATTACGTAAGCTCTCCCTCGCCCGCGGCCGAGAAAATCGGTCACCATGCTCGCGGCTGGACTACCTAGCGGTCAGCGGTTATCTAATACACGAGAGTTGCGTCTCTCATATATGAGTTTATTTAGCCGCGAACTCAAGAATTGTTTTAGTTTTGATTACACAAAATCTTTTGTGGATTAAACGATTGGATGTCAAGTAAGAAATAGTTCATTTAATTAATAAAAGCAATGTCATTCTCTAAAGCAATAATAGACATAGATCAATTGTGGGGTTTAAGTTTAAAATATATGACTTCTATTTGATAGAGTAAGGTCATTATATTGCAAACTTTTCAAATCTTCCTTGGTTGTGAGCTGTGCGTTTCTGTGCGTTGTACCTTTACGAAATATATTCTTTGCCCACGACCGAGGAGATCAGCGACGGCTGCATTACTTAGCGGTAAGCGGTTATTTAATACACAAGATTCGCACACCGCAACTTACACTTACATGCATATGAACGTGTTTGAGTTAATATAGCCGTATATACAAGAACTGTTTTAATTTTATGTTATAAAAGTTTGTCCTACTTGTATATATTTAATTAAATATTTGAGTGTAAATGAATATTAATGAACGATATTACTCCAAATCGGAAAAATCGTTAGACATAAACTAATGGTTGGTTTGTTTATGTAAACTACTTTAAAAACTGTACAATTAATGTTTTAAATCAACACCCCCCCCCCCCCCCTCAAATATTAAACATTTAAATGATGATCATCCCTCGCACATGGCTGAGGAGATCCGGCGCGAGTGGATAAGTGATCCGCGGTCGGTTCGTGATCTTCTACATGTACCTTATGACGCGTTTATGTTTCATATTTTGCACGGACACAACTATATTTTATTATGTTTTCAACTATTATATTGGTTTAAGATGAAAAGATAAATTTATTTTACTTGTACAGTTGATTAAGCATTGATTTATACGATAGCGTATAAGGTAGTTTAAAAATCAAATCAAATTATAATCAAAGTTCCATGTTACATGTTTACGGTAGGTGCTAGCACGATAAAGGAATGCCCTGAATTGAGGCATTCGATGATTATTTTAAAAAATATTCACATGAGTTTAAACAACTTTAGATTAGATTCTATCGGTCACATATTAATCACTACTGTAGTTTCATTGTGGAAGCGAACTCATTGCTGCCCCCCCCCCTCCTCCCGCCCCGCTGACAGGTGCTCGCACTGGATTTTTTTTTTAATTGGAGAAAAGATAGCAAGATCTGTCGAAAATCATTTTTGGTGGTTTCTTATGTGTAACATTTTGTTTCACTTTCCCACCCCTTTGTTTATTCGGCCAGTCTGTGTTAATTCAATTGCCGCATGCGACCGAGAATCTTGTGTCGCTTCAGCGCACACAGCTCAGAACATTTATAGGCCCAGGTCATCAATTGTTATGTAATTGAGTAACAGTTGGAAGGGTGATTTTACTACATAAAATAATAAAATCATAATATAATCTATTTTAATTGAGTACCATGCGTATAGATTCCCATAATAATTAATTTTTTTATTACCTTTCTATGTTTACATTTAATTTTGTTCAAATAATTAATAAATTTTCTATCATTTAAATTGTGTGCTTCATCAAATACGTATTCCGATTACCTTGAAGTCATTAATTTTCCATTGGCTTTTGACAAAATAGAGACGCCTGACCATCCAATGAAAACAAATACACAGAGTTTGATTGACAGGTTTAGCCAGGTGCAGGTCTCACCCGATGTCCGAGGTTATGTGTGCTGCTTGTACACAGCCGAATGGTCTCAGTAAGAGTTATCGATGTAAATAAATAATAAAAATACATGCTTATCAAAACATGATCGTGCAAGTTAAAGTTGATTTAGGTTTGTTCCAATAGAAATCATGTTTCGCTAACTGTATTTAATATTTTTTATGTATAGCGAATTTTAATATTGTTTCAGTACTGAAACATCGCATGAAAACGTTAAATATACATGTATTTATCTGTTACTAGTCGTCTTTTAATATATATACCTTTCTTTTGTTTGTTAAAAATTCGCTCAATTTTGTTAAAGTAATGTAAAACACGGGCGCCATTTTGAAACAATTAACTTGTCAGAGAGTTCCGAATGAAATTTGATGAACGTTTCACACGGTTCTCGCACGCTTTGCTCGAAACGATTTACACGCTTTGCCCGAAACGGTTTACATGAAACTCTAAAAGGTTTACACGAAACGTTTCTCGCACGTAGGCCGCACGCTTTTTTGGTGTAGTAGTACGTTTTAGGGTCTGTAA
Organism: Magallana gigas; assembly: GCF_963853765.1. Lineage (NCBI taxonomy): Eukaryota > Metazoa > Mollusca > Bivalvia > Ostreida > Ostreidae > Magallana > Magallana gigas. The sequence continues at coordinate 26,389,025 of NC_088855.1, read as the reverse complement.
ATTTTGTCAGCACGCAATTCTAAACTTGCACATAGTCTTCAAAAATTTAGAAATATTTTAATATAGAAGTTATCTTTGAGAAAGGTTTACGTGTTTTGTAGGCGGGTTCAGTTTAAAAAAGAAATACAATTCCTGACATGAATCATGAATACATACTGTTTATAACAATGCTTGCTACCCGTGAAAATTTAACTCGCCATTAAACATCTCACTTTTTAAAGAATGTTTGAAACGATTACATAAACTCTGCTCGACAAATAGTTTTCCTAAAATATTTTCTTCCTTTCTTTGTTTCAAAACACGTTTTATATACAGGCTTTCAATCACAACACGTTTTTATAACAAAAGCAGAACTGAAAGTATAGTCATTATAATCGTTTGACACCATATAACATATATTTTCAACTCGCAGCAACAACGGAAGACCTACTCGGGGCTTTGCCACGAGCTCTGCTCTAGTTGTTTCAACTTTTTCTGGTAGGTTGATATTTTTTTTTTTAAATGTGGGGTTTACATAAAAGATTCTGTGATATTTTGACACCAAATTTAATTAAAATTAATAACTGCACTATTTCAACATCTACCAAGTAATCTTATGGGACGTATAGTCAATTGATAGCTCTGTAGAAACAGTCAGATTAAAATCTACATGTCCCGTTTATCGATTGGTCGAAATCTATACAGCGTCTGAAACTGACAAGAAACTGACAGGACACATCCTCTTTGTTGATTGATCAAAACCAACAGCGACCTAAGAAAAATCACCGACCGCACAAAATAATCATGATGATGTCAGACTCAAAGTCTCACAGGAGATGATTTGGCTATTTCTTTTAGCTAACGTACTAATGCACATTAACAGTAATTAAGTGAATTTATTAACTTTTCACAATCAATTTATGAATTAGTTAAAAGGAATGTGTTAATATAAACAATAAAATGCTTTCTTTGATGATTCATGCCAGTTATGAAGGTAGCGATCATTGCAGAAAAAATTAACATTTTTTCTGCAATGTCGCTACCTTCATATCCCGAATGAATCACCAAAGAAAGAATTTTATTGATTTAATAACTTAGCAGTCGGTCTCTTTACACGACATGTGCACAAAGTCATTTTCAGAGGTATACAGTACGATGACTCTATATTATAGTCATGTGACATCACTTCCATGTATGACTTGCAATTAGGCCTAACTCTAATTTTTTTTTATTTGAGTACATTTCCTCAAGTTTCCAATATTTTTACAGCAAATAAACAGTTCAATCACAGCACAACCAACCTAACTTCATCGAGTGAACATTGTGCTATTTTAAGATCTTGGAAAATCCCCAACATTCGATAACGGCGGAGATGTCGAAGAAGGCACATTATATTAAAACAAGAACTAATCGCCCCTCTATTTAGGCATATTACCCCGATTTATAAACTCAGTTTCAATATATCTCAATCATAAGCTCAGTCCTTTAACCGTTAACCACGTGTGCCCCCTTGCTGAGATCGATGTTGATCGAAGATAGCAACGCTCTCTGCGGCGGGTGCAAATGTTTTTATGAAGATTGAACGGAATAACGACAATTTTACACAGGGCTCTACATTAACTTTTTTTCCTACTTGTCCATTCGGACAAGTGACCAAGATATTCACTTGTCCGAACTTCAACTTCACTTGTCCAAATATTTTTCAATATTAAAGATCAAATACTGTCAACTTGAAAACTACAGTTCTGTATTACTAAAATAAAGTCATTTATTGATTATTCTTGCCATAATTAATAACTTGACTTCTTAAATGGAAACTTCAAGTGTCTTTCCTAAATGTATTGGTTCCATATAACATTAAACATGATTTGTCAGCTGTAGCTTTGTCATGGCAGATTACAAGAAATTTTAAATTTAGCATCAGGTTTTAAAATACATGTAACTCTTATATTGATTTCTCAGCTGTTTTTTAAACTAAACATGGAAAGTCATCACAGTCTATCAATGATGAATGAAGCCTAAAATAAATTACATTTCCTTCCATAATCCTTAAGTTTATCTTTGTTACCTGTTCTTCCTTTCTTTTTGATAGCATGTGCGTTTGGTACTTTGTAAGAACTAAGATCCACACCTTTACAGTTCAATATTGAAAGTTGTTTGTAATTAGTGAACTTCAATCCCGATCAAGAGTAACTCAATTGCATTTCAATTTGAAGTCGGGATCGAAATTCAAAATAACTAATCGATAAACTTATAACGGGACTACCGATAAACTTATCACAAAACTTTCTTTACTTTTTAAAATGTTGGAGACTTCATTACATAAAAATGAATGCACTTGTCCAGTCGGACAAGTGGCAAGCAATATTCACTTGTCCGTATATTTTTTTAACTGGTACCGGACAAGCGGACAAGCGTTAATGTCGAGCCCTGTTACATCTACTTTTTTTGCAATAAAATATGTATGCATAGCGGGAAGCATGGCGGCATTGTGTGATGCATGGCTGGGGTGGTACCGCTATGCAAAACCGGCCTGGGATAAACACTGCATTTAATATTCATTCGCGTTAGGTTTCGAGTTTATTTAAATTTAACAAAGTTAATTCATAGTAGTTACAATAATGTAAGTGATTATTAACATATGGAAAAAAATAAACTAGCTTAAAGATATTTATTACGAACAACAAACAGTAGACTTTACAACATTTGAATAGAATTATTTTGTGTCGCCCATGTTCAGATTATTGTGAACTCTTTGTCGAAAAGATTATCCGGTAACTAGATGGCGTTAAGCTATAAAAATTGGGAAAGAATGTATTTTTTCATTTTTTAAACCAGTGCAAATTATCTATTGGACAAAGAACAATAGTTTCCTGTTTAACTGAAGCCTAATTATGAAATGAAAATTATGCAAAAACAATAGCATAAAATTACATTAATTCATTTATTTACATTCATCTATTGTTACCCAGCATAGGATGCCCAGTTTTTGGCAATACCTAAAGAGTCAACTTTTTCATAGTTACTCAAGATTACACAAAATTAAACCCATACAAAAAAAAGTTACACTTAGTCATAACTTTTCTGTAACTAAAGTGTAACTTTTTTGTACCTAGATTGGACTTAAACTTTTTGCCCTATAACTAAAATGTACCTACATGGAACTTAGAAATTTCTTAGTATAACTAAAATGTACCTACATTGAACTTAGAAACTTTTCAGTATAACTAAAATGTACCTACATTGAACTTAGAAACTTTTCAGTATAACTAAAATGTACCTACATTGAACTTAGAAAATGTTCAGTATAACTGAAATGTACCTACATTGAACTTAGAAACTTTTCAGTATAACTAAAATGTACCTACATTGAACTTAGTCAATTTGTGAATGTGTTTGGACTTTGTCATTTTTACACTAAAAATTTAAGTGTATCTTATCCAAGAGGTTCAAGTCTAAAGTAGACTTTTATCACAATAAATCTAAAAACCAATATAAAATATCGTTATAACTTTGTTTTTTTTTTTTTTATAAAAATCACGATAAGTGGGGGGGGGGGGGGGGTAGATGTAGGTTGATCACACACTGGGTAGTAAAATCACTAAGATTTGTTTGAAAACAATGACATAACCATTATAACGGGAATCCAGTCCATCAATTGCAACACAAACACCTGTCCAAAATTTTATTGTTTTTATAAGGCAGAAACAGGAAATCACTTTCCGCCTGAACGCACACACATCCCAGGTTAACAGTTAAGGGTGTCTAAAGAGGTCATGATTAGTCGTGCTGTGAGGATGATGTTTGTTTAAGATAAAAAGTTGATGTGTGTGTTTTGACCAGCAGACATTTTTTATTTTGCTCCTGCAAGCATTATTTTGTTATCTGTCTCTTGAACATCATTATATAGACATATTACGATTTCGTTTAAACACTGTTAAATACTAAGGGGTAGCATCAACTTTGTATTATCACTGAAAATTTTTCCAACTTTTCATGGCCTACCCAATGAATAAAGGAATTGAGTAGATTTCTAGAAATTGATTCAGAATTTTCCCACGACATCGAATGCATGCGAAGAAAAGAGGGGAGGGGGCTGGGGAGGGGTGGTAGCATTGTTTGTTATTATGAGATGGGTTCACCATATTTATTCACATATTTGATTAATAGATATGCTGTTAACAAAGAACAGTACTGCTATTTCCATCTGTATGTTTTCCAAGTACTAGCCTATCTCTCATCGTAATTTATAACAGAACATAGCTATAAGGACTGTGTTATAAACTTTGGGAAACATGTTTTATTTAAAAAAGGTGTTATAATTTTTGGTTTTACATATTCATCAATTGTAAAAATGCATTGGTATTTAAATTGATTTAGTTTTTAAAATTCCCTCAAATTATTCAAAATGGCGGCTCTTGAGACCGGAAATGCCCAGTTTTGATGATCGGTTAATAAACTTACAGGTTGTAAGGAAAGAAAATATTACTAAAATTTGTTTCAATTAAATGCTGAATTCTTTAGATAATATTAAGTAAATAATATTGTTTTTTAACCAAAATAAATTTTAAAGATTTATCCCGGTATTAATCGTGGCTGTATCGTGATTGGACAAAATTTCAAACTTTGACTTTCGTGAATTCTGATTGGACAATTGCCATTCCGCCATCAAATTTTGAAATGGGCAAAGAAGACAGGAGTTGTTGTGAAGATTTTCCTGATTTTTTCAAGAAATATGCAGAACCACAGCGTGTTGTATGTAGTAATGAAACTGCAAGCAGTGGTTTCATAAAGATAGACATGCTTAAGACCTGGATGATATGGCTTTAGTTGTGGATGACCATTTCCATTCAGGGTAGGTCTGATGTACAAACAAGTCATTTTAAATAATTTATTTGTGTTTGCTTATCTCAATTTCTATATTATTGCTTTGCACTTAGAAATGAATTACATTTGGAATATTTCTAGAATTCTAATAGGAAGTGCATGATTTTATCATCTATATCAAAGCCTATGCAGCCATGTATATCTAGTGATGTACATTCTATATGTAATCAAATTATGGCCGACTCTTTTAAAAAGAGTATCATTGTATTGCAGAAAAAATCCCAACCAAGTCTAGCTAGCAGACTGTACACCAGATTGAAGATACATCATTAATACAAGATGAAAAAAGTAAGTGTGTGTGTTTATCAAGTAAAGATATACAGATTTTAAATTTTTAACCATAATAATATATATTATGTATATCTTTTAGTAAATGAATTATTGTAAATCTGAGAATATAATGGCAACTGCTGTATCAATGTTGACTTTTTTTTAGAGGGGGGGGTACCAGGTCAACAGAGAATTGAAAAGTTTTACTGATATTTAATAATAATTTATGCTACATATATTGAAAATTGTCAAACAGTATCATGTTTTAAATATTATTGCCTTCTTTTAGATTAATGGAGGACGAGGATAATACTATGAAAGAGATCAGATGCAAGAGCAACCGTTCCCATAGAAATACATGCAGCCATGTAAACAGAAACCAGTTTTCACCTGCCAGGTGCTGGTCACATATATATTCAACTTGGTTTGCTATATAATTTTCTGTTTTAAGTATAAGGTAGTTGTCAAGGATTTTAACAGTTACAATGAAAGTACATGTAGTAAGAAATTGCCATAATGAAACATTCTTTTTTATACATTTTAGGAACAGATTCAAGAAACAGATCCAGTTGTTTGCTGATAAATTACTGCAGGTCAATGGTATCATCTAGAACCAGGACTGTTTTAAAAATCATACTAGTATGTTTGGAACAAAATCATGCTAGTATATGTTAGAAATTTAACCTAAAACATGCTTTATGAAGGTTTTGGTCAAATTTTGGTTTACAAAATGTTTTTCAAATTTTCTATTCAAATTTAGCAAGAACATTAGACACACATGTAATCCCAAATGCTTTTATGTTAGATTATTGCTTTATTTAAAAAACTTGCATATAGGGTCTGTAATGATTTGAGATAATTATGTAAACAATAAAATGCTTTCTTTGGTGACATATGCGGGATATGAATGTAGCGACATTGCAGAAAAAATACATTACCCGCATTAGCGAGTTATGTAAATTTTTTCTGCAATCATTGCTCCCTTCATTACCTGCATGAATCGTCAAAGAAAGCATTATATTGTTTATATTTACATCTTTCTTTTAACAAATTAATAAATTGTTTGTAAAGAGTAAGTTAAATTTACTATATTATTTTCAATGTGCATCAGTACGTTAGCTAAAAGAAACAGCCAAATTGTCTTCAATGGGAATGTGAGTCTGCATTGATATCCTGATTATTTCAGTGATTTTTCTAAGGTCATTGTAGGTTTCGACCAATCGTTAAACAAGGCGTTAACTATAAGTTTCCATAAGAAATGGAGGAAAGCATACTCATTAGATGTAAATATAATTCAGTAAACATATTGATTAACAAAAACATAGACTTGTGTTCTTCTACTCACATGAACAGATATGATTTTAAATTCCTATTCAAGAGCAAAGACAATTTGATGAAAAGTTCATGTCAACATTAGGGACTTTTTTTTCATCAGTATAACACCTGTACATGTACCTGGGGTTTTTTTATCTGAAGTTTATGATACAGATAGATATTTTTTGCCTACATCTGTAATTTTTCTGTGTAACTTTTCTGTACCTAAATGATAACTTTTTTGTACCTACATCTATAACTTTTCTGTACCTAAACAATAACTTTTCTGTAACTTTATGTATAACTTTTCTGTACCTACATCTATAACTTTTCTGTACCTAAATGATAACTTTTCTGTAACTATATGTATAACTTTTCTGTACCTACGTCTATAACTTTTCTGTACCTAAATGATAACTTTTCTGTAACTATACGTATAACTTTTCTGTACCTACATCTATAACTTTTCTGTACCTAAATGATAACTTTTCTGTAACTATATGTATAACTTTTCTGTACCTACGTCTATAACTTTTCTGTACCTAAATGATAACTTTTCTGTAACTATACGTATAACTTTTCTGTACCTAAATGATAACTTTTCTGTAACTATATGTATAACTTTTCTGTACCTACATCTATAACTTTTCTGTACCTAAATGATAACTTTTCTATACCTATATGTATAACTTTTTTGTACCTAAATGATAACTTTTCTGTAACTTTAATTTGTATCTTTTTTGTACCTAAATGATAACTTTATTATAACTTTTTGATAACTTTTTTATACCTATTTATTTTTATGAAAAAAATAAATTGTCAATAGTTACACTCTAGTTATGACTTTTTTGTACTTAAGCAAAAAGTTACAATATAGGTATAACTTTTTGATGCTAATTTGGAACCATAATTGATCAGATGGTTCCAAATTGTGCTAACTTAGTTATGACTTTTTTGTTACTTTTTTAAGGGCTCATAGGTATAACTTTTTAGTGCTTTTTTTGGTATGGGAAGGTGGTTTAAAAATGCTGGATGTCCATAATTTCGTTTCTTCTCTCAAATGCTCATGGATTAAAAGGTTAACTCTCAAACACAAACCATGGATGGATATTTTTTTTTGCAATTAACGGCAAAGATATTACTATGAAAATGTTAGAGTTTGGGGATGATTTTATAAGAAAGATGATTAAACAAAATAATGTTTTTTGGCAAGATGTTTTTCAATCATGGCACCAGGTAGTGAACATGTTAAACAAACAGCCTGGTTATATTAAGAAAAATATTATCAATGTTCCAATATGGCACAACTCTTGTATTACAGTTGCCAATAAATCTTTCTTTAGGCCAGCATTTTTTTATTTTTAGATTTACGAAATATTTTTCAAATTATTTGGTGAGGAGGAGGGAAAAAAAATAAAAATAAAATTGAAAAATTTGAACGTCGAGAAAAAAAATGAAAATAAAACAATTTTTCAACAATATTTTTTTTTATTTTTAAAATAAGAACATGTGTCCAGGAGCTGCCATTTTTTTAAAAAATATCTAAGTAATTTTGGTTGAATTGGTGATGGTCTTATCATAACATATTTTATCCATGGGCACTGAAAATTTGTGTTGATATATTGTACATGCATATATAAAAACGAAGGTTTTTTTTTATAAATACAAGTACATACTGTACATATACATTAAGACCAAAAAAATTAAGGGAGTTTTCACTTCCTCCTTGCAGAAAAATAGGAAGAAGTGTGAGAAATAATTTATTTGATTAAATTAACAATGCTATTCACAAATTCAAAATTTAAAATATTGTTACTGAAAATAAATTGGATTAGAAGCATGTCCATACATGTCAGTAAAAAATCAAACAAGTTTTTTTATTTAAAAAAGACTAACTAACATTTAAAATTTTATTTATTTATGCAACTATACCTTTAATAAAGGAAATGTTTCGTTATTTTGTTAGCTTAATGACAAATAAAATCATTCTCTTTCCTTCAGTCATAAGACTCCTGTGTTCAGTGTGTTTAGGGTTATTAGTCCAACCCTATGACCCACTTACAACCGTTATGTAGAGGATCTATTTCCAAACGGTTAAATTATGATTATTTTAGAATTTATTTTGCAAAAATGTTTTTTTTAAAAAAGTAACTTATCATTTTCTTGGCGATGAGGTTTTTTTTTTAATTTACGGAATTGTGATAGAAAAAGACTTCAACTTCTCTTTATTGAGGAAATTCTGGCTAAGTTGCCGATCACAAAACTTAATAGGGTCGTAAATTGTAGGGTTGGACGAAAGCAAACAGGAGTAGGCCCTATGGTGGTTTTTTGTGACTTCTAGTGCCTGTGACTTGATCGGAAAGAACTTGGTCTTTTTAATCAATGCATGAACAACAATAATTCAGACTACACATACGCAATTGCATCAACATTTATTTTTACCAGAAAGAAAATTTCGGGTCGGAGGAAAAAATGAAATTAATAGCTAGTTTAGGTCCTTCTATTTTTATTTGAATTTTTAAAAAATAGGGTCGGCGGGTTTGTAAATCGAAATTTCAAAAAATGCTGGCCTTATTAATGTATTGTACCAACATGGTATAAAGATAGTTGGAGATTTCTTATCTGCAAATGGAGCTTTTTTGACATACCATAATTTTTTACATACGTTTAACTTGCCTGATGTATATGTCATGCAATACAACAGTATTATTAGCGCTATTTCAAAGTTTTTAAAATCAGTCTTTGTTGAAAGAGTAAATATTGAAAAAAATTGTACTCCTTTTTTACCAATGTATTTTGAAGTGATTTTATTGAATGAAAAATGTACCAAGGCAATTTATAAAATTTTGAACTATACTGAAGTGGTTCCAACTGCAATATCAAGATGGAATAATGAATTACCACTTGAACAAAATTTGTGCATACAAGACTGTTTCAAAATATGTTTTATGACAACAAATGATACATCTGTTCAATGGCTACAATACAGAGTTATACACAGAATTCTTCCTGTTAACTATTATTTAAAAAAAATCAAGATCATTGCAAATGACTGTTGTACTTTTTGTAAAGAAGAAATAGAAACAATACAACATGTATTCTTTAGTTGTACTAATGTTTTACCCTTGTGGAATGATCTTAGTATGTCTATACATAGAAAAACAACAAAGAGGGTTGGATTCAATGTTATCAATATATTATTTGGAGAAAATTCTCTAAGTGTTGACAATAAACCTGTGAATTTCATAATTTTATATACAAAACAATTCATATTTATATGTCTGAAGCAGAATAAGATTCCAAACTATGTTGATCTATTATATTATTTGAGTTTTAAATACAAGATAGAGAAATATGCATCAGTTCAAAAATTTCAACTTAGGAAATTTGAAAAATGCTGGTCACAGTGGGAAGATTTCTTTTGTTCATAATTGTATACCTATATTATACAGAAGTGGAATTTGCTACGAATATTATTATTTCATTTATTTATGTATTTTTTTTTTTAGCCAATTAATATACAACCTCTGGTTCATTTACTTTTGATTTTTGAATGAGTGTATGAATGAAAGTGGTATGAAAGAATGATTATAATATTTAAAAAAGAAGTTGACATCAGTTTAACAGTAATTAAAAAAAACTAGAACTGTCCTAATGGGACTAATACCCCCGCAAGGCTAATTTCAAATGGGACAAATAATTGAATTGAATAATAAAGGTTTGGAACACATACAAAAAAATTTTTCTAGAATTGTAAAAAAAAATTAAAAAAATAGTTAACAAAGAAAAATTAAAATCAAAATTGTCAGAATATGTAATTACATATCTATAACAGTAATACATTTACAAATGTATGTATCTGATGATATATATTTTTTAAATTTAATTGATTTAAAGAGAAACCAACAAAACGACAATAACCCCTCCCTTTGCAGTAAATGGAAATACCGGTAGCAAGCAATGCTCTTCTGTTGATAAAACTTTCAATATCTTTCTAATAAGAGTCTTGACAGATGCAAATAGTTGTTTCAAATTTTCCTCACTTTCTCCTTTGGCACAATGGAAATCCATATCAGAAAATTGATCCCATAGGACTATGATTTTCTTTGATGAGCTTGTTAAATTAAATAGACTCCCAAAACATTACCATAATTACCATACTATGTAAAAATATGTAAAAAAAAGAAAATTTAATATTACAAACAATTTTAAAATTGCCAAAACACTACAATCATATCAGTAATTTTGAATTTCATTTAAATTAATGCCCAATAGGGTCACTTCATCAATTTACTTGACTAATAAATTTAAACAACCTCTAAAAATAGTTTAACTTCTTTATTAATAATGATACTATTTATTTCCTTATAATGATAGAACTTTTGGTTTACATATAGCCCCAAAACCATCACCCATTTTGCAGATTATCAATTTCCCCTAAACACATGCTCCATCTGAACCATGGCTCAGATAATGGCTCCCTTGGGACAAATGAATTCAGCCACACTTGTCTTTGATGTTCTTATTAGCTCCTAAGAATTTATCATTGACAAACAAAAACTTTGCATTGTCAGTTGATAGAATACTTATAAAAAATAATTTTTTTTATTAATTAATACATAAAGACAAAAACCTCAATCTGGATGTATTTATATAAATATATTTTTGAGTGTTTTAATACTATTAATTAATTAATAAAATCTGTAAGGATTACCTCCCTTACTTTTCAACATTAGTGTACAATATATAGAATAAGGAAAATGAAAACTAGCTGTCATAAAATCATTAAATCTTGTCTGATCTTAAAAATAATTGCAGGTGAACATCTTCAGATGGTGTTCAACATATGTACAAATTTTCAAAGTGTTCCATGCAGTAATAAAAAATTCTATAGGGGGGACAAAGTTGCGTCTACAGACAGACGGACAGACAGACGGACGGACAGGGTGAAACCAATATACCCCCCTAAACTTCGTTTGCGGGGGTATAAAAAACTTGTTCATAAGGCAATGAGTATTAAAACAGTTCCTAAGGTATTGAAAGGACAATATGTCCATGGTAGTCTGACCTTGACCTTGTGACATTCAATCAAAGGGGTCCTCTACTCCTTAGGGGTACCAGTTTATCAAATTTAATCTCTGTCAACCTATTAGGATTTCTCAAAATGAGAGTCAGTATTTGCTACACCTCATCTAGTGATCTCAAATGCTTTACCTATGGAGGGGTGGTGGGCTGACCTGACTGTTGCCATGGCAATGGTTTCTGCATCTTTGGGGTCCGCTTTGTCTACAGAGGTGATACTCATCAAGCCTCTAGCAAGAATCACTGGAGCAATGTACTTGGTTACTTCTGTGGCAACATTTTCTTTTTCATTGTCAACTATTTCTGGATCAATCAACTGAAACAAGGAAAAAAAATCAAATTAAAATGCACATGATTTTGGGATAGGTGGTTACATTAAAAAATCAAAGTACTGAAGTACTGACGGGAGTTGATTATATCTTAAAATCAACAATATGTTTTTTTGCTTGGCAAGTAGTTTATAATCTCTATTTGAATTACGCACATTTTTATAGTATGGATTCTCGAACTTTTCCGACAAGAATTTCGAGAAAACCTCTTATGAATCATGTTGTGTAATATTTAAAAATAGAATTGATTTCATCAAACTGTGTATTGGTATTCAAAATATTTCAAAGAGTGTATGGATCCAACCAATAATGAACTCTAGTCTCGTTCAACCAGATGCTCAGCTGATTTCGTTAATCTCCGACAAGTAAGAGATACCAGGTCACGTAATAGCTTGATGATGCAACCTCTAAATATAGACTGACTATCTGCTTGTCGGAGTTGTACGGAGACAGCCGATGGTTGAACGAGACTATATAGAACTCTGGCGTAGGAATACTTACGACTGCAAAAATCTTCTAAATTGTTCGTACTATTTAAAATCTGACTATTTCTTAGGTTTTCATAAATAAGTTTCCTTTAAAAATATGCTCTAGCGTACATTACGTGGAATTTATTGATTATTTTCAAGAACTAACTCTTGTCAGCAGTGATGATTTGTGCTTAGGTCCAAAGACTGTTTCAGTTTCGGTTTGCCTGAGTAACTGCATAGGAGAGTTGATTAATATCAACTCCCAAAAATCTTAATGAACAGAACTGGTATTTGTACTTACAATATCATTTCTAAATATTATTGATGTTAAAATTTAACTGTACTAAGATAAAAGAAGGCACAAGTTTTACTGTGTAATTTTCAACAAACCATAATGTCGCGTGTAAAACACACACTTTTTTTCAGCCAAAATTTGATCAAAAGTGGGGGGTGCGTGTTGTACATAGAACTAAAAATTTACCCTATTCTTTCAAGCCACGATTCTTGATACCATGGCAGTAGTGACTGCAGATATAGCGTGTTATGCAAGTTGTATGAGTGTATACTAAATTTACTGCATCAGAAATACCTTATTCTTAGTTTTATTTCCATGTATTGAAATATTTATCCTCTTTCAACACTATTTCTTGCATCAAACAAGTTTAAATATCGCCAGTGTATTCGCCATTACGTAAGCAGCCACCTGTTGACTCGGCGCGTGGTCAATGTTTGTTTAACAATTTCCGGTGTCAGAAGCATGCACCTGTCTTGTGTCGGTCTTCACAGGGTGTTTTCAAGTGCATGAAAATTAGCAATTATTCTGATTTTATTATACTTGATTACTTCCTGTCCAGTTATGTAGTTAAACGTTATTGCTTTACATAGACACTGCTAAAAATACATTGATCATTTGTACGACTTGATAATGACGATATACGACATACATGCATTTCATCACAATGTTTATTTAACAACAATCAAAGAGTTTGACTATCATTAATCAATTAAATCATTTCTTTTGATGTTATTTTGGTTTATATCTGCAAACAATATTATCTTTAAGCACTAAGCTCGGTTGCAATTCTTCTCTACGTATGATGATTTTCAACTTCTCCGCTGATTTTTTTAAGAAACTCTTTACGAAGTGTCAAATGATATTTGATACCGCCCATGTAAATCATGCCGTCCTTTTTAAGTAAAATTGTAAGATCTTTGACTCTAATATCGCTTGGGCCATGTTCCGATCAGGAAGTTACAGTGATTGCGCTTGGGTTATAAAATTATCATTAACGCTAAACATCAAAAGTTATTTGGAAAAATGGCAGCCATTGATTTTCATTGTCTGTGCTATGTTCCGATCACAAAATTAAAGAAATTGCGCATGGATTATAAAATTATCATGAAACATTGATAGTTTGGGGGGAAATGGCGCTGTTGATTTCGCCATTTTTTGGATGCTTATAATACATAGAACTTGTTGGGTTATTTTTCGCCATTTGTTGGTCAACTTTGGGGGGCGTATTATACATGAGTGCATATTATACACGATACTTTATGGTATGTGTTCTGATCTTGTTTATGTAAAGAAATTCTTCTTTAACTGCATTAACTTCGCAAGCATTGCTGAAAATGTTGCATCAAAAGTATGGTAAGACTATTGGAACATACCCTCTGTGTTTCCAGCATTTCTTCATACTCCTTCACCAGACTGAGACAAACAGCTGTTCCGCCGAGCAGGGAAATTAACCGCTTCACCACGTCCTGAGTGGGCTTCCTCACCGCTCGAGATTTGTGTGCTACACAGTACACCAAAGCCTTGTAGTAAGGCCTGAAACAAAAAACTAACTACCTGTATCTGTAAATATAACAAGGGCACCGCAAAGCGAAGCATCCCCACGCGAAATGAAAATTTTGTGCTGGGAAATGCATTATTCAGAAATAAACATGTAGTTGAAGAGACCAAATATTTAACTTGTTCAAAACCATTTGAATTAAAATATTTTGTTTTTTTCCTATCCCCATGCACGCTCTGTGTGTATCCATGGGGGATGGGTGCATATATGTGGTTATACAATTGTTCCCATTACTAGGGAAAACACACCACAAACGTGTTAAACTTTAATGATATAGTTTAATAAATTCTCTTTATCCAGTGACATACATTAAGCATGTAGACAATTAGTGTAGGCAAATTTAAGTTTCATATTGAAAAGGAAACGTAGTTAAGATCTGGCGATTTATAGACTGCTCTATGAGAAAATTTGAGCTAACATGTCGTAATTTTAACCCCAATATTTAAAAAGAGTAACATTTCTTCAGCGATTAACATAAAATGAATTCCCGGTTAATCATGTTGACGATATTTGTCAAAGTCTCTTGAATTATGAACCTGTTCTTCTCTAAGTAATTCGGTAAATATATAGCCCGAAATTCGGTTCAGACGGCTGCTTGTTTCGATTGAATTAGGGTGAACTTAATCTCCTGCTTGCTTCAGTTTTTCACTTTGGACATCCTTCCAACTTCCCATTTCTAAAAAATGTTTGCTCCTTACCTTTACAGGGTTTACATCCAACAAAATATCAAGTTGTTGAATTAAAATGTTTACTTTCACGAACCGGAAGTCGTACATAAAATTTCTTAGTGTTGTTATTTTAACGATATCTTAAAAAATATATTACGGAATTCCTTGAAAATAAATAGGGTTTGTACCTTAATCATGCTTATGAAGTGTACGAAGTTTGATACACATGCATGCGAGGGTTTTCTATAAATTTTGCTAACACACACACATGCACGCACACACACATACAGCAGCGATGCTATATATCCCCCTCGCAACAAGTTGCGTGAGGGGATAATACCAAACATTCAAACACACATTCAGCTATTAACCCTATTAACTCACCGTAACGTTGTTCTGTCACACTACTTTCGCTCTGAGTGATTGATAACTCTTACTCAGAAATTTCGATTGATAACTCGTATACAAAGTTGATTATGACATTGATTTAATGAAATAATAATTTGTAATAGTATTAATGGTTTGGAAAGGCACATGCATTTTTTATTTTTTATTTTACAGAAGTGTACAATCTATGAGAAATATTTTTAGTTTTGAACGAATTTTGTCATAATGTATGCCCCCCTCCTTTACAATGGTGTAATTTTATTTAAGTTTTTGCATAAAAATTTGACAAATTAATATGACATTGCATTTAATTTAAACTTTTACAATGAGGCATATTTGTGCAAAGGTTTAGGAAATTCTATTGGAAGTTTTTTTTTTTATTTATTAGAAAATTGAAATGGAGTGCACACACACACATACAAACACGCACGTTAGCGATGCTATATCCCCTTCCCAACAAGTTGCGCGAGGGAATAATTAGTTTACAAATAAACAATGATTGCAATAAACATGCAAACTATTTTTAAGTACAATATATCTTTGACTTTACAAACAGGGGAAATGTAATAATTCATACCTGTTCATTTTTTTTTATTATCATATATTATTATACCTCTACTTATTTTTCACTGTATAACGGTATTTTGATATATTTTGCTGATTCCCTGAAAATCGCCATAAACAGACTTGATTCCCTGCAAAAAGGTGTGTCAGTTCGGTGAAATGATACACACCTATTCGGAACACTTCGTAATTTCTGTTAACCAAAGAATTCTAAAATATTCTGAATAAAATCATGAATATTCATAACCATATGATTTAATTTCAGTTGCAATGTCCTTTTTCATTGCCTATACTTACAGTATTCATCTTTAGGCCAAAAAAAATTAATCATTAGTTTCTCGGGCCAAAATTTTGAAATGTTGATGGCTTCTTTTTTTCTTTTTTTAAAGACAAAATTTACAGTGACAGTACATATAATTTATGATTAATTTGTGTACTCATCAGCAGATATTCATCAAACTGATACATTGGCAAAGTTTAAATATTTGTTTTAATTTGTTCTTTTTTAGTTTAAACTGTCTCTGTTTCCTTTTCAAAGGTTGAGTTTTTGCAGATGAACAAACATGACAAATGGTTTGTGCCCCTGCTTCATTTTGCAGCCCATCTTTCCCCTCCACAGTAATAACACAAGTCTGAACTGAAAAAGGGGACTTCTTATGGCATATTTCACGAGTTGAATTTGCCATATAAAAATTTATCAAATAAAGCATTCATTTGGGGGCGTTTTCTTATTAATCTCCATTGCCTTGAGAATCAAGGAAAAGTAAATTAGACATCAAAAAATTCTCTAACAATAGAATTGTCCTTTATTCCTGCTACTAGGCAATATCACAGGGGCTTCAATTTCTAAAGATAACAGAGAAATTTCAGTGGTAGTGTTAACAGGGACCAACATTGGGCAAACTTAGTTTAGGAAGACCTCACTTCTGAAATTCTCCTTCACAGAAAAATAGGGAGAAGTTTGAGAAATCAGGAGGACTTCCATTCTTTGACAATGGCATAATGCTAATGATAATACATGTATACACAGATTCAACCTTAATTTAAACTGGATTAGAAGCAAGTCAATTAACCCCTAGGCTGCTACGCGCGACAATTGTCGCGCCGAAATTTCAGGTCCGCCACTGCTACGCACGACTATTGTTGTTTTTCCGAGAGCTAGTTATCTAAGGTTTCCCTAAGCCTCGCTTTGAACAAAAACACGATGGCTATTGTTAGAAATGAAATATGATTGGTCAATTGATGTTTTCGGAAGGTTTCTAGAGTTTTCCAGAGTTTAAAATAAAGGCTATAAAGCGGTAAACTTCCGAGAAATGTTTTGAATTTGTAGCCAAAATGGCCAACGTAGAATGAAGCCACGAGACGAAAGTTTTGATCTTTTTTCACGGTGATAGCTAAGACGAAAATAATTTTGATGGATTTAATCCTGCAGAACATAACTTAGGAGATTTTAATTTATTGATTTATGTGTCTTTAATGGACGCCAAAAAATGAACGAGAATTAGATGCCGATCTCGATGTAGGCTAGTCACATGTTGATCCACCGCCATTAAATATCCCATTCATCAGAGAGGAAAATTAAACGCTAAAATGGAGGATTAGGAACCTTTATCGTTTCTAAATTATTTTTTTAATGATATGTTTATGGAAATTGTTGTTTAATTGATCAACATCTATACCGAGAGAAGTGTGTGGTCCGAGAATGTGAACCAGAACAACATTAACAAAAACATTGATGAAGTGTTTTATGTATTTCTTTATTTTTCAGTTATTTTTACAGATTTTTTGTTTACCCAATGTTCAAAAATTATATGAATAAATATGAATCTCACAATGTATGACTTATTATTGAATTAAGGAACTTTTACAGTCATTTGGGTTCTAAAATATGACAATTGAAGAATGGATCAATAAAAGGCATTCATTTTAATTGATTTTCACATTTGAACGTTCCTAGATTGATAAATACAAGTTAAATGAAGAAAATGAGCACTGCATTGAAATTTTCAACATTTTCTCTTGCATTTAAATATAAGTTTGGTAACTGTAGCATAAATAGTTGCTGAGATATATTATTTTAAAACTCGATGGTCAATTACCATTAATTGTGATTAATTAATTCAGCAGTGGCGGCCATCTTGGCGAAAATTAAAGCAGCAGCCTAAGGGTTAAAAATAAAACAACTCCTAAACTTATCCAATTTTTTTAATTAAATTTATTAGGTGTATTCATACATTTTGTAGATGAATGTTTGTAATTGTGTTGGCTAAATGACAAATAAAACCCGTCTATGTGTTTCAGTGTATTTTGGAGGTATTAGTCCAACCCTTTGACCCAATTACAACCTTAAAGGACATATCGCATGTTTTTCAATTTTCGGAATTTTTAAAATAAAATCATTCTATACTCATTATAAATCAAGTTTATGAACGTTTTCATAAAATATTTTGCCTAATTCGTGAGTTTGAAAGCGATGAAATTCAAATGTCGCGATATGCATATTTTCTCTCTCGATCTACCCGCCATGATGTGTGACGTCATATGCGACCTCGAGCGAGAAGGTGCTGTTAGCCATCTTAGTAATTGGATTAGATTAAAACGACAATTAAACTAATTATCACCATTAAATTGTCGATAACGGGACATGATGGTGTTCTGTGCCTCCTGCGGGTGATGTAGCCACCGAAAATGGGGATTTGAACTGTTGTTTGTTTAAGTTTCCCTTACGAAAGTATGCGGAAATCTTGTGACAAATAGGGGTCTATCTGTCGACGAGAGGATTTATTAATAAACATTCAATTCATATATTATTAATTATATGGTACATTTTTGTAATTATAGTTTCATAAATAAATCTTATTCATTTCTCAAAAAGAAAAAAATAGAAGTTTATGCACAGGGGCCTGTGTACAAAACGCAAGTTCATCTGAGAAAAATAACGAGAGGGGACGCCATTTTGGATACCGCCTCGCTTCATTAGCCGTTTTCTTTTTCTTATTGTTAAACTATACGTTCATGCATGCATCGGTTTTTAGTTATACATGATTTCTTCATTCATACATGTAGCTCACCTCTGCAGAAATCATAATTTTAGGACGGGAGGTTAGATTTCTATGAGTTTTATTTTTTGTGGGAGAAGTCATGGATCGAGTTGTCGATATTGATTGTTTACGCGAGAAATAGACAAAGTTTGTTGATATACATTTATACGTACATGGATAAAAAAATACGGAGATGGGATCTTACAGAAATAAACAATAATTAAGGAAAACGTTCTTGCTTGCTTTTATAATCCAGTGTAATATAGAGTAAACAACCTTAGAAAGTTGTGATCAGTTACTGCCGAAGAAACAAACTCCTTGTGCACCACAGTTTTACAATAATGAACATTCTGAGTCATTAGGAACGCCAAAAACCAAGACTGTTGTAGACTTTGATAAATAAACACCTTTAACAGATTTATTTGAGCTACAATCCTTACTAAGTTGTGTTTACAATGTTTACACGTCGATAAATCTGATCGTTATTGCCGACTTCATCGTCGCTTCTTCGGCTATATCATCGTATTTTATCAGTACTGGTGGCTCAAACATGTACGACTGAATAATAAGATTCTTTTAATTTAGTCAGCATGTAAAAAAAATAACTAACACAGTGAATGAATGTCAAAATTTAAAGAAGATAATGCTAATCCTACAATTTGTTTACAATCAGCTGTTCGAAGAAGGTCGCATGTGACGTCACTGTACCACGTGACACGCTATCTAATTAAGGAGTTTTTAAACGATCGGGGCTATAATTTAAATTGATATTATGGCTAATTACCGCTTTTATGCCGTTAACAAACTATAAGGAGTAATTATTAGATACACAAGGAAGCCAAAAAATGTAAAATGTCGTATACTTTAGAAACATGCGATATGTCCTTTAATATAGGCCAAGTTGGATTTGTTTAATTTTAAACATAACTGTAAACAAACGGTTTTATGATTATTTTAGCATTAACTTGGCAGAGTTTTTAACTAATTATAGGTTACCAACTAATTATGATATCAGCACCTAAAGTTGTAAACATCGGTTGGAATTTTCAGTGCACAGTATGTGGTTGCATCAACCGTATTTATAACCTCTAACGATAAGACAGTCGCTAGTTATTAATCACAATAGAGGTTAACTTAATGATAAAATAATGATAAAAAAGTTTGATGCTGCGATAATTTTACTGATGCGGTGGTGCCTGAGAAACAAATCATTAATTTTTTTTGGCCTTAGAGCATTCTATATTTAGAGGTCGCATCATTAAGCTATCACTGAGTTGATGTGAGGATCATGTGACCTGGTGTACACATTGTCTTTTTCATATAACATAACTTGGCTACGTCACAATATGACGCACGTGCAATTTAATTTTATTTATTTTGACCTTATAACTTGTAGAATACACGAAGAATTATATGAATTTAAACTTTTCCTGATTGTTTTTTTTTTAATCCGTATAATAAACAAGAGGCCCATGGGGCCACATCACCCACCTGAGCAATAATGACTTCATATGGGCGTTCAAAGGATATTGTGCCATATGGCCCCTCTGTAGAATACTGAGGCCCATGGGCCACATCGCTCACCTGAGGAACAAAAGGTATCATAAAATCAGCTTAATTGAGCCATAATACAAACTATCTTGACAATGTACAGTCGCACCTGTTTTAAGCGGCCACCTGTGGGACAATGACAAACTGGCCGCTAAAGACAGGTGGCCTCTTATTCCAGGTTTCAAATTAATAAAAAAAAAAAACACCGAGTATTTTCATTTTGGCTCTATTGCACAGATTTATTAATAGGATATGTAATTGCGGCGTACACGGAGATGGTGCATGCACAGCTCGGATTGATGAATAAAAAGTTTAAATTAATTTTAAATGACCGTTTTAATTCCATGTATCTATCAAAGGATTAAGAGCAAAATATTTTCTACTAAATACGCCCAAATAATAATTTTCAAGTGATTAAATGCGGTAAACAAAGATGTAGCGTTTCCGTACACAGAGTATATGCTGAACGATAGCCAATGTTTTACCTCTTTAAAAAGTATCAAAATTGCATTGGGATATATAATAAACACCCTTTTATTCTATCAAAGAAATTTTATAGAAAAAAAGTGCGTATTACCGGCTGTACATGCTGTTTAGCGCAAGACTGGCCATTTAATAA
The DNA here is from genome assembly GCF_963853765.1 of Magallana gigas. NCBI lineage: Eukaryota > Metazoa > Mollusca > Bivalvia > Ostreida > Ostreidae > Magallana > Magallana gigas. The sequence goes on along the minus strand of NC_088855.1, from coordinate 26,368,011 downwards.
CTTTGTAATGAAGTATATAAGTACGTGTAGATATATAAACAACACTAAACAGGTGTTATGATAATCAATTATCTCATTAAATCTCAGCAGTCTTCAAATTACCCACTCAATTATTTGTCATTAACTCATTATCAGCTTTCGAAGTTTGGCTACTTTCGATACGGGGTCACATGTCAGAGTTTAAAGTCATGTGACAAAACAGACAAAATGGCCGTTGAAAACAGGCATGTTGAAACCACGGGACCTAAAAACAGTGGCCGCTGTCCGCGTTAGACAGGTGGCCGCTTAAATCAGTTAAAATATAGTGAAAAACTAAACGGGCGGGATTGAAACTGGCCGCTCATGGCGAGTGGCCGCTGATTAAAGGTGGCCGTAACAGCAGGTGCGACTGTAGTATAATACATGTAGATCCTGTATAAATAAAAATCTGTTTTATACCCCTGAATATTCTTATGTTTCTTATCATTTGTCCCTTTTCCAACAGGATGACTTTATAGTAATATCACATGTTGAACATTGCAGTTCTCAAAAAGATCCTAAACAATTGTTTATAGGATATTACTAGGGTATAAACCTATGTAAAACTCTGAACCCTTTGAATCTAAACTACCTGAGGATGCATCCACACAAGTTTCAACTTTTCTGGCTGATTAGATTCTGAGAAGATTTTTAAAGATTTAATCTATATATTCCTACGTATAATTTTGACCTCTCAATTGTGGCCCTATCCTACCCCGGGGGTCATCACTTTCACAACTTTGAATGTACACTACCTGAGGATGCTTCCACACAAGTTTCAGCTTTCCTAACCAAATGGTTCTTGAGAAGAAGATTTTTAAAGAGTTACTCTATATAATCCTATGTAAAATTTTGAACCCGTTATTTTTTGTGTGATAGTTGATTTTGGGCTGAAATGTTCTCTGCAATCGGCTAGGGTGTGTGGGAATGAAAACAATATTAACAAATCATACGAAGAATGTGAATCTGCATAAATATTTATTTAACTTGAATGTACTATAATTTGTTTTTAATGTATCATTTTCTTACACAGAAAGAAATGTTATTATGATAGATTTACTTAAACAAGAGTTGGGTTTTTATAATTGAACCCGCTATTTTTTCATGTAATTTGATCTCGGGCTGAAATATTCGCGGCGATCGGCTAGGGTGTTCGGTATTGAAAACAATGTTAACAATACAGAAAATTTATTGATTATTTATGCTCATTATTTTAGTGAAAAAAAATTAACTTGTCATTTTTATACATTCTATAAATAATTCAACAATTGTTACTAAAAAGAAATCCCGCTTAAATCTTTATTCGTACGTGTTCTTGGTCAAACTCTGCCATTATCAGTTTATTTGTGAAGATCGTTTAAAGCGATTATACGTTTATCATGAACATCGTTTATCCTTTCCTTTCGTTTATCAATCCTATCCTATCATGCATGTATACTTTTCTATCGTGCGTTAATCCTGTTCTATAGTGTGTGTATACTGTTCTATCGTGCGTTAATGCTATTCTATCATGCATGAATCCAATCCTATCGTTTATCTTGTAAAAAATAACTTTGCGGGTACTGTGTTTGTGTGTGTCTATATATATATCGTCAGCAATATTAAACTCTGTTTAAACTGAATAAACTGGAGAAAATGATGGGCATCTCAACAAAACACATTGCATTAATCAACCATTATGCAAAATGTCATACCGAATTTCCAATATATTGAATTGTATTTTTTAAAAAGTATTTTGTTAATACATCAGATTTTGCTTATTTTGCACAGGTAAACAGTCAACAGTCTGATTTACCAAAGTCTATGTTTGATTTGCTACGTAAAAATTTACATAAGTGAAAAGCTGTCAATGTGACAGCAAACCGGGTTTTCTTTTATGTAAACTGTATCCATAATCCATGTCAACCCGTATCCAGTGAAATGGAGTACCCTACATGTTTATGCAAAATTTTGCCAAAAAATGACTAAGTTCAAAAGCTAGTATTTTTTTCATAAATAATCGGAAATCAAAATCCTAGCAATATGCACACCTCTGATATATGTACAATTGATCTGCAAAAGAACAACTTCCTATCTTGAGAACTGTAGGAGGAGTTATCCGTACAATGAGGGTACCCTATATGCAACATTTTGCCAAAAAATGACTAAGTTCAAAAGCTGGTATTTTTTCGATAAATTATCAGAAATCAAAATCCTAGCAATATGCATACCTCTGATATATGTACAATTGATCTGCAAAAGAACAACTTCTTATCTTGAGAACGGTAGGAGGAGTTATCCGTACAATGAGGGTACCCTATATGCAACATTTTGCCAAAAAATGACTAAGTTCAAAAGCTGGTATTTTTTCGATAAATTATCAGAAATCAAAATCCTAGCAATATGCACACCTCTGATATATGTACAATTGATCTGCAAAAGAACAACTTCCTATCTTGAGAACGGTAGGAGGAGTTATCCGTACAATGAGGGTACCCTATATGCAACATTTTGTTAAAAAATGACGAAGTTCAAAAGCTGGGTTTTTTTCGATAAATTATCGGAAATCAAAATCCTAGCAATATGCACACCTCTGATATATGTACAATTGATCTGCAAAAGAACAACTTCCTATCTTGAGAACTGTAGGAGGAGTTATCCGTACAATGAGGGTAACCTATATGCAACATTTTGCCGAAAAATGACTAAGTTCAAAAGCTGGTATTTTTTCGATAAATTATCGGAAATCAAAATCCTAGCAATATGCACACCTCTGATATATGTACAATTGATCTGCAAAAGAACAACTTCCTATCTTGAAAACTGTAGGAGGAGTTATCTGTACAATGAGGGTACCCTTTTGGCAGCCGCCCACCCACCCGCCCGCCATTTTCACCATTTTAATAACCGGATTTTTCCGTTGGAAAACCCGGTTAAAAATACATTATAGGTGATAGTTCTCCAGATTACAATGCATAAATAATGAAAATAAAACGAAAAACAAAACAGGCTAAAACCACCGTCAGCTGTGAAAACTGTCAACACATTGAAATATTTAACCTCAGAACCTTTACAAAATCGGCACCAATGTATCTTACATGTTTCAAAGATCCCCTTTCCACGCGATCGCGAACTGTTGCACAATAAACAAATTCATCTTTGTCGGATCGACCCGTTCATCGTACGTCCAACATGGCTGCTTTAAACAAAGAACCTTGTTTTAGAAGTATAAAATACCAAACCCGAAGTTATAAACAGATTGAAACATGCATTTCCTATATCATTATTTTCGTAATAACTGAAATTTGAAACAGAAGTAGCCCATAATTTTTGCAATTTATATTTTTATTTCCATAAGGATTATTTATGCTAAATTACAATGAATTTGACTCAGTAGTTCTTAAGTTGAAATTGGCCACGGGGTTTTAGAGAAGAAGTTCAAAATGTAAAAAGTTTACAGATGGACGGATGACAGTCGGACGACAGACAAAATGTAATCAGAATAGCTCACTTGAGCTGAAAGCCTCGGGAAATAGACTTGCTCTCAGAGGACTGGAATCTTGCTGACTCCCTCAATGGTATACTTTAATTGTAATCTACCTCCATTCTTTAATTCGATTATGTACATGTTACTTGAAAATTACAGCTGAATAGAATGGAAATATAATAATGCTTTATAAACTTTCAAAATACATGTATATTAAATTTTTTGGGATTACTAGGCAGGCAAGGAATAAGTCATTTAGAACAAACATTGGCCACTATACCTATGATTAAAAAATATTCTAGGACTTAAATTTCACAATAAGACTAACTTTGAAATTTTTTCAGTCATTTTCTGAGGAAATTCCAAAATCATTTTCTCAGCCAGAAACACAACACTGCCAAGAACTGGAAAGAAATAATTTATTGTTAACTTTAATTTAAACAATTTTCAAAATTCTTCAAACAAACAATCAAGAGATCTCATAAATGTAAATACACTGCACATGTACAACTAACCTTCATCGCTGACAGATGACAAAAACTTCTCCTGCAGGAAGAACTGCTTGTTGTTCTCCATAGTGAATGACCAAAACAGCCCCATCTTGGATTCTACAGTCAGGAGAAAAGTAATATTTTTTCATAGCTTGTATAAACCAAATATGAGGATGTTGCAACGTAAAAAAAAAAAATCATGAAAAGACACTTTTGAAAACACATTGGAGTCTGTGCTTTAATATGTTTCTTCACAATACAAAGATAACAAATCCTAGTATACCATATTTTGCCAAATTTAATACTTTTTTCTAGAATATTTTTTTGTGAGAAATGGCTGTGTATTACACACTACAATTGGTTTTGCCACATTTGCTTTCAGATGAAGCATGGGCTATACTGCATATTACCCAGAGACATAGCCTTTATCTAGAGAGATTGTTATTCTGTTTGTTTAATGCTATATTTACATTTAAATCTGAAGAAATTATTGTTCAAGTGTATATTTGGCAAAAAAATTGTTCATTTTATGATCATAGATAAATTACATGTATTTTTTTTATTGTTTTGCATATGGACATCCACTTGAGGCAACGAAATTATCAAAACATCAAAATATCTTATTCTGCATACCTGTTGTCTGCTATTGAAACTGAGTAATCAAGCAATTTAAAGATTTACCTCAATGCATAAAGTCTAAATTTACTTTTAAAACATGCATCACTAATAGCATTATTCATTATTACTAAGGGGACAAGATTCATGGTCTAGGATGAGGCAAACCCCACACAAATATATAATGAATGATTATTTTTCTCGCATTATTTAACAAGAGGCCCAATGGGCCACATCGCTCACCTGAGCAACCTGGCTTTATATGGGCGTTCAAAGGACATTGTGCCATATGTTCCTTTGGTAGATTCACCAAAAATAAATACAGTAAAACTCGGTTATAGCGAAGTCCCGGGAACCAATGGATTTACTTAGTTACATCCGTAATTTGCTATACTCATATAACAAATTCATAATAATAACTATAGTGAATTCATTATATAGGGTGAGTTAACCATGTATCGGACACATACCTTGGATCGGACAACTTTGGTTATAAATATACAAATAATTGTGCATGCGCTCATGTATCAGCATCATTGTCATTGTAATGATTATTGCTGAACAAGTTCTTACAGCTGGTGAAGGACCCGAACAGTGGGAACAATGGATGATACTCAGTTATCACATTTGTGATATGTCAATCGTCTTGCAGTCCAGTGGCACTGAGCAATCTGGTCTTAATATGATGCATAAAATAAATAATTATTATGAATTTATTCAATAGTTGTTTGTATTTGGTTTAAAAAAAATCCAGTTCTGTATATTTTACTGAAAAGAAAACGTTGATTAAGCATGTGCGTAAGGTTAGCACTAAATAAATGTGTTAATAATAACAACCCCTAAGACTAATTTAAAAACCCGCTGGTCAACCTGGAAAACTCTGAACTCTTGAAAACTCGAACTCTTGAAACTTCGAAGTTTTTCATCAGTCCAATGGACTTCAAGCTATTGAGAGTTACCTGAATTTTATCTTTATGAAATACCATTTTTACCGAAAGTAAGATCATATGCAATATAAATAACTAAATTTTCAGTTCGAAATACATGAGAGCATAAAAGTACATTTTCTCCCTCCATTACTTACTAGTTATTGTATTTTATTTTAAAAAATCCTACATGTGAAAGAAGAAAAGTGTACCTCAATGCACCAGTATGAATGCGCTTAATTCCTCAAATTAAAAACATTGAAAAATTTGATTGGCCTTCTACATTATAAACCATTGTCGTTTATCAGGCATTAATTCATTTCATATGACGTTTCACATCCTTACTCACTTGACTGATGAATAAACTTAACTGAAACAAGAATAGAATTCCAGGGTCCCCCGCCGGTCAAGCAGTATACTAGTATCGAGTCTATCGACCAAGGCTGATTTTCGAACTTGACCAAGGTATTAGTGGTATAAACATTTGGTATAAATTTAATGAAAATCCGTCAAAATTTGTAGGCATGAGAGCGCTTACAAGGTCAACTTTTGGATAAAACGGAGTCATTATTGTGGTCAAAGTCCCATAACTCAAACAAAAAGTATCGACCAATGCTGCTTTTCGAACTTGACCAAGGTATTAGTGGTATAAACATTTGGTATAAATTTAATGAAAATCTGTCCAAATTTGTAGGCATGAGAGTGCTTACAAGGTCAATTTTTGGATAAAACGGAGTCATTATTGTGGTCAAAGTCCCATAACTCCAACAAAAAGTATCGACCAATGCTGATATTCGAACTTGACCAAGGTAATAGTAGTATAAACATTTGGTATAAATTTAATGAAAATCCGTCAAAATTTGTAGGCATGAGAGCGCTTACAAAAAAGTGTGACGGACGGACACACGGACGCACGGACCCACGGACACATGGACCCACGGACGGACGCCCGGCATTTCTATGTCCCCGCACCGCGTTGCGGCGGGGGACAAAAATGTTGTCACATTTGTTAAAGAGCTATAATTCAAATCAATGTACATGTACTTAGTGTGAAAGCAAAGGTTATGCAGATTTAAGTCTGATGAAACCATGATTCCCTAGAGAAAAATGGGGCCATGAAATGGGGGGGGGGGGATATAGGAATAGAGAAAAATCTTCTTATAGGTACAACAACAAAAGGGGCTTGGTATTTACCAAAAAATAAGAGGTTGATAAAAATTGGCAGACTTTCAATTTTTTTCAGCAAGATCTACTGTACTCAGTTGTCAAGATATTTTGATACTGTAATGCTAATTTGATCAGAATTAAGGCAATTGTTGCTCAGGTGAGCGATGTGGCCCCTGGGCCTCTTGTTTCTTTGTTATAGTGCATTTTTCTCTTGTTTTAATTGTTTACAAATTTCTATTTACTAACCTGAGAGTCAAGTTTTGAGTTATAAGTAAGATACAGAGCTTTGCACACAATGCTACTTTATGTTTGTACACAAAGCTGAGATCATGATTTAGTTTGTTTATATTTTTTAAATGCAGCTATGCTGAATAGGAATTACCAAGTTTAAAAATCTGAAGTTGAATGTAATAAACTCATGTTAACAAAAACATGACTCAAACCAAGCTATGTATCTTTCTTATAATTCTACGATGGACGCTGAAATTTTGGTTGATCAATAGAAATGTCTTGCTAAAAGGATGATATGCTGTAACTACTTTCTGGTGCCCCTTCTAAAACGATGAATTGCATAAAATCTACACCTATTTTTGATAGTATTTCGAACACAAGTAAATAAAAACGACGCCTTTTAAACAGTTTCCATAGTCCTGATACATTTTATTATGAGGATAAAAGCATTATCATTGTTCTTTAAAAAAACTTGCAACGGTAAATCATCTTTGTTTGTTGACATTTGTTGATTTTTAATAAAGATGAAAATAATGGGTAGGGCTTGTTACAATAGAGTGACATGCCTGCCAATACATTGATTTGAATTATAGCTCTTTAACAAATGTGACAACATTTTTGTCCCCCGCCGCAACCGCCATCACGGTCCCGCCCTACCACTAGGGACTGTGATTTTGCAAACTTGAATTTACACTACCCGAGGATGCCTCTACACAAGTTTAAACCCTTTCTGGCCAAAAATTCTTTAAAAATAAGATTTTTAAAGATTTTCTCTATATATTCCTAAGTAAAAATTCATCCCCCATTGTGGCCTCACCCTACCCCTGGACTATTATTTAAACAAACTTGAATCTATATGATCTGGGGATGCTTCCACTCAAATTTGGGCTTTCCTGGCCTAATAGTTTTGAGAGGAAGACTTTTAAAAATTTTCTCTATCTATAAAAATTCATCCCCCATTGTGACCCCGCCCTACCCCCATGGACCATGATTTGAACAAACTTGAATCTACACTTCCTAAGGATGGTTACATGCCAATTTGAGATTTCTTGGCCAAATATTTTTGAGAAGAAGATTTTTTAAAAGATTTCCTCTATATATTCCTATGTAAAACTTGATCTCCCAATTGTGGCCCCACCCTACCCCCAGGGATCATGATTTGAACAAACTTGAATCTACATTACCTGAGGATGCTTCCATTTCAATTTGAGCTTTTCTGGCCTAATAGTTTTTGAAAAGATTTTTAAAGATTTTCTCTATATATTCTTATGTAAAACATGATAAAACATAAAAAAATATTGTGGCCCCACCCTACCCCCGGGGACCATGATTTGAACAAACTTGAATCTACACTATCTGAGGATGCTTCCACTTAAATTTGAGCTTTCCTGGCCTAATAGTTTTTGAGAAGAAGACTTTGGCTCAGGTGAGCTAAAAAAGGTTAAGTTTACAATACAATAAGTTGTTAAAGTTGGTTTCTGGAAGAAGAGACTTTGAAAATTTTCTTAATAAATATTGACAATTTTTTTACTTTTTTAAGTTTTAGTTTTTAAGATCTGTGTACAAACATAGAATTGTGAGCAAATCTCTGTATCTTGCTTATAATTCGAAGCTTAACACTCAAATATGGTTAGTAAATAGAAATTGTAAACAATTAAAACACAAGAAACATGCACTATAACAAATAAAGAACACAATTTATTTTTTCGAAATGAATCATATATATATACATGTACATGTATATACCTACATATTTCCGACAGCGATATCAAACTCTATATAAACTGAATAAACTCGAGAAAATGTCGAGCATCTCAACAAAACCTATTGCATTAATCTACCATTACGCAAAATATAATGCCGAATTACCGATAGAATGAATTGTATTTCAGTACTTTTTTGATACATCAGATTTTGCTTAATTTGCGCAGGTAAACAGTTAACTGTTTGATTTACCGAAGTCTCTGTTTGATTTGATACGTAAAAATCACGAAATACAGACGATAGTTCCCAGGTTACAAAGCATAAATAATGAAAACGAAACGAAAATCAGAACAAGCTAACACCAACGTCATGTGTGAAAACTGTCAACGCATTGAAATATTTAGCCTCAATTTACTTCACAAAATCGGCACCAATATATTTTGCATGTTTCAAAAATTTCCCTTCATTCGCGAACTGTTGCACAACATAGTCAGATAGACCCTTTTTCGTATAATGTCATGGCTGCTTTAAACAAAGAACCTCGTTTTAGATGTATGGAATACGAGTCTTGGTAAAATGGGTACGCAAACCGGGGCCGTGGCAAAATAAAAGCCGGGGCAGATCGGCAATCGTCAATTCCAAATACCCATTATTTTGCAGCAATATTTACAGCAAATACAAATATACTGGTCCATCAAATATCCTGAAATTTTAATGAGATTGGCAGATTAATAACTGCCAATCTTTTGTTTTGCCCAGGCCAAGTCTTGTCTACCCATTTTACCGGATGCCGAATCCGAAGCTATTAAACTGATTGAACACGCCTTTCCTTTATTATTATTTTCGTAATAACTCAGATTTGAAACAGAATTAGACCTTAATTTTTGCAATTTATATTTTCCTTCCCATAAGGATAATTTATGCTAAACTACGTTGAATTGGAATCAGTAGTTCTTGAGAAGAAGATTTTTTTAAATGCACCCCCCTTTTTCTACAGTTTCAAGGTTTTCTCCGCTTTAAATATAGATCGGACTTTTATTTCTGCAATTTTTATTCGCCCTCCCATAAGGATGCTTTGTGCCAAATTTGGTTGAAATTGGATAAGCAGTTTTAGAGAAGAAGTTCAAAATGTAAAAAGTTTACAGATGGACAGACAGACGGACAGACGGACGGACAGACGGACGACAGACAAAAAGTGATCAGAATAGCTCACTTGAGGTTTCAGCTCAGGTGAGCTAAAAACTCAATTTATTTTTCATCATATATACATACTTATATATTTCTAGCAGCGAGAATATTCTCAGTTTAGATTGAACTTGCTGAGCATCTTAATAAAACATGTTGCATTAATCAACCATTACGTAGAGATCGTACCGAATTACATATACCAACAGAATGAATAGTATTTTATAATATTTTGTTAGTGCATCAGATTTTGCGCATGGTACATGTAAACAATCAGCTGTCTGATTTACCGGTCTAACGTTACACGTAAAAATTTTAAATTCTAAAATAAAGACGATGGTTCCTCTCAAGTTAAAATAAAAAGAAACAAAAAATGTTAAATGAAAATCAAAACAAGCTAAAACCACCATCACAAATGAAAACGTCAGCGCATTGAAATATTTAACCTCAATTTACTTCACATAAATGGCACAAATATATTTTTGATAGTGCAAACATTCCCTTCGCACGTTAACAGTTGCACAACAAGCAAATTCATTCATCTCTGTTCAAGATGTCTGCTTCTTACATAGACTGGTCCTCTAAACTGGTTTTTGTTATATGAAATATCGAGCCCGAAGTTAAACTGATTGACCCCCATTCTCTGTGTCTCATTATTATTTTCGTAAATTACTTAAATTTGAAACAGAATTTGCCCTTAATTTTTGCAATTTATATTTTCCTTCCCATAAGGATTATTTATGCTAAACTACATTGAATTTGACTCAGTAGTTTTTGAGAAGAAGATTTTTTAAAATGCACCCCCCCCCCTTTTTCTACAGCTTCGAAGTTTTCTCCGCTTTGAATTAAGATCAGTCTTTCATTTCTGCAATTTATATTCACCTTCCCATAAGGATGCTTAGTGCCAAAGGACTATATATGGTTTGAGCCTAAAATGGCCCCCTTAAATGAACATTATCATTTTACTGTTATTCTTTGTTTTATTTGCACAAATATACATTTGAAGCTTTTTCATTATTTTCATTTTGATTTTTAGTGCCCACAATTTAAAAATATGACATCATAAAATTTACCTTTTCCCTGTTTTGAAGCAGTTTTTCTTTAAGAAAACATTGAGCGACTGCTTGAATAAACAAAATATTTTCACCAAAGATGTATCTCTCCAGTACTGTCAGTAAGTGACAGAAAGTTCGTTCTTGTTCAAAGAGTCACTTTATATTTCCCATTTGAAAAAAGATAAGAAAAATGTCAATTTTTTACCAATTTTGATTGAATTATAAAAATAGCGTCACTTCTGACGTCATTTACTGCCAGTGAGTGCATATAAATGAAATAAATAGGCGGAAAACATATTTTATGTCAACTCTTTTATAAAATAACACAACAAATTAATGTACCTGAATCACTTTAAAATAAGCTAATTATGGGGGCCAAATTTGACTTATATCATATATAGTTCTTTGGTTGAAATTGGCCAAGCGGTTTTAGAGAAGAAGTTCAAAATGTAAAAAGTTTACAAACAGACAGACCGACGGACAGACAACGGACAAAATGAGATCAGAAAAGCTCACTTGAGCTTTCAGCTTAGGTGAGCTTAAAATGAAAAACAATGTCTGACAACTTTCTCTCATGACGTTCAAAGTTTACTTTCAATTTTCACTTCCGCGCGCAACAAATAGTGCAAGTCAAGAAGGGGGCATTTGACAATTTGTTTTCAATTAAAATATGCAAAAATGTAACCAGCTAAGCAAAACAACTGCTTAATTGATTAGTTCATTCCATCATTTTACATTTCCTTACAGCAGACAATGCTTATTTACGTTTTACAGCGGTGTAGTAATACACAGTGTAAGACAGATAAATCTCAGACTGGACAAATCGATCTCACACTGGTCATAATGTGAGAGAAGATTATCTTGTTCAGTGTATGTAAAAGTTCTGTACATTAAAATTTCCCAAGTGTTTTCCTTTAGATAATCATGATAAAAGTCAAGATTACCACTAGGTCATAAGTTTTTCCTGCCAATAATAATACATCAAACTCCAATTTTATCCTAATTTTCTGGCCTAAAAAGGGGTGTGTATATAATACACCAGTGCATATCATATTTTGAAAAAATATAATAATCAAAATGTATCCTCTGTTTAAAATCAAACAGTTCATCACTGTACCTGACTGAATGTCATCAACCACTGAGAATTTAGCTAGCAAACAACACGCTGTAAGTGCCTCGGTGACCAGCTGTGATTGGCTGGATTGGTTGACTGCCTTGTTGATGGTCTGGATCAAAATGTCTAACAATTTGGAAGTCTGTGTCAAAGTATCACCTATGAGGCATGAAAAATTAAACCATTGCACAATACACTTCAATTTTAAACATCACTATCTGATAATTACATGTTCATGCACATGTATGCTGAAAATTAGTAAAATTTCTGCAAAGGAGTCTTTTACACTAAATATGTGAAAAGAATGTATTTAGATTTTTGATTTTACTTTACAACACAAAACTCATTTTAAAATGCATTGTACAATCAAACAAAAATTTCCTATCACTTACCATGAAATGAGGCATTCATACAATAAAGATAGGCATTTCTGACAGCTGAAGTAGAGGTCTTCAAAGATATTCCTTTCTGAAATTGGAAGTCAAAATTAATTTTTCCAGTTTGTTTCAATGTCTTTATAAACAGTCTAAACGGACTCCCAAAACGGAGTCAACGGAAGTGAATTTATTATGGACTCAGTTTTGGGAGTCTAGGCATGCGCAGTTGTACAAAAAATGGTGACTTTTCGATAAAAACATGGGGTCCACAAGAAATCAGCTTGCAAAGTGCTGCATGTGTTGCCAGACTTCTAAATTGTTTTACTAACCCAGGATATAATTTACTATCGATCGTATTTGCACAAAATAAGGGTTAATTTGCACTTAAGAAAGTTGTTTATCTCCAAGTTGGATATTTGGACGATGCTTAAAAAGTGATATTTTTGTGTTTTTCATGGAAATTTATCGTTACTAAATGGTAAATTGCATTAAATTGTACTTTTTTCATATTGTATTACAATTTAAAGTCACCATGCAAACACTCAAATTGATAAGTGCATAAACAAAAAGAGACCAGATTACTAACAACAAGAGGCCCATGGGCCACATCGCTCACCTGAGAAACAATAGGTATGATAAAAATCAGCTTAATGGAGTCATAATACAAATTATCAGGACAATGTACAATAATACATGTATATCCTGTATAAACTAGAAAACTGACCAGTCAGGAAGGGCCCCGCTATGACAATTAATATACAGAAGTGAAAAAAACTTTGAATTCCATCCTCTTTATATTAACAATGATGAAAAATAAATGCCCGGCTGCGGCGGCATAAGATGTAAGAACTGCAATATATAGGATCTCATGATTTGTAGTTGGATATGATTTTCATCCAACAATTAGAGTGTTAAACTGAGGGGTAAAAATATAAGGGTGCAGCTCATGGAATGAGAGTTTAATTTGATTACATTTAAAAAAATATATATATATGAAAATTATGAGTAACAACTGTATTTTTAAAATTTCAAGATAATTCCTGAACATGATAAAATAGGGATAACCTCATGTCTTATAAAAAAAATAAATTAAATGTGTATTTAAAAAAGATTTAAACAGGTGTTTTATAAATTGCAAGCCTTCAGTGAATGCAAAAACATTGCATCACCGAGGGTTGACCTCAACTTCAAAACAAACATCAGTTGCAGAAAAAGGTGTTCATTAATCTTCATATGACAGATATAGAGATAATCCTCTAAATTTTCTGCAGTGCAGTAATTAATCTCAATGTGACAGATGAAGATAAAGCTTAGGATGTTCTTCCTGTGGAAGGTTAATTAATCCCAAAGGACAAATATTGCACAGCCTTCCTAGTATACAATGGTAACATTCTCGGCAGTTATCTCTCTTTGCCCATTCATTCTTATGCATAGTTAAGGAATCTACCCGACCACCCAGCTCCAAACCAGAAGACATAGAGAACCAAATTTAGCATCAAAAAATGCATTTCGACCTACTGAACTACCATAACAAATTTGAACTTGATTGGGCAACCATAAAAAAAGTTATTAGAAAAAAACAGAAAATTTGTGGACGGAAGAGTGACAGACGGACGGACAGAAGAAGACGGACAGAGTGATTACTATAGGGCACCCGCAAATCCTTGCGGGGCCCTAATAAAATCCATTTCCCCCCCTGGATATTCTTTTGTTTATAATCATTAGTCCCTTTTCTAACAGGATGATTTTATAATCATATCACATGTGGAGTATTGCAGTTCTCAAAAAGATCCTTAACGATTGTTTATACATGTATATGGGATATAAAGCTACATCAAACTCTGAACCTTCTTGCGAGGCCAAAGAATTGTCCTGGGGCCAAAGTCTTAACAATTATAAAGAATCATCTGGCTGATTAGTTTCTGAGAAGAAGATTTTTAAGATTTACTCTATATATTCCTATGTAAAACTTTAACACCAAACCCCCCCCTCCAAATGTGGCCCCACCCTACCACCAGGGATCATGAGTTTCACAACTTTAAATCTACACTACCTGAGGATGCTACCACACAAGTTTCAGCTTTCCTGGCTGATCAGTTTTTGAGAAGATTTTTTAAGATTTACTCTATATATTCCTTTGTAAAACTTTGACCCTCCATTTTGGCCCCACCCTACATCTGGGGGTCATGATTTTCACAACTTTGAATCTACACTACCTGAGGATGCTTCAACACAAGTTTCAGCTTTACAGGCTGATTAGTTTTTGAGAAGAAGATTTTTAAAAATTTACTCTACTCTACTGTACGTAATACAAGTAAACAGTTGTGAACATGTGACATAAATATGACAGATAAACGTTCAGAAATGTTTTTGAAAGTTTAAAATCAATTTTTATCGTGTTTTTGGCCAATTTTAAAGATTTATTTAGAACTAAGGGGCATAACTCGTACGTTGTTTACATTAGAAATGCCATTTTACCACAATGCATGATGGAGCCAAAGACTCCATTTTGGGAGTCCCGTCTAGACTGATAATTATATGTATTTTAAACATGGGTCCAATTTGCACATCTTGTATCAGATTTCAATGTACCGCACCAGCAATGTTATTTTTTACAATCCTATCCTATCGTGTATCAATCCTATCATATCGTGCGTGTATACTGTTCTATCATGCGTTGATCCTAACTGGTTTATCATTCAATTTATCAGGTTTTCCGTTTATCCTATCTTGTTGATTGTATCATGCTTTTTGAGAGCAAGTATTTTTACTTCAAAGTAACAAGTCCTTCTGTACATGTAAATGATAATTTATCTAATAAATAATGTACCTCTATAAACAGCTTTCTATCAAAGAAACAATATTTAGCTAAATGTTTTCAATTTTTTTATTCCAAAGATATTCAAAACAAAATTTAAAAAAGATATTTAATCATCTCTGTAAATAATGGAAACTAGAATTGTCCTAATGTGACTAATACCCCCGCAAGGCTAATTTCAAATGGGGACAAATAATTGAATTGAATAATAAAGGTTGGGAACACATACAAATAAAAAAAATTCTAGAATTGTAAAAAAAAAAAAAGTTAACAAAGAAAAATCAAAATCAAAATTGTCAGAATTTCACTTTAAATACATATGTATAACAGTAATACATTTACAAATTTATGTATCTGATGATATTTTTTTTTATCTAATTGTTTTAATGAAAAACCAACAAAATAACAATAACCCCTCCCTTTGCAGTAAATGGAAATACCGGTAGCCAAGCAATGCTCTTCTGTTAAAACTGAATATCTTTCTAATAAAAGTCTTGACAGATGCAATTAGTTGTTTCAAATTTTCCCCACTTTCTCCTGTGGTACAATGGAACTCCATATCAGAAAATTGATCCAGTAGGACTATGTTTTCTTTGATGAGCTTGTTCAATTTAATAAACTCCAAAAACATTACCATAATTACCATACTACAGACCCTGAAACGTGCTACTACACCAGCTGCACGGTTTAGTTCGTTACGCTTTGTGAACGGTACGGTTCGCTTTGTGAACGGTACGGTACGCTTTGTGAACGTAACGGTTCGCTTCTTGCACGGTACGCTTTGCTATATATAGCTGCACGCTTTGTGAACGGTTTGCACGCTTTATTAATGAGGTGGGCGTGGCCTGAACGCTTTGATTTTTTCTCGATATAATTTTGTTTAGTTTTTGCCCGATCTACTTCAGCAAGGTGGTAATTATGACATATGATAATACATTTTTTTTGTTTATTTATATGATATTTTACAAATGTATTTCTATCTATTTAAAATCAGAACTTTCATCCGTTCCCCTGTTTTTGATACGTTTCGTGAAACTTGTACTCAGTGACAACTGGGAAGCAGGGGTTATTTTTATTTTGATTAGTCTGTTACTATTAGTATTTAACTTTAGATAAATGTAATCATTACGATAGATTAAAAGAACTGTTTGACTTTAATCCGATATAATTTTGTTAATTCAGCGAGCTGTAAAAAAGACACACCATGACACTTCTCTTATATGTTGAATTTTGGCAACTTAACCTATTTTTCCTGAACCAAGGCAATTGTTAAAGTCTCTGCACTCAAATATTTTTTCCTCTAAAAATAAATAGCTTTAATACGGTATTAATCAATACGATGGTAAATGCATGCAAACATTTTTATTGCATATGTTGATATTACTAAATTTCAAAAGTCATATATTTTTAACTGATTTTTAACCCTTACTACATTTGTAGTACATCACAATCTATGCTGCGAAATATACGTGAAAAAGACCGCGCGCAATGCTACGGCTTTTCAGTTAAAAATCTACCAATTTTTCATCACTTGAGGTTAACATGTATGAATTTTCCCTAAACACATGCTCCATCTAAACCATGGCTCAGATAATGGCTCCCTTGGGACAAATGAATTAAGCCACACTTGTCTTTGATGTTCTTATTAACTACTAAGATTTATGATTGACAAACAAAAATTTTGCATTGTCAGTTGATAGAATACTTATAAAAAATTAATTTAGTTAAGACAAAAACCTCCATCTGGATGTATTTATATAAATATATATTAGAGTGTTTTAATACTATTAATTAATTAATAAAATCTGTAATGATTACCTCCCTTACTTTTCAACATCAATGTACAATATATAGAATAAGGAAAATGAAAACTTCCATAAAATCATTAAATCTTGTCTGATCTTAAAAAAAAAATTGCATGTGCACGTCTTCAGATGGTGATCAACATATGTACACATTTTCAGACTGTTCCATGCAGTAGTAAAAAATTCTATAGGGGGGACAAAATTGCGTCTACAGACAGACGGACAGGGTGAAACCAATATACCCCCTTAAACTTCGTTTGTGGGGGTATAATGAAAAGAGTATATTTAATCAACTCTGTAAATAATGGAAATGAAAGAGTATATTGTACAATCAGAATTCACTGGTACAGGGTAAATACATGTATTTACCTGTATGTCGGATACATTAAATCATACACGGCAAGTGTCTAACTGCGTAAACATTAACTTGTATGTAATTCAATTTGTTTATTTTATGCCAGGGCTGTCACAGCACTTTTTGGTACAGGGACCCCGTCCCTTTCCATTTGGAAAATTATCGACATTTTTTGTCAAATTTGGAAAATTTATGATACTATAATATTTCATCAAAATGCCCTCTGTATTAATAGCAAAATCTGCTGTTCACTTCTTAAAATTAAAGTTTTAAAGCTCACATGATGTTCTCAGGAAGTAACCAAGAGTAAAAAGAAGACACAAAAAAGGGAAATTTTCAGAATTATGAAAAGTTTAATTTTTTATTTATACATGTTGAATTACAGATTTAAATTTGATTTAAAATTTTATGGTGGTCAGGAAAATTAGAAGACTCAATTTTTTTTCCACATGATTGAGACATGTTGATCGTGTATCAATCCTATCGTATCATGTGTGTATCCTTTTCTATTGTGAGTTAATCCTATCCTATCATTCGTGAATCCTCTCCTATTGTTAATCTTGTAAAAAATAATGTTGTGTGTAATATAAGCTACCATATATCCAGTTTTTTTGCGTGTCACAAAATTTGCAAAAATGAGGAAAATCTGGTACATTTTTAATTTGCGTCAGGTTTTTTTTTGCTATACAATGTATTAACAGTTTCTTATAGAAAATGATACAGGATATAATTTCTGCGTATTTAATTATTTGCGATTTAAAAGAGATCACGAAAATTAGATCATCACGAAAATTACCGGATGTATGGTATTACTTACAACTACATGTTGACAAGAAACAACAATCTGAGACATTATGCAAGTACATTACCTTAAACCACTCTATCAGTTTGTCTGGAACATTGGTGTAGAACTTGGCACACCAGAGAGACATCATGTTCAAAGCAGTCACCAAAGTACCCTCATGCACTAAAAAAAAATTCTCAGTAAAAGTCATGAGTACATGTGTAATTCTAATCTGTGCATCTTTATCCTCTGTTCTTGGCATCCTCACTGGCCAAGTATTTATGATCCACTCCTCTGTAGTACAGTATGGGTTGGAAACCCTTGGCTTGTAAAGATGCTGTTCTTAGTTGCCAATGACTGTATGTTGTCGTTTGGTTGTTATTGTTGTATACATGTATATAGATAACTCAAGTTATGCTCAAGTTGTAGAGAGAGTCCTCTTGTTTGTTGTTACTGATGTACATTTACTCACCCTCACTCTGCAGAAGGGGCAAGAATTTCTCAGCCACAGTGGTGCTTAAACTTTCTAGTGTGTTTGCACCGCTGACTGCATTCTGACTCGCACTACCAATAGCCTGAAGAACACTGATTCTCTGGTCAGCAATAGTCAGCTTTCCCTCTGATCCTGGGGTAGGATTAACATAAAAATTACCAGAAATTCAAAACTACCAAATAATAATGAAATTTCATTCTTCTGAGAGATTTGTCTGAATACAGCAAACTAGGAATTGAAACAAGAGGCCCATGGCCCACATCTCACACCTCAGAAACAATAGCCATAACAAAATCAGCTTTATGGAGTCATATACAAAATATCAGGACACTGTAGTAGAAAAGATACTGTAAGATTTTCAAATTTTACCTCAGATATTCTTATGTTAAGCATTGAGCCTCTTTCGTAAGAGGATGATTTTATAGTCATATCACATATAAAGCAATTCTTCAAAACCATTGCTCATATACAAATAAACCTACATCAGACCCTTGTGGGGCCTAATAATTGTCAAGGGGCCACAGTCTAAACAATTGAAAATCAACATTATGTCATGAAGCTTGCATATAAATAATACCATATATTATTACACTTGAGTTTTGAAAAATAATTTTGTTTTTCTATGCAAAAGTTTCACCCTCCATTGTGGCCTACCCTACCCCCAAGATTCATGATTTGAACAAACTTGAATCTACTCTTTCTGAGGATGCTTCTACACAAGATATAGCTTTTCTGGCCAATTGGTTTTTGAGAAGAAGAGTTTTAAAGATTTTTCTCTACATATTCCTATGTAAAAATTTGACCCTCCATTGTGGCTCTACCCTACCCCAAAGGATCATGATATGAACAAATTTGAATTTACCATATCTGAGGATGCTTCCACACAAGTTACAGCTTTTGTGGCTAATTGGTTACTGAGGAGAAGATTTTTAATTATGGTCTTTTGTTTCCAATGGAAGAACTTCTTGTTATTGCTTTGTTTCTGTTTCCCTTATTCTTTTTTTTTCTTGGGCATTTTTGTGCACGTGAGTTCTTGGGAACAGCTTGGCTGATTTTTATGAAACTTTCAGAACTAACACATATTGATCTGAACCTTATTGGAAATATTTTATTTTGATGACATCATTTCTGTTTTAGAAATATTAACATTTTAACGATTTTTAAAGGGTCGACTTGTCCGTGGATTTTCTTCTAAATGAAAACATATATTTGATTCAAATTTTCAGGGTTTGTAGACCTATGATTGTGGATGTGATAGAAGCATTTTCATTATTCTGTGACAAATGCACTGAAGCTTGCCTGAGCTTAAAAAATGAAATAAAAATCGTCATGATTTTTTTGTGGTTTTCTTTGAATATCTTTTTTCTCAAAACAAGAGGCCCAGGGGCCACATCGCTCACCTGAGCAACAATTGCCTTAATTCTGATCAAATTAGCATTACAGTATCAAAATATCTTGACGACGAAGTACAGTAGATCTTGCTAAAAAAAAATTGAAAATCTGCCAATTTTTATCCACCTCTTTTTTTTTGGTAAATACCAAGCCCCTTTTGTTGTACCTGTAAGAAGATTTTTCTCTATTCCTTTATACCCCCCCATTTCGTGGCCCCACTTTTCTCTAGGGAATCATGGTTTCATCAACCTTAAATCTGCATTACCTGTGCTTTCACACCAAGTACTGAGTTTTGGACCGAAACTTTCCCAGATTATTTTTAAAGATTTTCTCTATATATTCCTATGTAAAAATTCAAACCGCCATCATGGCCCCACCCTACCACTAGGGACTGTGATTTTGTAAACTTGAATTTACACTACCTGAGGATGCCTCTAAACAAGTTTAAGCTTTTCTGGCCAAATAGTCTTTAAAAAGAATATTTTTAAAGATTTTCTCTATATATTCCTATGTAAAAATTCATCCCCCATTGTGGCCTCACCCTACCCCTGGACTATTATTTAAACAAACTTGAATCTATATGATTTGGGGATGCTTCCACTCAAATTTGGGCTTTCCTGGCCTAATCATTTTGAGAAGAAGATTTTTAAAGATTTTCTCTCTATATAAAAATTCATCCCCCAGTGTGGCCACGCCCTACCCACAGGGACCATGATTTGAACAAACTTGAATCTACATTATCTGAGGATGGTTACACGCCAATTTGAGCTTTCTTGGCGAATTAGTTTTTAAAAGAGTTTTTTTAAAAGATTTTCTCTATATATTCCTGTATAAAAATTTATCCCGCAATTGTGGCCCAACCCTACCCCCCGGGGACTATGATTTGAACAAACTTGAATCTACACTATCTGAGAATGCTTCCATTTTAATTTGAGCTTTTCTGGCCTAATAGTTTTTGAGAAGAAGATTTTTAAAGATTTTCTCTATATATTCCTATTTAAAACTTGATCCCCCTCTTGTGGCCCCTCCCTACCCTAGGGGACCATGATTTGAACAAACTTGAATCTATACTACCTGAGGATGTCTCCACACAAGTTTAAGCTATGTACCTATACATGACAATTGTTTACTCTTTGTTATGTATGTGAAGATTTCTGGGTTTTAACCCTTCATTTATTCCCTCATTGTCATGATCGTTTCATTTGAAACTATCAAGGAGGACAGACTGATTCAAAAATTCCATGTATAAATAAACAGAGTTTTTTGAGTTGTTTAAGTTTTTAAGTAGACAATAATTCACAAAATTTAATTTTGTATTTGGTCTTTCACAAAATCTAGGTTCCAAGTATTTTTGTCCAATACATGAAAGAGCATTACATTCTAATATAAAGTGCAATTCATCAGCTATTTGATTGTTATTACACAATGTGCAGCATCTTTCATTTAGAGGAATGCCTAACCATTTACCAGTTTCTACAGGAAGTCGGTGATTCGACGTGCGAAATTTAACAAGTATTTTTCGAAGTCTTGATGCTAGAATACTCAAATATTTGTCATATCCCAAAGTAAATTTGAAAGTTTAATATACCGTATATGACCTTTTGAAAAATTTTCAATATCAGCCGACCATTTCTGCACAAACTGGTCTTTTAGCCTTTTGCTTTACAGCATTTGAAATCCAATTAACATTTACAGTACATTGTTCATTCCACATGTTTGAAAAACCACACTTATCAAAAATCGAATGTATACAATCAATCCATGGGTTCTTAAGAAAAGTCATTATTACATTGGAACAATAAGGATTTGTAAAATATATGAACAATTTTATTTTCTGGCCCGGTGAACAATTTTGCCCAGTATGAAACCATTCTAGTATATAATTATAT
This sequence comes from Magallana gigas, assembly GCF_963853765.1. NCBI lineage: Eukaryota > Metazoa > Mollusca > Bivalvia > Ostreida > Ostreidae > Magallana > Magallana gigas. The sequence goes on along the minus strand of NC_088855.1, from coordinate 26,346,126 downwards.
TTACAGATAACACAAGGACTGTGTAACTAAAATGGGCTTTCTGTGTACGTTACACCATTGAACACACGGGTTTTCTTAATATTACACCTTTGAAATCAGTCTAATGTAGAGAAATCCCCCAAGTTTTCCAAAAAAAAAAAAAAGGATAATTAACACTCGCAAGTTGTACATTTTCTTTGCCAGAAGGAATATAATTTAACTTTATTTTGACAATTTTAGGGGGCGCCAGGTGTGCGCCCTCATTAAATCCACCACTGATTTAACACTTATTCTATAAAATGTTTCCATTTCCAAGGTTTGTGGAATGCAACATAAATGATGAATAAGTAAGTAATAGAAAGTGTTATACTTTTATGCATCCCCCATCCTTTGTAATGTTTAGAACTAACCTACATTCTCAGTGTAATCAAAGAAGGGACCCTGCTAGTGCATCTGATTGAAATTGATTAATAACGATACATGTACATTGATTTCTTATTTTAAATGATGGGGAGTATGGGTCGTATTTGACTAAAAACAGAATTCTTAAAAAGTCGAGCCATTCAATGAAATTATATTGTACATATATTAGATTTACATGTATAAGTACATTAATTAATAAAGCAAAATATCTCAAAGTTATTTTGATAATCTTGGTTGAGCTCGCCCTTACTCTTAAATTCACCTTCATTATATCTATAGAAATGGTAAAAACTTTACATTTTAATTCATATACATGTAATTATGATTAAATTATAATACATATACCTATAATACAGCAACATTTCAATATGAACAATATTATATGTTTGCACTACATTTTATTTGATTAAATGAGTACGACTTTGAGAAAGCTCCAAAGCTTGCTCAGAAAATTGCTGTTTTGTACTCAGCCGGAGTACGAGTATGAAAGTTTTATAACCTCGATACCTTGAGTACGATTTGGAGCATGGAGTACGATTTGGAGTATGAGATCGTACTCAAGAAAGTTTTATAACCTCGGGGCCTGGATTGGTTCGTCACAATACTTTTAGGAGTAAATTTATAACGTTATACCAACCGTACTACTGTATAATAGTAATAATTATATGTGTTTTTATATGGAACCATTCGTTCATTACAATAAATGGTAAAAAACTTTACACAGAGTATTTATATTAGTTTCGGCAAATTGAATATAATAAGTGAACCAACTATTTCTATAAACTGTGACCAAAGTTAATTCTTTTGAACCTTGACGCAAGATATATGTTGTTTTGATCTCAGTCCTGGTATCAGCCCGAGCGGTTGGTATCGGCCCAAGCCCGAAGGGCCCAGGACGATACCATTCGAGGGCTGATACCAGGGACGAGATCAAAACAACAGTGTGATGTTGTTTATATCATATATCTAAAATCAAAGACTTTTATTCAAATTCAAATTCCAAATAAGGAATATAATTTATCATGAAGAAGCTATAGATTTTTTTTCGGATTTACAAAACTCATTCGCTTTTATTCTTATTTATATGTGAGTTGTCGGACTTTGTTGACAAACCATTGTCGTTTGAAATACTGTAGAAGAGAGTCTATCGTCTGAAATGAAGCACTATCTTCTAGAATTCAAAATTATCGAGAGAGAAACTTCCTTCCTTCGCAACGACGTAATGAGTCAAACTCCTTCACTGGGATTTTGTAAGTTTCCTCAACTTTCCTGTCAGATTCCATTCATAAACATAGGTAATCACAGATTACAAAGCTCACCGAGACGAGACATCACCCTTATGAGACTTCACCTTTATGAGACCACCTTTATCATATTAAATGAAAATCATACTTTATGATCTTGGATATTCATGGATTCTGTTTTGACACAATATCGTATATCATCTGTTAAAAAATTGTATGATAATCATATGTTCAAATGTTAATCAATACAATAATATAAAATTAAATATTGCATCCTCTCATATTTACAACATATATCATATAATACAATAAAATACCATAATAAACAATGATGAGATATGATATTGTAACGTATGGTATGACATTGTATTGCGTTATACGTTATTGTATTTGATCACATAATACAAGATCATAATATATAAAACAATATTACAAAATCATATTACATAAAACATCATAACATTGAAACATATGATAATATATTTTGTTATACTTTCATGTTAAATACTGAAATCTGATTGGTTAAGACGCAGTTAATAATATTTACTATTACCCTCAGCGTTAGCAACGCACTTGGCAACGGGTAACATTAAAAAATGTTACATGCGCGAAAATTATGCGCGTACGGTTCGCTGTAGAATTCACGTTATTCCTATATAAAAGCAGTAAAATTTTCTTAAAATTTTTTAAAAAGACATTCAGTATAACAAAATAAATAGTGCCTGTTTGGGAGGATAACAGTTGAAATTGACACCCCTCAAAAACCATTGTCAACCTCCGCTTCGCGTCGGTTGACAATGGTTTTCTCGGGGTGTCAATTTCAACTGTTACCCTCCCAAACAGGCACTATTTATATAGTATAATATAGTATGATATTGTTTGATACTGTATCATTTTTGAAACATATGATATTGTATCATATGATACAATATAATTTGATACATCATTGTATCATATCAAATGATACAATATTATGTGATAAAGTAAAATATATAATACAACATTATATTATACATATTGTATCATTTGATACAATAATATATTTTACAATATCATACAACACAATTTCATGTGATGTGATAATATATCATATTAGAAACCCAATTCATATTATACAATATCGTATGATACGATATTATATAATTACAGTATCATATTATACAATTTCATGTGATATCATTCTATATTACAGAAACTAATATCATATTATACAATATCGTATGATACAATATTATAGAATATACAATATTGTATCATAGGATACAATATCATATTTTGCAATATCTTATGTAATAGTATCATGTGATAAAATAATAAATTAATAATACAATATAATATTATACAATATTGTATCATAATATACAATACTATACATAACGATATCATGTTACAATATCATAACATAAAATATAAAAAAAATTGATTCAATACTACATCGTATCATATCACTTTTTATAATATTACATATGATATTATATTGTATCATATTAAACAATATTCTTTCATACCATACAATACTATATCATAGGAATCATGTTATGTCATTTATCAACAAACACATCTATCTATCGAGCAGGTTTGAGTGAGGTGGGAGATTTCTTTAGCATCCTTGATAATGGAGATCAGTCTCTGCATCTGAAGCAACCTCTGCGTTTCATTTATAATATAGTTAAATCAACTATGCAAGCTATCATCAGTATACATAAGACGCATCTCCATGCAAGTTTAGTGAAGTTCAGACCAGTAATAACTAAGATATTATCATCAGAGGGCACTAGCAATTAAAACCTTAACCTGCTCCAGCATCCGCAACCTAATATGGCTCAGATTCAACATCCATGCCTGTCAGGTGCATCTGTATCATAAGACACACCATCCATTCAAGTTTGGTGAAGTTAGGACCTGTATTAACTAAGATATATTTTTTAGCATCCTTGATAATGGAGATCAAGCTCTGCATCTGAAGCTTCCTCTGTGATTCATTCATATTACAGTTTAATCAACTATGCAAGTTTGAAATAGTACTATTATCTTTTAAACATGTGACCTGTTCCAAAAAACTTAACCATATCCAGCATCTGAAACCTATGGCTCAGACTCAGCATTCAAGCCCGTCAGGTGCATCAGTATAATAAAACGCACCATCCATGGAAGTCTGGTGTAGTTAGGACAAGTAATAACTAAGATATGATCATCAGAGGGCACCTGTTTCAAAAACTTTAACCAGCTCCAAAAACCTTAACCTCCCCCAGCATCCGAAACCTATGGCTCAGATTCAGCATTCAAGCCTGTCTGGTGCATCAGTATCATAAGACGCACCATCCACGGAAGTCTGGTGAAGTTAGGACAAGTAGTAACTAAGATATAATCATCAGAGGGCACCTGCAACAAAAACTTTAACCTGCTCCAAAAACCTTAACCTCCTTCAGCATCTGTAACCTATAGCTCAGATTCAGCACCCAAGCCTGTCTGGTGCATCAGTATCATAAGACACACCATCAATGCAAGTTTGGTGAAGTACGGACCAGCAGTAACTTAGATATTGCTATCAAAGGGCACCTGCAACAAAACCTTTAACCTGCTCCAAAAACCTTAACCTCCTCCAGCATCTGAAATTTAGGATTCAGATTCAGCATCCAAGTCTTTCAAGTCCATAAGTAGGTCCAGATGCATCATCCATGCAATTTTGGTGAAGATAGGACAAGTAATAGCTTAGATACAGGACCTGCAACAAAAACTTTAACCAGGTCCGGACGCAGACGCCGACGCCGAGGGTATAGCATAAGCTCCCCCTGACTTCGTCTCGGTGAGCTAAAAATCCATACTGTTATAGCAAGTTGTTTGAGAACGTTCATAAGCGCGTCCATTACTTTAATCACTTAATTTTTACAGTCTAATCTCTGGTTTTCTAAGATTAGGTCTCGTTCCATCCTTCTCTATATCCTCCATAATTTATATGTTGATTGATATTAAATAAAGCGTGCTATTGTTCTGAATACACAACTGTTGTCTAGGTTACCTCCCCTTGCTTAGATACATATCACTCTTTGCCGCTATTTTTGATACATTATTTTTCAATTTTCAGACGTGTAAGGTGATGCTTTGTATTATTTATATGTTATTCTATCGTTATTAATAAACTAGTCTTAATTCAAAGCAAGGATATTTAGGAACTAGCGATTTTAAATTTGAGGGCAATACACCCCTTGACGACGGGCTGAGACAGAGAAATATCAGCCCCGAGGGCGATACAGCCCTAGCTTCCAGTTGCTGTCTCACCCTGTCCAAAACACAAGTATCAGGGCTGATACACTACTAGGTATATGATATAATAATTAAACAGTGACCCATTATTAAGTTTAAGCATTAACTCGTACCCTTGGTTCGTTACACATAATTAGAGATTTTAAGGGGCCAGCAGCCCGAAATTTGGATCTTATATATCTGAAAATGGAGAGAAATTTTGAAAAGCAATATAAATGATTGAACAAAAGATGCTCAACTGAGTGTGCTTAACAATCTGCAGCCATAATTTTTTTGTTATCCAGTCCCTTAAAAGAGGTATAGGGTCAGCCCCTAAAACGATCTCTTCCAGATATCTTGGGAATGGTACATAATTTGTACATACGTGTTGAACAAAATGTGTTTGAAATGACAAGAGCCTTCTTTTCACATCAAGAAAAAGGGGGCTTGCCCTTCAAATTAGGGGCCGATAGGGTTCTAAAGTCTTTTAATCTTTTAAAGTCTATACATGAAAATTGTTAACTCCTATGTTATGTAATAAGGGATTTTAAGGGGCCAGAAGTTCGAACTTATGATCATTAACGTCTCAAAATAAAAAATAAAAAACAATTTTAAGAAGCAATATTGAACAAAATATGCTAAAAAAATATTGTTAACAACCTGCAATGGGGATCAAGTTTTACATAGGAATATATAGAAAATCTATAAAATCTTCTTCTCAAAAACTATTAGGCCATATAAGTTCAAATTAAAATGAAAGCATCCTCAGGTAGTGTAGATTCAGGTTTGTTCAATCCTTCATCCATCGCTCTTTTAGATCACATCTGCATTTCCCGATAAGTTTCGTTTATGAAGATAAAAGGTAAGGTAATTTCCTCTTCTAAAAATCAGAAGGAAGACCTCCTCGTTGCTTGCAATGAGATCATGTCTAGTTCTCTATATATTTCTATGTAAAAATTTGACCCCCCCCCCCCATTGTGGCTCCTCCCTACCCCGGGCATCATGATCTGAACGAACATGACTCTACACTGAGGATGCTTCCACACGAGTTTCAGCTTTTTTTAAAATACCAACAAATTTTCAATAATTCTTAATTATCTCCCTTTGAAAGAGGGTCCTTCACTTTAACAACCTGGAATCCCCTTCACCCAATAATGCATATAGCCAAGTTTATTTGAAATTGGCCCAGTGGTTCTGGAGAAGAAGTAAAAAATGTAAAAAGTTTACAGACTGACAGACAGTCAGACACCGGACAAATCTTTATCCAAAAAGCACACTTGAGCTTTAAGCTCAGGTAAGCTAAAAAGTCAATATATTTTATATCAAGCTCCTAACCATTTAAAACTCCAAACAGATGAGTAACCAGTTTCTCCACTGCTCCAGAATCACTACACTGTTTGGCAAGGCTGGAGAAAGCAACAGCAGCCTCATGACGAGAAATATCTTCCTTGGAGCAAAGTTGTACTGTAAAAACAATATTTTTGTTTTAATTTACAGGTATTAGTGATATTTACTGTACAGAAAGCATCCAAGGAAAACAATTTCTTACTACTGATCATAGCAGTGAAACTTAATTACTTCCAAGTGGTTTGGCCAAATCCTGAATGTACTGTCCCAAATCAATGGTGACTCCAAGCAAAAGACTTCCTACAGCTAAAATCACATAAGATGACAAACATGTATATAACATACAAACTTAAATCTATAATAGTCTTTTCATAAAAATTAAATGAAAAATTCAAAAAGGAAAGAGACACCATTATTATTATTTAAATTGTACATGTACCTTCTAAAATGATTTCTGGACTCCTTAGCATAGCTTTCTGTAGGGCTGGTAGCACTTTTTCTTTAAACTCTGCGTGATTCAAGTGTCGAAGTAATTCATTGGAGTGTTTCTGTTACCAAAAGAAGAAGTAAGTTGATGTGACTATGCATGTTTCATCGTTCATCACTTAAATATCATAATCTCTGACAGTTCCAAAATCTTCAAGATTTAAAAAACAATGAAATACATGTATGTACATAAACATTTATCATGGATACAGATATTTCTTTGAGTGATCAGGGTTTGAAAAATCAGTTTTATCCATATAGACAACTTTCTCACTTCCTGAAACTTCTTTTTTAGGTCTTACCAACACAGTCACAGGTGGTTTGCTGCGACTCCCTAAAATTTGTTTCACATACATCTCCACAAAAGGATCCTGAAAATATAAACATAAAAGAGGTCTACAATATAAAACCCAATATCTCTATAACTTTACCTATTGTGGGCCCTGACTTGCATTACATGTGTACAGTTATTCATAATTAGGTCTTTCCACCTTTCAGGTGAAAGACCTCTTGTTTTCTTGATGTTTTTAGGTCTTTCCACCTTTCAGATGAAAGACCTATTGATTTCTTTATGTTTCTTCTTCTTCTTTTTTTCTATTTACATTGGGGTCAATTTTTTGTTATAAGGGTTATCCAAACAATTCAAACTTTATGTAATTGCTCATTAAAAGTTATGGTAGCAATTAACCCTGTGTCAAAAAACTCCCAGAACTTACAGAGTTATTGCCCTTTGAGAAGTAAATGCTTGTTATCGCTACTCCTCTGAAACCACAAGAGATAGAGACTTGGAACTTTTACCAATGTCTTTAGTACAATTAAAGGGTTCTTCAATCTATTCATACCGAAAGGATCTGAGGCCCCCTTCTAGTAGTTATTGCCCCTGAAAGTATTTGAATTTCCATAAAATCACTTCCAACTTTTTTATTACTTATCATAGAGACTTCGGACCAGTTGGGATGGAAGCGTCTACCTTCGCCGAACAAAATGACATAAAGGTCAAAGGTCAAAGTCATTTAGAAATCTGTTAATTAATGTGTTTTTAGATCTCTTTTGTTAAGAGTGCTAGAGAAAAACTTTTTCATGGATGTAGTAGGACATCTTAAGACATTTTAAAATGTAGCCCCTTGGCTCACACCTTTAAATAATTACAGAGTTATTGCCCTTATTATACTAAATGCTTGTTATCGCTACTCCTCTGAAACCATAAGAGATAGAGACTTTGAACTTTTACCAATGTCTTTGGTACATTTAGAGGGTTCTTCAATCTATTCATACCAAAAGGATCTGAGGCCCCTGTCTAGCAGTTTTTCCCCCTGAAAGTATTGAAACTTTGATAAAACCACTTCCAAATTTTTTATTATTTATCATAGAGACTTCTGACCACTTCGTTTGGGAGCGTCTGCCTTAGCTGAACAAAATGACATATAGATCAAAGGTCAAATAATTTGGACATCTGTTAATTTATGAATTTCATATCTTTTGAATGACAGAATTATAGTAAGGGTTTCAATAGCTTGCTGGATTGCGCAATAAGGTATTCAATTGGGTCAGCCACACCCCTGCGAATGTGTTCGGAATGTTTTCTTTATCGTTGCTAAGTTTGTAATAAATCCAGAGGTGCTTGAGTGAAAGTTCACGAGATTTCACCGAGATTTGTTCAGTTCCTGTAAAATTTCGAGCGGAAGTATAAGTGGTCGGATAATATTCTCAAAATACGTAAGTACTGGTCGTTTTTTCATATCATATCCTACTTTGATTTATGTTAAAACATGACAATCTTTTAAGATGTATGTCTTATTTCACCATACAGCGGTTATTGATATTAAACGATAATATTCAGAAAAGAGTTATCGTTCGTGTTCAACCAAGTGTAGAGTGGTTGAAAATATAAACATTGGGTTGCTTAATAAATGATCCTTGTGGTGTGCAATTCCATGTTTTTGGAAAAAGTATTGGGTGTCTGTTTTGCATAAAAACTTAGCATATCAAGTCATTTTCAAGGAACATTCTGCATAAAATAGTAGTCTGTTGCACTATTGATACTATAGATCAGGCCAGATCGAAAAAAAAATCCTCAAGGGGGGTCTCTACTAACTTGAAGCATGTTAATTGTTGCAACAGCAGACATAAACTATTTCTTATATTGTCACATTTATTTCTAGAACACATTTTATCCACCAATTGATGAAGATAAAAGTTTAAAATCAATAAACCTCTAGATTTTATATTTGATTACAATTAAGTACCTAGATTCCATGAAATACACTATAAATACGAGGCACGATTTACTGCGAAACTGAAAGGGTCAAATAAAACCACGTGGTCTAAAATTTAAATGACAATAACATTCGCAGGGGTGAGCCAGGTATCACATCAAGTCATGTGGTTACTCAAGTGGAACTTTTTTTTTTACAGTCAACCAATTCATATTGTACAAAGATAGCTAGCCTCTAGAACACGCTCTTCTATTGTTAGGTTTTCTGTTTATATGCTTGTGTAAAGAATATTTACTTGGTTCGGTTTTGTACAGAGTAAAGGCAAAAAAATTCAGAGATATTTACGATAAACAACATGGAATTCTTAAATGACTTGAAATAAAAAAAAAAATCTTTAAAGATCACTGATGGTTTTGTGGTTTTCTCATTTTAAAGTACAATCTATATTATAGGTATGAGAATTTTTGGTATATTTTTTTAGCAATCTAGCAACTTATTAAAATATTAAGGTGGAAAGACCTCTAATTGTTCGAGAACAATTAGTCTACTAGTTTATTTATATTCATCTTCCAAAGTAAGGTGAATTATTATAATGATAAAAAATGAGCCGACAACAATTAAAGGATTTCAATTCAATTCATTTATGTCGCTTAAATTCTTCTGATAAGGCACCTTATTTCTAAACCAACAAATGTATATCTTCACAAATGTCTTATTTCAAATGTTCTAATGAGCTTTTGCATGCTTAAAAATATCATATTGCATTTCATAATCACAATTTTCTCAAAATCGTATAAATTAAGCTTGTTTAGAACTTAGTACTAAGAACAAGATACGGTATTGGCAGTATTTGGTCGTAAAATTTACGATATTTTTAAGGTCTTTGTCTTGGTATTTAATGTTATGTATTGCACTAAGTATGATATAAGCTAAATCCTACAGGTATTTAAATAACGTCATTTTTCACTATGACGTCACTCATGTGCACTAAACATGGAATGCTCGTTCAAATGCCTTACTTTTTACTGTTATTTGAATAGTTTTCGTTAAAACTAGACACTTTCACATGCGACAACCACTTTTATATTTTACATATGGGCTCATCATTTAATTATTTATTCACATGTTAAAAATAGTGTTGGTTGTCACATGTGAACAATAGGAATGTTTTTAAAAAAGAATACGGAAAATGATATCTTATTGATGTCAGTTGCAGGGCTCGAGCTAGGCTTCGCCATTTTCGCCAATGGCGAATTTTTTTCAAATGTGGCGGAAAGAAATTTGAATGTGGCGAAAATCCTTTTTTTTAATAAAATGATATAAAAAGTCAGTGTTCAGTTTTCGTTTAAAATATACACCTGTTTATTCAGTCAGAGTGTGTTTATTTAGTCATCGCACGCGACCGGAAATCTCGCGTCGCTCCAGTGCACACAGAGCTCTGGCCAGATAATAGCCTCAGGTAATATTTGGCTGCAAGACGTCGATAATTATGTAATCGGTTGTATACACCGCTTGTGGTCAATTATTAAAGCATTGAAGGTCTCACTCATTATACTGTTATCGTCTCCATATTAGTGTCAAATCGTAACCAGTGCACCGATCGCTAAATAATTGGTTATATAAAAATGCGTATAATATGTATACATCAATCGTATTCCCAAACATTTGTTTTTGGATAACGTTGAAACTATTTATTAAAATTTTCTATAATTGGGTTGTGTTTGCTTTTCTCTCATGAAATTTCAAAACACTGCAGTCGGTCGTCATTGATATGGACATATCAACACAGATAATTAATTTTCTTTGATGTCCAGTGCGCTACGGTATAAATATGATAATCTTGCTTGACCATGTACCACATTTACTTTTGACACCTGGCTTGTCAATATGGGGAAATGTAAACTTGTAGCTTCTGACCCTTGTCAGTCTAAAATTCAGAAATTGTCAATGTTTGGCTTTTCTTCCAATTCGGGGTCTGAACATTCAACCCCTCCTGCTCAAGCATCTAATTCAGTCAAAATAGTCAAACCATCCACTCCAAAACGTAAATTTAACATCAGTTGGAAATTTAACAGGAACTGGTTGAGATACGATTCCCAGTGATGATATGTGTGATCAAGTGAAATGTGAAGTGAAATGTGTTTGTGCAGTGTTAGTGTAGTGCTGTGTTAATCTTTATAAACATTAGTGTAGTCACTGTAGTGCTTTGTTCTACTGACAGTTTATTTATTATTTATGTAACACATGGATTATGATATGTTATATGTTACATGTTTTAATCTGTTATCTGAATAAAATATATCAAACAATTTATCTTTTTATCATTTAGAAAAAAGTGTTGGTTTATAGTAGATTACTGGATATTAAGGGATAAATATAACATTATTACATATTATTCAGTAATATAAGTGTTGAATTTGAAGTATCAGTTAATGAACATCTTGCGCCGCGTAACGACGCGCAAAAGTGGCGAAAGGGAAATTTGGTCCAGTGGGAGCCCTGGTCAGTTGCACTATAATCCATCATTATCGACATAAATAACGCCATCACCATTGAATAAGAAGCTGATTAGCAGAATGTATTAATTGATAAGTCACTTTTCTGTCTGCATTTAAAGAAGTAAGAAGTAAGAAAGTAAGAAAAAAACACCAGTCACAGCGTTTAAGTCGGTGCCTTTGAACTACTGTTCTCCGTAACGAGTCAAAACAAGAAAAAACACAATGCGACACAGCGCAACGCAATGCAACAGAGGCAGTTACTGTTTCACAGTACAGTATGGCATATATCTGTGAAAATGGATGATTCAAAGATAAAACTTTTTTGTGTTTTTATTTAATTATTTAAAACAAAATTCAATATTTATTCATTTACATTAGAGAAGCCAAAGAAAAGAAACTGAAAACAGCAGCAACAACAACGAATTAAAGACACGCAACGTTTAGACCTATGCGATTGGTCTGAGGGATTTCTTATGAGACAAAGACCGAAAATAATTGCCGACATATTTAACCCTTTAACCCCCATTGACGCATTTGGACGCACTTTGGTAATACATGTATTAAAAGTTTAATTACTCGCTTATTTTATATCGTATGCTAAAGAACTAGATATCAAAAGAAAATACAAATCCTCGGGAAAACAGGAGTAGTTAAAGAAAAATGATTAATAATTTAAAAAATAAATCATAGTTAAAATTTAAAATCATTTTTAGCTCTTCATTTTGAATGCGCATTGTCGGACAAGGGCGGCTTTTACAGCTCGAAAGCACCGATTTAAATAAAAAAAAATCCCCGTAATTAGTAAGTAAACAAGTAATACACCACTTTTTATAATATCCTTGATATTTTTTATACACGTTCCATGTGATTTTTTAGAAGAACAAAATTATAAACAGGGTTCAATAGTAAATTACGTTGTTGTACATATATTTTTTTAGTTTTCATCCACGCCGTGAAGGCTAGTATCGATTGCATTACGTATTTATATTTGTATATAAAACTAAAATGGACCAAGCTAGTAACTGCTTCTTATAATCATATATATTTTGTCAACATTTTTATAAAATACGAAGTCTTTTGCCGAGATCACAACAAGCTGAATTTATCTCCCTTTTCCGTTACTACGCTACAATGTAAACATTGAACAAGCGCGGGATTTCTGAGTTTGACATGGAGAACAGTTCATCGGATGACGATAGCGATACCTTGTCTGAGGGTTCAGATCTCCAGCTATTTAGTGAACATGAATTTTCATCGGACACAGACAGTGACGATGATACACAGCAGACAGAGTCATCAATGGAGCTTGACAGCCAACAAACAGAAGCAACTGATGATGACTTCTGGTCTTACGATCTCCACCCAGTGGACATAGCACCATTTACTGAACAAGTAGGCCCAGATCATACAGTGTACTTTACAGCCTGGCGATGACTTGTTGAAGTATTTTTATCTTATGATAAACGAAGATTTCTTTGAAACCGCGGCTCAGGAGACGAACAGATATGCAGAACAGGAAATGACTCGCAAAGGTTCCCGCGATTCGATTTGGTACCCCACAACTAGCCCAGAAATGAAAGCTTTCTTTGGACTGAATATCATCATGGGAATAAATCAGTTACCTCGCATCGATATGTACTTGTCGGAAAACCCATTTGTTGGTAAGTAAAATATATGATTTGTATTGCATATATTGCAAGAAATTCACTAAAGCTAAGCCGCTTGTACGATATAAAATACACCAAATTATATTGAAAAAAAAATAGAATAACAAAAACCACAAAAACAACCTGCCACACAGAAAGAGTAATTTAAATAATATACCCCCTAAGAATTAATATTTTTGGTTTTCATTCTCCCAGGAAATGAAGGTTTCAAGAAATGCATGACAAGGACAAGGTTTGAAAAATTGCTGCAGTATCTGCACAAAAATGACAACCAGGCTCAAGCACCTGCTGGATCACCGAATTATGACAGGTATCATACATGGTTTTGCTTTGGTTTATACAAAACTAATTTCTTTTTGTGAGGGAACTTGATATATTTTTGTTTGCTATTATTATTTTTTTGTAAAGATTGTAAAGACGCATTTGTAAAAAAAAATTTTAGCAAACAGAAAAGCATGTGCTAAAATATTCACATTGAACAAATACTGGAAACAATTTTTATATGATTCATTTCCTTTGGTAATAAAACTTGGTCCCTCATGTGAGTGATTCTAACCGAAACGTGGATTGCACAGGGAGAAAAGTAAAAAAAAAACCCAGATGAAATGTAAACTGGATCATTTTATCTTCAAGTTGTTTGAAAGTAATATAAATTGTATTTGATTTTGATTTTCATAGCTTACTTCTATTCACATACTATTTTACTTAGAAAATAACATGAACAACCAGATGTAAATGACATGTCCTAAGTCACAATCAGTGGTTCAGTATTAGTAGAGTCTTGGCATGTCAAGTTTTGGATCATGGTTTAGAGTTTTGACTGAAACCGAAATATCAAAACTAGAATACAAAACTACTAACTCAGTGAACAAGTATATTACATGTATACACGGATGCAGAAATTCTGTTTGCCAGGGAAGGGGTGGGTGGGTTCCAAGATCTATTTTTAGTTACGGTACTTTACTATGTGAACTATATAACTTTGAATTTTTCAAAGGGGGTGTGGGCTTGCAGTTGAAATCCTCCACCACCCCCTCCCCAAATACATTTTAGAATACATGTTTTATTACATTTCAGACTTCATAAAATCAGACCACTTATCGACATGACAAGAGGGAATTTCCAGAAGTTTTACAAACCAGGGAAGTGTCAGAGTATAGATGAAGGAATGATAAGGTACATGTCATGGCATTTCATCCTTGCTCTTGTTCTATCCGCTTTCTAAACGCAACTTGTTAGCATAATGCTAGTGAGAGCTGCTTGGGTCCTGGCCTTGATTTCCAGTCAAGCCATATATTTTCATTATATTTATATGTTCATTCTTCCTTTCCTACTACATTACTTTATCCAGTATGCATAGATTTGCCTATATTATGATTCAATTCTCATATTCTTACAGGTACAAGGGACACCATTATGCACAGCAGTACACGCCAGGAAAACCAATAAAGCGCGGTCTAAAGGTATTTCAATATTTATAACTTTTGTAATCTTCATATCTTTTTTTCAAAACCTTGGATTCCCTAAGTGATCATTATTTTTTAAAAAATATTTTAAAAGTTTTATTTTTAAAAAACCCCAGTAAGTTTACTGACACTTTTTATGTGAAATTGAAAAAATATTGAAACGTTAAATATCATAAATGTTATGACATGGAAACTTTATTTTCATGTAGATATGGATGAGATGTGAACAAAGTGGCTACACCAATGATTACAGAGTGTATCTTGGTAAACATGATTCAATGTGTGGCCCATCACTAGGGGAACGAGTCGTCAAACATTTATGCAAGCCACTTAAGTGGAAAGGTCATCATGTGTTCTTCGATAGGTAAATTATTGTCAGAATGTCTGTCTGTTTACATGCAGGTTAAAATGACTTTTTATGAACAAAGGTTATAAGAATTTCAGAGTTTATGCACCATAAATTTGCTGTGACACAGAATAGGTTTTATCAGTTGTGTGTTTTATCTAATTTTTATTTTTGGGGGAGGGGGGTGGCTTCTTTTTCTAGAGATGCATGGAACGCTTGAATGCTACTTCATTTATTTGCAGGAAATGTGACACATTTATGTTCTTGTGAAATAGAAAACTTTTGTATACTTCTACTATATCTCTACTAGTATGTCTCTGCTATATTGACAAATATGTAAACCAATGGCAAAAGTTGTGAATTACAATCATGACCCTATTCATACTACTCAATTTTTAGGGGATTATTTACATATGTTTACATTCTATCCTGTCATAGTTGCTCGAGACTGAAATGGGAATGGGTAAAATATTGTCTCTGATTATTAAATTAAGTTTGATGTCTCATTTTGAAATGACTAAATTTATAAAAGGAACATACAATTACGTGTCTCGTGCATGCAGTCATATTTTTAACGACGTTATAAAAAATCAGAATCAGTCCATCAGTCATATGACTTTTTCTTAATCTTATTTTATTAAAATTTTGAAATTAAGGTGGTATGGGACACTTCCATGTTGTGACGTATTGTTTATCGAAATAAACAATAAAACCAAGTGTAATTATATAAGTAGCTAGTTTCTTTCCCAATATTGTCACCTAACAGCTTAGTGTAGTGAGTTAGAGGGATTGCTACGAATATGAAAGTCATGAGATCGAATCCGGCTGGGGATTTTACAATTTTTACCTCTCAGAAAGAATATTTTTAAAAGCTATTTTTTGGTTGAATATTGTAAAATTTGAAAATTTTAAACCGTTGAAAGTATGTCAATTATAATTTATTTTAATCCACATTAATATTGACAGATGTCCCATACCACCTTTAGTTCATTTTATTGTTGGTTTTCTTTTCCTTCAGATATTTCACTTCTATTCCTCTTCTCCAAACTCTTGAATCCTACGGTGTATATGGTTGCGGGACTATAATGGCAAACAGGAAAGGGTTTCCCTCACAACTGAAGAACCCACACCTTCCTGAGAGAGGAGATGCTGAACAGATGCAACATAATAACCTTGTTGCCACCGTATGGAATGATGCTAAACCTGTACGTAGTTTTTATGTGGTAAAATAGGTGTTGTATTTGTAAAAGTCTAGGCTCAGTGCCTATCTCTTTTACGTAAAAAAAAACAATGGATATTTGTGAGAGTAAACATGTTTTCAAATGATTCAAAAGACAGGGTTATTTAATTTTTCATATAAATTTAATCTCAGGTTCACATTGCATCTACAACATCTGACCCTCTCGGAGATGGCCCAGCTCAAAGAAGGGTTCGGGGTGGTGGTGTTATCATCATTCAGCGCCCGCCTGCAGTTGAGCACTACCAACAGCACTACTATGGTGTAGACAGAACACAGCAATACAGATCCAAGTGTCCAGTTGGCCGTCCATCCAAAAAGTTTTGGAAGTATCTGGTCAACTATATTTTTGAAATTTCTCTGATCAACACATTCCTTCTTTGGTTTGAAACCCCAGGAACAAGAAAACCAACAAATCATTTCTCTATGGTTGACTGCAACTTGTCTATCGCAGAGAAACTTATTGGTGATTTCTCTAGCAGAAAGCGGGCACCTTCATGTGGAAGGGGAGTTGCAGGTATAAGTGTTGCTAACATCAACCGGCACATCAGCACAAAGTTGACAAGACCGCGAGGAAGACGCAAACAGTGCAAGAAGAATGGCAGAAGAAGTGACACTTTTTTTGGTTGTAGCATTTGTAATGTACATCTGTGTAGAGGAGCTTGTTTTCAGGCCTATCACCCTTATCATCACTTGCTTATGGAATAGGTTTATATATCCTGTAATGTCTGTTTATAATTGCATGTTTTGTTCAAATAATATGTGTCTACTTTATTTGGTGGCTCCAAGCACTTATCTAATCCACTCAAATGGTTTGCATTTTTTCAAAGGTGATTTTGTCGTGTACCATGTATTTTTAAAACCTAAATCTAAAAAATAATCTAAATATGTTATTGAAAAGAAATAAACTATTCATCACTGTGTGTTGGTAACTGTTGCCATGACAACCATTTTTAATTTATGTACATGTATTTAATATTTCTATTGTATACTAAAGCTGAATTCTTTATTCATTGATTTTCTTGAAAAATTGATAAAGCTTCTTGGTTTCTTTCCATATGAAGTTTGTTGTATTCATAATGAAATAATTTTATTGATAAGCTTGTGGTCTTGTTGCTATGGTAACTATTGTTTCTGCGTTTTCAAGGATGTATTATTAGAAAAAAAATATATCGTCGGTAACATTATAAACCACATTGTAGACTGTTTTGGCCTTTTTTGGGTCACTAAAGACACACTTTGAAACTTTATTACAATTGTTTGTTGTTACTTTTTTTTTGATCAGAAAATGCCAAATGTTGCGCAAAGCAACATCAAAAAAGTTGTTTCAATTTGTTTTGATTAGAACTCCAGCTGTTCAATAATACTTTACAATGTATTTTTATGTAGAATATTCTGTATATTACTTTATCGTTCAATATGGTATCAAAATATTCCACTATTCAATGAAAAATTTATGAAAAAATATTATTTTATGATTTAAGCCCAAAACGTTGCCATGGCAACCGCATATTTGACTTTTTTTAATCAAATTTAAAATCTGCAAAAAAATGTGTTTCATTCCATATAAGGTTGTTTGAGTAAAAAAATAACCAGTATTAAGTTAAATTCAATTTGTTATTATATAACTTGATTTTGGTAAATTGTGAAAAGTTCTGGGGGTTAAAGGGTTAAAGGCTTGATCAAACTACGTATAGTTTCTTTTTTAAAATTATGTTTAAGTCAATTTGTAACTGTAATATGTGATCGTATACGTAGTAGTTTGATCAAATAAAATAAGGACTACGACGTTATAAAAAAACGCAGTTATAACTCAACGTCAGACTGGGATGTGCGGCCTGTATAGGCAATGTATATATAATGATAAATCCTATGTAAGATGGTTCATTCCTCTGATTTTTATGCATATACATTATTATAGTCTATATTAAAATATCATAATACTTTCCTAAATATTTCGTTGTTATTAAGAATTTAAAAAAAAATCCTCATGATTCCACAAACTTTTGGACAACCTTCGTATGCATGACGTTGCGTTTAAATGATCGGAAAACTAGTGACGTCTTGCTAAAAACAGCGTGAACTAGAAAACTAACCAGTCAGGAAGGGCCTCGGTATGACAATTAATATAGAGAAGTGATCCGACACGACAGGTGCATGCTCCTGACTCCGGAAATTGCTAATCAAACATTGACCACGTGCAGAGTCAACAGGTGGCTAGTTACGTAATGGCGAATACACTGGTTTGATACAAGGAATATTGGTCAATGTGGATAAATATTTTACTACATGGAAAAAAATTAAGAATAAGGTATTTCTGACAAATCAAGTTTAGTTTACACTCATACAACTTGCATAAAACACAATACATGTATTAGCAGTCGTACTCCCAAATCACAGCCTGAAAAAATGGGGTAAAATTTGCTTCAATGTAAAACACGCACCCCCCATTTTTGATCAAATTTTGGCTGACAAAAGTGTGTGTTTATATACATGAGACTTTATGGTATTTCTGGATGCACCTAATCTTAAACACATACATGTATGCATGATATTTAGCCACACGTCAACCTCCAGTGATGAAATATAGGTAGATTTTGAACTAAAAAGCGGTAGCATCGCGCGTGGTCTTTTTCGCGTATATTTCACAGCATAGATTTAGATGTACTACAAATGTAGTAAGGGTTTCTGATTAGTAATTAACGATATCAACTAAAATATAAGACTTTGAAATTTAGTAATATCAACACATGCAATAAAAATGTTTGCATGCATTTACCATCATACTAATTACGGTATTAAAGCTATTTATTTTTAGAGGAAAAAATATTTGAGTGTTAGACTTTAACAATTGTCTTTGTTCAGAAAAAATAGGTCAAGTTGCCAAAATTCAACGTATAAGAGAATTAAGAACTTGTAGGAAATTGTATATTCTTTTTCAATATCAAAATGATGTTTACATGCTTATCACAAATCATGCAGCATTGCAATAAACTGCAAGTCAAGTTTACTGTTATAGCCAAGTTAAAAGATATATTCATTCATCATTAAAGCCACGTGTGGAACTGCAAAGCTTCTTTTATCTTGGCAAGGACAACATCGACATGTCTTGTAACTAATGTTATCACGGGAAGTGGCTTCTTTCATCGTTCAATGTAAAACACGTTTGAAAACTTATCGTTCAACTGGCTTAAAAAAGAGTTTGTGTGCCTCCGATTCAAAGTCAGGCGTTAATTTCAAACCTGGCGAGATTTTTTGACCACAATGGCTTCCAAAATAGCTATCTATCAAAACAAGGCACCTATTTTGAAGAAAAGCGGTAGATTTTTTTATAAAAGCAGTAGGCGGGAGACAGAGCTAAAAAGTGGTAGACTTTCGTGTAAATCGGTAGAGTTAACATGTATGATTTAGCGATGTACCCTACTTGATTTAGCGGAGGCTGCTTTCTGCCAAAAATGCTAAAAAGAATACACAGCCAAATGTAATACATTTACATTATCACATATTTATCCCAATATATGGTGGATATCACTCATGGGATAAATTTTTGATATTCCACTGTGTGTTCTTACGCCACGTGACGTCATAGTTAATCATTACGTAGGTTTAGACGGTTGATTGACGTAGAATGAAAAAGTAAATAATTAATTCAGTTGAGGGGTGTTGAGATATAAATTTGAAACATTTAATGTTGTTTCAGTTATTTGTCATGAATTCATAAAAAAATGTTCGAAAATGAATGTCTGTTTGTTAAACTTCAAGGAACTTTTTCTCCATGCGTAACGTTGTTGACGTGTTGTAAATAATGTGTTGTGCGGCTCACAATCACAATTTTTACAGAAAAAGTAGGGATTAGCAAAATACTTGGTAAAACATGTGATAAAAAGAATCTCTCATGATTTGCGATGGTATATGATTTTTATCCAACGAGTTGTGTGTTTTCTATCCCCTCGCCAAGGCTCGGGGATAGAAAACACACAACTCGTTGGATAAAAATCATATACCATCGCAAATCATGAGAGATCCTATATGTATACCACATCAGTCAAAATTTTGGGGATCGGAAAATCAGGTCAACTGATCATCTCACCCTAAATTTCTATCAAGTAATTTTTTTCACAGCAAAAAAATAAGCAAAAAACTTTTGCATTTGGGTCATCATTAGGCTATTGAAATTTAACATACTATGACTTTTCAGATAACTGTACTTTTAATTTTGTGAGTAAATCTTGATCTTTGCTCTTGCTTAGATATTTCAGTAACATGGCCACAGCACTCAAGTTGTACATTGATGGCTCAATATCTTGAAGAAGTTGGGCATACTCTGCTGTGACCTCTTTCTTCTGAAAACATGAATAAAAACAAGCATGAAATTTTTCTCTGACATCATTAAAATACAAATACATGTACCAGTATTTCTCTTTTATTCATTTTTAATCTGTGTTTCATTATCAAAAGTTAATGTAATAATTTACCACTGAGAATATGCTGGACATCTTTCTGAATGTTGAATCTGAGATGGATTTACATTTAGCAGCCAATGCTCCATATATAAGCCCACACTGGACATTCACCTAAAAAAGTTAATGCTTTAAATGCCACTAATTTCCAAAATATACATGTACATGTATATCAAAATAAGTACTTGGCTACTAATATTATATTAAATCAGCACTTCCAGACTGGAGATTTCCAATTTTTTTTTCAGATCAAGAGATTAACATGTATCATTTTTTCCATGATGTGATATTAATTAATAAACTTTTACAAACCAAGTTTTTCAGGTCATTTTTATCACTTTTGAAGTTGGCTGTCCAGACTTCTTTAAATACAATACATGTCCAGGTAAGGGCAAACAATGCATCCCCAGACGAACCATGACTGCAAAATATAAAACATTTACATGTATGAGGGTTGTTCAAAAACTTTGTGGATACATGCTATCATCTTATTTATCATAATATCAAAAGTGGCATGTGCAGATGATAACATTTGAACATTTAAAAAATGTAGGGCAAAATATTTTCCAAATATTTAAGACAAAAAAAATATGCATATACAAGCTGAACAACCAATCTATAAGGAACTATATATGATATTAGTCAATTTTGAAAATGATTCAGGTACATTAATTTGTTGTGTTATTTTATAAAAGAGTTGACATAAAATATGTTTTTCACCTATTTACTTGATTTATATGCACTCACTTGCAGTATATGACGTCAGAAGTGACGCTATTTTTATAATTCGATCAAAATCAGTCAAAAATTAACATTTTTCGTATCTTTTTTCGAATGGGAAATATAGAGCGACTCTTTGAACAAGAACGAACTTTTTGTCACTTAAAGGTATTGGAGAGACACATCTTTGGTGAAAATATTTTGTTTGTTCAAGCAGTCGCTCAATGTTTCCTTAAGGTATTTCACTCCTCATGTTTTGATTTCATTGCGCAGATGATCATTATATTTAAAATGAATATGATTTTATTTATTTAATCATCACAGATAGATTATTATTTCATAATTACACAACATTCATGAAGAAAATCCATTTGAATTCAAGAAACAAACAAGTTTTTTGGGGAACTATTTTTTCGTGCGGAAGGTTTTTTAGACGAAAATGACAGAAACAAGCAATTTTATGAATTTTCAATATACTTTTCTTTTTATTATACTTTATTCATTATTCACATTTTTAACTTTTGATAGGTTTGTAACATATTTTATAGGTTCTGTGTGACGTGTACAAAATCAAATCTTGAGAATGTGATAGCCGTTTAGCATAAAATCATGCATATATATAGAACGTCTGAATTTTTTTAAGCCAAATTTTGCGAGAATTTTACCTTTGAAGCCCTATATCTAAAATTTGACATCACTGACCCCCATGTTATATTATGTCAAAATGATACTGAATACATATTTAGGCAAACTGGATTAATCTTATAAAATTCTTGATATTCAAAATGTAACCATTATAGAAATTGTCTATTGTAAGTGCAAAAAGGTCACACAAAAATTTATGCAGCTTTGTACAAATTTTTTTCGTAATCCCTCTATTCAGTGTTACCATTGTGCATAATTTAAATCAATATTTGAAGAAATAAGTTTGCTTAATCAAAAATACTGACAACAAATCCTTATCAGGATGAAATTGCATTTTAGGTGCAAAAAGGTCAAATTAAATGGGCCATAACTCAGAGGGATGGATACTGATCCCCCATTATCTTTGTATTATTTAAGTTTGTTTTGTCTACAGATTTCAATGATATACTTCTCAAGAAAATCTTGATACAACAACATTGAGGAGTGGGATACCTTAAAGAACAAGAGGCCCAATGGGCCACATCGCTCACCTGAGCAGCACCGGCCTTATATGGGCGTTCAAAGGATATTGTGCCATATGGCCCCTCTTTCGATTATCCGAATTTTACACTCATTTTTGCATATACTTAATTTTTGACATTTATGGAATACCATTTTTACGGAAAATAAGATTATATATATGCAATATAAATAACTAAATTTCAAGTTGGTGTTCACAGTTAACGTCCAGTTCTCTTTATTTTAGCCCCCCCCCCCCCCCCCCAAATCACTATAAAAAACAATTAAAATACATGAGAGCATAAATATACATTTTCTCTCTCCACTACTTACTTGTTATTGTATTTTATTTTTAAAAATCCTGTATGTGAAAGAAGAAAAGTGTACCTCAATGCACCAGAATGAATTTGCTCAATTCCTCAAATTAAAAACATTGAAAATTTCTATTGGTCTTCTCCATTAAAAAAGATTGTCGTTTACCAGGAATTCATTTCGTATGACATTTCATATCCTTACTCACTTGACTGATCAATGAATAAACTTAACTGAAAATTGTTGTTACATATGTTAAAGAGCTATAATTCAAATCAATGTATTGGCAGGCATGTCGCTCTATTGTACTAAGGCCCACCCATTATTTTCATCTTTATCAAAAAAAAAAGAAGAAATTCTACAAAGATGATTTTTCTTTGCAATAATTTTTTTAGAACAACGCTCATGCTTTAATCCTCATTATAATAATGTGTAAGGACTATGGAAACTGTTTAAAAGATTTGTGCTCTAAAAACTATCAAAAACTATCAAAAAGTTGTGTACATTTTATGCAATTCATCGTTTATGAAGGGACACCAGAACGTAGTTACAGCATATCATTTTTTCAGCAATACATTTCTATTGATCAACCAAAATTTCAGCGTCAGTCAAAGAATTATAAGCAAGATACATAGCTTGGTTTGAGTCATGTTTTTGTCATGAGTTTATTACATTCAACTTAAGATTTTTAAACTTGGTATTTCCTATTCAGCATAGCTGAATTTAAAATATAAACGAACTCAGCAGGCCTCTCACACCCACTTTTGGTACTGGGGCCGGGGCCAATGGATTGGAAAAAATGCGACGTTTTGATAAAAATTGAGAATTTTTTTCTTACTTTATACGTAAAGTCCCCTGAACAAAAAACCAGGGTACCGGTATACAGATATGATTCTTTTTTAAAATCAATATTTCTTTTTAATTATTTTTAAAACTGGGAACATGCGAGTATAACAATGAGAAGGAAAAAATTTTATTCATAGAGTGTGAAACAAATTTCTTAATGAAGGTGTAAATTCCCAAAAGCTTTTTGTGTAATTACTATATATGTCAAATGGCAAAGAAAAAGATGAAACAGTTTATCAGAATTTCAAACAAGAGGCCCATGGGCCACATCGCTCACCTGAGGAACAATGGGTATGATAATATCAGCTTAATGAAGTCATAATACAAACAATCTGGACAATGTACAATAATACATGTAGATCCTGTAAAAATAAAATCCATTTCCCCCCCTGGATATTCTTATGTTTATAATCATTAGTCCCTTTTCTAACAGGATGATTTTATAGTCATATCACATGTTGAGTATTGCAGTCCTCAAAAATTGTTTATATATGGGATATTAAGCTACATCAAACTCTGAACCTTATTGTCCTGGAGCCAAAGTCTTAACAATTATAAAGAATCATCTGGCTGATTAGTTTCTGAGAAGAAAATTTTAAAAGATTTACTCTATATATTCCTTTGTAAAACTTTAACCCCCCCCCCCCCCCCAATGTGGCCTCACCCTACCCCAAGGGATCATGTTTTCACAACTTTGAATCTACACTACCTGAGGATACTTCAACACAAGTTTCAGCTTTCCTGGCTGTTTAGTTTCTGAGAAGAAGATTTTTAAAGATTTACTCTATATATTCCTATGTACAACTTCGACCCCCCATTGTGCCTCACCCTACCCCCAGGGATCATGAATTTCACAACTTTGAATCTACACTGCCTGAGGATGCTTCCACACGAGTTTCAGCTTTCCTGGCTGATTAGTTTCTGAGAAGAAGAATTTTTAAGATTTACTCTATATATTCCTATGTAAAACTTCGACCCTCCATTGTGCCCCACCCTACCCCCAGGGATCATGATTTTCACAACTTTGAATCTGCACTACCTGAGGATGCTTCCACATAAGTTTCAGCTTTCCTGGCTGATTAGTTTCTGAGAAGAAGAATTTTTAAGATTTACTCTATATTTTCCTCTGTAAAACTTCGACCCTCCATTGTGCCCCACCCTACCCCCAGGGATCATGATTTTCACAACTTTGAATCTGCACTACCTGAGGATGCTTCCACATAAGTTTCAGCTTTCCTGGCTGATTAGTTTCTGAGAAGAAGATTTTTAAAGATTTACTCTATATATTCCTATGTACAACTTCGACCCCCCATTGTGCCTCACCCTACCCCCAGGGATCATGAATTTCACAACTTTGAATCTACACTGCCTGAGGATGCTTCCACACGAGTTTCAGCTTTCCTGGCTGATTAGTTTCTGAGAAGAAGAATTTTTAAGATTTACTCTATATATTCCTATGTAAAACTTCGACCCTCCATTGTGCCCCACCCTACCCCCAGGGATCATGATTTTCACAACTTTGAATCTGCACTACCTGAGGATGCTTCCACATAAGTTTCAGCTTTCCTGGCTGATTAGTTTCTGAGAAGAAGAATTTTTAAGATTTACTCTATATTTTCCTCTGTAAAACTTCGACCCTCCATTGTGCCCCACCCTACCCCCAGGGATCATGATTTTCACAACTTTGAATCTGCACTACCTGAGGATGCTTCCACATAAGTTTCAGCTTTCCTGGCTGATTAGTTTCTGAGAAGAAGATTTTTAAAGATTTACTCTATATATTCCTATGTAAAACTTCGACCACCCCATTGTGGCCCCACCCCACCCCTGGGGGTCATGATTTTCACAACTTTGAATCTACACTACCTGAGGATGCTTCCACACAAGTTTCAGCTTTCCTGGCTGATTAGTTTCTGAGAAGAAGATTTTCAAAGATTTACTCTATATTTCTATGTAAAACTTTAACACCCCCCCCCCTCCCAATGTGGCCTCACCCTACCCCCAGGGATCATGATTTTCACAACTTTGAATCTACACTGCGTGAGGATGCTTCCACACAAGTTTCAGCTTTCCTGGCTGATTAGTTTCTGAGAACAAGAATTTTTAAGATTTACTCTATATATTCCTCTGTAAAACTTCGACCCTCCATTGTGCCCCACCCTACCCCCTGGGATCATGATTTTCACAACTTTGAATCTGCACTACCTGAGGATGCTTCCACATAAGTTTCAGCTTTCCTGGCTGATTAGTTTCTGAGAAGAAGATTTTTAAAGATTTACTCTATATATTCCTATGTAAAACTTCGACCACCCCATTGTGGCCCCACCCTACCCCCGGGGGTCATGATTTTCACAACTTTGAATCTAAACTACCTGAGGATACTTCTACACAAGTTTCAGCTTTCCTGGCTGATTAGTTTTTGAGAAGAGGATTTTTAAAGATTTTCTCTATATATTCCTTTGTAAAACTTTAACTCCCCCCCCCCCAATGTGGCCTCACCCTACCCCTGGGGGTCATGATTTTCACAACTTTGAATCTACACTACCTGAGGATGCTTCCACACAAGTTTCAGCTTTCCTGGCTGTTTAGTTTCTGAGAAGAAGATTTTTAAAGATTTGCTCTATATATTCCTATGTACAACTTCGACCCCCCATTGTGCCCCACCCTACCCCAGGGATCATGAATTTCAGAACTTTGAATCTACACTTCCTGAGGATGCTTCCACACAAGTTTCAGCTTTCCTGACTGATTAGTTTCTGAGAAGAAGATTTTCAAAGATTTACTCTATATATTCCTATGTAAAACTTCGACCCCCCCATTGTGGCCCCACCCTACCCCTGGGGGTCATGATTTTCACAACTTTGAATCTACACTACCTGAGGATGCTTCCACACAAGTTTCAGCTTTCCTGGCTGATTAGTTTCTGAGAAGAAGATTTTTAAAGATTTACTCCATATATTCCTATGTAAAACTTCGACCCCCCATTGTGGCCCCACCCTACATCCAGGGGTCATGAATTTCACAACTTTGAATCTATACTACCTGAGGATGCTTCCACACAAGTTTCAGCTTTCCTTGCTGGTTAGTTTCTGAGAAGAAGATTTTTAAAGATTTACTCTATATATTCCTATGTAAAACTTCAACCCCCTATTGTGGCCCCACCCTACCCCCGGAGGTCATGAATTTCACAACTTTGAATCTACCCTACCTGAGGATGCTTCCACACAAGTTTCAGCTTTCCTGACTGATTAGTTTCTGAGAAGAAGATTTTCAAAGATTTACTCTATATATTCCTATGTAAAACTTCGACCCCCCCATTGTGGCCCCACCCTACCCCTGGGGGTCATGATTTTCACAACTTTGAATCTACACTACCTGAGGATGCTTCCACACAAGTTTCAGCTTTCCTGGCTGATTAGTTTCTGGGAAGAAGATTTTTAAAGATTTACTCCATATATTCCTATGTAAAACTTCGACCCCCCATTGTGGCCCCACCCTACATCCAGGGGTCATGAATTTCACAACTTTGAATCTATACTACCTGAGGATGCTTCCACACAAGTTTCAGCTTTCCTTGCTGGTTAGTTTCTGAGAAGAAGATTTTTAAAGATTTACTCTATATATTCCTATGTAAAACTTCAACCCCCTATTGTGGCCCCACCCTACCCCCGGAGGTCATGAATTTCACAACTTTGAATCTACCCTACCTGAGGATGCTTCCACACAAGTTTCAGCTTTGCTGAATGATTAGTTTCTGAGAAGATTTTTAAAGATTTGCTCTATATATTCTTATGTAAAACTTCGACCCCCCATTGTGGCCCCACCCTACCCTCGGGGGTCATGATTTTCACAACTTTGAATCTACACTACCTGAGGATGCTTCCACACAAGTTTCAGCTTTCCTGGTCTTATGGTTCGTGCGAAGAAGATTTTTGAATCAAAAATTTTCATAAATTCCTAATTATCGCCCTTTTCAAAAAGGTGTGGTCCTTAATTTTCACAACTTTGAATCCCCTTAGGCTAAGGATGCTTTGTGACAAGTTTGGTTGAAATTGGTCCAGTGGTTCTTGAGAAGATGTTGAGAATGTGAAAAGTTTACAGACAGACAGACTGACGACAGACAAAATTTGATCAGAATAGCTCACTTGAGCTTTCAGCTCTGGTGAGCTAAAAAGGTGCACAGATTCCATTTAAGTTGTTTAACCCAAGTGTGCTCCCTTTTAAAATAGGTTATATGTTTTCATAGATAAACTAAAACAAGGTGGCTAGTATACTACTTATTACTTTACTATTAACAAGTCTACTTTTTTTTTTTTAATTTAAAAACTGTTTTTGTTTTGAATGATAAAAACTTGCATAACTTTTTTGATCATACAACTTCTAAATTACATTATATTTAATGATAAATTACTAAATATGAAAAAGCCAAGGAAGATAACTCTATTATGAAGAAGCAAGAGAAGAACTCCAATAACTGTTATAATCCTCTTCCCTGAACTCTTTTCCAATGCTTTCACAATATCTTAACGATAACTTTGATGGACAGCTTCATTATTTTTCTTTTCTAAACATATGAATTAACTCAAATCTTTCATTGAAATTCCTGGGCAGAATAAAATATTGAGACAAATACATACCCCCCCCCCCCCCCCTTCCCAGCCATAACCCTTGTCTTACATGCAGGCGATATGAAATATTATTAAAGATGACAGGACAATTCTTTTTCTAAATAAGCAGTAAGTTTTTATTCTGCGTCTGTAGAGAAGAAGATTTTTAAACATTATTGCTAGCGCTCTCGAGCGCTAGCAACTACGTTAGTCTTTTTCACTGGAATACGCATGCTCGACTCCATAGTAGGGGATTCTGGGAATACTGCACTACGATAGATAAACTGTACCATTTGAATTTCGTTTTAACGTCTTCACATGAAGTTTTGTGTTTTATTGTAAATGTCAAAAAGTAACAGTAGCTCAGGTCTTATAATGCAAAGTTATTTTCAATATTATGATAAAAAGCTATCTTTATCTTTAATTCCTTCAAGCTCGAAAAACAACTTCAGATATGTTTTCCGAGCTTGTCGGAAAGTCCCGAGAAGATACGATTGCTTCAAAAAGGAACCAATGGTTCTTGAAAATTTTCACCTCGAAATAGAAATTACAGTATATACATAATGATTAAGGCACAGTCAATGAGCTATGCCATTGCCAATGTAAAGCCCACTCTAGATTAACAATTTTAAATATTGAGACCCCACTCCAGCACAATTCCAGTACGCCACTTTGCCTTCTTATTGTTAATCAATCGATTCAGAAATTTAAACCAATGATTTAGAAATCTGCTTCTGTGTTTGTGATGGCTACACCGCTAGCTCACCAATCTTTTTAAAAGATAAGCTTGTATGCATTAACATTATATGGCCAAATTGCCCCCCCCCCACCCCTACAACCTTTACCCCCAATCCAGGGGCCATGAATTTCACAATTTATGCAAAGGAGTTTGTGGACATCATAACAATGCATTAAGTTTTTCCCCACAGGTGTGGGAGTAAAGAAGAAGATTTTCTAAGATTTACTACATTTTCACTATATGGCTAAATTGGCCCCACCCTAGGGCCTCTAGCCCTGTCTCAGGGGTCATGAATTTCACAGTTTAGGAAGAGGAGTCCGTTGACATCATAACCATGCACTCAGTTTTATTCAAATACATATGGGAGAAGAGAAGAAGATTTTCTAAGATTTAATATATTTTCACTATATGGCTAAATAGGCCCCACCCCAGAGCCTGAACCCCTGATCCAGGGGCCATGAATTTCACAATTTAGGTAGAGGAGTCAGTGGACATCATAACAATGCACTCAGTTTTATTCAACTATATATGGGAGAAGAGAAGAAGATTTTCTAAGATTTAATACATTTTCCCTTTATGGCCAAAGTGGCCCCACCCTAGAGCCTGAACCCCTGAGCCAGGGGCCATGAATTTCACAATTTTGGTAAAGGGCTTCATAGAGATTATAAACATGAATTCAATTTTTTCCTCACGTGTTGGGGTAGAGAAGATTTTTGAAAATTTGGCTTTTTTTGCATATTTGGCCCCACCAATTGCACTCCAGGGGTGGTAGAGCCATGAATTTCCAAATTTAGATTCTTCTTACCATAGAGATGCTTCATACCAAAAATGGTGACAATTGGCCATGTAGTTTTTAAGAAGAAGTTAAAAATGTAAAATTGTTAACGCACGGAGCACTACGACAAATGAAGACCAATTGCATTAGGTCACCTGATTAACCCAGGTGACCTAAAAAATTCAATTAACTCTTTTTTTAAAAATCTTTGAAACAAAAATTTTGCAGAAAAAAAATATTGTTACCTTGCATGAACTTGTTTCTTCTGAGCCTCTGTTTCAGATTTTAGGGAGGATGTAACATTCTTCAGAGTAGCAGCAGGATACGATTTTGCTAGCTCCTTTACAAGGTTTCTAACAGCTTGTCTTGATCTGTTATCTTGATACCGTCCAATAGTTAGGGAAAGAAATTTTAACACACCTTTCACAGCATTTTCCGAGAAATCTACAGAAATTAAAATGATTTTGAATTAATTTCTTTCCATATTATTAGAACCACTTTAGACTGTCTGTGGGACGTTACTATCTAGTTTGCTCATCAAAACATGCTGTCACATATTGACCTGCTTTCTTCATTGTCTTGAGAATTAAACAGATCTTCTACATAACGTACCGTAGTAAGTGAGTCAAAGGGTTGGACTAATACCCCGAATACACGGATGTACAGAGACTGATTTAATCAATATTGACATTAAAATACAATACAGAAATATTTATCCAGAAAAGGATAAATACATTCATACACATGTAGATTTAATTTTGCAAATAATAATAGTTTTTATTTATAATTTAAAAAAAAAAAAAAAATTTCTTTGCCTGTTGTTTTCTATACATTACATGCATCAATAATACAAAGACCTTTGGAAATTTGAAGTCATCATTAACATACCATACACTGTACAGACTGTGGACAAACGTATCGGAACGATTTACGATGTCGCACGGTTTACAGAATATACTCCCATTTGATTCGATACCGAAAATGGTCGTATTATATAAAATCCAAAAAAATAAATTACATCCGTTTTAAAGAGGAGACAATTTTGCACCTAAAGCTTATTTGTAAAAATGTACCTTAAGAGCATTGGCAACTATTTATACTTATTTTTGAGGTATCAAGAAAGAAGAAGGTTCTTATATTTTTGAATTTCTAGTTAGCCTTTAGGCGTACTCTAAGAGAGCAAAAGTAACTCATTATTTATTGTCAGAAATGTCTCTTTTACAAATTAATAATTAATTTAAAAATGTGAGGCATAAACATGTATGGTCGAAGTTCCTAAAATCAACAGCGTCCAATTTCGACGGGGTTTATCTTTTGTTTACATCTCGCTCGTTTTCGCAGGAATAAGAGAAATTTTGTATGCATGTGATACTCTGATAGACTAGCAATCAACTGGCCTAGTATTTATTAAAATCCACTTCAAACAAGTAAGAAATTAATTTATGAATATTTCCTCACAAAAATCAGCAAATTTTGTTAATCCACCATTACCCTGCATTTAAATCATCGTAACACAAAAATATAAACACTTTGACGAAACACATGGTGTATCGTATGCAAGGACCAAAGATTCAATAATGAAAAACAAATAATGTTGTGAGGATAAATTTAACTGACAAGACAATGTAGAGCAATCGTCGAATTTAGGACCCAGTAATTTTGTTGATAAATTTATACTTTGTATATTGAAATAACAAAATGTAAAAAGGTTAATCAAATTATGTTAACACAGCAAACTATGATTGATATTCATGATAAATGTCTTAGCTTTCAAAATTATTGCCCATTTCATCTGAAAAGAGGACCTATAGATTAAGATTGTCGAAATATGGGCACAAAAGGATATATGTGTGTATTGTACTATAATATCAAAACAATAGGTATGAAAATAAATGAATTAAAGACTTTCGGTTTACTGTCTTTTGTTAAAGAGTATCGGAGTTAATCAATGTTTGGTTCACTTCTTTTCTTCACTTTGCTCGTCAATATCTTGAAGATGACCCCCCCTCCCAAACCTTCCTCAGTCGTCTGTCAATAGTAAATAAGAAAACGAAAGGTCATTTAAAATCTTTCTCACAATGTTTGCATTTAGGAATTACACCCGCCCATTGTGACCCCACCCTACCCAAAGGGATCACGATTTTCACAACTGTGAATCTACCCTACCTGAGGATGCTTCCACACAAGTTTCAGCTTTCCTGGATGATTAGGTTTTGAGAAAAAGATTTTTAAAGATTTACTCTATATATTCCTATGTAAAACTTTAACCCCTCCTCCAAATGTGGCCCCACCCAACCCCTGAGGGTCATGATTTTCACAACTTTGCATTTACAATACCTGAGGATGCTTCCACACAAGTTTCAGCTTTTCTGGCTGATTAGTTTCTGAGAAGAAGATTTCTAAAGATTTACTCTATATATTGATTTCCTATGTTAAACTTCGATCCCCCATTGTGGCCCCATCCTACCCCTGGAGATCACAATTTTCACAACTGTGAATCTACACTATCTGAGGATGCTTCCAAACAAGTTTCAGCTTTCCTGAATGATTTTTTTCTGAGAAGAAGATTTTTAAATATTTACTTTACATATTCCTATGTAAAACTTCGACCCTCCATTGTGGCCCCACCCTACTCGCGGGGGTCATGATTTTCACAACTTTGAATCTACACTACCTGAGGATGCTTCCAAACAAGTTTCAGCTTTCCTGGCTGATTAGTTTCTGAGAAGAAGATTTTTAAAGATTCACTTTACATATTCCTATGTAAAACTTCGACCCTCCGTTGTGGCCCCACCCTACTCGCGGGGGTCATGATTTTCACAACTTTGAATCTACACTACCTGAGGATGCTTCCAAACAAGTTTCAGCTTTCCTGGCTGATTAGTTTCTGAGAAGAAGATTTTTAAAGATTTACTCTATATATTCCTATGTAAAACGTAAACGTGATTATTTTTACTTAAGTGGGATTTTTGATTTATTTGACATACATCGAGAAAATACAGCATTCGCAGGAGTTTTTTTTATTACTGAAACAGGGAATAGTTCCCATTTAGTGTAATCATTCCTCAATAGGGTAACTGGGCCGGAATCAAGTGAAGTCATACCTAAACCGACTCGCACCAAACTGACTCATAATCAAATGGTCAGGTCGTACCCAAAACTATGTGGTTCACTCGTACCCAAATATGATGACTTTACTATCCGACTCGTACCCACGAAAAAAAAATATTTATATTAGGAAAATGATATACAATGGTTTTCATTCATATGTTGTTAAAATTATGTTTTGTATAACAAATGTATATATATACAAATATGCCTATAGTTCTGTATTAGAGTACGGAAAGATCAATATTCATTATAAGAAAATAAAATGAATGTTGTTTTTTTTTTTATGTTGTCATGTTTTGTATATTATCAGTATAATCACTAACATTATGTTAATTGTATAACAAATTTAAAAGAATTTCTTATAAAAATATAGTCTACTATAGTTCTGTACTTAAATGTGGACGGATCAAAGAAAGATTATGAGCAGGTAATTAATTATCATCAATTAGAATTAATTGATTTGTGTGTTTCCATTCAACCAATGGGTTTGTCAGCACAAAATAAACATGCTGCTCATAATTAAGAAGAAACACACATTTTCATCACTTTTGGAAGATCAACATGGTTCGAGAAAGGTGTGTTTCCTGCAAGAAAACAGTACATAAACCACTATATTAATGATTGTTTTGTAAGATGTAAATGACTGGATGATAAATATGTATTTATATATAAATGATTTAAAAAAAATACCATGGGTACAAGTCGACTAGTGTAGTCATACTCAAATATTTGGGTACGGACTAGTGAAGTCATACTCAAATATTTGGGTACGGTAAACCACACAGTTTGGGGTACAACCTGACCATTTGATTACGAATCGGTTTGGGTGCGAGTCAGTTTGGGTACGACTTGACTGTTATTTACTGGGCTCAACCGAAGGCGGCACGGGACAGTTTTTTTATACAATTCATTGTAGCCAAGGAATGTATGTCTTCGGAACTCTGTAACTAGAATTTCCTCAGTTCCCATTCAGCACAAATACCTTTAATTCACTCTTTATAAGGCCAATCACCAATTTCTGAAGAAAATTACTAGTCAAAACCTGTAAAATTCTCTACATACTGGTTTTCATGAGATTTTGACTCTTTTATATTTTGCTAATTTTTCATGATTTTTCAGCTTTTTAGAGCTCCCCCGGCTAATTCCCTGCAGAGGGTTGACCTTCTGTACCGCGTGCATGTTGCAATATCATATGTCAGAAACTTACCGGTGTATAGTTTACAATATCCCATCCACCTACTTTTCATGTTATTTTACCTCCCGTCTGTAACTTGCAATTTCACTGCGTAAAGTCAACACAACAGTCATAGCCGCAGGTTTTTGCATTTTACTTCTGTTCTCATGTACCTAACATATGGGGCCTACATATTGCATATCAATTTCAACAAGAGACACCCCTCTAACTAATGATAATCATTAAAAATCATTTCATGAATTTTAGCAACACTCATAAGCCTTCAAGTACAGCAACTCTCAAATTTACAAAAATATTGACGGGTACTTTATTCGAAACTGTCCCTTGCTACCTGATTAACTCTTTAATGGACACAAATGTTGGCAAGTCTTAAGAGATTTTATCATCACTCATATAGATTGTGTAACTCTCATATCCAATCCAGTATGATCTTGTAACGAATCTAAGATAAAAGTGTATCTTTTTTCAATATTGGACGGTCATACTAAAACACGCCTGCCGACGCCTGCCGGGGAAAACACGCCTGCCGAGAGAAAACCGCACGCCTGCCGTTTACCTGATGGATTATTTTAATATTTTCTTCGATATTTTATTTAACTTAACTAAATTAAGTATCATAATAACAAAAAGTTGACTTTATATTGATTATTTAGCACAAAATTAGCAAAAATGTTTAATGTTGGTAAAGATAGATAACTCTTACGTAGAATTCATACGCCTGCCGAGGAAATCTAGACGCCTGCCGTTTATTTGATGGATTATTTTACTTTTTTCTTTGATATTTTATTTCTTTTTACTAAATAGATGATAATAGAAATCAAAAGTTGATTTTATATTAATTAATTAACACAAAATAAGTAAAAATCGGGTAAGCTGGTAGCTCTTACGAAGAAATCATACGCCTGCCAAGAAAATGTATACGCCTGCCATTTATTTGATGGATTATTTTAATTATTTCTTTGATATTTTAGTTTACCTAGCTTAGTAATTGATAACAGAAATAAAAACTTGACTTTAAATTCGTTAATTAACACAAAATTAGTAAAAATCGGTAAAATAGATAACTCTTACGCAGAATGCATACGCCTGCCGAGAAGAGTACACGCCTGCCTGTTATCTGATAGATAATTTTTTTTTCTTGGATATTTTATGTTTCATAACTAAATACATGATCAAAGAAATAAAAGGTTATTTAGTATTCGCTGTTTAATGAAAAATAGTATTAAAAATGTTCAAAGTCTGTAAAGAAGACAAAGAGTTCTTACCCTGCTTACGC
The DNA here is from genome assembly GCF_963853765.1 of Magallana gigas. Lineage (NCBI taxonomy): Eukaryota > Metazoa > Mollusca > Bivalvia > Ostreida > Ostreidae > Magallana > Magallana gigas. Next base: position 26,310,790 of record NC_088855.1, on the reverse strand, counting down.
CTGCCGAGACACTGAGTTGTAAGCCTGCTGATTTAATCATTTATCCATGTCTTTTATTTTTATTTCTTGAAAAACTTCAGCTTTTTACATAGTTATCGTTATACTGTATTAGTGTTTTCATACCCTTATTCTTTTGTTGCAATTAATTAAACAGAAACTGTTTAAGATATATTACAAACTCGAATCAGGGACATCTGTACTGTTATATGTACATGACTTTTGTATGTCTCTGCTCGAATTTTAAGATTAAAGATGGTCTCTAGTTTTTCGAAGAACCCTTAAAATATGCATGTATTTTACGTATAATCAAAATATCTTATGTTATATATTCATACGATCTAAAAGTGGTGTCTGAAATAAGAAGGAAAGTATACTGATGTGAATATATATAATTAATGCACTGTTATACCAAGTTCAGAAATACGTATGGAGTCAAACTGTAAATACTGTGTTGGGTGAACATGTAAATACAAAATTCAAGACATGTAATGGAAATTAATATTTACACCAACTCAATCAATTCAAAAGATGCAATTCGACAATTTCATTTCTTTAGAGAAGTGGACTAGCATAACCTTTATCCGTGTATGAAGGCTATATAATGTATTTCTTAAACAAACAGGCTAGCGTACTTAAATTGTGTAAGCTTTCCAGATTTTATAAATATTTATGGTCCTAAATTATTAATTCTAGTAAATGTATATGGGGAAATGTTAGACTTTTTAAGCAAAGTGCATTTACATTTTCGTACACAATTAGTTCTGTACAATGTTCGTAACTGTTTACATCTTGAAAAACTTTTTCATCTCAAGACTTTCACTGCCTAGTTCACCAAACTATATCTAAATCTCTAGATTCTGATTCTGTTTCGCTGCGTTTTCAAAATCAAATATTACACAGGACATTCATAAGCCTGTAGCAAAATTTTACTTTGCATGATATCAGTGTAGCGGATAATTATTCCATTCAAGGGAAAGAGGGGTAGGGGGTATCAGTTTGAATATTTAAAAAAAAAACTGGCTTTTTCTAACAAGAAAATCTAACATAGACTCAGTCATACCCCACTATAGACTTTTGAAACCCAATACACGCTTAACCTTCCAGTGATGACTTATTCTGTTCGTAGAAGAAAAAAAGCAGACTTATAGAGCATGCAATTACCAAATCAAAGTAGAACTCTTTAGGTTGATTCAATATTCAACACAATCAATATACCGGTATAATTGTTACAGCTACATGTTCAGTATATGCTTTATTTTGAGGTTATCATTCAATATTAAGTTCGTTTAATTTTTCCAAGCTGATGAAAATGTGACCGGGTTAAAACTTTACGATTTATGGTCTCAGTTTTTAATGGAGAAAAAAAAAGAACCCTGGTTTATTGATTAACGTTGTAAAGTGATTCAAATTATGTCAATATTCTTGGTTATAAGCCTGGACTGTCTCGTAAATAATAATGAATGATATTTTCCCCTACACAATAAGTCTTGTTTTTCTGTATATTTTATAAGCTTCTCGAAGATATATAGTAACACAAATGTTTCAATGTTTACGGCTATGAATGGACTATACACGTTTTATGAAGAGACGTAAGTCTGACCAATTAAAAACTGATGGCTTATTAATCAGAAATAGTTTTTTTTTTATTAAGTGCTTGTACATGATATATACATATATAAGGATAAAATGGTAGTATTCTTCAATTTCATATAGATACATAAAAAATACAGATATAAGAGTCAGAAACCATGATATGGCGACCTTGCTCTATCAGTTGGAATAATTAAAGTGGACTGCAAGGTTTTAATAATACTTTTGGGTTAATAATTAGGTGCAAGTTCAAAGGCTATACATAGTATCTTAAGACATACTTAGGTAGATCGACTCGTTCATAACTATTTTTCTCAGTCACCTAAAACACACGAGAGAGAGAGAGAGAGAGAGAGAGAGAGAGAGAGAGGTGGCTTGTGTACAAGGTGTATGCTTCACGGTCGTCTTCCAATATACAGGTAGGTAAGGTCTATTGTTTCTTAAGAGACAAAAAACCGTTCAATTCACACAGAATACACAAGAAACTAACACGTGTATGTATACACGTGTATCAGTAGAGCAACGATCACTAGTTGTCTTTGGACATGTAGCCCCAACCCCGATTCGCCCAAAATATTATAGCAAAGAACATAATGAGTAAATTATTTTGTTATTAGTACATGATTTGTAATAAAATGAGATAAAAATACATTAATCTGTATGTGCATGTTCAGATTGTGGTCCCGTTTTTTTATTAACAAAACTGTGAGTGAAACTGTTTGAGGGATAGTGAAGTGAATGATATTGTAAGCCGTATCGTATGATTATATACATTGAAGAATCAATAATAACGAATGCATGCATTAATCTTCTTTTTTTTATCAAAACCTCCACGACCTACGATTAATTATAGTCAGTATGGTTGATTAATATAAAAATTGTCGGGAAGATAGTTTACGTTCATTAAGTTCAAAGACAACCGATCTGCATAGAATATTGCGTTCATTTTTGACTCAGAAATTTTTACTCATGAAATAAATTAAAACCGAAAAAACCACCACGTTCAGATGTCAAACATTTGGAATGTGAATGTCTTGCGCTTACCGACTCGCTGCAGTTTTCTCCATATTTTATTGATTTTTTTTTTTATGAAAAATACATGTACTAGAACAGTTGAACGCAGGTGCAACTACATTTATTAGTATTTTTTCTCTTGATATTTGAATTGTTTCCGTTTATGAAGAGAGAAAGAAAGAGGGCAGTGGATGGAAAAGAGGGAGAGAGGAGAGAGAGAGAGGAAGTGAAAGAAGGAGAGGAGACAAAGATAGAGGGAGAGTGATAGAGATGCAAGAAAAAAGCTTAATTTCTTGCTTTAACACGCAAACAACTATATATACACGTATGAACACGCCACGTTTCTAAAGCACTCTCTTTTCTCATAAAGGTTTCCGTATATAGCAGTGGCGTCGGAAGCAAATTGAAAGTGGGGGGGGGGGGGGCTAAACTAATCCTCTGAAATCATGACAAGGAAAAAAAACCAAAAACCTAATCCCCAATTCCCTAAATCATGAAAATCCTAATCCATGGGGGGGGGGGGGGGGGGGAGAGACTATAGGTAAAAAAAAATATTCTTACCTACCAAAATCCCCCCCCCCACAAATCATGAAAATCCTAATCCATAAGGGGGGGGGGGAGAGACTATAGGTAAAAAAAAATATTCTTACCTACCAAAATCCCCCCCCCCCACAAATCTTGAAATTCCTAATCTGTGGGGGGGGGGGGGCTATTATACCTGTGACTCCAACATCTCAATATTTCAATGTTTCCATCTTTTCATTGTAAATTTCGCAAAAATTATCTTTCTTGCGAGAAAAAGTGGGGGGGGGGGGGGGGGGGCTGAACCCTCTATGATGCTATGTGCCCATTGGTTAGGTCTAACTTAGCAAAAAAAGTGGGGGGGGGGGGGGGGGCTCACCCCCCCCCCCCCCCCCCCCGGTTCCGACGCCCATGTAACCACTGGTATCACCATTTCTGTTGGTTTACAATTTTATAACACGATTTTTTATCCAGTATTTAGAAAAAGTTTAAAACAGGATTGGTCTATAGACCATAAGATCGTGGAACACTATTATAGATCGACCCTTGTGATCAGTAAGCTGTTGTAGATTGGGATATTTCAATATCAATGTTCTTGCTAACAATGTTAGTATAACTCATTGGCGGATCCAGGGGGGGGGGGGTCCGAACCCCCCTCCCCCTTCTCAGGGACATATGATTTTTTTTTAAAACTTGTAATTCCTATTTAAAGGCAATCTTTCCCATCTATAATATAATTACTGTAATTATCTCAAAGAAATGCTTTTAAAATTGCTTCTTTAAAGAATGTCTTACAACATACTGTAATTTACATGTATTTCTTATATGAAAAAAAACCCTAATGATTTTTTTTATCGACAAAAAGTACTCCCCTTCATCATCCAGTGTTCACTTCCATAAGTAAATATGTGGGAAATAAAAAAAAAATACATAAACGTAAGCAGTATCGCTAAAAACACAGATTAAAATAACAACTACAATGTATTTTCTGCTCTATTTCTTTAAAAAAAAAAATCGATCATAGTTCATACAGTTTTGAACTGACAAGCCATCAAGTAAAACGACGTTCAAGTACGAGTACATGCATTCGTTTTACTTTTAAAAGCTGCATTCAAATGTATTTTTTAGTTTATTAACTGAAGTAATTATAATAGAAAAGTTTTACTTCGTTTCATACGAAAAATATCTAAGAATTTTTCTTTGGCCTTGTAAATGATTTTCACTCATTCTTTTTATGAGTTGATCTACTCGGGGGGAGGTGGGTAGGGTTACCCCCCCCCCCCCCCCTCGGTAAAACTCAAATTTCTTACGGAAGTGGGGGTGAGGGAGTCCCCACCTCCCTTGGAAAATAATTTTTTTTTACATACTAGTAAAATCACCAAAAATTTGCCTCGACAACCCCCCCCCTCGGGACAAACCTAAATACTAGCCCCCCCCCCCCCCCCCTGAAAAAAAATATACTTGATGCACACGTTTCGTGTTACGTTTTAATATCATTGAACTCTAATTGTTGTGTCTTTATTCGTTTACTTGGTAAAGTTAAATGAAATATGAAATATTGTTTGAAAATACCAGATTATCAATTTTTGCGTTAGGCGAAAAGTTGTGATATTGATTAATAGTATCCCTCTTTACAACACAGACAGTTTTATTTAATTCTTATTCTATGATCATGTACACAGTTGACTGAAGAAAAAAAATAATGAGAAAATCATATCAGGCAATAATATAGGTATTCGACAAGCGTAAAAGCGTACACATGTATATTCCTTGGGCGTTTCGTATCTATAGACGTGTTGATAAATCTTACCCTGTATTTCTATCATAAAACGCTTCAGTGACAGGCGTAATAATCAAAATATTAAATTCTGATAGAAAACAAAACTTTGTCAAAGTTAAAAGGGATGACATACATATTATATCATACTCGTATCACCCGACTTCATATAATATGATGAATCAATAGCAGCAATAAGTAAAGTTATGAACATAATTATAAGGCAAAATTATATTCATAAATTATTTTATACAAATAAAAATGACATAAATAAAATGGCAAGCGAGCATATTAAATCGACAGTCGTAAGATTTCTACATAAGAGGTCTCCCTTTATTTTTAAGCCATTTGCAATTTTTTTCCTTTTTATCTATGCTTGCTATTTAGTACAGTAAAATAAAATACTAACGTAAGAAAAATATCAAATCATCTTCAGGTAAATGGTAGGCGTATGGATTCCGCCTATATTTACCCATGGTTTTTTCTCATGTTGTGTTAATTAAATCAAAGGCCTGAAGGGCCACAATGGCGTCGAGTTAAAGTTAATTTGAAGAGTAAAAACCTAAATAATTTTTTAAACAAGTGAAAAGCTGTCAATGTGACAGCTAACCGGGTTTTCTTTTTATATGCGAACTGTATCCATAATCCATGTCAACCCATATCCAGTGAAATAAACTACCCCATATGCAATATTTTGCTAAAAAAGACAGTTCAAAAGCTGGTATTTTTTTCACAAATAATCAGAAATAAAAATCCTAGAAATATGCACACCTCTGATACATGTATAATTGATCTGCAAAAGAACAACTTCTTATCTTTAAAACTGTAAGAGGAGTTATCCGTACAATGAGGGTACGCTATATGCAATATTTTGCCAAAAATGACTAAGATCAAAAGCTGGTATTTTTTTCATAAATTATCGAAAATCAAAATCCTAGCAATATGCATACCTCTGATATATGTTTAATTGATCTGCAAAAGAACAACTTCCTAGTTTAAATACTGTAGGAGGACTTATCCATACAGTGAGGGTACCCTATATGCACTATTTTGCCAAAAAATGACTAAGTTCAAAAGCTGGTATTTTTTTCATAAATTATCGAAAATCAAAATCCTAGCAATATGCATACCTCTGATATATGTATAATTGATCTGCAAAAGAACAACTTCCTATTTTGAAAACTGTAGGAGGACTTATCTGTACAATGAGGGTACCCTATATGCAATATTTTGCCAAAAAATGACCAAGTTCAAAAGCTGGTATTTTTTTCATAAATTATCGAAAATAAAAAAAATACATTAGTCAACTTTAAAAAAAAATAGAAAATGTTATTTATCACATAACTAATAAAATTACAATTCATTACAAATTTGCTCACCTCTTAAAAAGTTTTGAATTTCAATTGAAAATTTAAGTTTATAGAAATATCTTAGGAGTTATAAATTTTTTATATTTTTTTCTCTATTTATATGGAAATAAATATTAAAATTATTATTGTGTTTAATTCTATATATTGTATACTGCTGATAACCACTCTGTCTCTTATTATCAATTTCATCTAAAATTCACAAGGGTCCAAATGACACGGGCCGAAAATATCGGGGGTAGATAAAAGAAAGCACCCATTCACGTTGTTTACAAAGTGAAAGTAGTTCACTTAACTTTTGGTTGTAGATGTACTTATCGCTCGATTAGGAAGTTTTGTTTCTACAAGATCAAACATTTGTGCATTGTCAATTTTCGATATGGATACAAAATAATCTATTTTGCAGGCTAGTACATTTCATAACCAAATTGAGTATGTAAGCCCAGCTATCGCATGTGTCTCGGTGCTAGTGTATTCATCCGCTGAAACCGAGACATATTGTTTTCAATAAAATGTGAACATTTTTAAAGACGGCAACCATTTCGAATCTGCAAACTTGTTTTGTTGACGTACAGTTCTGCTCGAAATTGAAGTATGTCATCTATTTTTCTTCAAACACATACGAAAACTTTGCACTCATTTGAGTTGTTTGGCTCCTAAAAATGTAACTTCCGGACGTACGATCCCTAGATGGCTTTCGAGCTTCGCTCGACGCCATAAAAATGTGGTAAATTTTTAATTAATCTGATCATTTATCAAGTTAGAAAACATAAAATATAAATAAAAAAATTAAAATCATCCACCGGGTAAGCGGCAGGCGTGTTCTCTTCTCGGCGGGCGTATGCATTCTGCGTAAGAGTTATCTACTTTCCCGATTTTCACTAATTTTGTGTTAATTGATGAATTTAAAGTCAAGTTTTTATTTCTATTATCGTTTATTAAGCCAAGTAAACTAAAATATCAAAGAAATAATTAAAATAATCCATCACATAAACGGCAGGCGTATACATTTTCTTGGCAGGCGTATGATTTCTTCGTAAGAGCTACCAGCTTACCCGATTTTTACTTATTTTGTGTTAATTAATTAATATAAAATCAACTTTTGATTTCTCTTATCATCTATTTAGTAAAAAGAAATAAAATATCAAAGAAAAAAGTAAAATAATCCATCAAATAAACGGCAGGCGTCTAGATTTCCTCGGCAGGCGTATGAATTCTACGTAAGAGTTATCTATCTTTACCAACATTAAACATTTTTGCTAATTTTGTGCTAAATAATCAATATAAAGTCAACTTTTTGTTATTATGATACTTAATTTAGTTAAGTTAAATAAAATATCGAAGAAAATATTAAAATAATCCATCAGGTAAACGGCAGGCGTGCGGTTTTCTCTCGGCAGGCGTGTTTTCCCCGGCAGGCGTCGGCAGGCGTGTTTTAGTATGACCCATATTGGAAACTTGTAAATGACAGAGATTATTCGAGCCATTACAATATATGACACGTTTTTAAAATTAAATGTATATTTTCCTTTTGAATTTTTAAAATAGTCAAACTGTGGTTGGATGTTGTAAATGTAAATGATTCGCGCTATTGTTGTCATATGAATAAACATGATTCATTCTACTTACCGGGTCTGCTAACACATACTCTCACGTTTTCCAGCAGACTAATTCGTTCCTTTGTGCTGGATGTCGTAATTCGCTGGGCGAATTTCTTCAAAGTCTCAGCGCTCTACAAGTAACAAAATACATGTATTTTTAAGTATGTATTTTGAGACAACTGCTGTTACGCTATCCGTCAAAGTAAAAATTATAAGAGGTCCATACCGAAATTTCATCTTTTTCCGCCATGTTGGTTGTGCAATGTGTGTCGTGATGCATTGTAATATTTCGAAAAAATAAAATTGCTGAGACTTGCGGAAAAAATCACACCCAATAATTCAAAATTTTCACTTTATGGAAAATCTATATTCTTTGCTATTTTATATCGGTCATATATTACATCCTAACATTTCATTTAGGGGCATCACGTTTCATTCGGAATGCTTCGGATAAAAAAAATAAGTACTGTACTGGCGCGGATCACATAATAATATTAACGTAACAAACAACACATCAATTCTAAAGTCACAGCATTTGGATATTTTGATCAATATTTTGTAAAATAAACTCCACCCTTGGTGCTCTTATGGTTTAATCCGTGTAATATTTGTTTAAAGAACTATAATGATAAGAGTTAAATTTTGCCCCCATAATTCGCCATTTTTTAATTAAGTGTTTCGGGTACAATAAATTGTTATAAATAATTTTTTAGAAGAGTTTTTTTTTTTTTATAACTGTTTTTATTACCCCAGAGCATGTAGAAGTATTCTTATAGCCGAGGTTGGGGAGCCTTGGAGTCTATAAGTTAACATTATATATACTGACAAAATTTTGAAACAGGGTGTTTTTACAAATAACATCATTCATACACCCACTCATTCAGTTGCATGTATATGCACATTACTGTACATCATAATCAAGTACGAAAAATCAGCATTTTACAGTAAACAAAAATAAAGTACTTTGTAATATCTAAGATCATAGGGGCAAAAGGCTTAAAATCAACAATCATTATTAAAGGACAGCCTCGCCCATCTTACATGAAATTTCTCTAATTCACAATTTTTCGTGTAAATAAATTTTTCACATTTGTAATAATAAAGTATTTCACGTTTGATTCCAGTAAAGGAGGGTAATTCTTTTCTAATCCTTTTTCTATATATATGTCTCTTTACAATACATATTATTATATTGAAAATGTTATAATATTTGTAGTATCTTCCAAATATAACATCTATTTTGTTCAATGGTATATCTAATTCAAATTCTTCCTTCATCCAAACTAGTAAATTATCCCAGATTTCACTCACATATTCACATTCCCAAAAAAGATGACAAATAGTTTCTGCATTACATCTACAAAATGTACATACCTCTGATTCAACTATTCCTATCTTACGTAAATAAGTATTAGTCGCAATAATTCGATGTACAATCCTGTATTGAAACCATCTTAATTGTACGTCGTTAGTTATTTTGAAAAATAGTAAGTTTTGTCTTTTCCACCATATGTTATTTACATTCATGTCTAGTTCCTTTTCCCATTTCAATTCTGATTTTGGTTTTTTTTCATTTCTCATCAATAAAAATGTCATAAAAGTCTCTTGAGCCTTGTTTATTTTTCCTAATTATCCGTAAAAATTCTGGATAATATGGAATATTTTGAAGAATAATTTCTGTATCATAGTTTAACCGTAACTTTTTAATACAATCTACAATTCCTAAAAAATGTGTAAACGGAGGTTTAATATCATATTGGTTACAGAATTGTTCGTATTTCATTATTGTACCATCATTGTTGAAAAAATGTAGTATTTGATGTACACCTTTTAAAAACCATTGCTTATAAAAGACATATTTGTTATTAATACATATAGACTCATTAAACCATATCGGGCTTAAAATAGATAATTCACTGTCAGTACATTTTCTAAGTTCAAAAAATGACAAAAAAACATCTTTCCAAAATAGATTTTTACAAGTTTTTGACAGTTGATATAGTATTTGTCTTCCAACAATTGTCATATTTAAAATATTTGGAAAAGTACTTATTATCAAGTCTTTCCAACTTGACTGACAAGCATCATTAAAAAATCTACGTATCCAGGTGATTTTCAAGCTTTTGCAAAAAGAATCAAGACATATCATTCTTAGCCCACCCTTTTCATAACTTTGAATAATGCTACTTTTGGCTACTCTTGATGTTTTTGATTTCCATATGTAATTATAAAAAATTGTTTCAATTTCCTTTATATGTTTTCTTGGAGGATTAGGAAGACTTATTAAGAGATGCGTAATTTTTGGAAGAATCAAATTTTTAATTACTGTGATACGTCCTGCTGTAGATAGCATTCTTCTAGACCATGCGCTTATTGATAGTTTCATTTCATTGATTTTTGGTTTAAAGTTTAACTCGTACATATATGTATTATCTAAGTTTACACAATAAGTAATGCCTAAAACTGTACATGGTTCCTGAGACCAGTTAACTTTTTCAAAATCCTTGAAATATTCATTTGATTTGTTTGATAAGGGTCCTATTTTTACACACTTAGTTTTATCATAATTAGGTTTTAGTCCTGAGTATTTTGCATATTCATTAACTAAAGAAAGTGCTGACTTAATTGAATTTTTCGAACCTTTTAATAATAACACTGTGTCATCTGCGTATTGTAGTAATTTATATTCTTTGTTCATTACACTAATCCCTTCAATTAATATGTTGTATCTTATCATAAGGCCCATTATTTCCGCACAAAGTATAAAAATATATGGTGAGATTGGGTCCCCTTGTCTACATCCTCTGCCCATATTAAAAAATTCTGAAAATATACCATTTTGTATCACACAAAGTTTTGCATTATTAAATAAAGTTCTTATTGCATTTTGGAAATTCTCACCAAAATTAAAAAATGTTAAAACTTTAGAGATAAATTTCCAAGAGACTGAGTCAAATGCCTTTTCAAAATCAAGTATGAGAATTAGACCTGGGGTATTAGTTTCATTGCAGTAATGTATAATATCATAAAGTAGTCTGGAATTCTCCCCGGTATATCTCCCTGCTAAAAAACCTTTTTGATTTTCGTGGATTATGTCAACAAGAATGGGCTTCATACGGCTAGCCAGGACACTTGATAATAGCTTATAGGTTACATTAAGAAGTGAAATTGGCCTCCAATTTTTAAGATATTCTCTGGGTTTTTGTCCTTTTGGTAGGATTGAAATGATTCCTTGTGTTTGTGAGTGAGAAAGGATACCAGAATCAAGACTACATTTAAAGGAATTAAATATATAAGATCCAATATCAGACCAAAAAAATTTAAAAAAATTCTGCTGTAAATCCATCTGTTCCTGGTGATTTATCATTTTTAAATAGTTTTAATGCCTCTAATATTTCCTTTTTAGTTATTTCTAATTCTAATTTATTTCTCATACTTTCTGTAACTTTTTTTACATCTTTTTCCATAATTACTTCTTGAAGATTTACCTCATCAAGTAAATGATCTTTATTCTCATACAATGACTTATAAAAATTTGTTACTTCATGTAAGATTTCATTTTGATTATTGATCTCTACTCCTTGGTTATTTATTAGCCTAGATATGTTTTTATTTATATAGTTTCTTTTTTCAAGTGCAGCAAAATATTTAGTAGGTTTTTCTCCTTCCTCTATCCATTTGCAATGACTTCTTATTAGTAGTCCATTAAGTTCATATTTTCTTATATCTTCCAACTCTGTTTGAAGTTCATTTAATAAATCTGAATAAAGTTGTGAAGGACACATGTCATACATTTCTTGTAGAGCTTTAATCTGAATGATAAAATCTTTTTTCTTATCTTTTCTTTCTTTAGCTTTAAGTGATGAATAATATATGGATAAGCTTCTGATTTTCATTAGCAATACATCTAAGAATAAATCTTTGCGGATATATAATTCCGCATCAGGCCCTGGCACGTATGGAGGCCTTGTATATTCAAAAACTGTGTCATTAATAATTTCTTTGATTTTCAATATATATTCTTTGTCTCTTAACAAAGAGTTATTGAATCTCCAGAATCCTCTACCTCGTTCGAAATCATTAATCTTAAATTCAATATTAATTATTGAGTGATCTGTTCTATAACCTGGAATAATCTTAACATTTCCTAAAATTGACATTAACTCTTCAGATATGAGAAAATAGTCTAATCGAGCTTGTTTTGTGGGATTTCGACGAGTCCAGGTAAATTTTTGTGAAGTTGGGTTATTTACTCTCCAGGGGTCTACCAGATTGAATTTATTTTTAAGATTTTGTATTTCTATCCTATTTTTGGGGTTGTTTTCTTTGACATAATTATGGCAATCTAACATAAAATCTTGAACTACATTCCAGTCTCCACATAAAATAACAAATTCATTACCAAATTCTTCTATTATATTTCCAACATTTTTTAGAAGAGTTGATATAGAATATATTTTTAATCTATTTATTTGATATTTTTTGCACTCACTGGCAGTATATGACGTCAGAAGGGACACCATTTCTATAATTCAATCAAAATCAGCCAAAAATTGACATTTTTCTTATCTATTTACGAATGGGAAATATAGAGCGCATGCTTGAACAAGGAACATTTTTTTGTCACTTATTATTCTTGGCTAGATACATCTCTGATTAAAATATTTTATTTGTTCAAGAATGCGCTCTATGTTTTCGGAAGGAAAAACTGCTTGAAAACAAGCTGTTTTACGCTAAAAATGCAAAAATGGCGGGAAAAGGTTGTCTTTACAATATCATATTTATAAATTGTGGGCACTTGAATCAAAATGAATATTATGTAAACACATCACATACATATCTGTACTAAGAAAACAAAGAATGATAGTAAAATAATGATGTTCATTTTAGGGGGCCATTTTAGGCCCTTATCATATATAGTTCTTTGGAGATTAATTTATGTAAACATTCAAATTGAACTAAATGTAGGTATGTTGCAAATATTTTGTTGATGCTGCAGAAGCTAACTCAGGTACACTATCAGGGCAATTATAGCAACGACTGCTCTCCAATCAAACCTCACATTTTTTTTAATGATTTCTAAATAATAAAGCAATTTTTAAAGAAATTAATTGCAATCCTTTATTTTATGTATTTTAACATTTTAAGGCCATTTAAACTTGTCAGTATTAAAGCTATCACATTTCGTGTGTAAATTGATACAATTTTCCAATCATTAACAGTTATAATTAAGCAACATAAAACGTCTATAATTTTTTAATAATGGTTCAAACTCACTGAAAATTGGTACATTTGTAACTCATTATATATCCCTTTCGAAATCTGGAAAGAAATGTTTACCTTGCCAGGTGAAAAATTATGAATTGTACGTAACGTTAGCCTCTGTCAAGTTTTCCTATGTACGGTCTTATCACTTTTTCGCTGAATTCTTAAACTGCTCTCTATAAATTGTTAAAAATTGGTGTCATTTCACTTTACATAGCTTAAAATGTGTTTACACAAGTTAAATCAAGAATTATTGGCAAAACTATGCATCACATAACGCAAATATTATAACCGATATCGGTAAAAAATTTCGGAATGCTAACAATGACGTCATGCAACAATCGAAAGACCTTAAACTAGAACTGTCCTAATAAGACTAATAGCCACCGCAAGGCTAATTTCAAATGGGACAAATAATTTAATTGAATATTGAGGCTTGCAGCAAAGAAACAAAAAAATCTAGAATTGTAAAAAAAAAAAAATCTGTGAATTTTTTTTTTTAAATCTGATAGATTTAATAATTGATTAAATTTAAAAGCTTTAAAAAATACAGGCAGTTAAAATCGTTATTAATAATGATATATAATATATTTCCTTATAATGATAGAAACTTTTGGTTAATATGAAATAGTATTTAAATAACCCACAAACAACTGCCCATTTTACAGATTATCAATTTTCCCTACACACATGCTCCATCTAAACCATGGCTCAGATAATGGCCCCCTTGTCTTTGATGTTCTTATTAGCTCCTAAGAATTTATCATTAACAAACAAAAATTTTGCATTGTCAGTTGATAGAATACTTATAAAAAATAAAATTTAGTTAAGACATAAAGACAAAAAACTTCCATCTGGATGTATTTATATAAATATATTTTCGAGTGTTTTAATACTATTGATTAATTAATAAAATTTGTAAGGATTACCTCCCTTACTTTTCAACATCAGTGTACAATATATAGAATAAGGAAAATGAAAACTGTCATAAAATCATTAAATCTTGTCTGACCTTAATTCAGCCACACTTGTCTTTGATCCTAAGAATTTATCATTGACAAACCGGTAAAATGTTTGCATTGTCAGTTGATAGAAAACTTATAAAACATAAATTCAGTTAAGAAACTAGAGACGAGCTCGTTGCAAGCAACGATTAGGTCTTCCGTCGTAGCTGCGTCATACTTGTGACGTAATACAAAAATTGATACCTGACCATGGTGCAATATTAGATGTATAAACACTGTGTAAAAGAAACAAAGTACATGTATGTAAGCAAATACAGATCTTTAAAAGTTGTCTGAAGTTTGATTCGTTTTTTTTGCATGTGCATTTTATTTTGAGAAACTTATCTAATCATCATAATTGACTCAATATACACAGAATATGGACAACGATTATAATCACACAGTGGGTATGCCCGGTATGAACGTAAAAAGACCAAACATTTTACTCGCATTTTTTATCGAAAGCAAGGGCCAATGAATCTTTTAGAATGTATGCGGAGATCCTGGAAATTTTACAGGGGGTTCTGAAGAATAATTTTGTTTTTTGAGGGGGGGTGGGGGGAGGGGGCATGCGCGGATAAGAAAAATTTTCCTGGGGTGGGGGTTGAGTGTCTGACGGTTATTTGAGTTTGCCTGGGGATGTCCGAGGCATATTTTTGTAATTTTATATTGTACATGTAATGGAAAGAAATATTTTGCGGGGGTTGGGGTGGGGTCTGGAACCCTCACCCTACTCTTCTAGATTCGTGCATGGGGAAGACCGATGCCGGTAATTTAACGGTAATTTTAACCATTTTTATTTAATCAATCATTTTCAAAATTATCGGAATTCCAATATTACCTTTAAACGCAGTTAAAACTTAAAATACGAACCATTTAGTCTCGGTGAGTATTCGGCCAACATGTGTCCGCGTACGAAAGAAATGGCAACATTCAAGAAATTTGGATGGACGATCTGGGTCCTAGGTCGTCCATCCGATTCTTTTTCAGACTAAGAGCTACAGAACTGCACTTAAAGAATGTCAAACTGATTATGTCAATTTATTTTGTCTCAAAGAATCAGTTTTTTTTAATCAATAAAGTTTTACCTTAAAAAAAAAAAGAAATCGGGCACAAATTTCAATGTTAGCATTTTACAATTTAAAGGTCTAATAAAATTTTGAATAAAGTTTCAAGATACTACTCTTCGTTGTTTTATACGAAATATTGCATGGAAAAAAGATTTACATCGCATATATATTATAGAACTAATTTCTTCTCTTTTTTATTTACATCAAAATAAATCCAAGAAAAAATCTAATTTTTTTTTCCTTTATATGTGTTAATGAAAACGTGGTCAGCAAGGGCCGGTTCTATGTCGTGCAAGCACCTACTTAATAGATTGTTACACGGATCCACCACGATGACAAATATGGAAAAGGCAATATTGTGGGTGAAGGATGAATGTGTAGTTTGTTTTTTAGGTTTATTTTTGATAATTATATTCATCTGGATCAATTTGGTCTGTTGGTTTGTTTTGTTTATTGAAAAGGGAAATAAAGAAAATGAGTAATATCCGATATGAAGTCAAGCATATATTTTCATATTATTATTGACTTAAAACATGTTGGAAAAAAGAAATATTGTATCAAGCAGTTAGTTATTATGCGCAGATCATGCATTCCTCTATGGTTTTCACAATTGCATGTATCAGTTACTATACGTATTTGCTTACGGAGAAATTAATTTCCAAAGAGATGATATAGTTATCAGTTAAGTTCCAGATTGTCTTCTGCACATGCAAGCACGTGTGTAATCCTGATTTAAAAATAGGTATAATGGCCGGGGGGGGGGGGGGGGGGTCATCGCAACAAAATTGTGTATTAGCGTTCTAGAGTGTACATTGTTAATTAATAATTGATGTTGAATTGTTATTAACAAACAAAATCATAAATTTATAATAACATACACTAAAATGCCAGGGAGTTCTGCTGGACGCGATTTCATTTGTCTTCAATTAATAGGGTGTAAGGATGCCTGCCTACTTAATACATATGCTCACGCGTCAACCGATTAAAAATGACTGTATTTTGGATTTATAAATCGTTCTAAAACATTCGATCTGATATATCGTTGTTAACAATTCAAAACTTTGAACGATTAAATTTGTTTTTATACCTACCCCGACCCTCACGGAAAAATCCATTCAGATCAATGGAAATTTCATTTACAAGACTCCGCGCCAGAATCAGAATGTCTCATTCATTAATTTTTTCGTAGTTATAGTGGACGAGTCCAAAATAGGAATAGAATTGGAATAGGAATACCATGTGAACATATGCCGTGAATGCAGTTTACTTTGCGTCTATTTTCTTATTTTGAGAGTCCTTTTTATCATGCTTATCATGGCTTGAAAATGACGGAAGGCCCTTGAATGTTGTTATCTTTATGCAGGCACGTAGCATCCTTTTTGAAAGTGGGGGGGGGGGGGGGGCAGACTCATCCAAAAAATCTTGACAAGCAAAAAAAAAAAAAAAAAAAAAAAAAGACTTTCCCAAAATCTTCAATATCCTAATCCGGAAAAATTAGTTGCTGTGAGAAAAAGTGGGGGTGGGGGGGGGGGGTGGGGGGGGGGGTGGCACCCACAAGCTTGAATTAATAATTGCCTGACGATGCATCTTTAATGTGTCAACATTTATATTCATAATTGATGAAATCGTTATATGGGATGTAATAAGCAACAATGAGTAAGAGTGTTCAATTAAAAGGGCTTTTCACATTGCACGTGTGTAATCCTGATTTAAAAATAGATTGCCATATTTGAAAGGTCAAAAAAAAAAAGAGGGAGGTGTCATCGCAACAAGATGATACACATTGTCTAAGTAGTACAATGTAAGTAATAGTTGGTGTTGGATTATCATCATTAACAAAGAATCATCAGTTTGGATTAATTAAAACAAATATAAATTCATATAATTGGAATATTTACTGGAGGGGCTACGTACAAGTAATTCGCCGAAGTGGGGTACATGTGACCCGATTTTCGATCAATTGGGCGATTTCATTCATCTGGAAAAGGGTTTCACTCGCGTGTACAAATGTAAATGTACATCAAACAATTGCTAGTCAATTAAGTGTGTATGTTATTTGGATAGATTTCTTCTAAAACATTCAATCCAAAGTATAATATATGTAGTTATTAGTTGACACCCTCCCAATGGATCTATGCCGATGGATCTATCTGAGATCTCAGCTGTTGCGTGAATGGTAAAGAAAGACTTCGCGCCATAATACGTCTCATTCATAATTTTGTCTCGCCGATTAGTGGGCGAGTCCAAGTTAGGCCAGAGCACATGATGTGGAGATGGTCTTATCCACTCTATTTTCTTAACTGGTCATAAAATAAATAGAGATATCATGGATCTTTCACTTTTGTCGGAGCATGTAATAAATGGAACCAAAAAATAAAGTAATTCTAATTGAATTAAATTGAAGTTAAAATGTAAATACCCTCTCCCACCTACGGATTAGGATTTTCAAAATTCCCCATTTTTTAAATTCCTTGTCAAGATTTTTATTTGATGAAGCTGCCCACCTAACCCCCCCCCCCACACACACACACACTTTCAAATAACGATGCTACATGTACGTGTTTGAATATCCTTTCCTATATGGTTAGAAATAACAAAATGTCTTTGATTTTGCATCTAATATATAACAAATTCAATTTTCAATTTGGCTGTTTGAGATTATTCGATACATGTACATTCCTAAAATGATTTAAATTAATGAAATGATTTAATTTCCAGTGATATACAGGTACATGCACTCGATCGAAGAAAAAGATTGAAATTGCTTCTAAACTCTGCTCGTTCAGTTTAATAATTTATGATCCGCAGCGAAAATTAAATTTCATTTCTTATAAGATAGCCTAATTGATACATGCATGCTTCCATTGAATAAATTTGGGTAGTCAGGCAAGCTTTTTGGAAAGCTATAGCTTGTATAATATTAAGGTCAGACGCGACCTTCATGTATCTTCCATTTTTTCCTATCTCCACAATGTGAATTAAGATTTCCACTTTGTTATTTCATAATTAAATTTTTAAGTAATATGATTTTTTTGGTTTGAGTATAAAGTGTTCAAATTAAAATATATAGTATGACTTTACTTATAAGCATTCAAATGCATTTTGCGTGCTATTTTAAGGAAAGTTCGAAATATTCTAGCTCCAAAACGAGCCTTGTAATGTACTCTAAATTTTTTGGAATTAACAGGTTTAAATGTTAATAAATAAGGAATGAAATATCAAGGAAAATCATATAAAATTGAGGAACGTCTCAACTGTCCTTAATTAAAATAATATAAATAGACATCATAAATCCCATATCAAACAACATATAACCACTTGAATCTGCACGTCTTTTAATGAATTTATGAACAGCGGCAAATTCTAAGGTAATGTTAGCTGCAAGTCTGTATAGCCCTTGTATGAAAAATTTCGGATGGTACTCAATTTTTCCAGACAGAGAGCTACATATATGCAGCTAAGGTAACTAATAATGCTTCCGATGAAATACTTTGTTTAGTAATGCAAGGTTTTAAGAGAGCAATACTTATTTGTTTAAAAAATAACACCCTAATACTTCGCATTTCATTCGCTGTTTGTAGAACAAGCAGAACCAGTATCTGAGTTCGATCCCTACCGTATGTACATTGTTCGAATTTAATAGCCCTTGCATTGCATTGCTTTGCATGTACAAAATATCTTTTAAAAATTCAACACTGAAAGTGTTTATCTATATGGCTATTAATCTATATGTACATGTACACATAGCGTACACATGTGATTCAAAATACCCCAAACGGAAAAATTCACTTATTGAGTCTACATTTTATAGAATTTGCAAAAAATACATTGCGGGTCTGAATGTTTGTTAATGTGTCAATCTATCAATATACAGTTTGTTAATTATTTTCGATTGCTAAGGCTACATCGTTTTTGATGAACATTGAACAACATTTTTTCCATGCCATTATTTCCACGGAAGATAGCGAGTACAATTATAAAGCACAATTTATTTAATTATCTCTTTAATATTGTGTACTAGTATGTAATAAATAATTTATAAATTGCTGCCGAAGGTTGTTTGGTATTTTCGTTTGTAGATGCATTGCAAGTAAAAAACGTGAAACGCGGGGCAAGTCAGAATTAATATCCCTAATAACCGTTACTTAAAAATAGCGGCTAATATTATCGTACTGTATACGAATATTAAGTTCACTTTTTAATATCATCTCCACGATGATAATATTATATCCATCGGAAATCAGTATTTCGTTTTGCTTTAAAAGAAATGTTCTATCGGGAGCAATCCCGCGTTCGTTTAAATTGCCGGCGTAC
This sequence comes from Magallana gigas, assembly GCF_963853765.1. Classification (NCBI taxonomy): domain Eukaryota; kingdom Metazoa; phylum Mollusca; class Bivalvia; order Ostreida; family Ostreidae; genus Magallana; species Magallana gigas. The sequence continues at coordinate 26,291,266 of NC_088855.1, read as the reverse complement.
ATTTGTCATGTCAGTAATACACATTGTACTTTATATGACGGCCGTGTATACGTACTGTAGAAAAGTTGAGTTTAATTACCATGCATTCGAACCATTTTATTAACACATCTCCCAGTACTGAAACAATTCAAAATGTCTCTGTTACAGTAACACAGTGGGGCGTTAAACATGTGTACGTCCACTCAGCTCTACAAGCATATGCACTGTCGTCAAGGCGACGGCCTGAATACAGCTAGCGACTCTTCTATCGATCGGTTACCTGAGTCTCGTAATGCATCTAAATATAGAAAGGGGCACAGTTATGAAACAAACAACAAAAATAAGGTCAAAGACGTTCATCTTTATGAAATGAATATGTACATATGAATAAAAACATTTGGGAATTTTATGTAGAATTATTTTTGCGCGCTGCATGTATCAGTTAGTGCATTACAAAAAGCCCTTTCATAACCTCCTAAACGTGCGCACCCCCACAAAAATGGACCGAACTGACAACAATTGTTTCTGCAAATACTGGCTATAAATTACGAAAACATTAAATTGAATACCACGGAAGGATTTAAAATTAATTTCTTTACAACTTTGCTTCAATAATGCATTAGAAATTTTTATTCCTTTACAAGTTATTGACAAGAAACTTTTGACGCATCTAACTCCCTAATTATAGGGGCCAGCCCCTTTTTCTGTATACCGAATGAAAGGTCTTGGTAAGACCAAGATCTTTTAAAATACATGTTATAACAAATTTTTATCAGGTAAAAAACTAACACGGAGAATACGCGATTTTTTTTGAATTTTTTTCTTACCTTTGTTTCAACATCTATACCACCCCTTTTATTTGCATTTAAATAATAAATAAAATATATCTCGCACAAATTCAATGTATTAGCTTCCAAACCAGCCCATCTTTGAGACTTTGCCAGTCATCGTTATAGCTAAACCCCCCTGGACAAAAGAAGTCGTTAAATTTTACTAAAAGGGGAATAACTCAAAACCGGATGGGGATTTTCCTCAACTAAAATATGCAACGACAACATCACGCGGCATGTTATCAGTCCTGAAAATTTCAAAACAATCCGTGAACAAACGAGCGAGTTATTAAGGATCAAAGTTGGCGTCTAGAAGAAAAAAAAAATAATAAGAAATTTGAAAATTTTTCAGAATAATAGTAAGGTCTTCCGTTGGAAACGGAAGACCTTAATAAAGGGAAACTAGAGCAGAGCTCGTGGCAAAGCCCCGAGTAGGTCTACCGTTGTTGCTGCGAGTTGAAAATATATGTTATATGGTGTCAAACGATTATAATGACTATACTTTCAGTTCTGCTTTTGTTATAAAAACGTGTTGTGATTGAAAGCCTGTATATAAAACGTGTTTTGAAACAAAGAAAGGAAGAAAATATTTTAGGAAAACTATTTGTCGAGCAGAGTTTATGTAATCGTTTCAAACGTTCTTTAAAAAGTGAGATGTTTAATGGCGAGTTAAATTTTCAAGGGTAGCAAGCATTGTTATAAACAGTATGTACTCATGATTCATGTCAGGAATTGTATTTCTTTTTTAAACTGAACCCGCCTACAAAACACGTAAACCTTTCTCAAAGATAACTTCTATATTAAAATATTTCTAAATTTTTGAAGACTATGTGCAAGTTTAGAATTGCGTGCTGACAAAATTTACAGACCCTAAAACGTACTACTACACCAAAAAAGCGTGCGGCCTACGTGCGAGAAACGTTTCGTGTAAACCTTTTAGAGTTTCATGTAAACCGTTTAGCGTTTCGGGCAAAGCGTGTAAATCGTTTCGAGCAAAGCGTGCGAGAACCGTGTGAAACGTTTATCAGATTTCATTCGGAACTCTCTGACAAGTTAATTGTTTCAAAATGGCGCCCGTGTTTTACATTACTTTAACAAAATTGAGCGAATTTTATTAAATACAGTTAGTGAAACATGATTTCTATTGGAACAAACCTAAATCAACTTTAACTTGCACGATCATGTTTTGATAAGCATGTATTTTTATTATTTATTTATATCGATAACTCTTACTGAGACCATTCGGCTGTGTACAAGCAGCACACATAACCTCGGACATCGGGTGAGACCTGCACCTGGCTAAACCTGTCAATCAAACTCTGTGTATTTGTTTTCATTGGATGGTCATGCGTCTCTCTTTTGTCAAAAGCCAATGGAAAATTAATGACTTCAAGGTAATCGGAATACGTATTTGATGAAGCACACAATTTAAATGATAGAAAATTTATTAATTATTTGAACAAAATTAAATGTAAACATAGAAAGGTAATAAAAAAATTAATTATTATGGGAATCTATACGCATGGTACTCAATTCAAATAGATTATATTATGATTTTATTATTTTATGTAGTAAAATCACCCTTCCAACTGTTACTCAATTACATAACAATTGATGACCTGGGGCTATAAATTTTCTGAGCTGTGTGCGCTGAAGCGACACAAGATTCTCGGTCGCATGCGGCAATTGAATTAACACAGACTGGCCGAATAAACAAAGGGGTGGGAAAGTGAAACAAAATGTTACACATAAGAAACCACCAAAAATGATTTTCGACAGATCTTGCTATCTTTTCTCCAATTAAAAAAGCACCAGTCAGCGGGGCGGGAGGAGGGGGGAGGCAGCAATGAGTTCGCTTCCACAATGAAACTACAGTAGTGATTAATATGTGACCGATAGAATCTAATCTAAAGTTGTTTAAACTCATGTGAATATTTTTTAAAATAATCATCGAATGCCTCAATTCAGGGCATTCCTTTATCGTGCTAGCACCTACCGTAAACATGTAACATGGAACTTTGATTATAATTTGATTTGATTTTTAAACTACCTTATACGCTATCGTATAAATCAATGCTTAATCAACTGTACAAGTAAAATAAATGTATCTTTTCATCTTAAACCAATATAATAGTTGAAAACATAATAAAATATAGTTGTGTCCGTGCAAAATATGAAACATAAACGCGTCATAAGGTACATGTAGAAGAACACGAACCGACCGCGGATCACTTATCCACTCGCGCCGGTGTAACGAAGAATTTTGACCCGGGTTGAAAATTGACCCGGGGGTCATTTTTCAACGTTGAATATTGAGACCAAAGTTGGTGAATAAAGACCCTAATCCGTTGAAAATTGACCCGCAGCGTGGAATTTTGATCATGAAACCGGTTCAAAATTCAACAGCAAAGAAGCACAAATTAACGAATCAATGTTTATAACTTGAGTTTATTTAATTAAAAATTATCAGTTTTTACATATTTATTATGTAGATTTACATGTTTACATCATTCAACGGGGGGGGGGGGTTAAAATGAGACTTAAATGATTATTTTTTGAATTTACAATTAATTCCTTCAAATATTTAATAACTATTTTATTCATAATAAACTTTTCGCATATAATTGCTGTTTTGTGTGATATCTATATATTTAAAAAAAAATATGTTTTTAAAAAAATATTGTATACATGGTTACACGTTAAACTATTCAATTCAGAACAAAACTCCTTTTTTAAATTCACTGGAGAAGTGTACACATATAAATAATTTAAAAATTACAATACGTCATATTGTTTAATTTTGGTTTTACATTCACCCAATAAATTGAAACTTTGATATTGTTCATTGTATATTTTCTGGGTGGGTGAAAATACAAAATTAACAGTATATCATGTTGAGAGTTTTTTGTTTGCACCCACTCAGTTTGTTAAAATTTTGTATTCACACCCATCCAGCCAATAACAGTTTACAAATGATGATACGCTAACATGTACTCTTTCGTGAACAATGCTGTAGTAACTATATATCTTGGAAGCCGATATTTTTTGTGTTTTATTTGTTCCGTTATAGGATAACTTCTGATGTAATTAAATATCATCAAATCGCTAATTTTTCTAGGCACAAACAATTCTGCTTCATGGAATCTGTAGCAAGTTAGCAACCTAATTTTTGTACAGGATGACAATAAAATAATTTTGCTTTGTTTCTAAATTGCTTGATCACAAATATTTAAAATAGATTTACTAACAGTAATTGTTTTCGTCAATAAATAGGTAAATTACATTTTTTGAATTTTGTACAAGATTATACAACAGCGTTGGAGTAGATGGTTGACCTTCCTATCACAGGCACCTACATTGTTAATTTAAACGTGTTTTATTACTGTATTATCTTTCATAGGTAAGGCGTGCGGTACTGACAGCAAAACATGCTCTAATGTCAAACTTTGTTCCCCATCATTTGGGATTTCCCCACATTACTGGGGAAGACGTTAAAGAAAACCACACCCGTCCATTAGCTAAAGAACTACTATGCAATGTAGCTGAAAATCCAGTAATACTAGTACTTGATGGGACGTATATATACCTGCAGAAAAGTGGCAATTTTACATTCTCAAGAAGATCATACAGTACTCATAAACATAGGCCGTTGGTTAAACCCACGATAGCGGTCACAACATCGGGGTACATTGTTTCCGTACTGGGTCAATACCTGGCTGACTCTAAGAATTCGGATGCACAGATTTTGACGCATATGATAGAAACGAACGTAGAAGAAATTAAGGACTGGATACAGGAAGACGACATATTCATAGTCGATAGAGGGTTTAGGGATGCAGAAGCTCTACTGAGTGACATTGGAATCCACATTGAAATGCCTTCCTTCTTAACACGTGGAGCAAAACAACACTCAACAGAAGAGTCTAATGCAACACGTCTAGTTACAAAAGTAAGATGACTGTTGAAAATTAGGATTAAAAAAACATGTATGAACATGTATTTTAAGTGTAAATTTTAAAAACAATATTTCAATTGTATTTTGACTAAACTTATGATAAGAATAATTTCCTATATAGTTACTAAAAATTATTGTAAATCAATCAAAATCTACACTTTGAATTATTGTAGCTGCGATGGGTTGTGGAAAGTGTGAATGGTAGGCTCAAGACCTGGAACTACTTAGATCGGACAATTCCTAATAGTCAGATTCCACACATCGGAGACTATATTCGCATCATAAGCGCCATATGTAATAAATTCAGGCCTGATGTTAGTGTAGCAGTTGAGAGTGACCTATCTACTGCTGCAAAGAAGCGTTTTCTTTCAAAGTAAGCAAATGTACTTAAAGAATATGTAGAAAGAAACGGTAATTTGCTAAAAATACTCGACATAAAATCATTACATTAAGGTCATTTTGTTTAGATTGTTACAACATCTGAAGAATATTTTTTTTGTCATACTTGATATGAATTTATAAAATGATTACAATTAATTTTGTTATATATGTTAACGTGGATTTTTAAACAATAGGTCTGGACAAACGGGATATAAGATGGCAGAAGATCGACTCCAGCGATGCAAGTATTGTATTTCCTCAACTTTCAGAAGAAGAAATACGAGAGTTAACGATGGGGGTATACCAGATAAAGCTAGCTAAGTCTTATGCCCAAGAACACGTTGATAAAGATGGTAAATATGAAATTCTTGTCAACAATGACCATGATGGTATCATATGCGCCAAACTTCAAAGCAGACATATCTCAGCAAAGAAATATATGTTGTGGATTGATTTTGATGAGATGAGCATTAAGTCATGGTTCTGCAAATGCAAAGTAGGATCTAGAGTTGTGGGTATGTGCGCCCACATCACAAGTGTAATATGGTTTTTGTCATACTAGTATGCAAAATACAAAGACATTCAAAACCTTGGTGTACGCAGTTGGTGCAGCTACTTTGATGACGCTGCAGCGTTGCCTGTGGATAATTCTGATAGTGAAGAAGACAGTCTTGTCGGAAATGAAGAGGAATAATATGAACAAAATGATTGTGTTTTATATTTGGTTCCATTTGAATAGAGAGAGAGAGAGAGAGAGAGAGAGAGAGTACTATAGTGTTTGAGAAGTTTTACGGAGAGAGTGTGAGGGAAAAATATATAGGAACGTGCCTAGCAAAAAGTGTTTCCTTGACAATATGTTTAAATATATTCGATGAGAAAGAGGGAGAGAGTTATTTTTATGTTGGTACTTTTTTTAATAGTAGGTAGTTGCAGAGAAAAATAAAAATTATCATTTTAATTATACAAAAATTATAATTTCTTGATTCATAGATTCAATGAGGTCGCCTACAATCTTAGGTATTATGTATGTGTATATATACTGTACATGTATGTACATAAACATACATGTATATACCTAATATTTAAATATTATGAAGTAAAAGATAAACAGGTATTGTATTACATAATTGAATTGAGTGTCAGGAAAATGGAGAAGAACAATGTTTCCTATACATGTACCGGTAGATGTTTTACCAATTGCGTTTTTGTTTGAACCGTTTTTCATTTGTCGGAATTTGTCACCATGAAGACCCTATATAATACTAATATCAAATCAAAAGTTAATTATCAAGTAACTGAAAGGTTAAGAGTAGAACACATACATATATAGCAAAAACACAATAGCGGCATAACATTGATTAATTAATCTACAATTTTTCACGCAGTACAGATGTTATTACATTGAAATCTGATAACGTCAAGTTGACGTCATGACGTCGTGAGCGTTGTTTTCGTCATCAGACATAGTAAGTCTAGAGAGTTGTATAAGGAGAATTGCTTGAGATATCTAAAAAATATAAACTGATTTAAAACACGGAAATCCTAGACATTATTCACTAATATCTTCATTTGATTTCGGAACTGGGCCGATTTTGGTGCAAAATGTACCTTGTTCTTACATTTTTTGAATAGAAATATTTTGTACAAGATTATACAACAGCGTTGGAGTAAATCGTTGACATTCCTATCACAGGCACCTACATTGTTAATTTAAAAGTGTTTTATTGAACGGAATGTTCAAATTATTGAATGGATTGGAAAACAGATAAGCCTATGTTAACCCTTCCAAACATACAAAGTCAAGAAGAAATTATCTATGGGCATAAGAATAATGGTATTACAAATTTAAAGAATATTATTGATATTATGTATATAAAAGACAGTGGATACTTAAATATTAAATAATCATCTGAACATTTACCATTTGTTTTGTCTCGGACTAGAATGTCGCGACGTCATTGGATGAAACGCGTCACGTGGCTGCCTTACAAATTTCTTTAAAAGGCAAGAGTCAAAATTTATAGGGCAACATGGCGGACGTAACGTTATTTGAACTGATTTTCTACACAAACGTTTGTTTACATATCAAACTTTAGGTCCTCGACAAAACAAAACACTTATTAGGTTTGTTACTGGCTGTTTAAAGAAATTTGTGGGGTCGGTAAAGTCCATAGAAGGCGAGGCCCCGACCCAAAAAATTTCTTTAAACAGCCAGTAACAAATCTAATAAGTAATAATATGATTGCAAGACATATTGTTGATAGACATGTTCACTCACACCTACATTAACAAACCTATCACCTTCATTTATAATTGCAAATATACAAACCTAAGAATGAGATTTTCATGATCCAGCCCATTTGAAAAGAACAGTAATAAAAGGGAACTATATAATAAGTAAATATACATGTAAAATATTAAGATAGGTTTAAAAAGTGTAACTTAAGAGAATCAAAAACGCTTGGGAGCTCCAATATAACTAAAAACATGGGAAACAATTTTACAATTCTATTTATATGAAAAATCAGAACTATCATAAAGTATATTGATCATATGAAAAGGTCTACTAGTGCCAATAAGTTGTATAAAAGGTTCGTCTCTCTGTTGAGTGTATCTTGGACATCCAGGGGGAAAAATCACTTTCCTTCAGATTCAGACCCACAGTATAAACATCGACTTTTTTCAATTAAAAAAACCCTTAGATAAGTTAGCTTTACTAGCTTTATTTCATAATTGACGTAGAATAATATTTCTTATTTCCTTAACTGAAGTGTTTGTAAGCTCTGGGTATATTTTGGTTTTTTTAAAGTTTTGACTTAAAGATAGATAAAGTTGATGAAATTTTCTTTTCTGCATGAAGATTATTCCATAATTTACATGTAGACGGAATAAGTAGTCCGATATATTGGTAGATAGTAAACAAGAGGCCCATGGGCCACATCGCTCACCTGAGCAACAATAGGTATGATAAAATCAGCTTAAAAGAATCATAATTCAAACTATCTTGGCAATGTAGAAAATTACATGTAGATCCTTTATAAGTACGAATCCATTTTTCCCCTGGATATTCTTATGTTTATAATCAAGTCCCTTTTCTAAAAGGATGATATGTCTCACCTGTTGACATTGCAGTTCTCAAAGAGATCCTAATGAATTGTTTATATAATATATTTATAAAGGATATAAACCTACATCAAACTCTGAAATCCCTGTGAGGCCCAAGAATCGTCCAGGGGCCAAAGTATAAATAATCTGAAGGAATCGGCAATACTGTAAACAAATATTTATTCGCGGCGACTATATTTCGCGATTTACTTCCAATAAATTGGTTGGCGACGACTAATGTTCGCAACCAAGCCTTATCTAAACCCGTATTTTGTTACAACAACCATACAATAGAGACTGGTTCGCTGCGAGAAATATTCGCGACGACGAGGCTCTCGCAAACCTTGCGAAATTTTCTAGCACGCGAATAAAAGTTGGTTTACAGTATGTTGCATATAAGTAATTTAAAAACCATATATCAAAACATTTCATTTTTGTGAATAATTTGATATTTTCATTTGTAAAATTGGAATCCAAATGTGGCCCAATCCTACTCCTCAAGACTTTTGATTTAAAGAATTTAAATCTATATTATCTGAGGTTGCTTTCAGTAAATTTACAGCTTTTTTAGGCAATTTTCAAGAATTATCATTTAAAAATAAAAAAATAAATCAGTTTTTTTAATTGATTACAAAGCTAAAAAAAATATGACCAGTTAAAAAACAAATTGTTATACTTGTACTGATGGAATGTAAAACAAATTTAATGTCAAATTCACAATTTGATATTGTTCATCTTAAATTTAAACATGTTCGATTCAATGACTACATGTGCATGAATACATTTATTATCATTTGTATGTTGATGTACACGTAAGCCTATATTCAAATATCATTTTAATGATCATGATGTATCAACTTTAAAGTATCGATTCATTTTTTTTTTCAAAATTTGGTTTATAAAATGTCTAAAAGTATATTAAAACAATAATTTGATAAACTTAAGGCAGTGTAATAAATGTAAATATTTGTGAAGTCATATTTAATGATTCTACAATAATACGTTACAAAAAATCACTACACTTGCAGAGAATGTCAAAAAGTATTCTTGCCCGACTCGCCTGTTTCATTCCGAAGCAAACGTTATCTTCTTAGCTTTATTTACATAGTATTGTAATAATAAATGGATATCATATTTTCAGTCTCAAAATTAAATGATTAATCGGACATATCAACCTAAAAAAAAATCAGCCACGCCCGTATACGTGTCGGAGTGTATGAAAATTTTAAAACTGAAGCGTTCAAATATGTGCAAGATTGTACATTTGAACCGTGTAGACTAAGTTACAGTTCAGATCAAAACTCTTAGGTTGGGGTCAATTCTCAACAGGATCAATTTTCAACGTGTCGTGGTCATCAGAGTTTAGAAAAATCTTTCTCATAACGTTGAAAAATGACCCCGGGTATAAATTTCACGATTTTGGTCTCAATTTTCAACGTTGAAAAATGACCCCCCGGGTCAATATTCAACGTTGAAAAATGACCCCCGGGTCAATTTTCAACCCGGGTCAATATTCTTCGTTACACCGGATCTCCTCAGCCATGTGCGAGGGATTATCATCATTTAATAATTGTACAGTTTTTAAAGTAGTTTACATAAACAAACCAAAGAATTAGTTTATGTCTAACGATTTTTCCGATTTGGAGTAATATCGTTCATTAATATTCATTTACTCTCAAATATTTAATTAAATATATACAAGTAGGACAAACTTTTATAACATAAAATCAAAACAGTTCTTGTATATACGGCTATATTAACTCAAACACTTTCATATGCATGTAAGTGTAAGTCGCGGTGTGCGAATCTTGTGTATTAAATAACCGCTTACCGCTAGGTAATGCAGCCGTCGCTGATCTCCTCGGCCGTGGGCAAAGAATATATTTCGTAAAGGTACAACGCACAGCTCACAACCAAGGAAGATTTGAAAAGTTTGCAATATAATGACCTTACTCTATCAAATAGAAGTTATATATTTTAAACTTAAACCCCACAATTGATCTATGTCTATTATTGCTTTAGAGAATGACATTGCTTTTATTAATTAAATGAACTATTTCTTACTTGACATCCAATCGTTTAATCCACAAAAGATTTTGTGTAATCAAAACTAAAACAATTCTTGAGTTCGCGGCTAAATAAACTCATATATGAGAGACGCAACTCTCGTGTATTAGATAACCGCTGACCGCTAGGTAGTCCAGCCGCGAGCATGGTGACCGATTTTCTCGGCCGCGGGCGAGGGAGAGCTTACGTAATGGTACACACACACACAGCTCTGATTCAAGGTAGATTTTAAATGCATGGAGTTAATAAATAAAATGTAATGCATAGAGTTTTTTAATTCCATATTTTGTGGTTAAAAAGAAAAGAAAAAGAATGTTTTGTTTTCCAATTGCCGTTTTTAATGATTGTGCACTGTAAGAACTTAACAACAATGACTTAAACTCCTAAAAAAAGCATGTACTCCAACAAAAAAAAAATTCTTATAAATTAAAGCCTCCTGTATAAACCAGCATACTTTCTGCGGCAACTTTATGCCAGTTGTACGCACAAAGACTTTCGTTAACTTGTCAAATGAAAACAGGTACATGTCAACATGTAAAGCTTTTTACACTGTCTCATACTACACAACTCACTTACAAAAAAATATTGTTACGACCTTTATGAGATCCCAACAAACAACTTTTCCAGCGACATCCATATCAAAATCCAAACCGTTTTTGAGTTATTAAGCAAAAACTTTTAGGGGCTATTGGCCCTTAATTTAAGGGGCCAGCCCTTTTTTATTGGTGTCAAATGAAAGCCCTTGATATTCTGCACAACTTTTATTCTACATGTCTTAACAAAATGTTTTTCGTTAAAAAGATATAAAGGAAAATATGTCTAAATTTTTGCACTTTTTGGAATCCTGTTTTTTGACCCCATACCTTTTCCTAAATAAGGAACGTAATCCAAAAACAAAAACCGATGTATACAACTTCAATGTCTTTGTTATTCAAATTCGTTGGATTCCCATTCCCTGCTATCATAGTCTCGGAGCCTTTGTCTGGAAACCAAAGGCCCTAAAAAAATTTAAAAGGGAAATAACTCGTTAACGGAAAGGGAATTCTAACTTTTATGAATTGATGAAGATAGTGTTTTGTAAAGTCCATTAGCCCTGAAAATTTGAGCAAAATCCGTTCAGAAATGAGCAAGATATGAAGCCTCAAAGTTCGCGTCTAGGAAGAAAAAATAAAAAAAGAAAAATAAGAATAATCTTAACCCGCACAATAATAGAAAGGTCTTCCGTTGGAAACGGAAGACCTTAAAAAACCTCCATCCAACTATATTTAAGAGTTTTTACTATAAAATCTGTAAGGATTACTAGTATCTCCCTTACTTTTCAAAATCAGTGTACAATATATAGGAAAAGGAAAAGCAGGCACGTAGCATCGTTTTTGAAAGTGGGGGGGGGGGGGGGGGGGGGGGCAGATTCAACCAAAAAATCTTGACAAGAAAAAAAAAAGAAAAAAAAAAGAAGGAAATTCAAAGTTTCCCAAAATCTTCAAAATCCTAATCCGTGGGGGTGGGGGCAGGCGTATTATATAACTTCAATTTCACTCCTCATTTCCTTATTTTCATATCATTTTTTACATACTCCCCAAAAAGTGTGGGGGGGGGGGGCAACTCCATGATAATTTAATTTTTTATATGTCAATTTTGAAAAATTGGTTGCTGCGAGAAAAAGTGGGGGGGGGGGGGGGGGCAGCCCCCCCCCCCCCCTGATGCTACGTGCCTGAAAAGGAAAATTGTCATAAAATCATTAAATATTGTTTGAACTTAATAAGAATTGCAGGTGCATCTCTTCAGATGGTGTTCAACATACGTACAAATTTTCAGATTTATCCATGCATTAGTAAAAATTTAGTGGGGGGACAAAATTACGTCTACATACAGACGGTCAGACAGACGAACAGGGTGAATCAAATGTACCCCCCTTAAACCTCGTTTGCGGGGGTATAATAAAAAGGGTTTTATATGTGTAGTAATAATGGATTGGTAAAATAATTTAATTAAGAAGTGTTCTTGCGTCACCTTGTGGTACTGGTATCTTTTTGTCAAGTGCCTCGGCTCTTTTATTTGAAAAAAATAAACAAAATGAAAAATTAAACCATAACGTTCCCAAATTAGTGTCTTGGTGGGATTCTTTAGTTCGATCTTTATACGTGTGTAACGGGATGAGAGAAATAATGACGGAACAGACCAGGATTTGAAACCCCCTGAAACTCTAGTCAGGTGCTTCACTGAGCTAGCAGATGCCGTTATTCGAACCAGTCACTTTTTCCCCTGACAGGAGTTAACTTGTCAGTTCCAAGGGTTGGCACGGCACCAAATATAACGGGTTGGAAGAAATAATGACGGACCAGACCGGGGTTTGGAACCCAAGCCCGCTGAAACTCTAGTCAGGTGCTCCAACGACCAGCTGTCTGACGCCGGTATTCGAACCGGTCTGACCGCCACACGTACTTGTTTGGACAACAATGCCCATTCGTTAATCAATTCCATTCAATTCAATTCAGTTTATTTCGCTCACACCATAGAATGGTACACGAGGTCAATCATTATATACAGTTCAAAAGTCAGAGGTACATTGTATATATATACATGAATAGATAAGTAGTAGATAAATAGTAAATAAGCATAAATATACAATATATACAATGAAGATAGGAAAAAGTACATGTATAATAATGGAGGACAGACTATTATATCAAACTGTATATTTTGATAATAAAATAACATAATTTTTTCAGGTTTGTAGCATTTGAACAAGAAATAAGTTCACCACATTCCGTGTGTGCAGGGGAGTTGTTGAAGTTGAAGGTCGTGCGTGACCCAATACTGACAATTTTTGTCCTTGTAGGACCATAATTATAAAGTCTTCATCCTCGACCATTTGTATCACAAAACATGCATGTATTTCAATGTGAAAATATTGCTATTGTTCACAAATTCATAAATGAAACCTATAATACATATGTTGCATGATAAATCTGTAAAATGTGTACAACTCAGGCACGTAGCATCGTTTTTGAAAGTTGGAGGGGGCGGGACTGCCTCATAAAAAAAAACTTGTTAAGCAAATAAAGAAAATAAAAATCTCAAAATCATGAAAATCTTAATCCGTGGGAGGGAGGGGGAGAGAGGTGTGTTGTATTCCTTTAGCTTCAATTTCACGGTTGATTTCCTTCTTTACACTTTCATTATTACATTCTCCCCAAAAAAAATTGGAGGGGGGCGACTCGATGATAATTCATTTTTTATTTTCAAATTGAAGGAAAAATTCTACTGCGAGAAAAAGTGGGGGGGGGGCTTTAAATCACAGCTATTTGTAGCTTCAGGTATGAAAAAATTCAGATGGTCTTTGACAAATCCGATTTTTTTAGATCGGGAGCTACATACGTGCTGCAACTATTTGTACCACTGCATTGCATGTAACGCTGTATGTATTCGCTATACTTAGTTATTCCACTGCATGCATTAGTAACATATATTTCTATCACTTAATGATTCAATTTGTTCCCATGACTACTATTGATATATGAGGAGAGGAATTAGTAAGTTGTTAGAACTTGTCTCACGTCCATTTGATTGATTTCAATAAAATATGTTCAAACCACAACATCGTCTCAAGCAACAGTCAGAGAGAGAGAGAGAGAGAGAGAGAGAGAGAGAGAGAGAGAGAGAGAGAGAGAGAGAGAGAGAGAGAGAGATCATTTGGTTCTTTGTCTGTTAAAAAATCTGCAGGCGTGTAAATCAACTATTTGCAAGTTTTGGCGATTTTTTTACGTGAGAAGTAGAAAAAAGCAACAATATACGTTAAATAAATCAACAAATCTTTCCATTGACAGTTACATATTAAAGTATAACTGAAATGTATCGAGATAACTTTTGTCTTTGTTAGTTTAAAAGAGTATATAAGTTTCAGGCATTTCAGAAATAATCTGTTTTACTTAAGGTAAAAGGATTCATTCTTTGAGTATTACGAGATGATCAAATACCAGGCACGTAGCATCGTTTTTGAAAGTGGGGGGGCCAGACCCATCCAAAAAATCTTGACAAGCAAAAAAAAAAAAAAAAAAAAAAAAATGGGAAATTTAAAGTTTCCAAAAATCTTCAAAATCCTAATCCGTGGGGGGGGGGGGGGGGGGGGGGGGGGGGGGGGGGGGGGGGGAGACTCAACTATGCTTCCAAAAAAATTCTTCCCTTCCAAAATTTTTTTTCCTCAAAATCATGAAATTCCTAATCCGTGGGGGGGGGGGGGGGGGGGGGGGTAACTCCAATTTGACTACTCATTTCCTTATTTTCATATCAATTTTTTACTACCTTCCAAAAAAGTGGGGGGGGGGGCCAACTCCATTATAATTCATTTTTTTATATGTAAATTTTAAAAAATTTGTTGCTGCAAGAAAAAGTGGGGGGGCCAGGCCCCCCCTGGCCCCCCCTGATGCTACGTGCCTGAATACGGTCGAGGGTGATCATATCCGATAAAGCCCGAATGACTAAATATGATAGATTTGATTATTTTCTTTGTATATTAATGACTCAGAAGATATTTTATTAGATAAAAATGATTGTTGGGTATAGCATCAAAAAACACACAGCCATCCACAAAGGCACGAGAGTTTGTTTACATCAAAGTTACACATGTGCTTGAAAATCATGTCCGAGCCCTTTCACCCCCTTGTCGAAACAACTGGCATAAAAAATTCAAGTGAACTCGTATTTTTACAAAAGTGGAAAAATCAGGCATTTTACACGTTGTTTTTCATCTCATAAAAAGTACAGTCCTTGTCGCTGGCGGAAAACTCCTAAAAACGAAGGGGAATTCAGGAATTATTTTCCCTCAGCCATGTTTTGACGTGAATATCGGGAAAATAGTGTTATGAGATAGTTCACTGCATGTTGCATATATTATATAAACAGAGCTGACCAATGATATTTCATGCCGATCATTCCTTTAAAAGGAATACTTGTTTAAAAATAACACATGACTTTTGCAGGGAGAATAGCTATCTCCAATATTGTTTTCATTATATGTGAATGTATTCAATGTAACGGGATTTCCCAGCAATAATAAGACAATCCTTTCTTCAAATTTCTTTAATGGTGTTATATTTTTTATACTCTGTAATATATTATAATAAAATAAATATAACATAATTTGATAATATCAAGTCATAAAATACATTAATACATTATTACAATAGAATTATCTTTAAATACATTTCCATTGAAATATACATATTTCCCATATACATATAATTTCATTCAGTCCAAGATCAGAAAGACACAATTAAGGGAAATAACTCTTATCAATTTTAACATACAACAGTTGTCTTTCTTTTACAATAGAATATATGTTAATTGATCTGAATATTAAATATATATCTAAATACATGTTCCTTACATATATTTCCTATTCACAATATAAAACACTTTAATATTTTCTTAGAAATATTTACTATTATATATTAAGCTGTATTACAAATGCTTGTCCATCAGAGTTATCTACATCTGACACAATGAAAAAATACAACTTTACTTATCAGATTTAATTCCTTCTAAATTCTTAATCCTGATATTTCATAATATAAACTCCAATTTTCTATAATATTAGTAAATGGTTACATTGTCTGGATGTCTTCAAGTCTTCAGAATAAAAGGAATGACAAAATAAACTTCTCTGTTTAAATTCTGAGAGTGTTCTACCTGAATACTGTTCACAAAACAATGAAAACTCTTGACCAATAAAACCCGAGAATTTTCAGTATCAACCAATGAATGTAAAATGTTTGAGTGTGTGTGTGGATCTAAAGGGGTGTAAGGCTCTAACTAAATACCTTGTTAGTAGAAGAAAGAATTAGAATTTATTTTATTTTAATTTGATAAACTTTTTATTTATTTACATTTATATTTTATTTTTATTTATAACTTTTAATTAAGAACACATCTACTACATGAATGATTTTGAAATGGAATTTTTGTGTAAAGGTAACATACCAATACACATTCAAGAGTTAAATCTTTTTGTTTTAATGTACGCAGATGACATTGTAATTTTCTCCGAAACTACACACGAGCTTCAAGAAATGTTAAATACATTGTATTCTTATACATCTGTCTGGGATCTTACTGTAAATGTACAAAAAACCAAAATTGTCATTTTTAGAAATGGTGGTAAAATTCACAATAATGAAAGGTGGCATTTAAATGGCGAGCCAATTGAGGTTGTCGATAACTTTACATACCTGTTTTTGACTTTAAAGAAAACATGGCTTTTCTCCCTTGGCTCGCCAACTGTTTCTGTGTATTGTTAAAGTAACAAAAGGCCCAAGTCAATTGTATCTGAACACAGAAACAATGCTGTCAATTTTTGATACTTATATTGCTACTGCAGGCTTGGGGCGAATTACATTGTAAAGTAATGCATTACATTACCATTACTTCATGAATTTGGGCATTAAATTACCATTACCATTACTTGATTTTCTTGAAGTAATGCATTACATTACCATTACATGAGTAAAGTAATGCATTACCATTACCATTACTTTGTTTTAAAAAAGTAAAGCTAATAAAGAGTTTTTGCAAATGTTTCAAATATAAAACACTCTTTGAACATATCTACAGGTTCATGTTCAGTATCAGGTTCAAATTCGATGACTATGTATACAAGAGTCATTCTTTATTTGCTCAATATATAATAATCGTGTGGCATTATGAACAACATATTACATAAGTAAAAAGATATTTATAGATATTTGGCATGATACAATATCAGATATGATATAGAGACACAGATTCGTGCATAATAGAAAACAATTTATGGAATAATGTTGCGGTTATTAAAAAGCTAAATAGAGATATTTCTCCAGATAACACAAATCTTTATAATTTTGGACACTTAATTGTATTAATTTATAGACAGAGGGGTTTGCCAAGTTATATTTCTTAATATATTTTAATCGGATTTCTTTATGCTGAGGACACTTTAAGACAAAAGATTGCTGTTGAACTTTATGATCAAAGTTTCAAAGGTTTCATCTTTTAACTGCTTCCTATTAGTTTGAAAATCTTTCCAGCTATACTAAATAAACGTTCTACAGGTGCAGTGGAAGCTGGGACTGAAAGATTGTTTGACAACCTTTATCTTGGGATATATTAAGTGAAAAAATAGAAAAAATACATGAATCTTGTATTTTCTATTAGTCCAAACTAATGTACTTAATATACATGTACAACAGAAAGAGAGAGAGAGAGAGAGAGAGAGAGAGAGAGAGAGAGAGAGAGAGAAAGAGAGAGAGAGAGTAAAATTATTTTCAAACGGGTTATAATATTGGAAGTGATTTTGAGTTTCATCATGGATGGACAGTGCATTCATTTCGCCATTAAAGGTGCATGTCTGTCCCCTATTCTATTGGGATATGGCATAGGGAAGGGGATTGGGGTGTTTAGCACTTCTTATAACAATAGATTGTTTTGATACTTAGGTTATCCTGGGGGCATAGTGTGTTGTTGACACATCTTTATTGAAGTGCAAACTAATTGGAGTAAATTGTTTAAATGATTTAAAACTCTTAAAAACAACACTCATAAAAATGTTATGAAACTGTGTTGTTAAATCTAGTAATATGAACAATTTAAAAATGAAATTTTAAAAATCTTTTTTAATACAACCAAAACATTTTTATTTCAAGAATTATTTCTTTCTTCTTTATAATAAAGTTAATAAAATTCAATTTCAGCTATTCATTTATTCATCACATTTTTTTAAAGTGAACATGCATAAATAAGCATAGTAATGCAAAGTAATGCCATGTAATGCCATCATTACACTAAATTTTAGAAAGTAATGAATTACATTACCATTACTTGTAATGCTAATTTTGTGGCATTACACATTACTAGCATTACTTTGAAAACATGTAATGCATTGCAATGCATTACCATTACATTTAGCATTACCCCAAGCCTGATTGCGAGTATATTAAATTATGGCTGTGAGATATGGGGCATGCATGCTGCAAATGATATAGAAAAAGTGCATTTAGAATATATTAAATTTGTGTTAAGTGTGAAGAAGAATACAAACACTGCACTTGTATATTTTGAAACTGGGAGGCTACCTATGAAAACTATACGAATGTTTAGAATATTCAAATTTTGGTTCAAATTGTTTGTTACAAAGTCAGAATTGTATTTTGCAGTCCTGTTACAAAATGCTGTATAATGAGTGTGAATCGTCTTTGGCACCTGCTGAAAATTGGGTTACTGTAATTAAAAATAAACTTTTTACAATAGGTTTATGACATATATGGTATGGACAGGAGTATATACATTGTGCAACCTATTTTCCTTTAATTAAGCAAAGAATCATAGATCACTTTACTCAACAACTTGTAGAACAGATTACTAATAATTCCTCATCTCGATGTTATTTTTACAAGCATATTATTGACCAGTTTTCATTACAATATTATTTAACAAAATCTATACCTTCTACATATAAGAAACAAATTACAAGAATTAGATCTCATAGACTTGCAATTAAAAGTGGATGACACACTAATGTACCAAAAGAAAGACGCTTATGTAAATTTTGTTCAGATATTGAAGATGAATTCCATTTTGTGTTGAAATGTCAGCAGTATAGAGAAATCCGAGTAAAATATATTATGAAATATTTTTGGAAAAAACCTTCTGTATACAAATTTATACAATTATTAAGTGTTCAAAATTTTAAAGAACTGTGTAATTTGGGGAAGTATCTCCATCTAGCTTTCAATATTCATGATAATTAAGAAAAATTCTCTGGTTTTTTCGCCTGTTAGTAAAATTTTATTTTATATACATTGTCAATGTACTTTACATGTACCATACCATTATTTCAATATTGCTATTATCTATATGTAATTACCTATGCCATAAGATGTATGTCTTGTGCAAATAAAGAATGAATATGTTTATATGTATCTCCATATACATGTATGTTAGACATATGGGTCTATAGTACATTTTCTTAATCAACAGCAGTCAGTGATATTTTAATTATCGATTAGACGTATTAAGGGAATTTAAGCCTTAATCTACAATAATGGGAACTATCACATTCTTAGATTTTTATATGATATTGTAATACATGTATATCTTTTACGCTTGTTTTGCTTGATCGTTACTTACACAGAATATAAAATCTAACTCTTTAAACACTGAAATTGTCGTTTTTCTTTTATCCTCCCGATCTCGAATTATGTACGGGACAAGTCCCTGGCTATACAGTCCAAGTACAATAAAGAGACGAAAAAGCGATTTTGATTTTATTTTTTTTGGATATCAGTTTTTCGAGAATTTATCTTAAATATTTGAAAACATTTGTATTAGACAGCATATAGGAAAATGATTTTTAAGAAAATATAATTTTATAATTTCAGAATCAATTTCTTAAAGTGACGTAAAATTGAGCACGATTTGAGCCTCTCCCACCTCCAAAAGAAAAAAAATAATTATCATTTTTCTTTCATGGATAGCAAAGTGATGCTTTTTTTATATTTTACTAAACTTTAAAAGTCAAAAGTGAAGTTACAAACGAAATACAGAGCTTTGTTGTGCAGATATGCTAAAGCCGCCCCCAACAAAATAAATAAAATTTCTCAAATTTACATTTCAAAATTACATTCCATATGCCTCGGATCCCCCCCCCCCCCCAATCCCTCAGAACCCATCCTACCCCTTCTTCGAAGAAAAAAATTCTGGATTCGCGCATGAAAAAGTTCATTGAAGTCAAGGATACGTTTTCTCCGGATTACGTTTTCTCCTGGGTACGATTTCTACTGATACCTCTTTGCATGCCATCTAGCGTTTATTCAGTGCATGACTGTTGGTTTTGCATCGGTGATCTTTTTTGTCTTGCATCAGTGTCTGTTGATTTTGCAATAGAGGCTGTTGGTTTCGTTTTAAGCTGGTCAATTTCGTATTTTAGTATGTTTTTAACGAGGCCGAGTACAGAACGAGTACGCACGCTTTCGCGCAGCGTTTCATTTGTATTGTGACGTCATCTTTTTGCTTGGTTGACGCCATGGCGTTATAGTTTCAACTGCAGATATTCAGCGAAAATTGTAGAAAATATCTCGTTTGATGCGTAAAAATAATGTTATATTGTGGAATAAACATAAATATCTCGAAGTATATGCTATATTAGGGCTCGGGTCGAAAACATGAAGAGGGTTCTGCAAGCCTAGCCCTCTGTCACGTTTTCTTAACCCGCCTAAATATAGCTTAATTCATATATTTCAAGACAGTAACCATGTATTTTATATTAATGACCCTTAATATGTGATGTTATATATTTTTTTTATTACTTAATAAAAACTTGTTTTAATAATACTAAGAAGATCACCTTTTCCGCCTTTGTCAAATAAAAAATAGCCATTATCTGACGAATCTGGGGAATTTTTTATTTGACAATTTGATGCCTTTTAGCAATAACTTTAATATGTAGAGCAGAAAAAGAAATCCCTAGGGCAGAAGTTTTGAAAAAATGTAAAAAATATGCAAAATTGATACATTTCAAGCAAAATCCCATAGGGTCCTATGTTAAAGACGAACAAACTTTGAGATGACCCCCTAAACAAACGGTGTGGTAAATGTCTTATTTTTTAATCTTAAAATAATAATTATATCAGTAGAAATTCATGTAAAAAGTTTCATCCAAAAATCTAGGACAGAACAAATTAGACCCGGTCTCGTTAAAAATTAGGCCTAGTTGTTTAATTTGCATAAACGTCTTTTTTACCCTTTCCACCGCCCATACTCCTCATACAATTCTCTATACTATACTTAGTCTAATCAGTCGCCTTTACTCATCCCTTCACACAAACCAATAAGGAATAATTAATGGCCGTCATCTTTACTAATCTCCTACGCACGCACGCACGCACGCACGCACGCACGCACACGCACACGCACACACACACACACACACACACACACACACACATACTTGCATTATGCCGAAACTCACTACATCAGACTTTAGACCTGAAATTCACTACACTATGTTCTAGTTGTGCTATTCAATATATATTAATATTTTTAAGTAATATAAGACATCTTTTTACTATTCTGCTATTTGAAATAGGCAAAATCTCTTTGTAAAAGTTTATGATTTTATACCTGATAGTCACTACATGAGGTCACATGACTCATTGTGAATACACACCAGAAACTCACTACAGTGTGTATTTCTTCCTAATTTACCCCAAAGTCAATACATCTAGCTAGTCATGTGATCGATTGAAGATTCAAAGGAAATTTACCACATAAACCATTTATTACTGAACACACAGAGAGAGAGAGAGAGAGAGAGAGAGAGAGAGAGAGAGAGAGAGAGAGAGAGAGAGAGATCTAATAATTTCAGCAAGCTGCAAGACGAATTATTCTAATACTAATTCTAATACTCAGGCTAATCTAATCAATTCATTATGGTATACTCAAGATGCATATATTGTCAAAGTGGGGAACAATATATACTAAGTGAATTCTGGATAAATAAGATTAGACTGCATTTCACACTTTTCTCCACATATGCACGTTTTCTATTTAAACTACATTATATTTAGCACCAGACCCTACTTCGATACAAAGAATCTTATGTTAATTACATATATAATTCAATTATGTAAATTCATTCAACATTTTATGTTATAAGTATTGTAATTTGAAACATATACGAGACAGTAATATTTCTTGTCAAAGGACATGCACAGTCTAGTACCATTGCAACTTGTATGCTTTTATTAACCGTTTTGCCTATAAAAGGCACTTTACACTATCACTGTATGACTTAAATAATTAGGATTTCTTGCTAATTTTTACGCACCCTATCAAGACTGAATTTATAAGAAAATCTAATTGAATTGAAAAGTCTTCATGTGTGTTTCATTTCTTTAAAAACATATATTGTTTAAATTAAATAAATTCCTATTTGCCACTTGCTTTGTAAAATCTAGACCTGTGGACTTTGAACACTTCTTCAAACAAAACATAAATCAACTGCAGAATCTTAATTATAATTCATTTTATTTTAGGATCAAACAACTTTAAGCTAAAATTTAAAAGTACATAATTTCATAGTAATTCATGATATATGGAATTTTGTTTATGAATTCAAATAATTTCAATCAATTATTGACATTATCATGCATGATGCGTGCCCTTCTTTACATTTCTGATCATATTTTATCAATTAAAATATCAAATAATGTCTACCCATTTCTGCCATTTCAAAATGTTTCATGGAATAGGAAGTAGAATAACAGACAAAAAAATAAATGTACATTTGTATAAGCCAATAAGCATTTGTCACAAATGCATGCACCCTGTATTAAATTTAGATACAGGTATAATGTTATTAACAAATTGATAATACAGCACAAACAGTATGCATTCGAACTTCATTACGGTAACATAATTATAACACATAGAAATTTAACGTTGCGACCACCTGGAATTTCATTTTTTGCAACTTCTCAGACGAGAGGTATTATGTTTTTGACAGCAAACTTCACATTGCGCCAAGTGAAGCCTGATAATGCCTTTTCCTTCCTAATGGCGTTTAAACAGTCAAGCTGACCAGGAGTTTTCCCTAGTTTGATAAAGTTGTTAAACTGTCGCTCCAAGGATGCCTTTCTACAGCAGTCCATGTGTGATGTTGAACACTGGCTGTGAAAAAAAATAAGATTTTATTATTTAAAAATTGCTGTATCTTTATCATATTTTTGTCATTAAGGTTATTTGTTCTTCAGCCCAAATGTATAGTCTTTATTAAAAAATTGGTATCCTTCCTTTGAATGTTAAAACTGTATGAAATATAGTAAAAAGATATTCATTCATTCATTGTATCCAAGAATTTAAACAAGAGGCCCAGGGGCCACATCGCTCACCTGAGCAACAATTGCCTTAATTCTGATCAAATTAGCATAACAGTATCAAAATATCTTGACAACTAAGTACAGTAAAAACTTGAAAATCTGCCAATTTTTATCCACCTCTTTATTTTTGGTAAATACCAAGCCCCTTTTGTTGTTATACTTGTAAGAAGATTTTTCTTTATTCCTAAATAGCCCCCCCCCCCGCCCCCCCCCCCCCCCATTTTGTGGCACCACTTTTCGTTATGGAATCAGGGTTTCATCAGACTTAAATCTGCATAACCCGTGCTTTCACACTAAGTACTGAGTTTAGGACCGAAAACTTTCCCAGAATATTTTTAAAGATTTTCTCTATATATTCCTAATATGTAAAAATCCAAACCGCCATCACGGCCCCGCCCTACCACTAGGGACTGTGATTTCGCAAACTTGAATTTACATAGTTACCCAAGGATGCCTCTACACAAGTTTAAGCCTTTCTGGCCAAATACTTTTAATAGTCTTAAAAAAGAAGATTTTTAAAGATTTTCTCTATATATTCCTATGTAAAACTTGATCTTCCAATTGTGGCCCCACCCTACCCCCACGGACTATGATTTGAACAAACTTGGATCTACACTACCTGAGGATGCTTCCATTTTAATTTGAGCTTTTCTGGCCTAATAGTTTTGAGAAAAAGATTTTTAAAGATTTTCTCTATACATAATTTATCCCCCATTGTAGCCCCACCCTACCCCCAGGGACCATAATTTGAACAAACTTGAATCTACAATACCTAATTTATATGCAATTAAGTTACTGTCACTAATGGCAACTGGCAGGTGGTGTCCGTAAAAAGTTTTAAATTTATATAATCAAAGATAATACCTTGTCCTTGAGCCTCAGGTTTTGCATGGGGTGGGCATGATGATCTCTCTGTGCTTAGCTTTTCACTTTTACATGGAACTGCAATACAATATACAATGTTAATTACATCTCGATAAAAATTCACCTCAAGTAGCACAAAAGGTATGAAATTACACCGTATACACTATTTACTATTAACTAGAAAATGTAGTTAACTATGCTCTAAAACGACCATAACTTTTAACCTTACAGGACATCTTTGTACCGGTAACCTAGCCAACAAGCAATTACTGTGCATGTACATTATGTAATGTGTTGAATTACTTAAAGTACTTTGACCAAATAAAACCTCAGGTTATGAAACTTACAGTGTAGTGTTTTATCCTAGATACATTATTAAAAAAAATTGGGAATAAAATACAAGTATGAGGTCAGAATGTCCAGTGTACTGGATTGCACAGTTGGCAGGTTGAACAGTGCACACCCTACTTATATTTGAAACATTTGTTGCAATACCTTCTACTTTAGTAGGCTACCTAACTCTGGAATATTAAAAAAGATCTGGATCTAATCAACTGAATGAAAAGTACCTTCCATAGGGGATGCAGTGTTGGAATCATCATCAACTTCTTTTTCACTCTCTGTTTCAGTATCAATAGTTTCTATATTGAAGAAAAGACACATCAATAAACAGCCTTGAAAATTCTTGACAGAAAATAAAAACATGATTTATAAACACACCTTTGTCAGCGAAATCAATTTCATCAAAGTCTGCTTTTTAAATGTGCATGATTAATGTATATTGAAAAGAAAACTCACTACGTATACGTGTGTGAAGATAATGTATATTGGCAAGGAAACTCACTACATGTGTGTGGTAGTTATTAAGGAATAAGGAATCATTCTTTTAGTACATGTATTATGGGGTGATAATTTTGGTCGGGGCATGATCAAATCCAATGAAGCTCGAGGGCTTTATGATGGATTTGACAATTTCCAGCAGTTGTACAATTAAATATTTGAATATAAATAAGCAAA
This sequence comes from Magallana gigas, assembly GCF_963853765.1. Taxonomy (NCBI): domain Eukaryota; kingdom Metazoa; phylum Mollusca; class Bivalvia; order Ostreida; family Ostreidae; genus Magallana; species Magallana gigas. The sequence goes on along the minus strand of NC_088855.1, from coordinate 26,266,160 downwards.
CCCTGCTTGCGCCCAAATCATACGTTATTTGAATTTAATGGACTGTATAGTACAAAATCAATTGTGTTATCATATGTTATCACAAGCAAAAACACTGAAAAAGTTAATTTAAATGAATATGGACAAGGAAATTTACTACATGTGTGTGGAAATGTATATTGGCAAGGAAACTCACAACATGTGTGTGGTAATTTAAATGAATATGGACAAGGAAACTCACTACATGTGTGTGGTAATTTAAATGAATATGGACAAGGAAACTCACTACATGTGTGTGGTATTTTAAATGAATATGGACAATGAAACTCACTACATGTGTAGTAAATGTACACTGGCGAAGAAATTCACTCATATGTGTGGGAAATGCATTCAAAATGGAAAGGAAATTCACCACATGTGCAGGAAATGTGTACCAGTATTTGTTATGACACATGTTACACATAAATATTAAATACATTTTAATACATGTACATGTATCAAATCACAAGAGGCCCATGGGCCACATCGCTCACCTGAGGAACAAAAGGTATGATAAAATCAGTTTAATGGAGTCATAATACAAACTATCTGGACAATGTACAATAATACATGTACATCCTGTATAAATAAAATCCATTTTCCCCTGGATATTCTTATGTTTATAATCAGTCCCTTTTCTAACAGGATGATTTTATAGTCATATCATATGTTGAGTATTGCAGTTCTCAAAAAGATCCTTAACAATAGTTTATATACGGGATATAAACGTACATCAAACTCTGAACCTTCTCGGGAGGCCAAAGAATTGTCCTGGGGCCAAAGTCTTAACAATTATTAAGAATCATCTGGCTGATTAGTTTCTGAGAAGATTTTTAAAGATTTACCCTATATATTCCTTTGTTAAACTTTGACCCCCATTGTGGCCCCACCCTACCCCTGGGGATCATGATTTTCACAACTTTGAATCTACACTACCTGAGGATGCTTTCACACAAGTTTCAGCTTTCCTGGCTGATTAGTTTCTGAGAAGAAGATTTTTAAAGATTTACTCTGTGTATTCCTATGTAAAACATCGGCCTCCCATTGTGGCCCCACCGTACCCCAGGGGTCATGATTTTCACAGCTTTGAATCAACACTACCTGAGGATCCTTCCACACAAGTGTCAGCTTTCCTGGCCGATTAGTTTCTGAGAAGAAGATTTTTTAAGATTTACTTTATATATTCATATGTTAAACTTCGACCCCCCATTGTGGACCCACCCTACCCCCGGGGGTCATAATTTTCACAACTTTGAATGTACACTACATGAGGATGCTTCCACACAAGTGTCAGCTTTCCTTGCCAATTAGCTTCTGAGAAGAAGATTTTTAAAGATTTACTCTATATATTCCTATGTAAAACTTTGATCCTTCATTGTGGCCCCACCCTACCTCCGGGGGTCATGATTTTCACAAATTTGTATCTACATTACCTGATGATGCTTTCACACAAGTTTCAGCTTTCATGGCTGATTAGTTTCTGAGAAGAAGATTTTTAAAGATTTACTCTATATATTCCTATATTAAACTTCGACCCCCCCATTGTGGCCCCAACCTTAGGTGAGCTAAAAAGGTTAAGTTTACAATACAATAAGTTGTTAAAGTTGGTTTCTGGAAGAACAGACTTTGAAAATTTTCTTAATAAATATTGACATTTTTTTTACTTTTTTAATCTTTAGTTTTTAAGATCTGTGTACAAACATAGAATTGTGAGCATTGTGAGAATCTATGTATCTTGCTTACAATTCGAAGCTTAACACTCAAATATGGTGAGTAAATAGAAATTGTAAACAATTAAACACAAGAAACATGCACTACATGTATAACAAATAAAGAACACAATTTATTTTTTTCGAAATGAATCATATATATACATGTATATACCTACATATTTCCGTCAGAGATATCAAACTCTATTTAAACTGAATAAACTCGAGAAAATGCCGAGCTATTGCATTAATCTTCCATTACGCAAAAGATAATGCCGAATTACCGATAGAATGAATTGTATTTCAGTACCCCTACATCAGATTTTGCTTAATTTGCGCAGGAAAACAGTTAACTGTTTGATTTACCGAAGTCTCTGTTTGATTTGATACGTAAAAATCACGAAATACAGACGATAGTTTCCAGGTTACAAAGCATAGATAATGAAAACGAAACGAAAATCAGAACAAGCTAACACCAACGTCATGTGTGAAAACTGTCAACGCATTGAAATATTTAGCCTCAATTTACTTCACAAAATCGGCACCAATATATTTTGCATCTTTCAAAATTTCCCTTCATACGCGAACTGTTGCACAACAAGCAAATTCATCATAGTCAGATCGACCCTTTTTCGTATAATGTCATGGCTGCTTTAAACAAAGAACCTCGTTTTAGAAGTATGGAATCATTTTACCGGATGCCGAACCCGAAGCTATTAAACTGATTGAAACACGCCTTTCCTTTATTATTATTTTCGTAATAACTCAGATTTGACACAAAATTACCCCTTAATTTTTGCAATTTATATTTTCCTTCCCATAAGGATAATTTATGCTAAACTACGTTGAATTTGCCTCGGTAGTTCTTGAGAAGAAGATTTTTAAAAATGCACCCCCCTTTTTCTACAGTTTCAAGGTTTTCTCCGCTTTAAATACAGATCGGACTTTTATTTCTGCAATTTATATTCGCCCTCCCATAAGGATGCTTTGTGCCAAATTTGGTTGAAATTGGATAAGCGGTTTTAGAGAAGAAGTTCAAAATGTAAAAAGTTTACAGACGGACAGACGGACGGACGGACGACGGACAAAATGTGATCAGAATAGCTCACTTGAGCTTTCAGCTCAGGTGAGCTAAAAATGAACACTAGAAACATTAAGTAAAAGTAACCTTCATTGTTCTCCTCACTGTCCTGGTTGACATCAAATGGGTTATCATCAAATGGATTATCATCAGGTGAATCTTAAAGAGAACAATAGTTGTAACAATTTATTATTAAATTATATAGTATTTATTACTGTGCAGTTCTGAACTACATGTACTCTCGCGCAGTAAACTCAATATTATACAGGTTAAAAATTAATTGATTCACTGATTATACTAATTCTTGTTGTAAAAAACATATATGTGTGAAAGTGGGACTGGTTTGATCATCGGTGGCTATATATAGCTCAGTTGGTAGAGTACATATCTAGTGATTCTGGATGCCCTGGTTCAAATCTCTGTTTGGCCGTCATTATATTTCCAATCCTGTTACGCATGCATGGTGTTATTTTAGTTATCAAGCAAAGATGTCAGAATGATTTATTCACTGAATTATAGTGTAATCATGGTAATAGAAAATACCTAATCATTGTATAAAACTTTTTATCTCATGCTCACTTTACTTTCCTTTATAAAGTGCAAATAGTTATACAGGATATCATTTTCATCTCCATATTTAGTTGAAATGTACGTAACAATGGTTTTTTGCCAATTCTCAGAACTCATAACCTGCCGCAAACACTGCAATTTCTAAAAACAAATTGCCAGGGTGGTGAGAATATTCAAACACAATTTTTTTTTTATTAAATTCTAATTAATTTTCTGTCATCAAAATCTGACCTAAATTGTACAATTCCCAGTATCTAGTAAACTGTATATGGATATCAATTTCACATTCTCATAAGAACCAGAAAAAGTTGTATTACAAACAAGAGGCCCATGGGCCACATCGCTCACCTGAACAGCAGTTCCTTGTAACATTACATTTCGTAGCATATGCTTTTTCTATTTTAAACATTGAACCCCTTTCTGGGGACCCAGTTATGGTCCGAGGTTTATGGTTGGCTTGAACAACATAAATAGTAACATAGGAATGAAAATATGTAGCACTGCGGTGGGACCGCACGTACACAACCTGAAAAACTGAACGTAGAAGAGTTCCACTTCAAGAGGAATAACTCTCAGACTGTACAGAACATCAAGAAAGATAACTCTTGGTTCCACTACATTAGAGTTTACACAATTTGAGGATCCTTGCATAGTAATCTCACAAACTGTAGCATTATAGTTCTCGAGAAAAACTTTTTAAAAACATTTTCAATATATCTTTCTATGTTAAACTTTGAACCCCTCTTGGGGCCACAGTATTAGTCCAGTGCTAAAGTTTTTATTATTTGGAATCTACATTATTTAAGGATGCTTGCATAGTTATCTCACAAGCTGAAGCATTATAGTTCCCAAGAAAAAGATTTTTCAACATTTTCCCTCTTTATTTCTATGCTAAACTTTGAACACCTCTTGGGGCCCCAGTATTAGATTGAGGTCACGGCTTTTATAATTTTGAATCTACACTTTTTGAGGGTGCTTACGTAGTTATCTGACAAATTGATGCATTGTAGTTCTCGAAAAGAAGATTTTTAAACATTTTCCATATATACCAGTACTTCTACATTTAACTTTAAACCCATCTTGGGTCCCTAGTATTAGTCAAGGGGTCACTATTTTAAAACTGTCGAACCTTCATTATCCAAAGTTGTATGCATGATAGTAATCTCACAAATTGAAGCATTGTAGTTCTCGAGAAGAAGATTTTTTAACATGTTACCTTTATATTTCTATAATAAACTTTGACCCCATCTTGGGGCCCCAGTATTGGTCCGGGGTCACGATTTTACCAATTAGGAATCTACATAAGCGAAGGATGCATGCATAGAAATTCCACAAACTAAAACATTGTAGTTCTTGAGAAGAAATTTTTTTAAACTTTTCCTTTATGTTTTTTAAAATGTTTAAATTTTGAACCCCTCTTGGTGCCCATCAATTGTCCAGGAGTTACAATTTTTTGAATCTACATTATTTAAGGATGTACATGTATGCATAGTAATATCCCAAACAGTTGCACTATAGTTCTTGAGAAGAAGATTTTAAAACATTTTCCTATATATGTTAAAATCTAAACCCCTACTGGGGCCCCACTTTTTGTTCGGGGGTCACAATTTTTACAATCTTCACTATATATATAACCTTTTGTGTATGTATTGGCATTTTTGGTGAAGTGGTTCTTGAGAAGAAAATTTTTAAACATTTTTCATATGTAGTTATATGTTAAACTTTGAACCCCGCCTGGGGCTGTAGTTTTCGTCTGAGGGTCACGATTTCTACAATTTAGAATCTTCATTATACATACAAGCTTTTGTGTAAATATTGGCATTTCTGGTGCAGTGGTTCTTGAGAAGAAGATTTTTTAAACATTTTCCTATTATTTCTATGTTAAACTTTGAACCCCGCCTGGGGCCCCAGTTTTGGTTCGAGGGTCACGATTTTTACAATTTAGAATCTTCACTATATATACAAGCTTTTGTGTAAATATTGGCATTTCTGGTGCAGTGGTTCTTGAGAAGAAGATTTTTTAAACATTTTCCTATGTATTTCTATGTTAAACTTTGAACCCCGCCTGGGGCCCTAGTTTTGGTCTGAGGGTCACAATTTTTATAATTTAGAATCTTCACTATGTTTACAAGCTTTTGTGTAAATATTGGCATTTCTGGTGCAGTGGTTCTTGAGAAGAAGATTTTTTAAACATTTTCCTATGTATTTCTATGTTAAACTTTGAACCCCGCCTAGGGCCCCAGTTTTGGTCCAAGGGTCACGCTTTTTACAATTTAGAATCTTCACTATACATACAAGCTTTTGTGTAAGTATTGGCATTTCTGGTGCAGTGGTTCTTGAGAAGAAGATTTTTTAAACATTTTCCTATGTATTTCTATGTTAAACTTTGAACCCCGCCTGGGGCCCCAGTTTTGGTCCGAGGGTCACGATTTTTACAATTTAGAATCTTCACTATATATACAAGCTTTTATGTAAATATTGGCATTTCTGGTGCAGTGGTTCTTGAGAAGAAGATTTTTTAAACATTTTCCATATGTAGTTCTATGTTAAACTTTGAACCCCGCCTGGGGCCCCAGTTTTGGTCCAAGGGTCACGCTTTTTACAATTTAGAATCTTCACTATACATACAAGCTTTTGTGTAAGTATTGGCATTTCTGGTGCAGTGGTTCTTGAGAAGAAGATTTTTTAAACATTTTCCTATGTATTTCTATGTTAAACTTTGAACCCCGCCTGAGGCCCCAGTTTTGGTCCGAGGGTCACGATTTTTACAATTTAGATTCTTCACTATATATACAAGCTTTTGTGTAAATATTGGCATTTCTGGTGCAGTGGTTCTTGAGAAGAAGATTTTTAAAGACATGCACCCTATACTTACTGTTTCGCAATTATCTCCCTTTTGAAAAGGGCTGTGCCCTTCATTTTAACAATTTATAATCCCCTTTCCATAAGGATGCTTTGTACCAAATTTGGTTAATTTTGGCCTGGTGGTTTTTGAGAAGAAGTTGAAAATGTGAAAAGTTTACAGACGGACGGACAGACAGACAGACGGACAGACGGACGGACGAACGACGGACAACGGGTGATCAGAAAAGCTCACTTGAACCTTCGGTTCAGGTGAGCTAAAAATCTAAAATAGGTAAATAAAACAATTCTCTCTCTCTCTCTCTCTCTCTCTCTCAAAACAATCACAATAAATATATTATATTTGCTTACCACTTCAGACCATTCCACTTAAAGTAAAACATATAACTAGTATGTTTTATTTTGCGCTTCTTTTCTCTTTCTTCTGCTTCCTTGGGCACAATTCTCTCTCCAACATATTCTACCAAAAAGCTTCCTTTTGGAAAATTTTGAGTTGCAAAAACCCCATATCCTTAAAATAAGAAAAAAAATATTGGTGAATATTTTGCATTACATGATTGTACAGTGTGTTCACAAATCATGTACAAAACCTAATTTATTTATAAATGCCTTTTATTATGGAATTATTTGTATAATTGTGATTATCAAATGCAAGGGGCTAAAATTGCTCCAGAAACTAATGACATTTTTCATTTAAGGATCTGCATAATCAAGGGAAACAAATGTGTAAAACTGAGTAGATTGGTACATAAAAACAAAGAAATGATACTATTTTCTATTACACTAGACTCTGACCCGTGCATGCACGGTTTGACATATTGCATATGATATCGGACATTCACGAAAAAGATACATCGACACACCATATTTACATAACCAAACTTTAACGTAGCTCGCGGGTTTGCTGACGTCACAATAGGAATCGACGTAAAGAGTTGACCGTCATAGTAAACTCATAATTTTTTTTTAAATGAGATATTTAGAAGTATAAAAGAAAATATTTTAAAAAGCTTATATGCGGTTTATGACTGTTTATACAAAGATTAATTTTATAATATCAAGTGCTGATAATTTAAAGATGTCACATTCATTGTCACATTTTGTTCTACCAAGATAAAGAATGAGTGTGCGTTAGAACTCTTCCATTTAAATTTTAAGTCATGTTTTTAAAATAGAATGTATGCATTAACTTTTTTTTTTTTTACAATTATAACTTCCGTAATCTGTACAATTATGCTGTACTACCGATTAAATTCTTAAATTTCTTTTGGTTTTATTCGATTTCTTACTTATAATGTCAGTAGTTGCCTGGCATGTTATTTTTGCATTGATTGACTCCGAGTTCCATAAAAACAAAAATAGCAATTTTCTGTATCTTTACAGCCTTACATTAATTGCATTTGATAACATTCACAATAATGTCTAATAAGCATTTACATGTTATAAAATGTGTTAAACAGCTAGTCTTGTCAATAAATGCATTTCAATTTTGGTGTTCTAAGAAGTAAGGAAATGATGACGTCAGGCTAACGTCGTAATGAAAATATAAGGTTTTGAGAAATCTTTAAAATCTTTAAAGTTTTTTTGCCAAAAATTGGCCGAGAACACATACTGATATTTTTTTATGAATTAATTCATAATTATCTCCTCTGTTTTTGTGTTGAGTATGATTAATTTCGTCTGAATCGTTTAAAAGTTTTGAGCATAGTTTTGTAATGCGTTTCTCGGTTAAAATGTGCATTTTACTATATATTTCATTGAAATGGCGTTGCTTGATTTTATTAATGACACTGTATTTGAAACACGATAACATTATTACCGCGCAGACGAATCTTAAATAAATTTTAGAAATAAAACTATAAAACCTATGGATCACGTGGACAAATTTTCAAGGTAGGTTTTCTCACAAGCAGGTAAACCCGCGAGCTACCTTAAGCCTACAATAATGCTATTAATTTCACTACACTCTGCTTAGTTAGAATAATCTAACTGTGTCTTGGGACAGGCCTTCACCACAGTTGAAATGCCTCTCATATACCCGTAATGTAGCAAAAAATTGCATAATCGCTTCGAAACGGTTTTGGAGAAAATTATTGAAGCTGCATTGTGATTAACAGTCAAATTATTCATAACAAACCATTTTGAGGCTGTAAATACCTTTCTTCTAAAAATTTAATTCATATTAATGAAGAATTCAACACTTTTTTACCAATGTTTTTTACTCACTTCGAATTTACACAACATGTTGACATTCAAACTCTCAGGATATAGCAAATTTTCAATGAAAATTTAAACATATGTGTATTATCGTTTCTGAGTTTATCCATGCAAGTGTGATATTGTGGAAACATAAACTAAAGAGCCTCCCGTGATTTAGCGTGAATGGAATGCACATGCGCAAGATTGTAGAATAAAAAAAATCCAGATGATTCCGTATTTTTATAAGGAATTTTCGTTGATTATTAATAAGCGAAGCTTGATCGAGAAAAAATAAAAACAAACTGGTAATCTTCAAATACAATGATGTTTAAAAAATAAAGAACAAAAGACAGTTCTCTTCTGATTTCTCGATATTAAAGCCCAAAAATTCGAGTCTTTTATTTTAATGTATAGTAGTAATAGATGTGTATCAACTCACCAATTCTTCTGTTGATCAATTCAACTTTTAATGCATCACAGTCCAGTCCAGAACGACACATAAATTCTGCCTCTCTTTTAGGGCTTATTCGTTGTTTCTAGCACATAAATAAATTACTCATTAGAAAAAAGTTTTATTTCAAAATATGCAAAATTTGTCTTTTAAACTATCACATTGATTTTAAAATCAAATTATCTTAAGGCCTTCCATTTTGGTTTGCAAACTCCTTTTCAACTATTTCAAGATCAAAATAAAAACTTTATTAATATTACTTATATAATGCACACGGTCATAATCACTTGTCCGAATGGACAAGAAGGAAAAAAAGGTAATGTAGAGCCCTGACACCGTGCATACATAAAAAAGATATATTACATACATAAATTAGAATGCTAATTTTACACAAACAGTCCCTGAAACATTCTACGTAAGCACACGCTGAACGGAATCTGGTGAACGCTAATGAAAGGTGAACGATGAGCGAAGGCAGAGTGCACATGAAGCGCTGAACGGTGAACGATATGTGAACGCAAGATGAACGATTTTTTCGGAGTGTCTCGATGGTTATCCTTACATTGTATTTTGACGGAAATCAGGAAAAACATGCTAATAAACTACACGTACAGTGCTGCTATCTTGAAAGTTGACAAAACAGTCCTATCCTATCGACTATCCTGCAAATAATATCTATCCTGTATTATCTTTAAAATTATACCATACCATTTATGCATGTTTAGGAATAACAGTTAAATAAAACCAAATTTAAGACCATAATATTAATTTTATCAACAGATAATCGAGTAATGTAATAATAAAAATGTCTAAATAATACATAAAACCATTGTTAATCTATAAATTAACACGCATTTATGTTTACTATCTTAAGTTGATCTGTTCAGTAAGACAGTTTATTGTCGAACATGGATATGTTTGTGATTTGGAATCGAAGGAATTATTATTTGAATCGTGAAAAATACACAAATACAATGTCTGTTTCTTATATTTGTGTGTATATATATATATATATATATATATATATATATATATATATATATATATGTGTGTCGAATCGTTAGTTGATTGAATTCTTCTGTTTTTAAACGACTGGACTGACTATCTTAAAATGAATCATTAAATATTATTTGTGTATCAATTTATCGCTGTATTGTGTAACATAAAATTTTCACAGTAACTGCATACTTAAGCCATTTTTGGATCAACAAAAAAAATGCCTGTTTAGGAGAGTGATAAAAAACAACAACAGCAAAAAACAGACCTGCTCAAGAATGTGTACTTTAAATTCCACGGATTAAATTCTAATTAAAATGATGCTTTATGTGTAATATTAGTTTCCTTTCACCTTAACGCAAGGTTTTTTTCCTCATTTTGCTGAGATTGATTCTTTCATTTTTGAAGTTCCGAATGAAAATGAATGAAAACGGACTGAATTCGAACGATAAGTGAACGGTGAACGATAAGTGAACAAAGGTGAACGCACAATGAGCGCTTTCTGAACGGTGTGCACAAAAGGAGCGGAGTGAAGAGTGCAAGTGAACGCACTGTGAGTGCACGGTGAATGCACGGTGAGCGCATGGTGAATGCACGAAAAAATGGGAAAGTAGATGGTTTAAGGGACTGTAATACTTAATACTGTCGCATTGTTTTTTTTATTATCATAAATTTGATAAAACCATATTGATTAATTCACTTTTCTGTTGTGATAATTTCACTTACAAACAAAACAGACCGAGCAACTGATTTTGTTCAAATTGCTGATAAAACAATTTGAGCATATATTGTGACTGTATGACAATTATAGAAAACTTCAATATGTCACACTAAGCAAAAACAAGAATAAACATCTAAATATGATAATTTGAGATATCACCGGTAAAATGTTTACTTAAAGAATGAGAGATATGCACACCCAAATAACTTTAACATATCAATGGTATTCGATACACATGTACTGTTGTTTGAAATATACCTTAAAAGTTCAACTGTATGTACAATGTTAAAAATTTCACTTACTGCAATTTTCCCCCTTGAATAAGCTGCCATCTTTTTAGTTGAGTGCTTTATAACTTACATAAGCTAGAAAAAAGAAGAAGAAGAAGTTGTACATGAATGCCAATACAAATTAAAATGTGAGTTATATGAGATGCCATACTTCATTAATGTGAGTTATAAGATATTATACTAAATGTATATAAGGTGGATAATTATTAACTTTTCACCTTAATTATTATTATCATTATCACCTCATGATGACTATTGATTTATCACATGAAATCCAATTCAGTGAAAATCACTATACATGTACATGATGTGTGTGGAAATGTATATGGACAAGGAAACTCACTACATGTGTGTGGTAATTTAAATGAATATGGACAAGGAGACTCACTACATGTGTGTGGAAAGGTATATTTGCAATGAAACTCACTACATGTGTGTGGTAATTTAAATGAATATGGACATGCAAGGAGATTCACTACATGTGTGTAGGATTGTACAGGTAACTCTCGATAGCCGGAAGTCCATGGGTCCAAGGAAAAACTTTGAAGTTTCAAGAGTTCGAGTTTTCAAGAGTTCGGAATTTTCTGGGTTGACCAATGGGTTTTAAAATTAGTCTTACCGGATGTTATGATTAAGCCATTTAATTAGTACTAACCTTACGCTCATGCTTAAACAACGTTTTCTTTTCAGTAAAATATACAGAACTGGATGTTTTTAAAACTAAATTCAAACAACTATTGAATAAATTCATAATATAATTATTTATTTTATGCATCATATTAAGACCAAATTGCTCAGTACTACTGGAGTGCGAGACGATTAACATGTCATAAATGTGATAACTAAGTATCACCCATTGTTCCCACCGTAAGGGTCCTTCACCAGCTGTAAGAACTTGTTCAGCAATATAATCATTACAATGACAATGATGCTGATAAGCATACTTTTAACAGTTTTATAATTCTAAAATTTGACCATGGCTCAATATTATCGTTTCATCTCAATTAATTTCTCATTTTCATTGCGTCTCCAAATTATCGTAAAACGGTTGTGATAATTATAGATTAGGTATTGGTATAGTCAGTCATCAAACAATTATCACCTTGCAGGACAAGTGCCGCCTGAACAAACAACTCGTGACACAAGTCCCGCGTCTAAGGTGTTATTTAGGTATAGCGCTTGGAGATACACGGAGACTTTGAGGTATCGAGAGTAAGAAACTATAGATTATGAACAGGACTGCAGTTTGACTTAGAGAGATCAAGCTAAGGTTTTCGAGAGATCAAGAGTTTGAGAAATCAATAGTAAATTTGCTTAGTTATATAGGGGAAAAAATCGGGACCCTAGACTCACTTCCAGCGATCAAGAACTTCGATCCAATCAAAGTTCGAGCCATTGAGAGTTACCTGTATATTGGCAATGAAACTCACTACATGTGTGTGGTAATTTAAATGAATATAGAAAAGGAAACTCACTACATGTGTGTGGTAATTTAAATGAATATAGACAAGGAAACTCACTACATGTGTGTGGTAATTTAAATGAATATGGACAAGGAAACTCACTACATGTGTGTGGTAATTTAAATGAATATGGACAAGGAAACTCACTACATGTGTGTGGTAATTTAAATGAATATGGACAAGAAACTCACTACATGTGTGTAGGAATGTACATTAATTGGCAATGAAACTCACTACATCTGTGAGGTGAATTTATACTGGTGTAATTGGGAAACTTGCTATATGTGTCTAGGAAATATATATTATATTGGCAAGAAAATTGACACTACATGTGCATATGAAATACATAAAATTGTTGGCAATGCAACCAACCATGGTAAATGTTGGTTGCAAGAAAACTCATTACACAAGGTGGGTTGATTCACATGTATAAAATAATGTTTATGTTATTCAATTGAAACTTACTGCACAAGATTGGTAAAGAGGCAACACACAGACCATGAATATCGGGCATTATTACAATGATTGTCCACTAATGCGCCAAAAGTATGTCAATTTTTTGTTTTTCCTTATATATTTCATCGAAAACAAGACTTTTTTTTAAAAGGTTTTCAGGTCAGATTATTGGTCAGATTTTGAAGAAGTTGATATTGATTTCCAGCATAGTAGATTCAATTTCCACTTGTTGTCGTACTTTAGTTTTTGACAACTCATTTGTAAAATTTGAATATTTCGAACACAACACTGAGATAGTTTTTAAGAGCTCTACTATATATTTTTTGCAATGTATGAGCCAAAAAATCTTACTTTGAACTGTTTATATTAAATTTCAGTAATAGAAGGTTGGAAAAATATTCAAATAAGATGCAAAAAATGCTAGAAAAATTCTTAATGTATCAATCCAAGTCTTTTCAATGTACATGGTCAAAGGGTTTCATTTTAACAATTCTAGAAAAAAAAAATTTCAATTAATATATGGTGAAAAGAAAAAATAAATTGACCTACTTTTGGCACCTGAGTGTACAAACATGTATATGTCCCTGATTTCCTGAACTCAAGTATAATTTAAGCTGGTCGATTGGGGAAGGGGGGGGGGGTGCATAAAAAAACCCCCATTAGAAAACCTCTTTATTTTTAACCATATGTAATTTACATCAGCTCTAGTTTAAAAAAAAAGAAAAAGTAACCATCTGGTTCTTTTTGGGGGCAATCTCAAAATACAGGTATATTTTTCTATAGGAATATTTAGAGAATTTTCATTTTCCACACTTCGTAGCAGATTTAAAATAATACTACAATAGAGATTTTCTTTGAATTGTGATATCGCGATTAGCAATATCATTTTGTACCTTATATGTAAAAAATACTAAATTCAACCATCTAGTTTAAGTGAGGGTCATCTCAAAATATGAACAGTTGATAAATTTTGCTATATACATGTATTTTGGGTACATGCATTACAAATGTAGATTAATTGCTATGATGGATTCATTCAAAATGAAGCAAAATAACCCTGGAGATACCATCATTAAGGTCTTCCGTTTCCAACGGAAGACCTTACTATTATTCTGAAAAATTTTCAGATTTCTTATTATTTTTTTTTTTCTTCTAGACGCCAACTTTGATCCTTAATATCTCGCTCGTTTGTTCACCGATTGTTTTGAAATTTTCAGGTCTGATAACATGCCGCGCGATGTTGGCGTTGCATATTTTAGTTGATGAAAATCCCCATCCGGTTTAGAGTTATTCCCCTTTTAGTAAAATTTAACGACTTCTTTTGTCCAGAGGGTTTAGCTTTAACGATGACTGGCAGAGTCTCAAAGATGGGCTGGTTTAGAAGCTGATACATTGAATTTGTGCGAGATATATTTTATTTATTATTTACATGCAAATAAAAGGAGTGGTATAGATGTTGAAACAAAGGTTGGAAAAAAATGCAAAAAAATTCGCGTATTTTCCGTTTTAGTTCTCTACCTGATAATAATTTGTTATAAGATGTATTTTAAAAGTTTTTGATCTTACCGAGACCTTTCATTCGGTATACAGAAAAAGGGGCTGGCCCCTATAATTAGGGAGTTAGAGGCTTCAAAAGTTTGTTGTCAATAACTTGTAAAGGATTAACAATTTCTAATGCATTATTGAAGCAAAGTTGTGAAGAAATGAATCCCGAATCCTTCCGTAGTATTCAATTTTATGTTTTTGTAATTTATAGTCGGCATTTGCAGAAACAATTTTTGTCAGTTCGGTCCATTTTTGTGGGGGTGTGCACGTTTAGGAAGTTATGAAAGGGCTTGTTGTAATGCAGTAATTGATAGATGCAGCGCGTAAAGATGATTCCACATTAATGTTTTTATTGATTTGTACAATTTCATTTCATTGAGATGAGCGTCTTTGATGTTATTTTTGTTGTTTGTTTCAAAACTGTGCCCCTCTCTATATATAGATGCATTACGAGACTCAGGTAACCGATCGATAGGAGAGTCGCTAGCTGTATTCAGGCCGTTGTCTAGACGACGGTGCATGTGCTTGTAGAGCGGGTTGTTCACATGTTAAACGCCCCACTGTTTTACTGTAACGAAGACATCTTGAATTGTTTCAGTACTGGGAGATGTGTTAATAAAATGGTTCCAATGCCTGATAATTAAACTTTTACTACAATACACGGCGTCATATAAAGTATAATGTGTAAATGTAAGGTGGCTATTTAAACGAACACGGGATTGATTCCCATAGAATGTTTTTTTAAAAGCATAACTGAACATTTATTTAAGATAGAGATACTATTATCATCGTTGAGATGATTTTAAAAATTGAACTTAATACTCGACTATTATACAAATTCATCACTATTAGAATCAAAAGTCGTTAATTTTTAGTTATGACTCGCAATCCCCATTTCGCGTTTTTAACAACATGTTTTCGCAAAACATCAATAGACGGATATATCAAACAGCCTTCATCAGCAAATTATAAATGATCTACATACAAAATATTAAAGAGGTAATCAAATGAGATGTGATTTAAACTGTTCCCGCTATCCTCTGTGGAAGAAATTTGCATGAAAAAAATCTGTTCAATGTCAATTACGATATAGCCTTAGCAATCAAAGGAAATGAACAAACTTTATATTGATAGATTGACAAATTAACCAACTTTCAGACCTGTAATGTGGGTTTTTTTTTTTTTTTTTCAAATTCTATGGGAAATAGACTCACTGACTGCATTCTTTACTCTTGTAAAATTGTGTGTTTTTAATCATGCGTATACACTATGAATATAATTTGTAAGTATGAGTAGCCATATCAATAATCAGTTTTAAGCGTTGATTTTAAAGAAGATTTTGTTTACATGTAAAGCAATGCTATTAGGATGATACGGCTTTTAAAGTCGAACAATGTATATTTGTGAGGGTCGGACAATATCCGGTTATGCTTGTTCTAGAAATAGCAGAAATAAGACGACGTATTATTTAGCTTTCCTAAAGTTTTGCACAACTAAACAAAATGAATTCATATATTAGAAGCATGTATTATATAGTAACCTTAGCTGCATATATGTAGCTCTCGGTCTGAAATGAAAAATCAGATTGACTAATATCCGATTTCTTTTAGACCGGGGGGTACAGACTTGCAGCTGAAATTATCGTTATAATTACTTTCTGTTCATATATTCATTGTGGAGACGTAATGATCCAAGTAGTAATAAGTCGTTTAAAATAGACCAACGTTTATACATATATTGTTTTCAATAAAATTACTTCATTATTTCAAGCTTATCAATGAGCCTGTGAAATGTAACACAGTTTACATAAGATAACGATATTCAAGGCCTTTCCATTATTTTCAAGCAATCAAAGAACTCTCAAAACAAGAAGATAAACGGAAGGTAAACTGCATGCATAGAACATGTATGCTCTTGAGTTTACATATTGTTTGTTTGTCTCTCAAAAGTTCCTATTTTGGATTCGTCCACGAATAATGGTGCGTAAGAATAAATCTGGCGCGAAGTCCTGTTTTATGTTTAGTGAAATTTCCATAGGTTAATTGCAATAGAATCTTCCATTGGGGTGCTGTGTATTAAATCCATTTAATCGTTCAAAGTTTTAAATTTGTTAACAATGATATATATATAAGATTCAATGTTTTAGAAACTATTAATAAATCTAACACACGGTCACTTTTAATCGGCAAAGATGTGAGTGTGTACATTTAGTAAGACGCGCTTCCTTACACCCTATTGAAAACGAATGAAATCGTCCAGCATTTATCTTACCCTGTATGTCAATGTAAACTATTCATTATAATTCAACCTCAATTAGTAATTAACAATGTACATTCCATCTTAATACACAAGTGTACCATAATACACACTTCTGTTGCGTTGACCCCCACCCGCCATGATATCTATTTTAAAATCAGGATTACATGTTCGCAGAAGAGAAGCTGAAACTCAATGTCAGCTATCAGTTACCGATATATTTTCTTAGGAAATGTATTTCTCCATTCATTGGTTGTAACTGATAATTGTGAAAACCATATAGGAATGCGTGATCTGCGCATATGATAAGAACTGCTCGAAACAATATCTTTTTTTCCAGATACGTTTGGTCTATGATGAGAAGAGGACTGATATGCCGGAGTTCATATGGGAAATTAAACATTTTTTTATCCCCCTTTTCATCAACAAGAGAAAATGATCCCGATAAAGATTATTTAAAATAAACCTAAAAAGGTTACATATTCATCATACATCCGAGCAATATTGCTTTTTCGATCTTTAATTGTCGTCGTTGTAGATTCATAATTTTACTTTAATCATGATCGGAATTTATTAACGGTATTTGGTAAATTTGTTGAATTAGTGTTAAAACATTAATACATGCATGCATACGTCAGAGAGAGAGAGAGAGAGAGAGAGAGAGAGAGAGAGAGAGAGAGAGAGAGAGAGAGAGATTTTTTCTTTAATATCATAGAGTATCAAAAACTATGTTTGTGTATAAAATCGAATGCATTACAAGTACATGTATGGTATACTAAATAGAATGGAAAACTGCAAAAAGGAGAGAGAAAGAACAAGCGTCAAAACATAAGTCTAAAGTCCCATACTAATTAAAATGTATCAGGTATAGGCACTTGCACGATATAGAACCCATTGTCGTTTCATTATCGCATAAATAGAACAAAAAATATCGAATGATTTTTAATGGCATTTCTTTTGATATTTATAAAAAACGAAATTAACTGTTGTTCTCCAAATCTCTTTGTGGTTTTTGTGAGCTTTAAATGGAAGCTCATACTGTGCTTGTCTTTTGTATTTAATAAGAATGCGATGTGAATCTTCTTTTTTCATGCAACGTTTGAGATAAAGCAATGAGGAGTTGTGTCGTAAACTTTAAACCAAATTTTATAACACCCTTAAATTAATACTAAAAAAAGTGACCAGTATTTGGAGATACTTGTGCTATTTCGGGTTTTTCATTGAAAAAGAAAAACCTCTTGTTCTCATGAAACTCACGAGTCGTTGATCTCAAAGGGTGCGCGCTCTCCAGAGGCCTGTTCAACAGAGCGCGTGCTCGCAAGCGCTCGCCAAAATTCCCTATACCCGCAACACAAATTTTGGCGAGCGCTCGCGGTCGCTCTCTCTGCTGAACACGCCTAAATTTTTACGCATGCGCTTTAAGGTAATGAATGCAGAGACCTACGTTCCTGACTAACGATTAGATCGGCAGCACCAATAACAGTGATTGTGGTTAGACTTGAGACAAATTAAACTGCATGAAGACTATAAAGCCCTGGGTTGTTAGCTGCGAGTTTCATGCTATTGAAACGTAAGTGTGTATATTTGAGTGCGTTTCCATTTGTCTTCTGGTGAGGATGTATAATCTTTGTCATGTTTCTTCACACCACTGATTATTGTAATGATAATCATATATTAATAAACATGGACGTATCTGATTTACCGGTGAACAAAGAATATTAAAGAATTAAGTATTATTTACATGTAGATGCTACGTTCAAAGCTTCATTTCATAAGCTTTTATAACTAACTATTGTTATGTGACACTTCCCTAAAAATTGGACTCGTCCATATAGCGGTTATTTGATGCGCATGCTCAGGAATGTCCTTCCGTCCAGAACCCATTCTGTGTTAGTTTTTGGGCCGTTCAGCAGTGAGAACTCCCGTTTCGTTTTATATCAATCTTTTGCTCTTTATAAAGCCAAATATCGATAACTTCTACTATACCTATAGGAAAGACTGTGTAGCTTCCAATTTTGGTATTTCTCGTTGATTTGAGCGAATGCATGACTCATTCTATATATATATAAATTCAGATTGTTTAAGCATACAAAATAATACATCATCCTTTAAGAAAGATTCATCCGAACAATCTACAAAAATCATGGAAATCCTTATTCGGGAGGGGGGTCGGAGGCGGACCTAAAAAATTATATTGTGAACTTCAATTTCAATGTCATTTTCATTTTTATTTTTACTCTTAACAAAAAAGGGCGTGGGAATTTCAACTCAATGATATCCAATAGATGTAAATTTGCAGACGAAGTTCTACGAGGAATTTTTTTTTTTTGGGGGGGGGGGGGGGGGGGGTGTGGGGTTAAACCCCCTCCCCAATGTATGTCAAATCCCCAAGGTGTGATTCCCACATTTGCAAAATAAACTAAATGAAGTGTGGTGTGTGAGTTGTATACGTCAGAGGCTTGAATCCAAGTTTTCAAACTTCTCAAAATTTATCAAAAGATATTTAGATCAAAAATAGAAAATCAAGTGGAAGTTTCTCAAACATACAACAAACTATAACTTCATATTGAATAATATTACATAATAGTTACATGCCTATATATTGTGATGGGTGATGATATTTTCATGAACATTCAGGCATGTAGCATCAAGGGGGGGGGGGGGGGAGGGGGGGGCATGCCCCTCCCCCCCCCCCACTTTTCCTCGCAGCAACAATTTTTTTAAAATTTACATATAAAAAACCTGAATTATCATGGAGTCCCCCCCCCCCCCCACTTTTTTGGGAGTATGTAAAAAAATGATAAGGAAATGAGGAGTGAAAGTGATGTTATATACTACCCCCCCCCCCCCCCCCCCCCCCCCCCCCCACCACCACCCGAATTAGGATTTAGAAGATTTTGTGAAAGTTTAAATTTCTCCCCTTTTTCTTTTTGGCTTGTCAAGATTTTTTGAATGAGTCTGGCGCCCCCCACCCCCCCCCCCCCCTTTCAAAAACGATGCTACGTTCCTGACATTCCAATAAATGATGAATTGTGATTTTTTGATTAACTGTTAAATCTTAATTTTTTGATAAATGTTCCTGTTTACACACCACAATTTTTTCTTCATCTTCCTCTTGTGTTATGAGTTTTCAGCTTTTGTGACTGTAAATCACATATCGAAACTCAAAAATAATCGGTAAGGGATTTATGAAAGTTTTCTTATGTGAAAAATTCTAAAAGATGTTTAAGGACTCTAAGATACTATTTTAAAATTTTCACAAAATCTATAGTTCTTTGTAATGTGTGTTGATAACTTAATTAATAAAACAAATGTCCATAACTTTTCAGAGTTCAAAATCAAAGAAGATACTGGATCAGAGATACTCCTTATTAAAAATTACAGTTATTTCAACACATTACAATAACAATGTTAAAATGTGTTATTCCATTCCTCATAAGGAATCCTGATGGATTTAAGTTTTCTTCTGAAGAACAATCCCTGAAGCCCTCAAAACTTCAATCCGTACTCTATTGTGTATCATTTCAATAAAATGATTTATTTAGCTTATAGGTAAATATTGTATTTATATAATCATAATATCAAATATTCCTCACTGAATATTATTGAAAAAGAAATAACACGCATAGTCTGACCTAATCTTTTTTTCTTGATATCTTGCAAATGAATATAAGTACCGGTACTAAGTTAATACATGTATTGCGTTTGTTAATGAAAATGATCTAAACATAATGTTTAAAAAGTAATATAGCCTACCTTTCATAGTTAAAACTTCCTTACATGTATGAAACTAAGAGTTAATCTATTCTTAAACTGTTCTTCGAGCTATGATTTGATGTTGTGTGTTGCGCGTGCACTTAGGCAAGCGCTGTATCTACATTGTCTCTGTCCACCTAGCTGTAATTGGGTCAGATTTTGCTGAGAGTTAACTTGAGATGCATGGTGTTCCATTTATGGAGGGTGAATATCATCAAATGCCCACTTGGTGATATCAAAATTAGATCATTTTATTATTACCCCATGTTCTCAAGGACAAGGGTTAAGGGTTTTACCCTTGTTTGCTGGTAGGATTTGTAAACCTATCATTTTTGGTGTATATGATATTTTGCAGATATTGCTTTTTGAACAAGTTAATTGGCGTAGATTTGAATTAGCGTATTCTTGAATGTGATTATTCCTATACATACATGCATGGTATTTGGCTATATACTTGATTTAGTGGAAGTCACATTCCACCAAAAGCGCGAAATAAGATACACAGCCAAATGTAGTACATTTACAGTATTGTATTTGCATGTCTGTTTGTATAACAAACTCCTCTAACATTTCCTCCCTATCTCTCAATCTCAGATGTTTGAAATTATCATTGACCCTTTGCTTGGGTGTGTCATATGGTAGGATATCTTTTTGTATGAATCAAATAAGACTGCTGCAAGTTTACCCAATAAACATTTCACAAGAAAATATACTCTGAAAATTTGTTTGACCAGTTCTTAAGATTTACAGTTCATAATATATCATTATAAATAACAACTTTATCTATCACAATGTGTACTAATTTCATTCAACAATGGCTCAAACTTTGCAATTGTTTTTGTTGCTTTTTTTTTTTACATTTGATGCTGATGGAGGTATATTGTGAGATAGCAAATAACTTTAAAGAATTTAGACTTAAGAAATAAATATAATAATTTTTCTATTGATCAACGTATTAAAGGAAAAATTTACCGTAACACTTCATAAATTTGCGTAGCTAAGCGCATTTTTGAAATTTTGCAGTCAATTTTTTCTTTCATACGTCGATCAATAGATAAATTGTTAAATTCATTTGTTATCATTTAATTAAACATTTTTAAATCATAAAACTGGATTTAATGCGAGTTAGATTGGTTGAATATGAAACAGGGCATATATATCCATGCAAGGATATGCGATCGTGGATGAAAATAGTTGATATGTTTAGAAATTATAGTACCGGGTATATATTTGCAACTTCTGTAAATGTTGTGGTAACTAGAGATAGTCAGTGAAGTACCTTATTGAAATGAAGCTTGAAATGCGCCAAAGGAGTTGATGCACTACTTCTCATACTTTTGCTTTATGATGCTTATGCCACTCAGATCATGTATGTGTGTTAATTTAAAACTCATCGTTAACAAAGTATTACCGTGAAAGTGTATAGGCCTATAATGTTCATTATAATTATTTGGAATTGAAACAGCCAGCTTCTACCCATGTGAACATTTTAAAATTGCTGTTAATTACTTAAATATACCGGTATGATCTAAAAGGGCAAGCTGTTCACAATTATTTAAATGACTGTCTTTTAATGTTTACATTAATGCATCCGTCAAGCTATTAGTGCTTCATGTAATCCTTGTCACTTCTTTCAAAAGTTCACATATGAAGTAAACAACAAGTTAAAAAGTTTAGCAAGATATGTACTTGGTTGGTCATGTGATCAAATCCTGTGAACCCAGAAAGGCTTCTCAGAAAATTTTATCCTGTACCATCTAAGTTCATATTCCAGTGAACATATTTACATTGCTGTTTAATATTTATATATTTCAATTTGAAAATGACAGTTGCTCAGGATTACTCAAATAACTGTGTTTTATGCTTACTATAAACCAACTGACAAGCGTGTGGTTTGGTCATTGTGACGTCATGATACAGTTCATACAGATTTGAACATTTACTCTATTCTATAGGTTCAGTCAATGCATAAAGAAATGTATGATTGAAATTGCCGCCTGGACATTCCAACACCCAGGAGGAAGGGGCAGATTTTTTTTTCAATTATTTTCATTTTTTCTATTTAAGTTATTAAAAGCAGGTAAAACAAAAAAAACCATCTAAAAGGAAAAGATCCATTATCTTTTTACTAACAACATCTTATTAGCAGGAGAATATCCCATTAGTCGGGAGTCAAAATTTTTTCATCAAACAATAATTATATTGTGGCCTCATGCAAGCAAACATATCTCATAAAGTAAATATACAGATTTTCACATTTTCACTATTCGATACCGATTCAAAAACGGATACATATTTGTAAATGTATATAATTATACAGTATGTTGCTTAAGCATACAGTTACCAATATACTCAATGGTAAGTTCAAATTACATATCACACATAGGAATTCAAAATTGTAGGGGTTGGGGAACAATGTATATAGCATCCAAAATTACAGGCCTGGTGATAACTATAATTTTGTTTTTGTATGGAGAAAACATTTCACGACAAATTTTAAATATATTGATAAATTAAACTTCACTTTCCTTTGTTCTTTTAAACAGATAATGCAGAGCATAACATTATTCAACTTCAATATCACTGATGGGGGGAGGGGTGGTATGCGAGTCTGCTTGACATGTGTTGTAATATCATCCATGTTATCTGATTTCACATTATATTTGACAGAATATTTACTATAAATGATCTTCAATCTCGAACAAGATGATATTTATATTGTGATTGCTATGATTTTTCCTGACAGTTTACACCTCTACAACTATGCTCCTTGCTACTGAATACTGCCAAACTAGAGAGCATCCACCATATCTCATGCAAATATATCAGAAAGTCCTTTGGGCTTTATTGAATTTGACCTTGCACCAACCGATATTATCACCTCATAATACTGAAAGAATGATTCCATTTTCCTTAACTATCTACGATAATTAATTTTACGCATATGTGCAATGGATGTGAGGAAGTAGTCATTAAATCGCTATTTGAACAGTTTAAAACAATACCCTTAAACCATTATTTCTCCTGAACACATGTCATGCATTACTAAGTGGCGCAGCTATATAGCTATAAGACATATCCATTTTGGTCGATCATATCTGATGATGTTACTGTAAACCAACTTTTATTCGCGTACAAGAAATTTTCGCGTTAGCGGGTTATGAAACTTTTTCCCTG
Source organism: Magallana gigas (assembly GCF_963853765.1). Classification (NCBI taxonomy): domain Eukaryota; kingdom Metazoa; phylum Mollusca; class Bivalvia; order Ostreida; family Ostreidae; genus Magallana; species Magallana gigas. Next base: position 26,242,610 of record NC_088855.1, on the reverse strand, counting down.
CAGTGATCACTATCTTCATTACCCACATGAATCACACAAGAAAGTATTTCATTGTTTATATTAACATCTTTTTTAAAGCTAATTAATATATTGATCAGGAAAAGTACGTAAAATTCACTAAATTACTGTTAATGTACGTAAGTAAGGTAGCTAAAAGAAACAGCCAAATCATCTTCTGTGAATCTGACATCGTCTTGATTATTTCGTGCAGTCCGTAATTTTTACTAGGTCGCTATAGGTTTGGACCAATCAATAAACAGGGATTGTTGATATTTGTCCTGTCATTTTCTTGTCAGTTTCAGCTGCTGTAGATTTTGACCAATCGATAAATGGGGCGTGTAAATTACAGTCAGGCTGTTTATATAGAGCTATGAATTAACTATAACTTTCTGTGAGAAATAGAGGAAATCATACTTGGTAGATGTAAATTTTTGTGAAATAAAGTCGCAGTGAATAAAAATTGGTTTACAGTATTGAGCTATAGGATTCAAAATTGATTTGTATTGTTATCACAGACAAAGACATTTGAAAATGAAAATATTGAATATTAATATCAGATTTATGTTTACAATATACTTATGTATTCATTCCATGTCACTAGTTCTATGACATTTAAATACATGTGTATTGACTTTCAGATGCCAAAACGAAAACAAAATGAGCGTGCTCAGAGGCACAGAGATAAGTTTCGAAAGAGAAAAGAGAGACGAACTCCAGACTCGAAAGAAGCCATTGCGGCTGATACCTGTTCAGAAGAGTATGAAGACAAATCATCTAGAGAACTAGCCAGTGCAGCACAGAAACCCACAGCCAGGATTCAGGCTTCTCAAAATGAGAAAATGAATCTACCTAATGCCTTGGGTGTTGCATCTCCCCAGGGAAGTCTGAGTACCATATACGTGTGTACGACACCGATCTCTGATTCTGAATCATTGAATACTCCAGAAGGAGTATCTGTCTCTGATTCAGTCTGTACTCCTATGAGTGTACCCTGGCAAAATGATGGCAAGATGCCATGCCTTGCAGATCAGACGCAAACATTTCCGTCTTTGCAAGATGGAATGGTTATGAAAATAGATGCTCATATGTCTGACTTGGTTAACACAAAAGCACAGTCTAACTTGGTATCTGAAATAGAACGAACTAACCTGGTAACGAATCAGAACTGTTTCACCAATGCAAATATCAATGAAACAACAATTTCAAATACATGTACTTCAGATTCAAAGCTAAATGATAAGGCATCATCTTCTGTCTACCCTCTCAGTTCAGGGAAACCTTCAGTTCAATTACCTTTGCATAAACAAAGTAAGAAAGACATTTTTGCAAACAGCCATCATTATGATCATATGTGCAAAAGCATTAGACATGTAAACACAGAAAATCATTGTGTCCCTTTCATTCAGGGAAACTTCCACCAAGCAAATGCAAGGTTTGGATCAAATGCTGGGCTACAGTGTGTACCTAACTGTTTATCAGCTTTAACATATAACAAGTTGTTATCAGCTACTGAATGGACAGCCTTTGATATGGACAAAATACTTATAACTGGAAATGAGCTTTATGATACCTTACAGAGATACACATCAATACCTCATCAATATCTCTTGATATCAGACCTCCCAAGAAACCTTGATATTCATGCCGAACTGTTTTCAATCTCCTTATCTGACTCCATCGGTTCTCTAATACCATTACCTCTTGATGAACAGATTCCAGACCTGAGACCATTCAATGCAAAGCCTTTGAAAGAAGCACTGTGTTGTAGCTTATCAAACACTGATGGATGCTTTATATGCTTTAATGGAAATACTATGTTAGTTGGAAAAGTCAACCAAGAATATTTCATATTTGACTCTCATTCACGGTCACCATGTGGCAAGTTATCAGAAAACGGCAAAAGTCTCTGCAGAATTGTTCAAAGTATTCAAGACATATACATGCATGTCAATGAACTGGCACAATCCATGGGATTTACAACAACTGTTGAGTGTGAAGTAACTGGTGTCTCCAGCAATTTTGGTTGCATATCCCAAAATGATCCTAGTCAAGGAAATAATATCAAAGGTGTGTCTGAAGATGTTGAGTGTGAAATAACTGGTGTCTCCAGCAATATCTCTTGCATTTCCCAAAATGCTGCTAGTCCAGAAAACAATATCAAAAGATTTTCTGAAGATGTTGTATACCTTGGTCAAGAACAGAACATTGCAACTGATTTTCGTATGATATCTGCAAACACCAAAAAGAGGTTTTGTAATACATATCAAATACCATTATATGATGATCGAAACTTTGTTGCTATTGACAAAAGTCTTGTTCCATCTCCATTCCGGTACCAAAGAGTTTTAGGAGACGGTAATTGCTTTTTTAGGGCCATCTCTTGTTGCATGTCTGGTTCAGAAGATGCACATGATATCATGCGCACTAAAATGTGTGAACATGTCAGAGAAAATCATTTAATATTTGGAAATCTTCTCAGATCAAACATTGAATCCCTTCAGGGTTACATAAACAGGATGTGCATTCCTGGAACTTGGGCAACAGAGTTTGAAATTATTGCTATGTCTCACATGTTACATGTTGAAATTTTCACATTTAGTGATGGCATATGGAAAAAGTTTTCTGGTAGACTAGTCGACAAATATTGGGTTCCAATAGAAGAAGCTATATACCTTGATAATGAAAATGAAAATCATTACAATGTAGTAGTTTCAATGACAAGTTTTAATACAGAGAGAGAACCTATTTACCAAATTCAAGATAACATTCAATCAAAAGTTGAACAAAACAGAAAGAGGAAACGACAATGGAGTCAAAAGCAATATCACAAGAACAAGCAATTCAGAGCAAAATTGCTGCAGCAGAGAAAGTCAGCATATACCAAATCCAGATCAACCAAACTTCAACAACTGAAAGTGAAGTATTCTAAAAATAAACAGTTCAGGCAAAAATTGCAGAATGAGATGAGAAACAAATACAGACAAAATGAGAAAATTAAAGCACATATCAAAGCTTCATGTAAATACCGTTATCAAACAAATACAAAGTACAAAGGCATGGTGCAGAAACGCAGTCAGGCTAAATATCATAATGATGATTTGTTCAAGATGAAAGTAAAGGAATACAGCAAAACAAAATACAACAGAAACATGTTGTTTAGAGAAAAAATTAAAGCAGAAAACAGATTGAAATACAAATCTGACAAACAGTTGAAAGTGAAAAAAATAAATGACAGTAAACAAAACCACACGAAAACAAATCACAGAGGGAGAACAAAAGAGCACTTGCAGAACATGTGCAAAGACAACACACAATTCCAAGGAAAGAGGGAAATATCAAGGGAGAAAAGCAAATTGAACAACCATGAAGAAGCAGTGAAAGTGAAACAAACAAAGAAAATGAATGCACATGAAAGAGATCTTATGGAAAGGGATACAAAAGAAAAGAAAGGAACAATTGGTGGAATCTCACAGAACCAGTTAAGGAAATCCACCATAGAGACTAGCTTAGAGAATCCAAAGACGCAAAAGGAAAGAAAAGAAAACAAAGAGAAAGCCAATCTCAAGCATGAAAAGCAAGATAAACACAACTTTGTTATGGAAAATTTCAAAAAAAAGACAAAAGAGCAACCATGTTATCCATGCTCTTGTTGCCACAGAATTTTATTTAAGAATCAAGTTTTAGAGTATCATTTCGAAAATTTCAAGAAGAAATCTGAATCAATATGCCAAATTGCCAAGGTGTGTGTAACAAACAAGTACTCACATCAGTGCTCAGAGACGTGCCCAAAAGGTTGCTTATATTCTTCTCAATGGTTGTGTAAAACTTGTTATGCAAAATTAATGCGTGGTCAGATTCCGGCTGAATCTGCCATAAACAATATGGATTTAAAAGACATCCCAAATGCACTGAAGGATTTGAACTCATTGGAGAAACACTTGATAGCTTTGCACATACCATTTATGAAGGTGGCTTGTTTGCCAAGGGGTGGACAAAATGCTATATATGGGCCTGTTATTTGTGTTCCAACTGATACTCATAAAGTCATGGCATTGCCCAGAAATGTAGATGATGAAATGCTGATAAGGGTTAAGCTGAAACGAAAACTGGAATTTAAAGGACATTATGAGTACCAGTTTGTTCATCCATCTCATGTCCAAAAGGCTTTGGATTTTTTGAAGGAGCACAACAAGTATTATACAGATATTCAAATTATCAATAAAGAATGTAGTCAAACTGAAGAAGCTGAAAATTCCGAAATAGAAGCTCACTTGAATGGAAATGAAGAGCTTTTCGAAGAATGTACAGACCCCGATGAACAAACTTTGACAGGAATACAATATGACACTTGCCTTCAACCTGCAGACATTGGTCAAGAAGTTTTGGACCATTTCTTTAACGACATATACAATATAGCACCAGCTGAAGGTAAAAACCCAGTCAAAATGCTACAAGAGAAAGGCAATGAAGCTAAGTGCTTTCCGCATTTATTTCCCTATGGAGAAAACACATGGACAGAGGACCGAAATGTGAAAATAACTCTCTCAAGGTACTTTAATAATCGCTTAATGAACGCAGATGATAGGTTTTCTAGAGACATTGACTACATTTTTTTCAGTCAATACTTATCAGAACTCAAACAAGTTATAGATAAAACACAAATTTCCATCAGGAAGTCATGTGCTAAAACTCACACTGGTTCAAAAGTTACAGCAGAGATGCTGCAAAATCCAGAAACCCTTAAGCATGTGATAAAAAATGACGATGCTTTCCGATTTCTACAACCAATTAGAGGCACACCATCATTCTGGCAAGGTGTTCAAAAAGACTTGTTCGCAATGCTTCGGCAAATTGGGATACCAACATGGTTTTGCTCCTTTTCATCGGCTGAGTTTCGCTGGAATGAAATTTTAAATGCTATCATGCATCAACAGGCTGACTGTAGAGAAGCCTGCGACTTAAACTGGAATGAAAAGAGTAACATACTAAGGTCAAACCCTGTAACTGTTGCACGAATGTTTGAACACAGATTTCACATTTTCCTTCATGAGGTTATATTAAGTGCAGCTGAACCAATTGGAAAAATTAAGGATTATTTCTTCAGGGTCGAATTTCAACAAAGGGGTTCTCCACATGTCCATTGTTTATTCTGGGTTGAAAACTCCCCAAAATTAATTGAAGATGGGAAACAGAGAGTTTGTGACTTCATAGACAAGTACGTAACTTGTTCCATTCCAAACACAAGTGAACATAGTGAGCTACATGACACTGTTGTCAATGTGCAACAACACAGCAAAAAACACTCCAAATCATGTAGAAAAGGTGGCAAGGAATGTCGATTCAACTTCCCAAAACCCCCATCTTGTAAAACATTCATAACATCTCCATGTGAAGATGAAAAGCCAGAAGAATCATATGATCAATTGGAGGAAAGAGCAAAACTTCAAAAATCAGAAGCAAAAAATATCTTACTATCAATTTGGGACAAACTTCAATCTGAAGAATTTGATTCAGACACTACAACATCAGAAATATTAGCCAGTGTTAATATCTCTCAAGAGATATATGAAAAAGCAATGCAACTAATGAGTTCAAAGCAAAGTGTTGTACTAAAGAGAAATCCGAATGAATTATGGATTAATCACTATAACCCTTTCCTCTTGGAATGCTGGAATGCAAATATGGATATGGGTCATTATCAAAATATGCAGACTTTTGAAAAATGTAAAACATGAGAAAATTATTGCTGAAAAAATTACTTTGATTGCAAAAAACACATTTAACAAACAATGAAGTATATCATCTAAAAATTTGCAAACATTGGAATCTACCATTTAGCTGATAATTAGACTAAAATGTAATGAACTGTAAAAATTTGGTCAGTGGTGTAACAGGCATATAGTATAGGAAAAAATTCTTAAATAAAATAAAATAATTCTTTTAAAATGATGGACATAAAGTTTATATCAACAAACTTCATTTAAAGTTATCAGAATTAGATAACAGAAAATATTTGACACATTTACATATTGACCAACATAACATTTGAGACAAAGTCTTGATGTTACTCAACAAATTTTTAATTTGAGCATTAAAAAGAACACAACTGGATTTTTCTTTTTATGGAGCATAAAAAAGACATTACTATAAATGCACTGGTGTTTTCAAATATACATGTATCATTGCCAGTTAAATTTATTTGGAGAAAAATGTACATGTTACACCACTGATTATTATGTTTTACCACTGACTTAAAGTTACACCAATGACCTAGCGATAATAAATAAGAGATAAGCGCATTAAATTTTGTAAAATAAACTAATCTCTATTTTTGATTGCATTTAAAACATGATAAATTTGATCTTAAATAAAAGTTTTCGTACCTCATTCTTTCATAATCTGAAGAGAGATACACTGTTACACCACTTATAATCAGTGTTACACCACTGACACAAAAACGGCATGTAGATGTTTTTTACACGAATTCACTCATTCTTTGATGTTATATTTCATACTATTGGCATCCACACACTTTTATCTACCTTGTATCGAGTTCGAACTTTCTTTGGCTCATCAATCTCACAAACAACATCGTCAATACTATACCAGCTCATATCAATCATACATTTTGGACAATAAAATTGAATTTTCTCCAATTTTCTCCAAAATCTATGCATACAACTCGTATAAACTTCCTCTTTGTTTGTATATGTTTCTTGAAGCTCAGCTAGCATTTGTTACCTTTAAGAATTTGAAAGATTTTAGTATAACATAATAGGGAATGTGAAATGTCAGTGGAATAACATATCTTATAATACACTATAAGTCATTAAAAAGTTTGATTTTTTAATAAAAATAAAATGTGGATAATTTCAATTCTTTATTAGAATAAATTTGTTTTTACTTTTATCTTTTAATCAAGTATTTAAATGAGTAAAACATAATTAGAGCATACAAAATGTCAATGGTGTTTCAAATAATGTCAATGGTGTAACAGGTCTCATTTTCCAGATTAAGAAAACACAATTGCAATTAAATAGTCAAGCTTTCTTTATTGTGACAGTGTCTAACTTGTAAAATTGATAAATAACAATTGTTCAAAATGCTCAAAATATAAATGAAATGGAAGGAAAAGTAAAATAATTAAATAATGTCATGTGGTGTAACAGTTTTTTCAGTGGTGTAACAACAATTTTTGGTTACGCCACTGACCGTTATACCACTGATGTATCCATAGTAAATGTAGCAGTATGACCCAAGAGAACAGATACTACACAAAGCTACATAGCCTATGTTATAATGTGATAAACATTCATCATTTATGTGAAAAACTTTTTTGTTCTTTCATATTAGAAAACCTTAAATAGCACGTTATCCCACTGACACAGTTTACATTGTATTTTTCGGAGCATACTAACATTTTCTGTCATATTTTCTATCACAATGATGTCATCACTGATAAATTTATCTTTTGAGTAGCAGGGAATGATATCACTATGATCTGGGGGATTCCAACTGTAGTACAATATTATTTACTTGATGTATTTTAAGATATTTTTATATAATTTGCCTTGTAACACCAATGACAAAAATTTTTTGTACAAGCATACATCTCATCAAATTCATTGTTTTTAAAAGAGAACTTGTTAAGGAGCATAGCAGAAATTAAAATATGAATGTTGTTTTGAAAATTAACGGTGATTTTTGGAATAAGACATCAATATTATTGAAGATATTGTAGGGTAAAGACGTTGGAAAAATTTAATGACAACATAAATTCACTGAAATCTCATAACAAATAATATTTTTTTTATACTTTAAGCAGTAAAATTGTCGATTAATTTGTTCAACAATATAGGTTTAAGTTTCTAAAATCCAATGGTACTGTATATATTCCCCAGAACATTATTTTCCCCCCTTTAAATTGACACTGACACAAAAGGCTGCATATTTTGAGAATGACCCATATACAGTTTGTGCTTGATCCTTTCAGTTGCATTGTTTATGTTGTGTCTTACATATCTAAAGCTGAAAGAGAGATGGGAATGCTGCTGAAACAAACAAAGATTGAAGCAGCGGAAGGTAATATGGATGCAAAGCAAACAATGAGGAAAATTGGATCAGCATATTTGCACCATCGTGAAGTCAGTGCACAAGAGGCTGTTTATCGTATTTGTAATTTACGAATGAGAGAATGCTCACGAAAAGTGATTTTCATTCCCATTGGGGAAAATCCCACACGATTAAGCAAACCCATCTCTGTGCTAACTGCTAATAAAAAACACCATCTTCCAGATGTCATTGATGAAAACTTAGACACAGAAGAAGATGAAGATGATATTTGGATGATCAGTATTGTTGACAGATATCAGCAGAGACCAGATTGTCAACCATTTCCATCAATGTGTTTGGGAACATTTTGTTCACAGTACAGGGTATTATCCAAATCGCAGATACCAAAAGAACAACAAAATGGAGTTTATGAACTGAAGAATGGCAAGGGTTTCATTAAAGTCAGATCCAAATCTGATCCAGCTATCATTCGTTATCCTAGATTTAGTTCTGAAAAAAACCCAGAAAAACACTATCAATCCCTGTTGCAGTTATTTCTGCCATACAGAAATATGTGTCAATTGAAGCCACCAACATTTGACCTTTATCAAACATTTTATGAATCTGGTTATGTGACCCTTGATGGAACAACAACATTAAAGCCTGTTAAACAAATTGTTGACATGAATCATGCTAAGTTTTCATTGAATGAAGAACAATTGGATCACGCTCAAGAAATGTTTGAAACATTAGGAGATGTTGAGGATGCTTGGGCATCATTAACACCTGAAGCTGAGTTGGAAAGAGACCTGGATGAAATGTTAAAAAAGCAAAGCAAATGTCCAATTGAACAAGATGAAAACATACCAGACCTAGAAATGCCAAAACATGCACTTGATGTTCCATACACAATTACAAATGATAATGCAAAGAAGGCAGAAATTTACCCATTGTTGAGATCTATGAACAAAAAACAGAGCGAAATATTTTATTGGTTGAGAGATTGGTGTTTGAAAAAAGTGTCTGGAAAAAAACCTAAACCATTTCACATATTTGTCACTGGTGGAGCAGGAACAGGCAAGAGTCATCTGATAAAAGCTGTTCATTACGAAGCTTCAAGAATCTTGGAAAAGGAAAGCACAGAACCAAACAAGACAACAGTGCTGTTGACAGCCTTCACAGGAACAGCAGCTTTCAACATTGGAGGTTCCACAATTCATCATGCTTTCTGTCTGAACAAGTACATGCCAATCCCGTATGAACCATTGAAAGAGCACAGTCTAAGTCCAATTCGTGCTGAACTGGAAAATCTGAACATTCTTGTAATAGATGAGGTGTCAATGGTCTATAAGAAATTGCTCTATTATATCCATGAAAGACTAGTTCAGATTAAACAAAACAAAGATGAGCCTTTTGGTGGAGTTTCAATTTTGGCGGTTGGAGATTTCTTTCAACTACCACCAGTCAAACAAAAGCACAATGAAAGACTGTATAAGGAAAATACCACATATCCATTTGATCTATGGAACGAAAACTTTAAACTTGTAGAATTAAATGAAGTAATGCGACAAAAAGAAGACTTAGTGTTTGCTCAAAGTCTCAATTCATTACGCACTAGAACTGCTGATCAAAATTTACCAAATGATGTTCTTCAAATGCTGAATCGTTGCAATCGAGATGGTAATGATTCAGCCTTGCATGTTTTTGCAACTAATGATGAAGTCAATCAGTATAACCTGAAAATGGTTAAACAAATAGGAAAAGATCTCAAAGAGGCTATCGCAAAGGATTTTGAAAGAGAAAGAACAAGTGGAAAAATGGTATTACGGGAAACACCATTTGTGCGTCACAAATCCGACGGAATTCCCAGTTCAATACTGTTATGTGAAAATGCGAAGGTCATGATAATCCGCAATATCGATGTGTCAGATGGTCTTGTCAATGGTGTCATAGGAACAGTAACAAAAATAATTGAAGACAACCTTGATATGAAGTCAATAGAAGTGTGTTTTCAAAACAAATCAATCGGAGTGAAATCAGGAATTAAAACAAAAAATGGCAATCTTGTCCAGATATGTAGATGTGAAGAAGAAATGAGAACATTGTCAAATAAAAATTTTGTGAGACACCAATTTCCAATTAGACTTGCTTGGGCATGCACAGCACATAAAGTGCAAGGCATGACAACTGATGAAATTGTTGTTGACTTGAATAAGATATTCTCCGCTGGACAAGCATATGTTGCTTTAAGTAGAGTAACATCAGAGCAAGGTCTTAGCATTTCAGCATGTACAGAAGCAACAATCAAGAAAAAAATATACGCAGACAAGGAAGTGTCTGAAGCACTAATGGAGATGCCACTCTTCTTACATAATGACCAAGACTTAACAGAGTCATCCTTAACGATCATTTTGCTAAACATACAAAGTTTATCTAAAAACTTTGCTGAAATGACCAATGACTCCAGATTTAAAAAAGCAGATATCATATGTTTGACTGAGACATGGTTGACTGAGTCAGTGCCTGTGAACAAATATGACTTTGAAGACTATACTTTACACCATGTTACAAGGAAAGAAGCATACAAAGACACAGATGATTTGTTTCGAATGTTAAAAGCCTCAAAGGGGGGTGGAGTTGCAATATACAATAAGGGGTATAGGAACATTTCAATTCATAGTGTTCCAGTAGACAACATAGAGGGAATGTTAATGAAAGATGAACAAACCAATGTTTCAATCATTGTGATATACAGGCCAAATGTTTACCCCCTGAATAAATTCCATCAAAACTTGGATATGCTCCTGAAAGTCTTGCTCAAAATGACTGGACATAAAATAATTATGGGAGATTTCAATGAAAACCTCCTATCCACAACCAAATCAACACCAAAGCTCATGGAAGAGAATGGTTACCATCAGTTAGTCACCTTTCCCACAACAGAAAACGGGACACTCATAGATCATGTATATACCAACATCCCATTAACACAACTTCAAATTCTTCCATTACCAACATACTTCAGTTATCACGAGGCTATAACATTAACATTAGCCAAAGATGCACAGCTGAAACACTGAATAAATTATCTGTCAATGTCATGGTTTAAGATACAGTCAACTCTGTTAAGCTGGCTCTATACACCACTTTTTGATAACGCAGTATGCAAAAAAGTAAATCTGGAAGCATGAAATTCTAGTACTGGCTGATTTAAAGTGAGGCGCGTTGTATGGGGACAGCTCTTTTAGAAAAATTGTTAAAAGAATAGTCTTAGATTTAATTTGTTAATTGGAAAAATCATTACTTACAAGTAAGGTGACACCGTCACGTTGTGTCAAATTATTTATCGAAATAATAAAATAAAGTAAAATTTTCAAATAGTTTCTTTCCGATATTTGACATCTCACAGCGTAGCGCAGTGGGTTAGTAGGTTTGCTTCAAACTTGTAGGTCATGAGTTTGAATCCCACAGAGGACAATTAAATTAATAACTTTCCAAAATTTTCAAAAACGTATTTTTTGGTTGAATACTATGAAAAAGAACTTTAAACCTGTGAAAGATTTAAATTATAATATACTTTAATCAACATTAATATTGACAGATGTTCTCAACCATTATAAGGGGATGGGAGGTTGGCTTTGAATTTCTCTCAGGTTGGGATACATAAATCCTATCATCGTAGTTAAATTTCCTCTTTATTTATTTGACTTAGTTTTGCATTAAAGCAAATAAATTCACACATATAGGTACATAATGAAATATGTGTGTATATATCATTCAATCGTGATATTAAGGAAATTCCCTTCAACTCAGAAATGGAAAGTCCCCAAGATGTTTGGGCCTAATTGGGACTTAAAATTAGGAACAATAACTCTAACCTGAGGAACTTTCATACCAAATAAAATTTAATAAAAATATTTTTTGTGTTTGTTTGCCATCATTTTCATTCAAATTTTTTATGTCACAGTTATTGAAAAACATTTTCTTATAACATCAAACAGCTTTTCAAGATGATATGTCAACAGAGTAAGAAAATATGAAAATTAATGTTTTGGGTGAAAACTAACAAAATTGCAATAATAAAATTTCTGATTGTTAAGAAGTATTATATTTATTTTTAGGTGTCCGAAGGAACTATCCATCATGTGACAAGAAAATTTCTCTCAATTTGTTAATACCGGTAGTTAACTTTTAAAAAATTATTTTACAAAAACACAAAAAAATTAAAAAATTCTTTAAAAATACCTTTAGTACCCCTATCATCATTTAAATATTTGATAAGTATATGTTTTGTGGTCTTCTATAGAAAATTGGAATAAAATGTGGGTTAAAAATAATAGATGCATAGCTTTCGATAGGGCAAGGATCTATATATCACATAATTGACCGCATATGAACTAAAATATTGATATCCCAATATCTTACTGAAAGTTAAATCAAAAGATAATGCTTAAAAGATTCATTAATTCTGGTTTCTGACAAATATGACTGTTGTCCCAAAACAGCATGGACAGAGCACATAACTAAACATTTGTTCACTGCAATTTAAAACACTTCCATGTCCTCAAACCCATTGGCAAAAATACCGAACGAATGAAATCTGTACTTTATTTATTTCTTGAGAAAAATAATTAAATAATTCGTCATGATAGATTTTGTAATGCAAATTTAAGAAAAATCAAAAGTAATATCTCTCAAATTCTGAAATGTGGTTTGCAATATCATTCACAACTTTAATAGCATTAAAAGAATACTTCATTCACAACAGGCTAGATTTGAATTGGGATCTGATAATCCCTTACTAATAAAATGGATCTATTGGACTTCCATTAATTGCAATTTATGTACTATTTATTCTCAGTATCTGATATCATTCCATTGGAAATTTGCATTAAGCACCAAGTATATAAAAAAAAGCCTCAAATGAAATTGATCGATTCAAAATGATTGAATATGTTGTTGAAGCATTAAGTTGAAAAATGAACTGGAGATTCTTTTTAAACAATGTGTTTTCATTACCATATATTGCCACCCCTCTGCCTAAAGAAATTAATAAAGATAGAGCTATTCTTTTCTAAAGTCCAGGTTCATTATTCCAGTAATTCATAGGTTTTGCACTCAAATTACTGAGTTCTTTCCAGACACAGAAATCTCATTCTGGCCCTCATAAGGTCAGGATTAGCAAATCAATATGTATACTTCATAAGAGTCAGCGGCTACTAAATCAGCCATTTTAATTACAAATTTGCAACCTGTTACTTCAAATAGTATTGTCACTTTAGGCACCACCATTTTGGCTGAAGTGTTTTCTTTCAAATTTGAGTTGCAATAATACGTTTCTTTAAATAAACATTCTAATTACATAACATTTTCATCTACATACTAAGGTCAATCCAAAAATATGAAAACAATGTCACTCTCCATTATATATTTTTCATGACAGTCATAGCTAACAGATCAATATGTGCACCAACACCTAATTTATCGATATACAAGGTTTTAGCCCCTTTTTGTAAAATATTTTTGTTACCGCCGTTTAAAACAACATGTTTTGTTTCTAAGGTGCACATTAACGTTAAAAACATGACGTCAAGAAAAAACAGGAACAATTTATAGATATACCCTATCTTCATATAACGCTTAGACTCTTGTAGCTTTCACCTTACAATTTAAAAAGGCACTGTACCATTTAACATCTAGCTAATTTACACACATTCGTTCCAAAATCATAAGTTAGCTCTTCAAAGTTTCCCTTTCCAACCATGTGTATCTTGGTTAACAATAAGAATAAGCCTGAATGTCAGCTGACATTACTTAAATTTTGACCAAATATTCACAAACATTATACTTTCCTCTGAACTATTTGAATTTCAAAATACAATTAGTACCACCTCCACAAAATGCATCTCAGTTAAACACGAACTTGCAATAATTGTCAACTTGCATTTTGTACCATTGATCATTCCCACAGTTTGTATTAACCTTTAACCAAGATAAAACCACTCTCGCTGCTCCAAAACACCCAGGGACGTCACTGTTTTTAGTGTTTTTAAAGGGAAATATCAGTCTTAATTACTAATGTTCGTTCTTCAAAGAACATATCCCGTCATAATTTGGTAAATAGAATACCATATGACTGTACTTAATTTGAGGTTTCAATATTATATGGGTTTAAGCCCAAATCCTAGAGATAAGCCTTCATCTTTATATTGCTTCATTGTTGACATGACACAAATTTTGCCCGTGCAAAGTGGGGACATTTTTTTGGTATTAGATTCTCTTGTAACTTGTTTGATACTCTTGCTTAATTATGTAATTTCCAAATCAATTTACATTTGGTTGTCCAGTTATGACAAAAGTATCCCTATTTATGGATTAACCATTGTATGAGGATATCTCATTGTAAATGAAAATATTTATAAGCTTTAAGGTATGACCATTTGTGAACATTTCCCAATAACTGTCCATGTAAATACCGGTACATAAAAGAGAAAACAAGTCATCAGAAATAAAAACAAAGTTTATTTCAACAGTAAATCATGAATATCATAAGAATTGCATAGTCTGCTAAGAACCTGCATTTCACAAATTGGAAACCACCATTAACAGCATAATTTACATTTATCAAAACCAAATAAGATATTTAAACATTTTCATAGTTTACCCTCCCATCAAGTATACAGGCAAATACTTAAACTTTATAATAGATTCAATAAAGCTTAAAATTTATCACATCAGCACAAGCACCAGTTTTAGGTTCAATTGAACAAATTTAAACCCTGGATCCATATTTAACGGTATACCCAGATTTTCCAGACACTTTCCCACAATTCTTCATATGTTAAACTCTTGACATATAACAATCAAAACAATAACATTTCAAAAACCATCTATAATAACTCTTACAAACAAAAATTAAAATAATAAATAAATGAACAAAAACAAAACTATACTAAAAAAAACAGCACTACTAATATTTACAACACCTTCAATCCTTCAGTCACCTTAAATATAGTTGAAGCAGTGTTCATATTTTTAAAAAAAATTGTCAAAAATAACATACGTCTTCTCCCCTTAAGCTTTTCAATTCAATTATAATCTCATTTTCATAAAAAGAATACATTATAAACATATTACAAAAATCCAA
The DNA here is from genome assembly GCF_963853765.1 of Magallana gigas. NCBI lineage: Eukaryota > Metazoa > Mollusca > Bivalvia > Ostreida > Ostreidae > Magallana > Magallana gigas. The sequence goes on along the minus strand of NC_088855.1, from coordinate 26,227,411 downwards.
AATATTACCCACTGGAACTGGAGTTTTAAAATTTCGACCATTTCCAAAATCATTGTCTCGAACTAAAACAAGCATACTCCACATAGATAGAAAACATTCAACTGTCCAACATATTCTGCATTAACAAAAACAAATATTACACTACACATCTATCTTAGTCTATGGAACACAATTCAGCTCAAGCAGGCTTTCCAACCTATCCAAAATACATCCATTAACAATCAAACCAATCTTCCCACATTTCACATTCTTTCCTTTAAATAAACCCCATATCAAATGACAATCACAAAACTTCTCAAGACAAAAACAAAATTAAAATGTTAATGTATCTTCACAGGAAGTAAAAGAATCTACAAATTACGACAAAAAAGCTAAATTTTCATTGTGACCAAAAAAGCAAACAATACGACATTTACCACTCTCAACGATTTCATCAAGAAAAACACAAAGTAATGTCCCTTTACAGTAAATAAAAAGAATCTGCAAATTACAACAAAACAGCTAACTTTTCATTGAGACTAAAAAAGCAAACAATAAAACATTTACTTCTCTCAAACGATTTCAACACAAAGTAATGAAGAACCACTCCTTAACCCTTCCATTTCACACAAATAAACTTTCTCAAACAACGGACCACTTCCATTTCACACAAATAAACTTTCTCAAACAAGGGACCAGTCAAATAACATGAATATGAGTTAAATCTTGAAAATGGCACTAACAGATCACTGTTCTTAAGTAAAACTCTAAATTCTAACAAACAAAAATGAAAAAAATCTCCTGAAGCCAATGAAGCCTTACATACACAAACCAAAACTTCAGTTTATTGATTTACAAAATCAATCCAACATGAGATCCCAGAAAAAGTAAATCTCTAAATACAGTAACAAACAAAAAAATATCATCTCATGAAGCCTATCATACCCAAATGAAAACTTCAGTTTATTGATGTACAAAATTCAATCTAACATGATTACAGTAAAAAGGTAAGTTCTAGTGTCAACACCATGGAAGAGCTTATATATAATCATTTCAGAACTTATAATTTTAAAGATTACAACTTCATATTTTAGAACAACATTCAAAGGAAACCAACAGCTAAATAATCAACCCTAAATAAACACCTTTTAAAATAAAGCTTACCCCAAACTGCAAAAAAAACCCACCCAATAAAATAAATGAACATCAAACAGATTCAATTTTGAAGAGCTTTTCCTGAGACAGAAATGGAAAAAATACAAAGATCAAAACAAAATACTACAGTGTAATTAGAATCAACTTTAAACATTTCCTTTCAAGGAGAAATTTGTCTTTGAGCAAAATCTCGAAAAGTATCTACAATGACATACATGTTCAAATCAAAACAGGAGAGACTCCTAAATCCATTTTAAAGAAAACAGATTTGACATGTTCATAAAAAAGCATCCCATTCAAACAATAGCCGACCCATCGAAACAATGTTTACTTGAAAAGTAAATTGTCAATGTCCTCAGTAACTACCTCTGCTTCATTATCAATGTCTTTCTCTTCCTTATCCTCACCAAGTAACTCATCCTCTGGTAATTTGTCTTCACCACCAACTGCTACCATCTTATCAACATCTTCAGCTACCATGGCTACGACATCTTCTTCCCTAAAATTAATAACAAAATAAATACAACTTCAATGCAAAAGTTTTCATAGTTGTCATATCTTCCCCTAGAAAAACCAATCAAAAATCATTAAAACAATTATCATATATATATATTCATCTTAATTTTCCATTAATGATGCTGCTTCTGCTTCAAAACTCTAAAAATAAAAAACTAAGTACCAGGTAATACATGCACCACAATCATCACCTAAATATTCCTTCAGCAAAAGAATAACCATGCATATATCAACTCCTGTAAAAAAACAATCCTTAAAGGTGCTTGGACTTGGACTTCACTGCAGCTAAACAATAAATCCACAGATTGTCAGTTCAGATAAGATTTTCAGACTGCATCTATATATGAAACTGGTCATAATATTCATGCCAATAAAATCAATGCACGGTCTGAGATTGAAATAAATTCATCTTTTTAACAAAAGGGTGAGCTAACACTCACTGTAGCCATCATAAACACACAGAAGTAGATTTCAAACCCATTACATTAAATATCTCAAACAATAAATTATTTTCATGAGTTCACAAAATTTATATTCGGATATGATTTTGTCATTTCAGAATGGTAAATCTGTGTGTGCTTTACATCCAAACACACAATACTGAACAACTGTACTTATATATCATTCCTGTATAAACTGTAATTTCAATTTTGATGTGAGAAAGAGATCATGCACAATTAGAAATAATGGCTCTGTTTAGTAGCTATATATAGTCGTTTTTCTCAACCAAGCTAGAAAAACAAATCTGAAACTGTTTTCCAAACTCAACAGAAAGGGCCCGGAAGGTTGTTCATAATAAAAATAGCTATTTGTATTTTAGAAATTACTCATCAATCCAACAGTCAAAGACATATGCTATAATGTTAACTTTTTGCATTCAAGTACAGGTTGAACAAAAAATGACCACAAAACTTCAGCTCATATGTAGATGATAAAATGAAGTTGACACAATATACACTGTATTTACAGAAATAAACCCAGAATGCCCCGCTGCGAAGGAAAGCATATATTGTAGCCCAGTAAAAAGACTAATGTACTTGCTAGCAAACCAATTAATTGGCAAAAAAGGAAATATGTGAATAACTCAGCATTCATCTGAATCATGAGACTCACCACAGAATAAACACATTTGTAACATAACATTCTTTTAAAATTAACTCTAGAAAACTCTATTACAACAATGATTCTCTTATTCACCATCTATCAAATGAAGTGTTTGCATCATTGACAATAACAACAACAGCAAAAAGAATGCTTCTTTCCATCCAGCTCAGCAATTTACAAATGTTATCACTTACATACACACATAAATGCTAAAGAAATTAGAACCACAACACATTCATAAAACGTAAATCAAAATATAACTTATACTTACAGAACTGTAATTACACTCCTCCTCTTCCTTCCCTTCACATGTTTGTTTTCGGCAAAAACTCCACCTGGGAAAATGTCACTCAGCTGCTCCGTTGAGCAGGAAAGCATCTCATCATTTATCAAAATTGATGTGTTTGACCTAAATTAAAAACAAAGATATGAGTATAACTGACATAAATTCAAAACATTTAACAAGAGACCCAGTGACCACATCGCTCACCTCATTTACAACAGCTATAACTCTGATCAAATCAGCATTACAGAAACAAAATCAATATATCTTGACAATAAGGAACAGATGCCATGATGAATCTTGCATAAATCTTTAAAAATTAGCTAATATTTATCCACATTTCCTTATGAGAAATACCAAGGCCCTATTGTACTTTTCTTTATACATACGCTGGAACAGTACAGCTTATTGCCAAAAATTTAAACTTTTACTTTTCTTTTCCCATATTTCTTGATACTTTCAGATAAAACTTAACACTTTAAACTGAACAACTTATATATCCATCTGTTACATAATATCAAATTTATAACCCGAAACATTTTGATTTGTGATTTCAGCTTGCCCATAGTACATTACCAAATTACAAAATTTGTACCATTTATCAGCTTCATGGAAAAAAAACATCGTGAAATCCCTCTAGATGTTAAGATTATACTCAACAAACTGTAACTTAAGTTTACACCCCCTGTGGGGTCTGACTTAAGGTCATTCAAATTTTGATACATGACCAAAAGTCATAGAATTATTCAAATGCTAACATATGGTAATATTTTGATACATGATCTAAAGTCATAGAATTATTCAAATGCTAAGATACAAAATCATAGACTACCTAATACATAATTGTGCAATCACATACAAGTTAATTTAACTCAATCAATCACTGCGGAACTCTACTCCTTTTCAGCTTTGTATCCCGCCTTCCGGTTTTATAAAAATCTACCACTTTTCAGCAAAATACATTCCTTGTTTTGATAGATAGCCATTTTGAAAGTCACTGTTATCAACAATTTTGTCAGGTTTGAATTAAGCACCACACTTTGAATAAAAGGGACACAAATGCTTTTCAAAGTCGACTGAATATCAAGTTTTCAAGCATGTGTTCTACATCGAACCAGAAAGAAGCCACTTCCCATGATTACATCAATTAAAAGACATGTCAATATAAACATCACAGACGAAAAAGAATTAAGCTTTGCAATTCCACACGAGCTTTAACAATGGCTGAATATATCTTTCATCTTGACCATAACAATAAACTCAATTTGCAGTTAATTGTAATGGTGCATGATCAAATTTGATATTTCTACAACTTACTCGTCAAAAGAAACACCATCAATGACTCCGGAAAACTCATCTTCAACGTCAATGTTCTACAATACAAGATGATTTAAATATAAAATTTATAAATAAATATCCTAGTAGTTACTACCATTAACAAACAACACATTTAAAACATTGAAAATCTTTCATTCAAGTACATGCAATTTCAATTTAGAACAAGTAGAATTGACCTTTCATAAATTTAAACTTTTCAGTTTAATTGAAATTTAAGAAATCTTTGACCACAGTCTTGGACAAGAACAATTTAGTTTAACGATTATAATTCCAAAACTAATTAATTCACGACAAAATGATTTTCACTTTCAAAGCTACACTCTATGATACCCATTAGAGAAAGAAATTGAAAATAACACACGTAACAGTTTGACCTTGATCTAAATCTTAATAAAGTGCTATTCTGGTCTAAATGCAAAATATGAGAGTAAATAGTATGCGATTTATATAAAACTAAATACTTATTCTATACATAAATCTACAAATACTACAACCATGCACTTTTAAAAATGTTGAATGATAAGATCAACTCCCATCAAACATTGTCATCTGTCAAATATGACTCGACATCATCAATAAAAATAACCAATATTACCTTAACTTTTGTGCTCGCAGATGAGTTTAATGATCTCCTGCCCTGGTATAAATCCACGTGCACGCAGGAGATCTCCACAACGGAACCACTGAAAATCCTTAAGGATGCCAGCTCTCCCCATAATTTAACGTCCACTGTTGCATTACCGTCAGATAGAGTGACAATCTTTCTTTTTGTTTCATTTGTCTCAATGATGCCCGATACCTTAAACACACCAATAAGAAAAATAAAAATGCACATGCACCAAACATTTGCATTCAATACACCAAACAAAGGTGCTGTGACAAATACCATCAAGGTGACAAATATGATTAAATGCATTTCATTACCCCTATACCAGTTGGAAGAAAACATTTCAGGTAACAAATTCACAAACTAATTCATCAAAATATGAATAACTTTAGTTCAATATGCCGATAAATGACATAATAATTGAAGCCTAAATCAAAAACGAAATTAAAAGAAAAGCACACATAAATCCATTAAGAAAGCAAAAATTGTGGTAATTTAAGTATTTGCTTTCAAACATCATATCGGCATCGTAAAATCAACGTCCTTGTGTAATACTTCATGTCATATCAATAAGGGGAATAATAAAGCCAATGCACAAATTACCGGTAACCATTAAGTTTGCAGAAAATAGATAGAGCTTTCAAATCCTATCTTTCAACAATTCATATACTAGTAGATACATCAACCTATCCAAACATAAAGGTATTTCTCTATATATGTCTATATCAGCTTCACTCAACAATCAAATCAATACATTAAATTAGGTCTTCAACATCAAGCCCACTATAAGTCATCAGAATATTTCAAGACTCTGGTCGATGCAAAAACCTCAGTGTGGCTATCACTTTTTAGTTTTTACAGAAGACATCAATCACTTCCACAATATGTTAGATTCTTATCTCTCAAAATATCACAACAACTTACATTAGACACTTCTCCTTTTACTGACACCCTCATTTTGTTGTCCAGTGACGCAATCCTCCCCAGCTCATCCACCATTGGTGGATTTGTAAACTTCCTCACAACATTTTCGTCCATGGTGGAGGGTCTCTTAGTGTGCATAACCTGAAATTAACACAAAGAGAATTGTCAAAATCAGTAAAAATATGCTAAAAATATAGCTCCATTGACAACCTCATGTCGTAGATCGGGGGTTCGTTAATATTTATTATTATTAGCATTTCGATCCCGATGTGATTTAATCTATTAGTTTGATAACGCCTACTTTATACGATAGCCAATAACATTAATGACAGTTGTCTGTTCTCTTTTCCGTATATAAACCCATGTAAGTCCTTATTTGACGAGGGAGACGGCTGGTTTCTCTTGTCTGTCTATTTGAGGTCCCTGTTAAAGTTCAGTTTTAGGGTTGCACAGGGGATTTTAAGTACCTGCTCTTGACTTGTGTTCTTATTTCGTTATAATAAATTTATAAAGGGTTGCTAATCTTGGTTTTCATTCACTTTTGAGTTTTGGTTTATTATATCTGGTTTATCTATATTGAGATAAAGTCGTTTTCATACCTTATTTATAATTTAGTAAAGTTTAATTCTTAATGTAGATGTCAAATTCAGTCTCAAAACAAAAATAAACACAACACGAAGTACTGATAAAAACCTATACGGCACTGACCTGCTACACTCAATTAAAAATTCATCTCACATGAAACCACACAAAACCATCAGCCAAGACATAAAATATTGTTACCAATGAAATTCAATCCCAACGTACGAACCTGAACATTTCGGCTACCCATGAATAGAGTGAAATATGATTCCACAATATCATGATTTAACATTGATATTTAATAACATATGACTGCCGTCATGAGAAAAGGGCCCTTATCTTTTGACGTCACAATGCTCAGAAAACGACGTCAAAGTTGCGGCATTTTAAACGCAGTTTTTTTTATTTTCTGTTTCTATTTTTTTTCTGCGTCTGTGTTGTGTTTTCTGAATAATTAGAGTCTGGCCTTGTTTTTATACCGCAATTAATATTTTTTCAGTCAAATAACACATGTTGATTTAGAAAATAAATATTTGATAAATAAAATATACACATGTAACATCAATATCTATACATTTTGAACGCGTCATATTGCATACAAATTGATGCTGAGACGTCGTAAAATTGCTGCTTTTGCATCCGATATGAAACTAAAACACCACATTTTACATTCTAGTGTGTGATGAAAATATACTCTAATTTGAAATCACTTTTTTATAAATCATTGTTAGAAACCAAAGACCACTCTCCCATACGCGTGTAATTGAATGCGAGATTGGTAGTGGATTTCCGATGATGATTTATAAAGTAATCTGAGTAAAATTATACAACTTTAGTTTGCATGAGCAATACATGTATGATTTAATAAAGTAAAAAAAAACTACACTGCACACTCGTTGTTGATCAGAGGGGTAATGAAGGCTGAGACATACCGAATCGATGCAGAGCAGTATTGTTCAAATCTAACAGTTATCTGTGCAGTAATTACTGTGAAACAATACAAGTCAAATATTTCAAATCATAAGTTTGGAAGTTCACCTCACGGGAGACGATTCTTCACTTTTTTAAATTAGCTATAGTCGGAAGGAACACGAGAGAAGCGGCTATGTCTCAATTATAGTGCTACTGCCAACATACAAAATAGATTCTTGCATATTCAACTACAATTTAAGAATTTGCGATAAAATTTTGAACTTATTTAACGAATTAAAAAGCTATAACTAACGGATTAGAAGAGTTTGAGAAATATTTTGACAGCGTAAAAATCTACTCTGATATATCGCATTTAATTTCATGGAACAATCTGATTCTTCGTGACATTTTCATGTAAAGTGCCTTTTATGAAACAACATAAAAGACTAATAGTATATATATACCTTTATGAATGAAAAACCTGTTTATTGTTTGAGCGCAACATATTTTGTTTTCTTTTGCAATTCAACAACCCAAATCCACATGTTGTGTGTACTTTTTGAGCTAACTCACATTAAAAAAAAATCATTCATAACATGCCTGAAAGCTCTCCACATTTTCATGGATTTATAGCATTTACATGATTATATTCATCTCAAATCAGTTACGTACATGATTCAAAATTCCTTAAATTAAACAGGTTTGTAAACGCAATCATTATACTACTATACGTTTAATATCAAGTCGATAAAATTGCCGTTTTATAAATCAATTCATGTTTATCGATGAATTTATATAAACACTACATGTGCGACATTTACAATTAATTACATGCATGGCCGTACAATTCACCTTCATAGATGATGGTTTCTCATCTTTTCTTTTTTATACAAGAAACAAATTTCGATGATACTGAAGTTAATGTTTATGTGTGTTTGTTAAAATGTACAGCAATAAAAAAAATAAGAGAATCGCGATATTTCTTAAAACTTCGGAATACCGTATGCAACTTTATGCGCTCTATAAACATCTATCATTTAATTTGTCATTTTGTTTAAAATTGATAATCACTTGGCCGATATTTGTTTTCAATGAGAGAGAGAGAGAGAGAGAGAGAGAGAGAGAGAATCATTCATTCATCGTGTAACATCGATAATAAGAAAATTAAATTTAGTCAACATGTAAAAATGTTACTTCTCACTGAGTAGCTACGTCTATCGGCACTGTACTACCAGTTAGTGCAAAAGAATGGATATTATCAATGCAGAAGTCTTATTGATATTTATTTGCAATCTTGCATTTTGAAAAAAAAAGTCAAAAATGCAGATTCAGCACGTGGGGTGGCTTTTGTATTTTGTTGGTCTGTCGTATTTGATACACATAATTAGGGGTGTACAAGTATATAATAATAATAGTTTATTTCCAATTTCGGGCCCAGAGGGCATACAAGATTACAGATATTAGATAGAAATGCCTAAATAATAGATTCAACATATAAAAATAGTCCATACACAATGACATACATGAACTTGTAATAGCCGTGCAAATGTACATCAGTATGTCAAAACATATGAACAGTGTGCATATAATATATAGTCATAAAGGTAATTTATACAAATATAAAGATAGTTTCATGATTTGTACAAGTAATTCACCGGTCATTTAGATCTCAAAGTATTCTGTCTTTTTTTGAAAGCATTGATCAGAAATTCACTTAACTTTGTAATTATTATTTTGTCTTCATTCGACATTAACCAGATAAATTTGTCTTTCTTTGTTAAAAGTATAAAGTTTTTGTTCAGTATTGAGACATAATGGAAAAATGAATTTCTTTCTTCTTTATATAATAGACATTCAGTAAGAAAGTGACTTTCATCTTCTACACAATTTTGGTTACATAATAAACATGTCCTTTTGTTTCTTTCTAAAGGAATTCTTTGACCAGTATTATTTTTTGTAAATTCATATCTACCTCTTTCAACTCGTAAGTCATGTGCACTTATTCTGAATCTACAAAGTATTTTTCTCAAATTATGAGAATGGATAAACATATATGATTCCATTGTAAAATTTTCTTTATATAAAAAATAAGTATCAAGTTTTCCAGAGATAGGCCCTCTTCACGTTTTAATGCCCAGTAATTTAAAAAATGTTTTCTTAAAATTTTCTTAACTTGTTGTTTAAAACATGTGGTTTTGTACTTTTTACATATAGAGAGTGAAATATTAATTTTCTTACTAAAATAGACTAAGCTTTTGTACCAAGAGTTAACATTGGATAGACTAAGATTAATAGTTTCTTTATACGCATGGTGAAGCAGGGAATCTATGCCAGTATAATAAGATGCTTTGAATCAATGAAAAATACAGAGGATATCGTCCTAATTCAGAGATAATTGCAATATTTGTGCTTTTTTTCCCAGCTCCTAATAAATATTTACAAAATTTGATATTTAAGTTTTCCATTTCCCAAGATTTAAAGGTATCATATAGATGTTTGTCTTTTTCTTGTATGCGTGATGTAAGAGATCCCCAAATTTCACAGCCATATAATGCAATAGGTTTTATCATATGATCAAAGAGATGTAAAAATGTCTTGATAGGAGCTTGGGTAGGGTTTAGGTCTTTAAATAGTTTGAAAGAGGCCTTGAGAGCTTTATTATATAGATCAGATCTTGCTTCTTTAAATGAGCCACATGAGGACATGATTATACCTAAATATTTATATTTGTTAACACATTCTAAATGTGAATTTTCAAGACTGAACTTCTCATTAATAAGGTGACCACTTTTGTTGAAAATGACAACTTTAGTCTTGCTTGTATTAATTTCTAAGCACCAGTCTTTGCAGTATTTTTCAAGTATATCTAGTCTGATAATAATACTAGGTCATCAGCATATAGCAGTGAATTAATGTTCTTTTTAGATAGGTTGATAGATCTTATACTTTCTTTATCAAGCAATTTTGAAAAATCATTCAAAAATATCTTAAAAATGTTTGGGCTTATGACATCTCCCTGTCGAACTCCTATTTCTTAATTAATTAAGTTAATTTGTTACCTACTTTTACATAATTGTTGCTTTGTCTGTACATATTACACAATATATTGAAGAAAAGGCCATTTATATTTAACTGTAAAAGTTTAAGTTTAATGCCTTCATGTATAACCGTATCGAAGGCTTTACGAAAATCTACAAAACATGCATATAGTTTCTTATTACCAGTATTGATATATTTATCAACTAAGCATTTTATTACAAATAAGTGGTCTGATGTTCTGGATTTCTTTGAAAAGCCTATTTGAGTTTCATGTATTATTTTGTTATCTATTAAGTATGTATCAAGTCTATTATTCAAAATGATATTAAAAAGTTTTCCTATGCTATTGTTTATGGTTATTCCTCTATAGTTTTGTGGTAACTTAGGATTATCTGATTTGAAAATGGGTGTAGTATAACCCTCTAGCCATTTCTCTGGATAAATTCCTGATGTTAAAACAATATTAAACAGTTTGAGAATACAGGGATTAACAAAAAATTGAGATGCTTTTATCATTTCATTTGAGATATTATCTAGGCCAGGGCGTTTGCCCGATTTCAAAGAAGTAATGGCTTTTTGGATTTCAAGAGCTGTTATCCTAAAATCCAATTTGCTAAAAGAATTTACAGTTTTACTATTTAGTAATTCGTTTATTTGTGATTCAATCGTGGTGATTCTGTTTTTATATTTTTCTGGTGTTTTGGATAAGGTAGTGAAGTAGTTAGACCATGTATCCCCATCTATGGCGTTTTCTAGTATATATACACATAAACAAAAAGGAGCGATCAATACCGAAAAAAATAATGTAACCCGCGTTCTGTAATGTGGCTATCTTTATAGCCCGCATGTATCACCGAAGACAGTATTTTATTGATTATATTCGCATCTTTCATTAAATAAATAAATAAATAAATTGAATTGATCGTAAAAAGTAAGTAAAAGTAGATTATTGTTAATGTACACCAGTACGTTAGATAAAAGCTGTAGCCAAAGCGTCTTATATGGGAATTTGAGTTAGTATCATAATGCAATCCGTGATTTTTCATTGGATGCTGAAGATTTTGACCGATCGGTAAACTGCGTGGTTAGAACTGGACCGAGTAGATTTCAGTCCTGTCTGTTTCTATACAGCTGTGAATTACAATCAATTTTCGTAAAAAATAGAGGGAATAATACTTAGTGGATGTAAATTTTAATTTATAAATATAAGATGCCATTTTTGTTAAAATCTTTTTTCTCAAATCAACTGTCAACATTCTTGTAGTTGTAATTACTTGTCAGTGAGACAGTCAAAGCCAATTTTTTCCATCGGTAATTTTAAAAGAATTAAGTGTTGATAACGTATAAAAGAGAAGAGAAATCATGACAATAATTCAACACCATAACATCCGATTTTCAAAAACAGTTATAATTGATTATAAACTTGCATTAGAATTATGAAGATACTTAAAAAGTAATATCAGTAAATATGCGATAAAATTTCCCTGCAAAAAGTTAATTAAAAAGAATAAATATTTCTCTTATTGAAAATAAATATGTGTATGCAATTTGACAGTGTCCTGAAATGGTGGAAACATGGGCATCGAATTTGACCATCTTTATGTTTGTTACATGTTTGCTTAATCAATTTGCTTCTCGGCAGCTTAAAAAACTTTTAATTTATTTAAAGGTTGGGGATAAGTTTGATATTTGTTTTCCTTAGATATCCTTTATCGATCTATCTTATGTTCGGGGGGGGGGGGGGGGGGGGGGGGGGGTTATTGCATGTAGAGTCATCAGATGTGTGCAGAACATTAACTATATCTGGATATTTAAAATGTTTTGATCTCTTTTGTTAAAATTGTAAAAAAATCTAGAATTGTAGAAAATTTTACTCTAATTCAAACAATTAAAGACGATGAAAGAAAGTATAAAAGAAAAAAAAATTGACGTTCGTGACGTCGTGACGTTTTCGATGAGCTACGTCAAAGTCGTATTAACATCTTTTGCTAAAATTGCCATAAAATGCTTAAAACACACAAGATCTTGGATATCTTAGTATATTTGTATTCAGAAAGAGTTGACTAATCAGAATTGACAAAAAAGTGAGATTGTGAAATTTTGACCTTAAGGGCCCTTTTCTCATGACGACAGTCATATATGTTTGCTACACAAACAACAACTTTGATTTACTAAAAAATCTGCGACATTCACTCCAAGAACAATTTGGAATCTAAAAAAGATATATCAGCGTGCATTCATGTGCTTAGCTATAAGAAATGCATATAGCTGCACAATTTTAAGAATGTAATCAATACAGCTTCAAACATTAGCTAACAAAACAACACAAACAATTCAACAGGAAGCTCCCATTACCTCTAACATGAAAAAAAAAATGGAATATGAAAGGTTAATTTTGTTCCAAAATTTCACTATCTAAAGCTATTAATCACAGTTCAACATCCCAGAAAATTTTTTTTCAATATAAGACACTAAAATCTCCCTCATGTTTGAAAACAGCATTTTTCATTAACCATTACGATGATGAAAAACACCATAAATTTCCTTTAATTCCTACAATATCCCTGTAAAAATGGCAATATTTATGTTATTTCCTGACCTCCCAAACGAATATACAGAAAGTACCAGTATTTCATACCAAACAGATCAGTAAATTTTTGAAAACCAGTATTGAATAAAAACTAACCACAAAAATGCCTTTCATAACCCTCACATATGACACTCCCATTATGAAATTTGAATTCTAAAAGCAACAATACAATGTCACAATATTAAAATACAACATATACACTATCCATTTTTTAACCAACCAACTTAAAATTTACAATAAAACTTCAATCTTCATGTAAAGGAATAAACCCACACAAAGATATAAAAATTCAAATACACCCCATATTAAGTATACCACATTTAAAGAAAAATCTACTCACCACAGTGTTTTGCCCGATCTTTACTGTACCATCTTGCAGCGTGGCGAACTTCAACAAAATGAAGCTCATCCCTTCCCTAATGGTTTGCAAATGCTTCTCATTTACCACTATTGAAATGACGGTCTTGAACGAAGACGCAGATGACAGGGCAAAACCAGTTCCAAACATCCCACCATTGGCATATCTCCTCACTAACAAATCTTCCATAATGAACAGTGTCAGTGGTGACGGTCCCTACCAAAACAATAAACAATACGAATTATAGTCTAGCTAGCTTATATTGATGATTTTTAATAAAAATAAACATACCTGTGAAAGAAAAACAGTTGAAATTAATCGATAAAAGAAATATATCCAATATATTTTTATTGAACAATTATCATTCTTCAAGCTAACAACTTCACAGGATCAAAAACATAATTTCTTATGCTGAGTTGCAAATAACATTTTGAAACCCAGAGGCCATGTGGGTTCCCAACTTTTCAACCAATACAAACCCACAATAATTTTACCGAGCCCACAGATATTCACAATGAAGTTAGTTTACAATATAAAAATATATCACTGTAGAATAAAAATCATTAAATTCCATTAATTAATTTGAATTAGATTCATTTCATTAAATCTAATTTTATGCATGCATGTGTATTGATATGTACATTTTAGAGAGGAATTGTTTTTCAACAAATTAATAGTTAAAGACAAGTTAAAACATCTCACAAATTTATAACAAGTAAATTAAAACTTCATTTACCGGTAATCAGATAAAACAATGATTTCTAATTATATATTTATACTCAAGTAAACCCCACAATCTGCAATCAGTTTAATTAATCTTTATATTCAAAAAATTAAGCCAGCAATGAATAACAATTTATAAACTGAACTGACCCTGACCCAATTTTCAATGAGTCTATGAATTAGAAGCTTGTTTTTCTCTTTGCTCTCTTCATTAAATGTTCTAGCACAAAGTAAATTTGAAAAACAAACTATTTATTTCCACAACTCTATATTAAAAGAAATCTTTACAAATTCAGCTATTCACATAACATATACAAATTTTCTCCATCATTATATGAGTTTTCATCATATCACAGACATGCAATATATTTCCAATAAATTTAAATTAATTTTAAGCTGCTTGTTCCAATTTTATATCAAATTTTGTGCCCACTTTTAAACGATGGTTATGCTGAGTATATCTATAATAATAGACATTGTAGTAGTTTTTCCAGTCAATTAAGCCAAATTTCAATGAAAAATGTACAACATCTGTTAACAAAACAATTAATAGTCATAAAAACGTATCAAGATTTTTTATTGATAATTCTCATGTTAAAGTCTGCCACTGATGCCGAGACAATAACTGTTGTATTGATATGACTTCGACATCACAAAAATAAAGGTTATACCGTTAAGGCCTATTAAAAATAAACTTGTGTGCCAGAGTTGGGGTCAATTACTTTGAAAAGTAACTAATTACTTTCAAATACATTGACAATTTTATCAATTACTTGCAATTACAATTACATTGATTTTTTAAAATGTAATTAATTACTCTCAATTACTTTGATAAATGTAATTAATTACATTTCAATTACTTTACTTTTATTTTTTTAAATCTTGAGAACATATACATATATTAACAACATTAAGATATACAGGGCTTTATGTGCGGTTATTTTCTTAAAGGTTGTATAGTTCGGTTCAGATCAGATTTCTTGAAAATTTTCTCTAACATTAAATTCATTAAGTACCATTGAGTTCATTTTTTGTTCTGAATAATATTTTCTCTATAGTGAATTTATTTTTATTCACATATTAAAACTATGTTTATTGTGAAAGTACAATTTTTGGCAGTACAGCATATCAGTATATAAATAATAATTGCTATAATTCACAAGAATGAGAAATTTTGATTCCCTTGAGTCTAAAATCAGTTCAGTCTAAAATCAATTGGGGTTCTTGGGTATTGGAGGAGTTCACACCTCCACAAAATTAGATCTTTACCTATTGCTCTGGGCAGTGTGTCATACTGTATAAACATACATGTATGAAACATTATGGGACATTTAATTATTGTATAAACAAAAGTCCATGCCAAACATGTATTAAATCTATTTATCATTATAAGACACCTTTATTATATCTTAAACTTGAAGAAAAGTAATTGAGATGTAATTGAAAAGTAATTGTAAATACACAATATTTTTGGAATGTATTTAAATACATTCAATTACTTGTAATTGAAGACAGACTCAATTACCAATTACTTTCAATTACTTTGAAAAATGTAATTAATTACACTCAATTACAAATACTTTTTTCAATTACCCCATCCCTGTTGTGTGCAATCAATTTTGTTCTCCAACATTTCTGATTAAGTTTCCATTCTTTTCAAAAATGCAGAGCATGAAAGATGAATAATTAACCCCAATCCTTCGGATGATGAAATCAAACAATTCTGTTTTGTAAACATTACCATGATGCATTTCGGTTTCTTTTTTCATCCGATTTGCTTAAAGAAATAATTTATATTCACTTTGAATATGCATTTCTTAAGGATCTCAAATCTTTCAGCAAAACTAGGAGAAAGTCCATAACTTCTTAAGATAAATGGTTTGTATATAATAATTTTTCATACCGTAATAACAAAAAAGTCAGACTTAGCAAACTCATTTTAAATGGGTTGGTCAAAGCTCTTCAATCCAACCTAGCCTTATAAACAAAATTGAGTGTTTAGGGTAACAACGATGAAAAATTAAGTTAGGTAGTTAGGGATTTTTCATTCATATTATATAATTTTTTTCTGCATGAATCCTAAAAATGTTAGTTTGTGTTATATTTAAAACAGATTTCTTATTAGAAATAACATAAAATTCACAATCAGATAAAAACAGAAATCTACAAATGGTAGGATTAGGACATTTTTGTAGATTAGGTCGGGTTAACCAAAACACACAACTTTCTTTTTTAAGGCCCCATCTTTAAATCAAAGGCCTGAAAGGCCACAAAGGCGTCAAGCTTAAGGTAGTTGAAACAGTCATATTTTGAAGCAGTTATGAGTAATGTTTTATTGAGATGTTGATATTGTCGAAATGGATTTGGAAAGTGTAAAAATTGTTATTCTTTTAAAATTAAGATCATAAAACTGTACATGCTGATTATTTGGAATTGTAATGTCATCTATGCAAATAATGGTTTTTTATTCATTCATTTGAACACAATATAAACTCTTCTTTTACATTTAAGCAATCATTTTTCTTATTGAAGATGAAGTCTCATTACTTAAGGGGTGTGTGCATGCAAATTGAGTTATGCGTAATATAACGTTATGAAAATTTGCATGCAGATATTGTTGCAGTCATAAAGCTGTATCTTTCAAGTTATCAATGATTTAATGCTTATATTTACATTTTAACATCTTGTTTAGTCTGGATATCTAAAAATTTCTATTTCATACTAAAGGTAAAGTTTGTAACAATGACAGAGGCTGAGAGCCACTCTACAACTACAAAAGGGACCTTGAGTTTTGCATCTTGCGAGATTATGTATTTCCAAGTCCATAATGAACATGTCACTGTCACCTCCAAGCACTCTTTTTGTGTTATGGTCTTATTTCTGTTTCCCACATTCTTTACATGCAAAATTTGTGAAATATAAATTTATCATAATAAACAACACAAAAAACATTTATATACAGGGAAAAACATTTCTTTTATTTAAATATAATTTGGCAGTGATGCATGTTAATGCAATAACAAATAGTTTGCGTACAGGAGACATGTTATAAATGTTGATATAAAAAACTACATTTAGTTTTCAAAAATGATGTAAACATTACTGTATATGGTGAACAAGAACGATCCTATATTTTAGAGTGAATAAACAACATTAGCAGAAGAAAATAACTCTTTTGTAATATAAGTTTTTAAAGTTATTTCTTGTATAAATGGCACTTTGGGCTTGGTTATTGAATGGAATATCATTTGTATGCACAGTCTTAGACTAAAATGATATTTGTATGAAAAAATGAAAAGTAGTGTAACAAATAGAAACAGGAAATGTTTCCCCAAAGTTTACTCAAGTGTAAACGTAACAAACTAAAAAAACTACTACATGAAATATCAGGAATAGTTGGCAATGTATAATAAAAATGGCACTTCACAATGAATATTTCCTGAGTATCTGGACATGTGCTCATGATGAGTCAATAGGCCTTTATAAGAGAACAGTAATCTTGATATTATGAAAAAATGAAAAGAAGTGTAACAAATAGAAACAGGAAATGTTTCCCAAAAGTTTACTCAAGTGTAATCGTAATAAACTAAAAAAACTACTACATGAAATATCAGGAATAGTTGGCAATGTATAATAAAAATGGCACTTCACAATGAATAATTCCTGAGTATCTGGACATGTGCTCATGATGAGTCAATAGGCCTTTATAAGAGAACAGTAATCTTGATGATATTATTGCAATGGAATAGTAAATTCTTCCTGAGAATCTGGATATGTCTTTTGATTGGTCAAAAGGCATTTATATGCAAGTGTAGATCTGTAAATCGAACAGTGATCCTTATAAAGTAATAAAGGAATGGAATGATATTAAAAAAAACTGAGTATCAGGAATTGTGCTTATGATTAGAGATATCAATTGAGAGTTCTTTAAACAGGGACAATTAATAACAGATCTATTCAGGAAAACTCATTTTGGGACTTGCATAGTGTATATAGCGTATACAAATATCAACCTGATCAACAATGACTAGTATAAAAGAAAATTACAGACAAAACAAACATAATACTTTAAAATGTACTAACAGGAATTATTTTTTCCAAACAATTTCTAGTATCTACTTACAAACAAATAAAAATAACTATTAACAGTTACAAATGGAAATAACTATTACAAAAAGAAAGGAAGAAATACCACTCTAGAGATGCATTATTCTTTAGTATTCATATAAGTTGACCTTAATAGCATTAAAGAGATTTAAATTGAAGTTTGCAATTGTACATCTAACAGAATTTTTCATTTTTTGTAAAAATATTATACAACTAGGTAAACCCTCTTAAGCACAAACTTGGTGGCAAATGTAAAAGTAATGATGGTAGAATCGGTAGAAGGTTTTTCTGTACCAATTTTCATGTATCAATACACTTATCATTTTTACAACTTGTAATTCGATTAGCACACCAAGATTTGCAGAATCTCTTGTTTGTTAAAGTTTATGTTTGCTTGAAGAGGGAGTTTTCTAATGAAACATTTCTTGATTTTAACAGTTACTCCAAAGAAAAAAAAATATAATAGAAATACTACACTAGAGCTGAATTATTTTTGAGTATTTGAATAAGCTGATCTTAATACATTGTAGTTTAAAAAACATTTGCAATTGTATATTCAACAGAATTTTTCATTACTTTGTGAATACAATAAAATGGTATGGAACATGCATACATACTTTTTGTTATAGTGTGTTAAAACAAATATTTATAAAAAAAAACAATTCTGTTGTAGTAAATGGAAATAACGAATAAATCATACGTTGCTCAATTATTAATTAAGATTGCTTAAGAGTGATGATTGTAAAAGTAAAAACAAAGTAAAGTTTGTTTCAAAAGCTCTATAGCGTGCACAATTGAACATGTATTGTAAAAATATTATGCAAAAAGATAAACCCTTTCAAACAAAAAGTTGGTGGCAAATGTAAAAGTAATGATGGTAAAATCAGTAGAATGTTTTTTCTGCATCAATTTTTGTGCATCAATACTTTTTACTTGTATAATTTGCAATTCACTTAGCACACTGTGATTTGCAGAATCTCTCGTTCCTTAAAGTTTATGTTTGCACGAAGAGGGAGTTTTCTCAGTAAACATTCCTCAACTTCTTCAGTTTCTGTACATTGTAGTGCAATCTTTAAGGTTTCCTTAGAGATGGAAAACTCTGGGAAATCTTCTGTGTCAGCTGTTAATGTCAAGAATTCGGAATCAATCCACTCAAATGCTATGAATGTCATTGTTTTGTTAACTTCTGGAGATTCCACTTCCTAGAGAAAAGAAAGTAATGGTTTGAACATATAAGCATAAATACTTTTGTGATGCAAATAATATTTCTTTAAGGTTATTAATTAATAAGAACACTTGTCAATACCTGTAACGTTGTGCGGGAGGTTGTTGACAAAGACTTTTCATCATTGAAAAGTTGGACGGCCACATCAGTTAGTTTGATATGGCTGCCTACCGAGGTTTTCCTCTTGGCGAAATCCCTCCACAAGGTCACTTTACAAACAGCAGACTCATCTTTCACCCTTAGAGCACGAACAGAGGTGTCTACACCCCCTACTTTAACAGTTCTCTCCATTTCTTCCTAAAACAAGAATTTTTTTTTTAAAATACAAGCTTAATTTGTTAATGAAAGAGAAATTAACAGATAAATTAAATATGATTTTCTTTTTTTAATTACTTACTGATATTATTTGCCCTCTGATTGTCAAGAGAGTCTTAACTGGGGATGTGTGGACTGCCTTGATCTCAACTGTCTCGGCAGGAGGAGGACATGCCAAAGCATGGCCTTCTTGAATTCTCTCTCTTGGCACATCTTCCAGTGGACTTGTCTTCAAGACTTTTGACTTGTTGGTGATGACAATAGTTTTCATGTCCTTTTTAATTATGGAGTTCATGAGCATGACTGTGGACCCAACTCTTAAGGTGTCTTTCTTTGTCATGTCATACAATGTTCCCTTTGCTGCCATAGATTGGTCAGCAAATCCAACCGTCACTGATTCTCTTTGATCGCCACTGGCATTTCTGTACTGCACAACCTGTCCTATTCCGCAAACGACAACTTTTAAGGCAGTGTTGTATGGAGCACTGGACTGACCTCCACTTTCAAAGATTTCATGAAGTGTCTTCATCTATAAAGATAACCAAATTCAAAAAAAATTATTTACTGCAACTACAGTGATGGTAATATTAATACTGAAATAAAGAAAATAATTTTTACTTTGAACATGAAGTTTGTTTGATCGGACAAGTAGGTCTTTTAATTATTTGAGCACTGGTTTATTTTAAGATGAATATTTCCTTTCTACAACAGTTCATTCAAGGAAATGAAAACAGGTTTATGATCTGAAAAGTAAGACTCCAATACTCCACTAGAATTTATGAGCCTTTTATCAATGTTTGTGTAAATATGATCTAAAGTTGTTTGGTAATTTGTGGTAGCTTTTGTTATAAGTTGATAAAGTGAATAAGTATACTGAAGGAAGGCTGGCAAGTCCTTAATTTTGTTGAAATCTAAATTAAAATCACCCATAATGATGTGAGGTTTTTTAAAGTCAAATTCCTTATCTAAAAATGCAAAAAATGTTTTATAAAGACTCATTGATGCAAGCTTAGGTGGACAATAAACGAAACAAACATTTATTTGTGAATCACCGTGCAAAATGTAACCCTGAGTTAATTCTATATTGAATATATTTTTTTTCTGAAAAAGGTTTGGCATTATTTTTGAGTACACAATTGTTCCATGGTATGGTCTTTCATTACAACAATGGTCATCATTTCGTGAAATTTCAAAACCTTCCAATTCATATCTGGAGTTGCTGTCTCTTGCACTTAAGCATGATTCAGCAAATGCAAAAATGTCAGCAGATAATAAATTATAATCTTTTTTAATATCTTGAAAATGTTTTTTAAATGACCTACAATTGTGAAAGATAATTTTCAAGACATTTCCTGCAATATTATACAATAGAGGAATTGTCACAAACACATTTGCTGTTGTTCTTAGTCTGTTCATTTCCTCAACAACAAAATCTGATACTTTAATGGTGCTTTCATCAAAGTTTAGTAAATGAACATTTGATAATTTTTGAACTCTACTTAAAGCTACATAATGCAAGTGGTCTATTTTTTTCTTTCCAAGTCCAATCACAGCACCATCTAAAGTACTACCTTGAGCTTTGTGCACAGTTTTTGCTGCAGCAAGAGTCAATGGAAATTGGCGGCGAGTTATACAAAATGACTTATAATAATTGAAGTTAAACTTTCTTGTTATTTCTAAAATTGGAGTCCATGACAACGAAATGTGTCTTTCATATAAATGTTGAAACTGTTTTCTACATTTTTTCCCAATGTCTGAAGAGCAGAACTCAACCCACACAATACTACATCTAGTTGAATTTGGTACACGATAATCCAACTTCTTTATGGTACATGGTGTACCGTTAGTCATGCCATCTGCAACATCAATGTTAATACAGATTTCTGCAGGCATTGCCTCTCCTAGACAGAGAAATTTTGTAAGACCTTTAGTTTTTGAAGCATCATCTGGTAATTTTGATAAAACTTTTTCACACATAGAGCTAGGCAAATCACCCGATACGCTGTCAAATGCTTCAACAATTGTTTTATTTGACTCATTTATGTGACTGAAAATTTCCTTATTGTACTGCTGAACATCACACCTTCTTGTAAATAAATGAGGCAAATTTCTAGTAATGTTACTTTCATTCTGCAATATTTGTTCTTTAAGGGTTTTTATATCTTCTTCATCTTGATTTCCTTCCCTCAATCTATTCAAAATTTCAGCAAATTTGACATCATCTCTCTGTCTCATAATTTGTTCAAGTTCAAAGATTTGAAAATGATCAACCCAAAGATTTGGTCCTAATGATGCAATATTTTCACTGCTACACTGAGAAGAAAAGATCCATTGATCCATAACTGGTTTCAATTGAAACAAATCGCCAAATGCTATGACCGAGACACCTCCAAAAGGTTCAAGACAACCCATAATTTCTTGCAAACGTTGATTAATAAAATTGAACATTTTCTTACCTACCATAGAAATTTCATCAATAAACAATACTTTCAAGCATCTGAATTTTGTTTGATATGTACTTAGCTGTTGCATATCTAAAGGTTTAAAATGAAATCCTTGATCTGCAGGAATATTAAAAGCAGAATGAATTGTACATCCTCCAACATTAAAAGCTGCTTTCCCAGTTGGAGCACAGATTAATACTTTTACTTCATCTGGATTTTCTCCAGGTTTGTGATTTAAATACTTAATTAGTGCTTGATGAAGTGCCCTTAGTAAAACACTTTTACCAACACCTGCACCTCCACTAAGAAAGCAATATAAGGGATTTTGTTCAGTTTTTATCCAGTTCAAAACATGATAAAAGAACTCTTTTTGTTTAACATTTAATGTTTGCACCATCGAACGGAATTCAGCATCAGGCATTTCTATTGAAACATGATCATCTTGAAAATCAATTTGCTTTCTTCCAATATTTAAATCTAAAGCTAGGTCATAGTCATTATTCCCATTGTTGATTCCTGGATTAAAGCATTCAAATTCTTTTGACAAATTTGATCCCCTTTCAAGATCACATTCATCTTGGTGCTGAGATTCTGTAACTGTTGGTTCATCTTCTGATGAAAGAACTTCTCTTTCAAGTTGAGCAATATTTTCAGTCAGAGCACACACATAATTTTTTCTTTTGACTTCAATTTCTTCAGAATTATCATTATATCTTGCTTCGTAAGTAATATAACCCCCTAAAATATCAGAATAGTTTCGCCAAGGCAAGTAGAGCATTATCTGTTCTCTATAAAAATTCTCTTTGTCATCGTTTTTGTTAAAACCAACAGAGTACAGAACTTTTGCATTATTTCTTTTCCTCATTATAGATCCATCTTTGAACACATGCTCTTCTGTCAAATCATTTTCATTTATTTCAAAAGACTTAGGATCATCTTCTGCATCTAACTCATAATGAGATTCTGGCAAATCTTCAGATTCAGTGGATGATTGTAAGTTTTGCTCATTCTTACTTCCTTTCTTAGGGTAATGAATGTTAAAAAGAGCTACAAAGTCTGCCAAGCAATATTTATTCATTGTGTAAGGTCTACGTTGATATCTTTTGATATTGCTGTCTGACTCTATCGATGTTGAGTTTTTGGGAAGTTCTTTTAAGATGGACATAGGCTTCATTAGAACAACTCTGTCTTCTTCAGCATTTGTGTCAACAAAAACTACATCTCTTGATGATCTTCTTAATGGCATTTGCAAGACTAAATAGCAAGCTTCCTGAGCTCCTACCTCAACATGTGTTAAAAAAGTATTTCCTACTTTACGTACCTGTTGGCGCATATCATGTTCAGATTCTTTGGCTTCCCTACAAGCATTACTAAGCAAGTTTGACATACCTCGCTGCCCTTTAGATATGTAAGACACTATGTATGCAGCACATGCATATGGATCTAGAATAAATTGAATGTCCATATTAGCTTCCCAGCATTCAATAAGTATTTCATTGTAATTGTTGATTCTTATTTCAGATAAATTGCGTTTTAAGAAAACTTTTTTTTGTCCAGGTTTGATATTTGATCGTAATGCTAGAAGGTAGTCATCATAAGACATCTTTAAAGATTTCAAAAATGCTTCAAGTGTTGTTTCACATCCATCTCCTGATTTTAAGCTATCTAAAACTTCAGAAACTTTTACAAAATTTTTCTTTGCTTCAGAAACTTCATTAATTGGTTTATTTTCATCAAAACCATGTAATATCATAGTTTTATCAAGAGGTGGCAAGGGAAAACCAAAGCGACAGACAGACTGGCCTTTCTTTCTGCATGTTCTTGCATGGCGATGAGTTTGGTAATTTATCACTTCAGCTAGCCTGCTGTTTCTTTTGCATGTTATAAACTTATCTATGAAAGTAACCATGTCATTGTCAGTGTTTTTGCCTAATGAAGGGGCGCCATCAATCCAAAACAATATGTGAACATGAGGTGAACCTCTTTGTTGGAATTCCACACGAATAAAAAAGTCTTTAATTTTCCCAATTGGTGAGGTATCATGTTTCAAAACACTGTTCATGAACATTTGAAATCGGTAATCAAAATACCTTGCACATGTAACTGGGTCAGCTTTAATAAGTTCATTTTTTTCAAACCAAGTCATTTTTAAGATATCTGAATCTGTGTAATTCATATTCTTGGTAAGTTTTGCCAAAACACGTAATAAGGGTTTCCATTTTGTTTCAGCAGCCGAAAAGGAGCAAAACCAAGTTGGAATGCCAAGTTGACGAATCATTGCAAAGATGTCCTTTTTAGTTCTTTCCCAATAAGGTGGCGACCCACGCAAAGTTCGCAAAACTCTGTAACCTTCATCATGCCTAATTATTTTATCAATGGATTCTTCACACAGAACTTCATTTACTGTTATTTTTTTTCCTTTTAATTTGCATTTCCTCATTGCCAAAGAAACTTTATCTGAAATTTGTTTTATCTGCAATTTCTTTAACTTAAAGAAAATGTTGGTGACATTTTTTGCTACTCTTCTGTCAAAATTTCTTAATTCCCACTTACAAATGGTACTATAATGTACAGCTGTTGCTCTCAAGTTATTGTTTTGCCTGGTTTCTCCACAATATATTGCAGGAAATGAGAGAAATTCTGCATTAAAATCTTGAAACATACCCAATGGAGTGTTTCCTTCTGCTGGAGCTACAGATAAAATTCTATTATATTCACGATAATCTGCTGGTTGCATTACAGTATCAAAATTGCCAGATGGTCTTAAAACTGTTCCTTCATCTTCTGACCATTCATCACCATCAATAATCCCATTATTGTCATTTTCAGTGTTTGACACACTATCTCTAAATGACTTAAGTATTTCATTTTCTTCCAACAACTTTTCCTCATTAATAACATTCCATTCTGCATTCAAAGATATTCCTTCATTTCTAAACAGTTTGCTATTACTTATTAACCATTTTGTGGCTTCTAAAATTCTTTCTGGTCTTACTTGCTCAAATGCTATGTGATTTCTAAAACTTACACTTCTTTTCAATTTTAAAGGTATTGTTTCACTAGCATCCATATTTCTTGGCAAAACTTTGACTGTCTTGTTTACATCTGCTGGAACATTTACAACATTTCCATGCATAGCAAGCTGACCACCACGAGGCATTTCTTTAATCTGCATAAATGGAATTCGAGGAGCTATCAACCTTTCTTCCAATTTTGTCAAGTTTTTCAATTCTGGAGGAATATCTGGAAACCTAAAACCATTTCCAACAGAACATGGTGGGATTTTCCCACTTTTCAAATATTTTTTACACTGATTACAAATCCATTCTTTGTCATCTACACTTTTTGATCGAACAATGCATTTATTTATCAAATGGTCTGGAAAGGGGTTTCGATTGTTTGTAAGTTTAAACTCTTCAACAGAATGTTGGAAGAAAACTTGGTTACAGCTGACACAAACATACTCAGGTCCACGTGAAACTAGTGAATGAAATTTTGATTTGATGTGATCATTGCTATAATTTTCACACTTTTTAAAAAGCTTGGCTTTTTGAAAACTTTCTCCTGTCCTTTTACGTTTCTTTTGGTTAACAGCATTCTGATTTTTTGGGTCTAAATTCAGAAATGGCAAATCAATTAACTGAATTTTGCTAGTATTAACAGATTTACTTGCAAAAGATTCAACACTTACAGTACTTTCAAAGTCTGAGTTGTTTGAAATTTGACAAATATGCAGCTCAGATGCTTTTAAGTTATACTTGATAGAATGTTCTGATGTTTTAATAATATTAATAACATGCAAATCGTATTGTTCAATTTCTTTATCTGCATCACATCTTACAGACTTTCTCAAATGGGCACACAACTCCCCAAGAGTTTCCTTAAGAATAATAACACTTGTTCCATTAACACAGCAAAGACCATGATTATCTCTTGCATGTGAATCAAACACAATAAAAAATCCACTTTGATATGATATAGCAACAGCAGTTCCCTTACAAACAAAAATACAAAAAGTGTATTCTCTAGATAAGCCCATTGCAAGAGCAATATCTAATCTGACTAAAGGATGTTCTCCTATAAAATTTTTACTAATACTACCACTGTATGTATTTTTCACCTTCCAATGAAAGAATATATCATTCAACTTAATAAAAGGTGGCAATTCACACAGTTCAAGAAAATCTTTTGAACAACTTGATATCTGCTTAGTAAATCTATACAGAAAATCCCCTTCAAGTAAAACTTCATCAACATCTCCACTTTTCCATTTGTGACTTTCAAAAGGTTTTGATTGAAGTTTAATGAGAAACACAATGCAAGATGCAATACATTGTCTTCCACGAGAAAAAGGACTAAATTTTTCATCTCCTTGGTGAAAACTGCCAAGAATTGGAAAGATTGATTTGATATTTTGTGATAAAGGTCCTGGATTTACTTCCACATCACCACATAAAAGCAAAAGCAGTGAAAAACATAAACACACTTTCAATAATCTTATTGATGCACTAAGTAATATGCAAGCAGTCTTTTTTGTTGCAAATACTGGAAAAAAATGTTTATTGCTTGATGCACCTCTGTTTATCCTTGGACTAAAACAACCTATCCTTATACGCCACAAAACAAAAGCAATGCCCATTTTCAATAACCGATATGATAAGATACACTTAGTACACTTAAGTGCAAGCTCAATGCTGAACCAATAAAACAGTAATTTACAATTCCCAGTTTCTCAAACAAATCTCAGAGATTTTATGAAGATCTCAACAATTTACAGATAATCTTCGAATTTCTACATATCAAAAAATGCGATGATTTAGCAAAAAACTCTAGAGTCAAATATCATTAATTGAAAACTCCCAAGATTTGCTACAAACAATTACAAACTATAAACAGTGATCATTTCAAAACTCCAAGATTTTCCCAAGATGACGATTAACTATATATATATATATTTGTATGATAATTTCATTGACAACTCCAAGATGTATATCAATTGCAAATATAAGATTTGAAAACTCCAAGATCTCTCCAAGATATCAATAAACTAGGATGATTTCATTGAAAACTCCAAGATATCAATAGCAAACAATATTTGAAAACTCCAAGATATATCAATAAACTCCAAGATCTCTCCAAGATATATCAATAAAACTACGATAAAATTACTAAAAACTCCAAGATTTTCCCAAAGTTTCGATTGACTATGATGATTTTATTAAAAGCTACAGGATATCAAAAGCAAACAATACTGATTTAGGAACTCCAAGAAACAATTTCAAGTACAATAATGTTTAGAAAAATACACGCAAGAACCCAAATAAAATCTTGTTTTACAATTCGATCTATTCTTTCTCACGAAATTCAACCATCAGTTATGCTAATAGTATATAAACGTCCCTAGTTATTTCTTTTATATTTTTGCACAGTTTGTATTTACCAGTATTTATTATTCTTCAGATATATATCGATCGTTTATATGTCACCCGCTCAGCAGAAATATCTAACAATATCCGTTTACCACATGCCCCCCGCAATCAATGAAGTTTGTTTACAAACAAACCCACGCCACGGCGAGTTTGCTCTAAAAGAAGGGAGAACAAAGTGTACGCAAATATAATTACACAGTACACTTTTGATATGGTAAATATATAAATATAAACTTTATATTCTTCAGATATATATCGATCGTTTATATGTCACCCGCTCAGCAGAAATATCTAACAATATCCGTTTACCACATGCCCCCCGCAATCGATGAAGTTTGTTTACAAACAAACCCACGCCACGGCGAGTTTGCTCTACATGAAGGGAGAACAAAGTGTACGCAAATATAATTACACAGAACACTTTTGATATGGTAAATATATAAATATAAACTTTAAAATGCAACGAAAATGCACATACCTTTACTGATTTACTTGGTAGAACTAGAGAGCTGCAAACTTTTCTTCTTCTTCGCTTCGCCGAGACACGCTATCTCCAGACAGTCACGTGATGTCGCTTAACACATATCGCAGAAAATAGTCAGCGGTATAATTTAAATGGGACAAGAAATGTGAATTTTTCACAACATAATCAGTTTATCGCATTCATTCAGATTTAGAAGTTTTATTTTAATGTAAAAAGCTTACATTTTTATCTTTAATAACACTAAGTCAACTTCAATATCCTTACGCCATTATTACCATAAATAGTCCCTACTTCTAGATTCTTCCGCTGTTTTCACACTATTAAAAACATGACGTTAGGTAATAATGTGAATAAAGCAAACGTATGTTTTGCAATAAATGTTAAAAACTAGCACAACAAAGCCGCATTTTCTCACAAGTCAATTGACAAAATAATTTAATCCTGAAACATTTAAAGCTCCTACAAGAGTACTATTTGCTCTGCGCATTTACAACGTCTAGGCGGTGCAGAGCGTGAATTTGGAAATCCAGACGATCGCTAGAAGGCTGCCGAGCATTAGCTCGACGCCTTAAAAATTGGATCAAAGTGAATACGTCATACCTACATCTTATTTCTGAACATCCCAACCATTCTAATTTATAAATTTAGTCTTTAAAAATTTTTTAAAGGGACTTGGACACAATATGAGATCAAAATTTTATTTTCATTTTTACTTATATTAAGTCGTTCACATGCGCATCTTAAATGATTGTCCATGATCTTACCATGAATTAAACTTATCATCTACCAGGTCTGATAAAAAAAAAACCCATAAAATTTCTTCAAATGATAAATAAAAAATAAGACTAAACACAAACAAAATACATCATTCAATTTGATATATCTTGAAAATACAATAGCGCTAATCCGAGTTCTTTCAAGACCAAAAACAGAAATCTCCTAATTTTTATTTAGATGCATTTCGTCCCCATTACCTTGTAATACAACTTATATTTCAAACGACACCTTATTTAGTTCACATCACCCTTCCATCAAATTTTAACCTTCAGGGAAACACCCAACTATACTTCTCCAACATTACTCTCACACTAAATGCACAAAAAATTATTTATAAAGGCCTTCCCACTATAACAAACTTTCAATTTTTGCATGTCAAAATTTAATTCCACTACCCTAAACAATATTCTGAAGCAAACAACATGTATGAAGTATCAGTACCCATCCACCCAGACCATCCCTTACACCCATCCAGATTGATCTTTAATACATAAATCAAATCTACTTAAAATTCATTAAAAGCAAATAAAAAATCCACCTAATGAAACAAAAATAACATAACCAAAGTCTATATCCAATATTCTTGAATGCACAAAATAAAAAAAATAAAACATTACTGCTAAAAATACTTATCCACCAACCCCTACCTTCATCAATGAAAAGCAAACATACACCACAATGTCAAACACAAATTAAATTAAATTAATTCTTTTTTATAAAAGTTAAAGAAAATAACCTACCTCATCAGTCTTCAGTCGCTTTGAAGATGTAGCCATAACGAAATCCAATGCACAATCCAAGTTTCACTGTGATGCAAGTACTCTCAACAACGGTCAGCGGGGAACTGACCTGTGGGCATCGCCTTATATAGGAATCAACGCGGACGTCGTTGAAAACACCCCCCAAAAATATCGACAATGGCTACCCGTTGCGGTTTTGTGTTTCTTGCCGTAGTTTCACCTCAAAATATACCGTTAATTAATGAAATAACACATACAAACTATATATCATTACAACCGGAATAAAAATTACTCTTCAAATATAATAAACGGTACAACAAAATGATATACATGAAAGAAAAATCGAGGATATTCTAACAAAAACCTACCCGTTCATCAGTATCTCATCCTCCATTTTCAAACCATTTCTTTGAAAGACGCATTAATGGTCAAGTTCAAACACTTCCAAGATCATGGTACATCCGAAAGAAATATGGTAAACATGAATATTTGTTGAAATTCGACGATAACAGAATATTTTGAACACAAAATCCAAGATGTAACAAACACAAAGACAAAACCAAATATGTAGCATATATGTTTTGCACCACAACATACCGAGTCTGAATACAATTTCCTCAATCCATGAACATTTCAGAATATTTGTAAAACCGCGTTTTCAAACTCATACCGGAAATTACGACGTGTTCTATAAAAAGAACGGAATATACAAACAGGTAACGTAATCCAGGTTAACTTTGATTTGAATCATCACCTTGCTTTCAACACACAGAAAAAATGGCATTGAAATACAAGATATTACATAAAAATAACGTATTTATATCATGCATATCAAAAATCAATGCCGATAGATCAATAAATATCCGCACGACCCCCCCCCCTTTACGTCTGCGAGAATACCCCGCCAGGTAGCGCAGTCGGCAAATATTCCCATGTTTTCACGGGGTCGCACAAAATTGGACTCGTCATCTACATTTTATAAACTTTGCAAAGATATAAGGACAAAAATGTAATGAATCAATCTATAAATGATTTGGATTATAATATTCACCTTCAGTAGTAACATTCCCGAAAAAATATAATAAAACAGTAAATCATCACCCTTAAACTGTTAAATTTCCACCCCTAATCCAACAGAGTGGCTAATAATAGCTTTCATTACCCACTCATCAGTTCAACTCAAAAGGAAATTAAAAAGTTAATAACAAATGCTCGGAAAACAATAACATTAATCATCAAAGATACCCAACAATTAAAAAAAACCTCTGCAAAATTCCTAATAAAATTAAAACAACATTATCCTTAAAACTGGAAGTTTGAATGAAACATTTTATTTGTCTATCTATCATGTACATATAGATCAAACTGCCGCCCCTCTGAACCATAAAATCACTATTAACACTATGTAATGATTAATAAAATCACGAGCTAGAATTTACACTTAATATCTTCTTGTTCGTAATTAAGGAACACCTTGGACGCTTCTGAATATTTCTGTATTACTTACGATAGTTAAAAGTTAGTAATTTTAATTTCTATCTTTATCGAGTTCCCATTGCCATTGAAATATCGGCCGGGATATTCCTGCTTTGTATGTCTAGACATGGTTATGATCGCTTGTGTATATCTTATAAACTTCTATTGTCTGTTCATCTTGAGAAAAACCCTGGAACTAACACAGAATACACAAGATATACACAAGACATGTCTCATATGCCCAGGTGTACATCAAAATCCCTAAAGGTGTTGAAACTCTTA
Organism: Magallana gigas; assembly: GCF_963853765.1. Classification (NCBI taxonomy): domain Eukaryota; kingdom Metazoa; phylum Mollusca; class Bivalvia; order Ostreida; family Ostreidae; genus Magallana; species Magallana gigas. The sequence continues at coordinate 26,196,022 of NC_088855.1, read as the reverse complement.
GAATACATGATACCATAGGTTCATTAATTAAAGATGTGATTCATAACTAATTATCAATTCTCAAAATATCACATTATCACCTTGGGATTTGAAAATTTACGTTTACAAATCAAAAATCAAAATAACTCAAATAGTCTTATTCAAAATTTGTAGCAACGTTTTGCTGATTTGAGAGCAACTTAGGTAAACTTATGTTCGGACAATCGTAAAAATTAAAGATACAAATTTTACGATAAAGTCATAATCAAAAGTAGATTTTACAAATCGTGGGCACTCAATTCTTGAAAATAAAAAAAAATAAAGTGAAAAGATCAAAACTTTCGGGCGATGGTTAATAGATTTAGAATATAATAAATCTGGTCAACGAATATCCAAATTAAACTTAGGTACGATCGATCGTGAAACTTTTAACAGTGATTAGCTGTGTAAAACAAAATCGAATTAGAGCATTTTAGGACGCTTAAGACTCACAGGTGCTTGAGGACAGGATCGACATCGACCCCCCCCCCCCCCCCCCCCCCCCCCCCCGCCCCAATATATAGACCCCCGGGACTCAATTTCTCTTTTTTATTAAATTATCCTTTTATCACATATTTCTAAACTAATTTATTCATCCATTGCCCAAAATAATATAAAACAAACATTTTTGAAAAAAATCAGACCCTCTGTACATATACTTGTATTATATGTAGAGGGTCTGATTTCTAAAACAAATATTTGTTTTAAGTAATTTGGAGCAATGAATGTATAAATCAGATTAAAAAATGTCATAAAAGGATAATTTAATGTAAAAAATAATAATAAAGTCCCGGGGGTCTATAATCTTGGGTAATGGATGGAGGGGGGGGGGGGGGGTCGATCCTGTCATCAAGCACCTGTGTTAAGGATAATATCCCAAGTATAAGTTAATTGAGATACCATCGCCAATTAATTTCAACACTAATATTGTGTGCCCATTTTGGGACACTCGTGAAAATAATCAAAACTTGGATACTAACTGCTATAACGCGTTCAAAAAGGGCAACGATAATTCAAATCAGAACAATCCAAATTTGATGCGAACGTGAAAATTAAAAGTTAATGTAAGGACAATTCCAACTTGAAAGGCGTTAGAAAGATATCTGGTGCGCTTGTGAAAAGAAATGGAGCTCTCCAAAGTAAAAATTGGGGCACTCATGCATGGGTAACTTTGGCTTTGGCAAACTAATGCACTAACCCCTTATTTAATGCGTTCTGAGTGAATTCAATACCTTAATACAAAGCTCGCTCTTTCAAAGAGAGTCGCCTTCTCAAATTGCATATATCTAATGAATAATCACACTTTGAATCTAATCTTAAAATATGGGAGCAGCTCTACAACGGTGTATACTCGTACATACAGGCTGACTAAAATCAATTTTGAAATGAAATCAAAACTTAAATAAATATTGCTTAAAAACATTATTAAAAAAATAGAATTTATGTAATTAAAATCTATGTGTGTATTTATATATAAATATATATTCAATTGCTTATCATTTCCACATTGACGGTCAAGATTCCCACGGAGTCTTGCAGGTGTCAGGTGCAAGTTATGTAATTACACCCATCTCCCAGACGCCCTTTGGACTATTACGTAACCACAAATTCCTACCCTCTGTATACCAACAGCCAATCAAAATAAAAGACATAATCACGTGCTTAAACTCAGACAAAGAATAACCAGTAAAAGCCTTACAAGTAATAGCTTTCCAAAACACATGCATCAATAAAAATAAAAATCAATGGAAGCATGCATGTATCAATTGGGATATTACATAATAAATGAATTTAAATTTTCGACGCTAATCATAAATTTATAGATGAACCGTGCATATCTCAAAAAAAATCCTCAGTCGTCCCTTTCGATCTAAGTACATGCATGTACATGTATATCATATGACTGTAATTAAATTATTCATAATTTCAAATAATTTTGAAATGAACATGTACCAATATCACATAACAGTATATAAGCTTGACAATTGAAGATACTCAGTCAAATTTTAAATTTGTTCCTGTTATATATGAATGCAAAAACTATGGCATTTTACATAGACTCTCTTTTTTTCTTTTACATTACTCTCTCATGCCTGAAAACATGGGTTTCTGGATGCTAGACATTATGCAAACCTTCCCTACCTAAACCAAAACGGCAAAACGCTCAATAATGCACTGCACTCTGAAGTCAAAATAGATGTAAAATAGATAGTGATCAGATAAATGTTTATAAAATACAGTTGTATACACACGGGAAACGTTCAAAAAGTTCTGGTTCATTGACAAATAATGATGTTTGCACATATCGATTTTCAAAAAATGGACCACACCTCTCCAAATTGCTAAATCCGCATCTGTAAGTGTTTACTGAAAAAATAGGTGATGGAAGAAGCGCCCCATCCCTAGGTTACGTGTCTGTGATTATTACACAGGATTTCTCATGATTCCAATTTGGACTCGTCCACTCATCGGCGCGCAAAAATTACGAATGGGACAAATTATGGCGCGAAGTCCTGCTTCCGCGCAATGACTGATGGTTTAAATGAGCTCATCCATCAGCATAGACCCATAGGGAATGGGAAAAATAACTCTTTGACATTTGTTTTGTAACAACTCCTGAATATAATGTTTTAGAAGATAACTATCGAATATTAACTTTATTTTGGACTTCATCATTAAACTTCAACATCTCTTTTGTAACAGATGAACATTTCAGTAGTGATAAACACTTTTTGGACTCTACGTGTGATTTCAATAAGACAGAGTCCCATGTCTTAAGGTATCCGGCTGCTAATCTCTTTAAAAAAAACCTTGTACAATCATCAGTTTTTCATATCTTGGACATCAAATACCCACTGAGTTTATTTAAGAATTTAATATCTGTGTACCTTTCACTCAGCTTCCAAACGTCATCACCAATCAATTCATACTCATTGATCAGATTCTTATATATAGTTATGTACAATTGTCAAATCGGCAGTAGGGAATAAGGCGGCCAGCCTCGACCACGTCCGACCCACACAGAGTATTGAGTCCGGAGGCCAATACTGGTTATATCCAACTCGTTTGTAACAAGTCTGTCGGCTGAATTGTTATAAAGTTATATTCGTTCAGTCTCGTCCAATAAATGTGGAATCCTCATCAATTACATATATATATATATATATATATATATATATATCTTTATGACAGTTACAGAAAACACGTGTGTTTGTTTTGAATTAAGTGGGCGTGTCGATATTACATATTGATTCATTTAGCTGTTTACGGGTGTTTAGGGGTGAATAGGGTGAATTATTCCGTGCTACGCATGACTTGTATACATATAAAGCACAATTTGGTTTTTTTAAAAAGTTATTGGAAGTTCGATCGATGCCTCTTTACAACAGGCTATCCCCACCCACCCCTCCCAAATGATAACATTAAATTTCTGTCAGTTTTTCGTTTCTACATGATTTTTCCTTCTCTTGAAGAATGACTATGCTTGTACTTGTTTATGAAAGTAAAGAGACTGAGAGCCGTTTCCTTTAAAATCATATCATACATGTATTATGATTATTAAAGTCTGTTGCATTCGCACATGCGAGCTTATCCTATAAATTATGTGTTTGTGTTTTATTTTATAAATAATTAAAGCTATACACGCTATAATTTACGTCAATTTTGAATGACAGTAATAACGCATGTGTTTGTCTACTTATAAAAGTTATCCATAATCTGTAAATTACAATGGTGAATTCCATCTCGTTACAAAGATATAAATTAATAATTGTTTATTTTCCTGCCAGGAAAATATACCTTATCATGAATATTGATGAAGGAAGAGCGAAACCGACCTCATTGCGCATGTCCGCGGACAACTAGGTGGTCGTTATTGTTTGCCTAATTAAATATCCAACTTCTTTTTAATATGCTTAACAGTTGTTCATCTGAAATACATACAAGTATAATGAGTAAAATACGTTTGTCATTCACGATACCCTTACTTCTCCATTAACAGTCATAGGATCTATATATAGTACATAGGGGAAACACACAGGTCTACGTCATTTTTTTAAAGGAAGTATTTATATCTACTCACAGGCTTGTATTTTTTTCTTTTGTTTGTACTCGTTTATCGGACAAATTTATGCTTTACTGGAAATATCCATTCCTTTGTGAACCTATCACAATTATGAAGATGTTGACCTTTCACCAGTTTTGGTATGATAGACTAAATTTAGCTGTCGATATCACGTGATAAATTGATATTCACGAGGAGGCATTACTTTCCTGGCAGGAAAATAAATATTTATAATTGTTTAATATTTGATATATTTGTTACGTGATCGAATTGAGCATTATAATTAACGGCATAAAGGTTACTTTCATTAGTAATTAAACACATACATTCCTCCATTATTCAAAATTGACGAAAATTATAGAATGTATAGCTTTAATCTTCGATTGAACTGGTGAATAAGAACATAACTCTGGAACTGTATACTGGCGGACAATCGGTAATGCTTGTTTTACCATATGGTCTACAGCGCGCATACGACTCATACTTTGTATGAGTTTCCGCCAACATTCCCTCACCCTATTCGTACTGCACACCGCGGATGCAGTTCCAGACGAATTACCAAGCACCGTGAAAAAAAAAGCAGTCACAGATTTCGCCACAAAAATATCACTAACCATATCGGTCGGATCGTTGTCAAATCCAATAAATTAGATTTGACCACGCCCCGATCGCAATCATCACCTCATATATTCAAAGAATGATATCTTATTACTCATATTCATTTTATTTTTAAAATAAATAAATATCAAAAAAAATTTACAACCACTTTTTCCTTTCATGTACCACTTGATATGAATTACAACGCAGAGCAACCAATACCGATTTCTCCGATTGCATATAAGACACGCCCATTTCATGTCGCTCATCTTTTATGAAATCATTCGGCTATAGGCTTCAAAATTACCTCTTAATGCTATCAATGACAACATCAGAAGAAAAGAAAAATAATTTCAAATCAAAATATATCTCTATACATCACTAACATTTACTAGATTTACAAAATTAAGACACAAATGAGTTTCAAACTAAACCTATTTCAGCTCAAATTTACTCAGAGAAAATCGTCCTTAAACATAATGTCATCTGCATTTATTAATCTTCATTTTTTGCATAAAGTTGATACATGCACCTCATATTGATTACGACAATAAATGGCTTATAAAGAAATCGTTTTGAACGTTCAAACACATAAAGCAATAACAAAAACTAAATCGCAAAAAAGATCAAAGGTAGGAGTATGGGTCTCAAATGATGTAAACCCCCAGAACAAATCAATAGACAGAAATCAACAAACCAAAATCAACAACTTTTGAACCATGAAATTAATCTGTTTATAAACTTCCACACCTCAAAACAGAAACTTGTTTCTGTATTGCTGATTTTGAAATGGGTTTTCAGTTAATAATATAGAATTACCTCACGCTGCTATGTTAAAGCTACCCCTGCTCCTCATAGAACATGTCATCATAACCAATTAATATTAATCAGTTTGATAACATATTGGCGCTTCTGATTTGTCGAAAAATTTCTTTCATCCCTGTATCAATAAAATTTCTACCAGTCATCTACTTTTCTCAACTGTTCTGATTTAACACTATTTATAGAACGGGAATTTTCCAAATAAACATGGTCAACAAAATGTAAAATTGTACCTATTTATTTGTCAGCAAACAAAATACAACATTATAAAGATGAAAAATTGAAAGTTTTACCTTTAAAAATGAACAAAACACATTATCTAATTTAGTAAAATAATACTTAAACGTCTCTTCACGATTTCGTATGCTCGAAACCAACGATCAACATTTACGTCGAAGCTCGCTGTTCATATAAACCCATACGCTTTCACTCCAATCACAGAAACATTGCTGTGCAAATTTGGTAACGGTTATTTTCAACTTAACGCAGGCACTTGATCGGTCATAAGAATAAGCATCGCAAAACAAACCTATGAGTAATGCATCACCTCGCTCTGCGTATTCCCAGCTCCAGATATATCACTTATCGATATGTACCTCACTCGCTATCAACAAAATTTGCAAAACTCGCACATACATACTATCCTTTGTTGACAGATAAACTATTTTGTCCACGATCGCGCCTCCTTACACGGTATGCATAGTTGCATATTCCAACAATCTTACTCTAAAAAAGCCAGTTTTAACGAATCTTGCTACACAAATAATAACTTCAAAAACCATCGCATGTATATCCCTTTTGTGTTTAATTCAACCGGTTCCGATTTCAACTTTTCCTATGTCTTTTATCTACAAAATTCAGCTCAATACCTCTGCATCAGTTGAAGGCGCATCCATTTTGAATATCTTTGCTGCTCTTGAATTCATGTGCGCCACTTCATTTAAGCAAGAAACATCTTTGATCAATGAAATTTCACATTTTAATTTTGAAAAAAATGATTCATTAAATGGTAAAAATGAATATAATAATTCTTCTAATGATCATCGTATCGAAGGAAGAATTAACCGAAAAACCTCATCAACGCGAAACCTTAAATCTCTTTTGACGTCACGATCTGCATTCCATTCGATACATCTCAGGGAACGTATCACAACTTTAAAAGAAAATCATATTGAAACAGTACTAACACCGCTTATTTCCATCAGATAGATGCTGACGCTAATGCTTTTATTCACATCAATAATCAATATCGATTAATAGACTGATTTAAAGCTTCGCTTCAAGTTAAAAAAAAACTTTAATTCATAAATCAGTCGTTGGAGACTCTCCCTGCTAATGTAAAAAATTATGAAGAAATTTTAAAACAACTTGGCACAGATGAAAGATCAACAAGATTTTCAAATATTTACGTAAAATTGTCAACGAATATATCATGCTTGCGATACCGACGAGTATACCCCAATACGCAAGTTCCGAGATACCTGCTCTCTAGTAAGGGAGGTACATTTAATACCGTTGAGTGCGCATCGGTGGGTACAAATATCCAAGGACGCTTCGAATAAAATGGCGGAATCGAGTGTTGTCAGTGATGTTAAAAACATGCTCAAACCCGAGCTTAGGTCATTTCTGTTGGCAAGAGGAATCACTGTTACCGACTATAATGTGTCACAACTTCGAGAGCTCGCTATTAAAGCATCGGAAATGAAATTACCGGTTATATCGCAGAAAGACGACGCCATCGATTCGTTCAGAAAACGCTCTACGGTTGCCCTTAAAGATCGAGTGATAAACTTTCCATTTGTGTGCGATGTAAGTTTGAAAAGTTGGACATATGATTTGTCATGCATGCCAGACATAGTTTGTGCAGATATTTTCGTTCATTTACTCTCTAATGCCCAGTGGACAGCAGACCGCACCAAGTGTTACAAACAAGAGAGGGGGTATAGATTGTTTAAATGCAACCATATCAGTGCCGTTCAGTGCCATACATTACCCGAAGACCATATGTACATTCGAGCCAAGTGTCTGAGAGAAACTTCGCAAAGTGAAAAGCCATACTTTGTCTGGTGTATGACTGACAGCAATGGCACCATCAAATCAGCTGGATGTGAATGTACAGCGTAAGTTTCTATTATCATAGTTTTCTAATTTTTATGATCAATCAGCTTTTATAAAAATTAGTTTTTATTCTTTCAAACTTGCATTGTTTATCAATATATATTCCTGGTACATTATGTATGTTTATTTATTCAGTAATCACTTTGGGAAGGGCCCTCAAGGGGTATTTACACATTTCAAATGTAGGGCTTACAATGTTTACATATAATGGGCTATTACATTGTCGGAACCCACGGGTTTTCTATCAAAAGCAGTGTAACGGATAGAAAACCCGTGGGTTCCGACGATGGGACTATTATTAAAGTCTTATATGTGTAAAAATTTTGTTGCAAGTGACTTACATGTATAACCATAGTTTCATATATATTCAAGCTGTGATTTATCAATGATTCAATTTTAAATCTGAAAAATTGTATTACTCTATGAATTAAAATTACATTTATATCATATATAAATATTTAATTACTATTAGTAAGATATGTTATGCACTGGAAATCATTTAATGAGACTGAACTGACCATGGGTAATCACTTAGGTAAAAACCATGCAGCCCTGTATATCAATCTGGTCTCATATATATTCTTAAATTTTAAGGTTACCCCGCTCTCTGTTTTAGGGATGACGGTGGTTGTAAACATGTCGTAGCTCTCCTGTTTAGCTTAGTTGAGTGGAGTGAGCGGCATACCGACAGAAACACAGCAACATGTACAGATGTCCAGTGTTTGTGGGACAAGCCGAGAAGAGAGTCGAAGCCCAAAAAACTTGATGATATTAGTAAATCTGACATTAATAGGGTCTATCCTTACACACATATTTATCATCCTATTCATGAGGAAAATGTTACAGATGATGATTTTGAAATGGAAATTTTTGAGCTTGTTAAGAATTATGATACACAAATCATAGAAGTTTTAGACAAAGATTGTACAAATAATAATAATGTTAATGAACCTCAACCTGTACCATTACTTGCTTTATCATATAGACAAAGTAAATGTAGTATGCCATTTGTCAAATTTATGCAAGAAAGTATAGATAAGTCAGCTTGTATGGAGATTGACACTTTAACTGAGGGTCAGAGTGAAAATGTGAACTGGTTTAAGTATAGAGTAGGCAGAGTTACTGCATCAATTGTGCATGATGTTGTTAAATATAAAGGAGACAATGTCCACAACTCTATTGTTAAAAAGATTTTAACAGAAAAGTTAGATGTCTCAAGTCCTGCAATTTTATATGGGAGAGAAAGAGAGTCATTAGCACGAGAATTGTATGATACTCAATGTAAAACTGATCACTGTAAACACAATGTAAAAATTCCAGGTCTTTTGGTAAATCCAAAATATCCACATATTGCTGCAAGTCCTGATGGTGTTGTTACTTGTGATTGTTGTCGGAAAACTTTATTAGAAATCAAATGTCCATATAAATACAGATATTGCACTGTGGATCAAATTTGTAGAGAAAATTATCACATTTTTCTAGATTCAAATAATGAAATGAGGCTTAAGCATACCTCTCCATGGTATTATCAGATCCAGTGCCAGTTAGCTGTTGCAGATTTATTGTATTGTGATTTTGTGATGTACTTAGAGGGTGTAGCAGCTTGTAAACACAAAATTCATGTTGAAAGAATTGAGTTTAATGCACAGTTCTGGGCAGAATGTTTGAAAAGTATTAATTCATTTTATGAAAAATTTGTTGTCCCAAGACTGTTGTCTGTATGAATATTTACACAAAATGATACTGCACATTTTCTTGATTCAGCTACAATGTTCTGTGAATCAATATTAGATCATGTACATAAACTGTTATGTAAATCATTTTATGCATGTACTGTACACGCATAAAATGTACAGTACATGTAAGTATCCTAATAAGCATGTATTTTTCAGTTTTTCCTAATGCTTCCTTTCTATGATTTCATCATCTCCATGATTCAAAATTGTTAAAAAGAATACTGAATTCTCTTGTTTGAATCTTTATTAATGTATACAATTTTTAAATCTCTTTGGAACATGTATACATATAATTACAATAATGTGACTTGATTGTGTCAATCAACAAGTCTAACTATTGGGAAAAATACTTAATATATATATTGCACTAATATCATTTATAAAATTTTGAAAATGAACAACATTTTAGTATGTAAATATATATAACACAATTGTTTCAATATACATATGTGTGTGCAAAAATTATTGCTAGATATTTCATGCATTTTATGGATGGTTTGTAGACTTAGGGGACATGACTTAATTATTTGTAAATGGCGCATATGAATTAATGAAATCAGTTTGTAGCATGTGCAAAAACAATTTCAATACAGTCACAAGGTAGTAAGACTTCTAATTGTCTTCATCCTTTTTTTTACATTGATGAAGATTAATTGTATTTTCAAAATTATGCATATGATGACATATCATAATTTTTTTCCAAAAAAATATATATACTGTAATATTAAACTGAAAAATGCTTTTCATTACACAAATAAATGCATGAAATCATAAACAATGATGTTGTTGAATTCATTTTCTTACTAGTTTTGGCATCAGATTACACAGAAAGACACCTACTTTTACCATTTGATTAACAACTGGTTTCAGATGCCATGGTATATTATTACCCAAAAGCTTGAACAGTTTCAAACGTTGAATTGCTCGCTCAACATGTATGCGCACCTTTGCAATGTTTCTTGTTTGCTTTATTTCATTAACATTTAATCTTTTTTTCTTGCCCCATGTACATTTTCTTGTAAATGGCGGAATATTCAGAGTGGCTTTCCTTTTTGTTAACAAATCTCTAATAGTAAACCCCCTATCAGCCATGACATCATCTCCCTCCTCAATTAACTCAAGAAAATTTGAATGTTCAGTAATAAACCTGTCGGAAACATTTCCACCATAAACATCGGAGACAAAAATAAATGTACCTGATGGAGAAATTCCAAGTAAACATTTTCCAGTGTTTTTTGACTTGTATGTACTGTACGTTTCAGACTGAGCAGATGGGGATCTTGGTCTTTGGAAAAAAAATTCAGTGCAATCAATTATTACTCTAGTTTTAGGATAGGTATTTCTAAAAGATTTTGGCATGTACTTTTTAACCTGTAGTTTACTTGGCCATTTTATTAACTTTCCAAAGCAAGTAGCAAGAAATGTTATCCAGGTAACAAAAATTTGTGAAACACGTGAATTTGAAATTCCAAATATATCAGACAAAAGAAATCCAACTAAGCCTAATCTAAATCGAACTAGTGTAAGTATAAATTCATGAAATAAGGTTAATTTACGTGAAGGTCCTGGTTTGTTTTTTGATCCTTGCTGATAATTTTTTTCATTTGCACTATTGGGACCATTCCAATATTTCAAATTTGAACATTTTGAATAAATAATATTGAATAAGCCAAACAATAATGCTATAGACGGAATTCCCGTATATTGTCGGACAGACGCATCAGAACTTGTAACCTTCTCTACAAAGACCTCTCTAAAAAATGAGTCTTTGTCGTTCACACATCTTTCCATATATTCCATTTGAACGAATGAAATGTCTGTCTGGCATTCAGAGGAAATGGTGATAGGCTCATTATTTCCAGTATCACAATAGGGGTGATCTCTTGGAGGCATCCATCGTTCTGTATCACTCAGCATCTGAATACCGGTACTCTCGACTGAATCTGTATAAGTAATATTTAGTGTGTATATATTCTTTAAATGAAATAGAGGTGCAAAGTATTGATCGATCACTATATGTATATGCATTTGTGTATATGTTTTGTACGTAAATACATGTACTGGTTTATTGTATGTAATACATGAAAATCTACTAACCTGTTGGACTAGGCTCTGTATACTGAGCGTCCACCTCACCAACCAAATATGGAACATTGTCATCTTCATACAGATTGGTAAAATCAGCATATTCTCCATTATTTTGATTGGAGGGAATATCAACATTACTGTTGAAGCTTGTTGAGTTTGTTGTGGATCTGTTAAAGGGGCAAGATAATTGTTAATCCCTTACACAATAATACATAGTATTTAGTCATACACAACACATAATACAGTGTAATGTAGTTGCCAGTTAATGTATTATTTTTAAAAAGTATCTAATATTTGACAGTATAAGGATTCATTATTATAAATTATTATCATTATGTTTTATTATAATATGAATTATGCAACATGGACTTAAATCCAACGAATGGTGCCTTAACTGTTTGATGTTGGGAGGGGGGGGGGGGTCATGATTGATAAAACGACATATAACATGGGCATAATAATAATTACCTTAGTGCACATGTTTTATAGTTGTTGTAGGGGAAAAGTGTTGGTACAGTTTCACCTTGGGCAAAATGACGGGAACATATTCTCGTATATTTAGTCGTTTTCCAACTAACTTCTCGGCGAATCAGCCGCAACCATCGTAAATATTCTCGTCTGTTTTTACGCCTATCAGGTAAAGAAATGAACGTAACATCTCTCATCCAAGGATATTTATCTAACTGCTGTAATTTTCGTTTCGAAGCCGTACATTCTGGCACACAACAGCTAAAATACGGCATGTTGTTATATGCAGACGATGTCGAGCGTATTTGTACCCACCGTAGCTAATGACGCACAACTATTTCACCTCCAAACGCGCGAGTTGCAATTACGGGAGATAACTCCTGCGGAACTCGGAACTTGCGTATTAAATTATATCTAAATTGCTATTAATACTAGTATGTAAAAATGTACCTTAATTCATTGATTTCATGACATGTTTTAACAATATCTTTAAAATAAGAAAATTCTATGTCAAGCCCAAGCAAGAGCCTCAAAAAATATGACAAAAAAAGAATATCTATTAAAAATATTTATGACTTATTTTCATCAATCACCTGCGCCGCTGCGATATAATTCGAAAAATTGCAATGTAAGGATAATACCGGTATCCTCACGTGATAACAATGCACATTTGACGTCACAAAAATGCAACAAATATAATGTTTAACATTGTTGGCAGTATATGTCATTCAGATTTTAAGAAAAACTCCCGGACAAGATATTTAATGGTTGATCTACAAAATATCGTTTTCAAGCCGTATTTCTTTACATTGATGCGCATTTTAACGACCCAGCTCCGGCGGAAGACCTACTCGTTGCTTTGCAACGAGCTCGTCTCTAGTTTAGTGTATACAATTTCAAAGGGTTACGATTTTTACTTTTTCTTTTTTCCTATATACTCCTACAAAGCTTCATTTTATCATAATGTCGACATATAAAGCAAGATCAATGGCAATGCTCACCTACCAAACCACAGAAAAATTGTTGAAAAAAAATTGTTTATCATGTGTTTATTGTGTTCAATTTAATAAATGTCTATATCTATATAAAAATCATAAAAGGTTGAAATACACTGTATTTTACTCGATCAGAATGCACAAAAACATGAACCATGCAAACTAAAGTCAGCCTCAACCTTAAACCAGATGAGAATTGCGCAGATTAAACAACTCATTTTAAGGTTTAATTGATTAACATTTTAGACAGAAAATTAGAAAGTAAAAATGCTCATATTCATAAATTGTCAGTCCAACCAAATTGAAATTAGACCATACAATTAGACAACTCATACATCATGCGCACACTACCGAGAGAGTTCTCCATACATGTATGTATTTGTTTTATCTCTGTAAGATAAATAAAAAAGGCTCTTGTAATTTTAACAACAATTTGGGTCAATACTAATATATCAAATCTCCTCTTGCTTGATCTTAGATTCAGATAACCACAGACATAGTCAAAATGATGTACATGTAGCTAGCTGGGTGTTCAAGAAAAAGACAACTAGACATGAACAATTCATGAATTACATGTATTACCATGATGACTTCAATCTAATGTTTCAACATGTGCCCTATTTGCAAAACATCCTTGTTTATTCACCTGCCATTTTTTATATGCATTGTTCCATCCAGATATACCACCCCCTCCCCATCTAGAATTTGAATTTTTCCTTTAAATGTACCACCCTCAAGTCATGAGATGAGCTGCTACAATCCCCTCCCCCTGAAATAGTTTTATTTGTTTGTGTCAGAGAGGAATTTAGTGTTTTTTGTTACCAATATTCTGGGTTGGATTTCTGCAGACTGCCCCCAATAGGCATTCCTGTATCTTGCTATAAAGTGATGTGAAACTCAGAAAGGGGCTTATTTTTAAGGCAATTTGATTCATCATCTGATAGTCTATAGAAAGATAGATTAAAGACTGGATGGTGCACCTTATTCCTTAACCACAGAAACTGTTTTTGATATCTATTTTTACTCTTTTTCTTCACTTGACTTTAACTTTTTAGCATCCGAATTATTATTAAGCTAGTCAGAAACTTCAACTTAAAAGTAAATGTCCCCTTAGGCTACCTCTTTTGTAATTTATAGTAAATCTTTAATTTTATTCATACAGTCGTTGACCAGTTCCGAATAGTTCATATGTTGAATAGCAAATAGTTATGGAAATAAAAGTTGGAGAAAAAATCATTACCTTTAATATAATACACTTATAATGCTTGTTTAAATTTTGCAGTAGTTTCATTTTTTGCGGTCATATACATGTACGTATTCAATACTACAGTCTTACATTAGTCAACCAATATTAAACTTTTGCTTTGCCAGGTCATTGCGACGTTATTATGTGCATAAAATAGTCTGTTGACGCCTTATATTTTCACATGTAACAAGATTTCTTCTATCAAAAGTTGTTTTGGTATTATTCTTACATACCCATATAAGCATGCAGGATATAAATTTTAAAAAATGCAGAAGGATGAAAAATCTTATTAAGCTGCCATTTTACAAATTCCAAAAACTCAATTTGTTTTTGTCTGTTTCAGGATTATATGAAGAAATAGATTAAAACAATTACTTCTGGAATTCATTAAATTTTCTTACTAAGTCTTAAATAAATCATATTGAACCACAGTAATGATAAATGGAGGTGCGGCAACTGTACTCCGACAAGATATTAGAATTTAGAAACTACATGTAGTCTAAAGTATTGTTATAGTGATCTTGTTTGTTAAATCCATGCAAATTAAATTAACTGTATAGGTTAAAAGAATTGCCAATAGCTGGTTGGTATGCATCAAACCTCTTTTTCAATAGGTTCAATTGATGGTGTTTAAATAGGGCTAAAACTTTTTATCTGCATTCGATTTCCATGGAAACAGCTATGCTATTCAGAACTTATTGATTTATTCGTAAATGGTAAAATGGCTTCCAATATAAGTTTTTAGGACAAAATTCTAAATAAAGCAATATTGCATTACTATCAGCAATAATATAGCGTACATCAGCCAAAGAAAAAAAAAGATTTCAAAACAACACCCAGGAGCATTTAAAGCACCGCCAAATCTATACCCTATTCAGTACTGGTCAATCTAAAGAAAGAATAATCTTACCGTGACCAGGCTACGCTCAAGTCACAGTAAGAATTCGTCCCATATACTTGCAATGTAGCACCTGCAAAGCGGATCTGCTTCGCATCGACTTTAAGTCTGTTAAAAACAATCTGCAGGGGTAAAACACAGCATTTATATTACAAACCTTTTTGAAAATGCATATGTAATTAAGTCCACAAAATATTCATTATTAATATAATGGGTCATACAAAGGCATTTTGTTAATATATCTGTGGTAGAGTCAGGTATATTGCATTCCTACTAGCTCTGGCTAGTGGGTTAACCCTTTATCTCGCTCGGTAGAGTGCTTGACTGGCGTGCCATAGGACCCTGGTTCAAACCCCAGCAGAGGCAAAAAGTGTCTCTGTTTGAATTTGCCTGCCATTTTGCACTCGAAATATCTCGGATTTTATCATTAACATGGCGACCAGTGATTTCATTGCCAAAACCGTTAATGTGGTAAAATGGGATTATAAATGAGCAACATTGTAGGTATTTGAGACCAATCAAATGAAAATATAGGCAAGATACAACCGAGATATTTCTTTTTTCATTTGCTACTAAGAATTACAGTAAAGGGCACAAATTCTATCATTTAACCGGGTTAGTTGGACATGTGTCATTTTAAGAAAAGACCATTCTATCTAGTCAATCGACGGTAATAATTATTGTTTATCATTGCATTGCATCGATTTCGTTGATCAAAATCATACTAATATGTTCCAAACATTTCTCATTTATTTAGCAAAATAATTTTATGAAAATAATACAAGAAAAAAAGACATGTTATTTAAAATGTCAATTTTTAAAAAAAAAAAAAGTGTTTAAACCAAGCTATGTAGCTAAATTAGGAGATTGTGCTGGACTTGATCACGTTACATTACAAGTGCAGCTGTTAAACACATGCACATGCTGACGAAACGCAGAGAGGTTCTACACTTGTTCACACGTTCAACTTCTCCTACAAGATTGTCACTAATTATTCAAACGACTTACAGTTCTTACGTAGCTTCTTTTCCTTTTTGGGGGGCTGTAGTAATTCGTATCATAGACATATAACGAAGGGACCGCTGACTCACGTTCGCGCCAAATTATCTTCTAGTTTTCGCAGCGCCCTCACCGGGAGGCATACATCGAACTTCCTGTTATCGGAAAGAGCATGGCGAGCATCATAGAGAGTGAAGATCTGCATGATTTGAGCGCGTTGTTCGAAGCTGAGGTAAGTACTTCATATCAATCTGCTATATCGACCATAACTGTTTCGCGTTTAGCCACGATATTTTTACCATTACCCTTTTTAATTGATTATTTCAATCGAAAACACAGGTTATTGTACTTGTTCAAATTGTGTCAGGTTTGTATTTTGAAAACCAAGTTTTTTAATTGGCGATAAGGATTTTGATGCCGAAGGTCCACCTGAACAGTTATCTGTTGTTAATACAAATCAATCAGAGGAGAGCGTTACTGAGGCATTGATTGAGGGTGTCATTTATGACCTAAAATGTGACGAGATGTTGCCAGAGCACATTAAACAAATGCTCGTGTCCGTGCATGGTAATGTATTTTCTAAAGAGCCAGTTGAAGCAATGTTGTTGATATATTACATTATGCTGTTATTGTTGTTTTCTTTGATGGCTTGCCTTAATGCATTTTATAATTATTTTTCTGTGAAAGCTGATAAAAGTACAGAGCTTGGCTTTAATTTGATAGTCAGTTTTGTATTTAAATAATGGACTAAATTCTATTTCATCAAGAAGTGAAGGCAAAAATTTCCAATCAATCTTCAAAGTTTGTTTTAGAACAGTAAAAAAAAAATCTTTATCCTTTTTAAAAGTTACATATTGATTGTTAAAGCTGACATTACATAATAGATATGCATTATTTCCCGACCACCACCATATAAGTTGTTGGTTTATATTGTTCAGTTCATCGCTTCACACCCCCTATATGTGTCCAAGAGCACCAAACATGCACATGTGAAAACCTTGCACTGTTGCAGATCGAGCAATGTCAATGATCACATAGATTATAGAAATGGAACATTTTTGTAGAAACCGTGGAAACGATGTTACATTGTTACTTTCTTGGATTTACTATCATTTAGTTTTCAATTGACAGTAACTTTCTTGAATAGTATATATACCTCAATGGCAGTAGAGGAGCAATCGAAACTAATATGGTGACCTAATGCTATTATGAATTCATGTCAGTTTTAATTCATTGAAGTTACAAAAGAGTTTATACATGTTGCAATTTGCATCTTCATTTTCATTGTTTCATTGTTAATACAATAACTAAACAAAGAGAAACTCAATAATTGTCACTTATTTATTATATATAAACTTTAAAATACTATCAATAATTTTTGACAAAGATGCTGTCAATTGAACTGATAATATATAATAAAAACTATAAGCTATATGAAAGTTATGCTTGAATTCATTAATTGTTTATTAAAGGATGAGGTTAAACAATTTCATTTAAATATTTTAAATATATTATAAATATTTTAAATATATTATAAATGAGATTTATACAATAACAATTACAGCTGTCCAGTTGGTTCCAGCTTTAAAGTCCCTAGACAACATTATTAAATCAGAAATCTTCTCGTCTTCCGCCAAAGAAAAGGCCTGGCATAACTACCAGATTCAACAGCCTTCACTTATTGATGAAGTTTTCAAAATTATCAAAAATCGCCAGCTTTCTGCTTTTATTTCACTTAAAACGGCTGAGAAAATCATAAGCAAACCACAATGTAAAGCAACAGCAAAATGTAATACTGCAGGTAGCAAGGTTTTGAAATCTGATGAAAGAGATATTGTAGCTTACATTGCAGGCTTTGTGCTATTTCGGTGCCAAAAAAAGTTTTGTTCACAACATGACGCTGAACAATGCATAGATAGATTAACCGATAAAGATGGTTCAACCAAATTAGTATCTGTTAAATCTAGAGGTGCTCTGACGCAGCCATCATCAGATATTATAGATTTTTTTGTGATCTTGGAGTTAGTGTTCAGAAAGTTGTGTACTTCAATGTCTGTTCCTACACTTCAACAATTTACTGATTCCATATGTCTGGAAAATGATGCTGTTTCAATATTTTATAATTGTACTTATCACACAGAGTCAAAAACTGATGTGCAAGAACAGTTGTTTTTAACAATATTGTCCCTTTTTCATAAAGTCAGGTGTCATGCAAAATGCAGGCAAATTATGGAAAATTTTTACATGAAAACAAAAATGGTAAGCAAGCAAAAAGCTCTTCGTAAGTCTATTGATTGATATTTATTTCTTGAAAGTTGTCTTAGAATTAAAGTATTAGAAAATGACATTTTTGGTTCTTGCTTTTTTAGCTACCATACAATGTTTTAAATGTTTTGGACAGAATCAATTGAAAAAGAGTGGTGCCTCTATGAAAAATATGTTTTCATAAAAATCGTACACTTTTTATATCAGTATTTGTCAGTTACCCACTGTATATTACATTATTATGAATTATATGATTTTAAACCCCACATTTTGTGATGAAATTCTTAAAAAGAAATTCCAAATGTTACCCCCAGGTTTTTTTTAACCAATCAGCATTAGATTATAGACTATTGTATTAGAAAGGCTTACCTTTTGTTATAATTTAACAAAAAAATATCTACAATGTTGATTAATAACAAAAGCTTTTGACCAGTTCATTGAATTTATTAGATTTTTAATGTCTCTTGATTTTTTTAATGGGACTGTTTGAAACAGTTGGCTGCCTCTTCTCCCCTGTCCTCCCTGCTGTGTTGCCCTTTGGAATTATAGTCATGGCAAGGGACCTTTGTAGTCTCAGCTGGTTTTCTTGGTAGCTGAAATATTGTTAAAACAAACTAGAGTTAGTTTGCTGAATTTATGATTATAAATGGTATTTTTCATGGTAGCTGAAATATTGTTAAAAAAAACAAGTTAGTTTGCTGAATTTATGATAAATGGTATTTAACTTTGTGGCTATGACATTTCAATAAAAAAAATTTAAAAACCTCTATTTCCTGTTAGTTTTAGTAACTGGTAGGTGTAGAAAAATCGAAATTTTGATGTTGATTTTTATCATCATTGAACACACACTATAGATTAAACTTTCATTCCTCTTGACAATTCAGAAATAAATGACAATGTTAAAAAGTTCACCAGGATATGAACATGGTTGGTCAAGTGATCAAATCCTGTGAAGCCCAAAGGGCTTCTCAGAAGATTTGACCATGTACCAACAAAGTTCATATCCCGGTAAACTTTTTAACAATGCTGTTATTATTTATATTTGAAGAAGGCAAACCTTTAGAATTGTTAAAATAATGGAGATTTTATGTTTACAATAATCCAACTGATAAGCATGTTCTGTGATCATTGTGACATCATGAAAAAGTTCACACAAAGTTGAAAACTTTCGCTACTCTTTAGGTTCATATAATGTTCATTTTAGGAAACATATTTGCAAATGTAAATATTGGATATTTAGGGGAATTCACTCACCTGAACTGGTGAACAGTGGGGTTATCATGTCGAGCCCCCAGTCCCCTGTGTCTCCCGAAATGTTCCTCAAGAGGGTCTTGACAAAACACCTGGCTCAAGATGTATGGCACACCTTGCCTCAAAAGATATTTTGTACTTTCGACAAAGGCATTGACTGCAAGGTAAAAATTTATTTATGAATTTTGCTTGGTTATAAAATATTCACACCAGGAGATTCATTTCTCCTTAGAATATATAGTATATACAAATATGTATGTATTATTGTTTTGATGTAAGAATAATCCACTAATTTATTATCTGTAAATTGACTTACCTGTCATGATGATTCCTTCAATTGTCTGATGTGAAAGGACCATCTTGTTTCTCTCCTGCTTTGTAAATCCTGGCCTTGCTGTGACTGAGGCCTGCCAGTTACTGAAATAGTCCAGGAATTCGCCTCTCAAAAACTAGAAGAAATAACAAAATTATGGTTTGTGTACCATGAAATATTCCTTCTCGGCCAAAATTTGAAAAAAATCATCATAATAATATATGATAATATTTTCATACTATTAAATGAACATTGTTTGAACCCAGAGGTATTTATAAATATTGAAGAAATTGTGCAGTATAAATATATTGGACAGACTATACAGTCTATGTGTACTTATCATACTCATAGTGTTAGAGTGACTCTTTGTCTTTATTAATACCTCAAACCTGGGATCATCAGCCTGCTTGTATGGAGCAAGGTCAGGTTTCCGTGTACGTATGGCCTCATGTAGTGACCGCCCATTCAAACAATCAAAAAACCTGTCCACCAGTTGGAAGAATTTGGAGGTCTCTGCCATCTCTGGGCCATAATAGGCAGACATTATTCTACCAACAGACCTGCTTAACACCTAGAGGTTTAATATAAAATTTATTGTATTTATTAAAAGTCATTTTTCAGTGTTTGAAATGAAGCCAATGATTAATTTATTATTTTCTTTTTTAGCTGCTGCTAGAGCATGTTGGGAAATGTGTACCTGTGCTGCCAGACGGACATTCATGGTCGATGAAGGAGTGAGATAAACATGGTCATACTTAAGCTTGGTCCTGTACAACTGTCCTTGCATGTCATCGTTATAAACTGTCTCAACATGCGACCATAAAATGTTTGAGTTGGTATTCTAAAATAGTTTGTATTAGAAGAATGAATAACCATAGGAAGGTGATAGTTGCATAACTGTGAATTTTTTATTATTGGACTGTACACATTTATTTCAATTGCTCACCCACAGATATTTGGTGCCACCTGGACGAGACTTGTGGACATTGTTTCTTATGGTTTTAATGAGGTGTGGAACATCAGAAAAGAAATAGATATTTCTTTTTTCTTCGGAAAAAGGATTGTCAGCAAAGAACACCACATCTTCATTCCCTGTTCTGTGCAGCCTGTAAAGCCTCTGATTCGGAGACGCTTTGTCGCTGGTGGATGAGATCACCTAAATGTAAATATACCAGTTTATTTCACACATCAAAAGTATGGTTTCAAGCTGATTTAAGTGATAGTGTGATACTGTTTATAGAAACTTGAGTATTCTTTTTAGGGAAATTTGATAAATCATTTGCAAGCTGTTTAATCTTGATCTTTTTAGAAATTGAACCTTCAATCCACAAGTTATCTCGAGGTAGGCCACAGCTTTCCAAAGAAGGGGGAACAACTCATCAGCAGTTGAAGATCTTGTCGGGAAATGCCCAATGCTCATTTTGATGTTGGAATTAATCCCAATCACCATGAAAACCAAGACATGGGTGGCAATTCGTTTTGTTTCATCCTACATATAAGGTTTTTTGGAAATGGAATTAAGCAGTTAAAGTGAAAATAAGAAGATCAAAGAAGGATATGAACAGAGGAAAAGTTATACATGCCATCATGATTTTATTAACATTATGTTTCAAAACTTTTTAAGTGTATAAACCTCATCAAATGTCCAGGTCTCTGGGTTGGTGAATCCTATAACTTGCTCACTTCTCCTGTCATATACAAGATCCGACTTGACCTTCATTTCATCATGTAGGAGACACACATACTTCTTCTCTGATGGCAAGTCCTTGGCAACTTTTTTTAATTCCTTTATCCAAATAGTTTATTAAAGATCAATCTAAATTACACTGAACATCTTTTCTAGGCCATTTAGAAATATTTATTTTACTAAAACAAAAACAATTTTATGTAAGCCAGTACATCATATTAATCTGAGAATGATATTCACCTGAAAAGCCTCAGCCTGAAAACCAGATTTAGGCTGGATGAAATTAGTGTAGTCGCGAAGAGTAGCTTGATTTGGTAGTCGAAGGACTCCACTTTCTCTCAAAGACTCATATGCTCTGGGACTTTGGCAACGGAGATAAATGGCAAAACGGATCATCATCGGATGCCATCTCATTCCTAATAATGATTAACGGTAATAGATTAAGTATACCAAAATTGTTAACTCTAACAATATTATAATTATCTTTCCTACAAAAACATGTGTATTGCGGAAAATGATCTAGCTATTGTAAACCTTTTGGACTAGTTGTGAATGCTTTCTTTTGTTCTTCCCAGAAAAGGTCCATGAGAGCGTTGCCAGATTTACAACTTTGAAGAGTTGCAAAAAGGCCCTCTCCAACATCATCAGCAACAGAAGCTGTCTCACCTTTAAAGTAATAAATTTATGCAAATTAACTTGATTGAAACAGGCATATGCATTATAACTTAAAATGTAATCGATTAATAATTGATTACATAGAGGAATTTTGTGTAATCAATTACTATATGACATGTTATCGATTAATAAATGATCACTTCAATTTTCCCCCACTATAATGTAAATGATTCTTCTTCTGAATATATTGTAAAAACCCTTCCAAGTTCATTAGGATTATGAGTTAACAAGGTATTTTTATTATGGAAATCTAAGACTTCATATTTCAATCTTGATAAGATAACATTTTATAATTTCTACAACTTTAATATGCATGTTCAAATGTAAAATTATAAGCAATTATGAGTCTGAGTGAAATCTTGATCTTGCACCTTCAACTTTCATAATTACAGATTATTGTTGATTACTTGAGGAAGAGTAATCATTACAATTGATTATGATTACTCTATTAAGATTATTCCATGCCTGAACATAAATTTATTTACGGTTTCTTTATGAATGTATATGTTTATGGTGTATGCAAAAATGATGTTTATTTTTTTGTGGTCCATTATAGCATTGAGTCATGATTCTTTATACAGGCTCATAACTGCAGCGGTGTGTGCATACAAATTAAGTAACGCGCGTTATGAAAATTTGTGTGCACACATCGCTGCACTTATGAGATTGTATTCTTCAAAAAATTCATGATTCAATGCTTATATTTACATTTTCTAACTTCATGCCTTGTCTGCGAATGTGATTTATACCTTAAAATTCCTATCTTATCCTAAGGGTTAGTTCATATTAATGGAAGAGCTACAGTAACAGCCGCAAGCGTGAACTTTGACTTCGCTTGTGACGTTGCAGTTAACAGAGTTCAACGTTTGTGAAGTCATGATAAAAATCGTCATTTTAACCTTTGAGTACCCTGTGTGCATTACAGTGTTATAACTGCCATAGCTTTCAACACACTTTACAAGCAAAAAATATGTAGAATGTAAATATAATGTATTGAATTGCTGGTTGTTTTTTTCATTGCAGACATTATTTTACCTCTACTCAAAGATTCTACAAGACTCTGAAGCTTTCTGTTCTCTTCTCGGATGACTTTGAAATGTTTGATGAGAGTTGTTTGTGGGACATGTTTCAAAGGGGTTTTAGGATGAAGCATATTGGGAGAAGCATTTTCCTGTGCATTCAGTGAGGATTCAAGCTTAGAACAAGGACCACATAATGCGTTGCCCTGAACTCCTCCTAAGCAACCATTGGCACGAATCACACTTTTGTTGGATGGTTTTCCATTAATGACGTGGGTGGAAAAAAAGCGGTATCCCTGCGAACTTTTGATAGTGACATCTGGGCTGTCTTTAATCCCAGCGCATTTAGTTATTTTGTCTACAGCCTCCAAAAATTTGTTGACACGCATTTTCTCCACTGAGTTCTCGAATCCTTGGACCACCACCTCTGTTTTTGGAAAAAATTGTTAACTTGAAACCAGTCCTTGGCTGCGTTTAACTAAAGGATTGCAACTTATGGCCACATTAATGAATGCTTATTAATCAGGAACTAATAATTTTTTTACAAAATATGATTTTTATGGAAATCAAAATAATTGTAAATATTAGGCCATCCTTAAAAAAAAGTTTGCTTGGAATTGCCACCTGGAAGTTTCTAGATAGAAGAATGGAGGAATAGAAAAATAGATTAATTTTCTAAATCTAAAGTTTAACTAATTAAAAATCGATAAAAAAAAATAAAAATCTCCATATACATGTATTAAAAAAAAAATCTTTATTTTTTGGTAGTAAATTTATCAGTAAGGGGCATTTGAATGAGATGGGAGGCAAATCCAACAAACAATTTTTTGGGGGTCTTTAATTGTTTTTCATAATTTTTTTTTTAAAGATATTTCATCAGACTGAAAATATCTATGACTTTGTCGTAAGTTCTTTTGTAAAACCCAGTGGTGTTATTTACAATAAATACATGTACTGTATAATTTGCTTATTATTATAAGGATGACTTGACAATAACAATACCACCAAAACGGACAGTGACCTCCAGGTCATCAGTAATTGTCACCAGTTTTTCCATGGTTCCTGCGGATTGGTTATACTTTCCTAGCACCAAAGCATCATCTCTAACCTTTACCCAATCTCCATTATGATTTTTTTCAAAATCTTTTCGAACCTCTGCAAGGGAGTAGTAAACAACTCTCTCAGGGACAATGGGGGTTGGGCGAGAGGTCTGAAATCCATGTTTTATGCGACTGTTGTATATTAATTTTGTAAAATTAAATGCTATTTAAAAATCTTCTGATTTCTGCAATAATTTTCAAATATTTTTGCAACTGGCTCTGTGAACATTTTGTGTTTGTAGAGATAAAATAGAAAAAATATGTAGATAATGATGTTAATCAATTTTACTGGGTCTGGTCTTGCTGGAGCACAAGGTGTCTCTATGCTCTTTTTTGGCAGGTTTAAAGTTGGTAAGCTTCCTGTGATGAGCTTGTATCCATTGCCTGTGAATTTATGAGATTAAATTTTAAACTGAATAAGTATACAGTCATGTAGTGTACATATCAAAGAATATGTTTTATTTTTTTTTAAATATTTTCAAAATTTGAAATAGTTTGAAAAAATTCTAATGGATAAGTGTTTGGTAAATTTACTTCTATAAGTTCTTTATTGAAATTGGCATATTTGATTTATCAAAAAGGATACGGTGCACCGTATGAGTTATTCCGCAGCTGATCGAAGTTTTCAGGAGTGCTGGCAAATGGTCTGGATTGAAGTTTTAAAAATGCAGTAAATGACACAGTAACTGAATTGCTTGAATAAAAATACAAGTCATATTCAGTACTTATATCAGTAACCACAAAGAAATATCATGCATAAAAAACCATAGAAGACACTGCAACGCGCAGCAATCTGGAAAATACAACTTTCTGATAAATTATAACATCAAACAGAACTGGTAATTCATACATGTGTTGAACTTCTTAACTTATTTACCGTGAAACAATAAATGTTTGTCCTCAAAATGCACCGAACAAATATGAGCAGTGTCTGGATTGAATGATGCATCTGCCCTATTCACTGCTGAAATTAATTTAGCTCTCCATTCTTTGTCCTTGGGCAGTCTGGGCGGACTCCGAAAACGGAGTAAACGGAAGTGATTTCTCAAAAGAAAAAATACTCCGAAAAAGGAGTTCGACGCATGCGCAGTTAATCAAAATATCCCATTTTTACGTGAAAACAGGGCACTCAGGAAAATTGATTGTGCAAAGCGGATTATTCATATGCAGGTCTGAAAATACGTTTAAATGCTTTATAAGACATGTTTCAACAGAATGTATTTGGCAAAAATATACGTTCGTTGGGCAAATCAAATTTTATTTGCTGTCAAAGTTTGTCAAATCTGTTTCCGATGACGAAGCCAATAAAGTGAATAAATTAATGTTTTTTCCATGATTTCACTATTATTAAAGATAATTTATGTGCTAGGGTGTGAAATACACTATTACTGTTAGTTTTTTTTATCCCGTTTGTAATTACACCGTTCTTTTGATCACGCGCTGACTCGCCAAGTCGGCACTTCTTAAAACCTGGTATACATCGTAATTTTGTCGTATTTTAAAAAAAACATCATCTATATTAAAGGCTTGAATACTTACATTAGTGCAACAATTAATTTTCAATTTCCATACTTCCAAGTCTTAATTTGAAGTCCGATTTTCTTATCTTAGAAGTCCTGGTCGACCATGTATGAGTTTTAATATTTGTATGTATTTTTCCTGTTGTTTACCGAAACATTTCCACTTTTTTTAAAAGTATTATTTTAAGATTAATCATTTCCGAGTCGTTTCCATA
Organism: Magallana gigas; assembly: GCF_963853765.1. NCBI lineage: Eukaryota > Metazoa > Mollusca > Bivalvia > Ostreida > Ostreidae > Magallana > Magallana gigas. Next base: position 26,169,929 of record NC_088855.1, on the reverse strand, counting down.
TTTTTTTTCACGGTTTTGAAGGATTTCAATCTATTTTTCAATCACGTTTTTACGGGAAAGGGAGGCAACTCTCCATTATTTACATTAGCTACAAAACGGAAGTTGAGAAAATCGCAATGCATGACGGTGCCAAATACTCCGTTTTCGGAGTTTACTCCTTTTTCGGAGTCCGCCCAGACTGTTGGGGAAAGAAAAGTAGCTGATCCGCTTTCTTTCCGATTCAAGTGATTTTGTTTTTGCATTGGAATTATGACAACCCACAACACAACAATGTTTGCCACCCATTCTAATGAATTGCCATATTGTTTACCTGGTTTCTATGCCTCCCGGTGAGGGCGCTGCTAGAATCGGAAGATCATTTTTCATCCGGAACACTGTTTTCGTTATGCAATATGTAAAGACTAGAGAACTCCCGAATGAGTCAGCGGTCCCTTCGTTATATGTCTATGTTCGTATAAAGCATGCAGGATGGAGGGGTTTGTTTTGTGACATTTTTTTTACCGGATATGTCGTAACACTGTCAGGTCAAGTCGTACACAGACCAGTTCGTATACAGGTCAACTCGTATACAAAGAATTGTTCTCATATATATGTATTACAGGCACTCAAATCAATAAACTTCAATTTAAAAAAAAAAAGAGGTAAACTTCAATGAATTTTAAAATGAAGCAGAGTAAAATTGTATAAATAATTACCTTGTTAAAGAATATTTTTTTACTTTTAGAGAGTGTTTACAAGATTCAGTATTTATTTAGCTCTCTTGTAGGTTTTTTGTTTTTGTTTTACAAGTTTGCGTTGATGTCATTAATTATGAGGATGAATATGGTGTAAAAATTGATCCCGAAAGATTTGGGGGGGGGGTATTGTTTTTATAATGATTTATTAAATTTTAAAATGAAAAAAAAATGAGTTTCCTCATGGGGATCAAACTTCATATATATCTACATATAGGATCTTTCCTTAAACTTATTAGAACCATTTCTGTGTATCAATGTAATGAACGATAAATAAGGGTGCAAATGATAATAATAATAATGATAAAAAAAAAGATTTAGAGAGTTTTCTAAGTGATTTACTGCATGTATTAAATTTTAAACATTAAATTAAAAATTATTGGTTTCCTTATGGGGGTGTAATTTCTTAATAAAAGGGTTTCCCTCAAACTAATGCTGATTATTTGTTTGTAATAATGTCATTAGGGGGAATTAGGGTGTACATTCTGGTCCTGAAAGATGCATGTGGTTTCCTAAATGTTTAAATATACCTGTCAGATCTTTCAACGATAAAAAGAAAATAATGTGTTTCCTCCTATGGGTCATAGTTTATGATAATAGGATTTTCAAAAAAAAAGGATAAAAGGGGTTTTCAATTTAATACTGATTTTTAACATTAAAATGAAAAACACGGTTTTTCCTTTGGGGTGCAATTTGTAAATGAGCCTTTCCCTTAAACTAATACTGATTATTACTTTGTATTAATGTCATTAAGGATAAATTAGGGTTTAACATTACTGATTTTTTAACGTTAAAATGAAAAGTTTGGGTTTCCCCATGGGTGTTTATGTAAATTATGATAGGATTTTTCCTAATAATTATTCTAATAATCATTTCTTTGTTTTAATGCAAGGAAGAGTAAATTATGGTGCAAAAATTAAGCTCATGATATTAAAGGGTTTTTAAAAGTGATTTACCGTACTGATTTTTTTTTTGGGGGGGGGGGGCATTAAATTGAAACTTAGAGTTTTCTCATGAGGGTGTAATTTAATGAAAGAATTAATATGTGATTAATATAGAGCAACAATTTGCTAATTTTTCTTGATTGATTGAAGAGCACTTTACTAAGAAACTCCACAATTAAAGCCGTTGAACAGAAAATATTTCTTTATTTTGGATAAAATGTGTTGGGTGTAAATTTGAAAGTTAAGAAACATATTGTTTATTTCTTCATGATTAATTGTTTGTTGTGAATTCCAAAAAAGAATATAATTAAAAGATTCCCCAGTTAAGGCCTATGAAAAATTGTTGACCCCCTTGAGGAAATCCATATTTTTCTCCTCTTGATAAAAAGTATATACTGTAGAGAGTCTAAATTTGAAAAGTTCCAAGTTAATGTTAATTTTTTCTTCATTATTCTTTAATTACCCGAACTAATAACAACACATTTTCACAATTAAAACCCCTAAAATGTTTAGAAGAACATGCAGGAAGCACATAATTCTCGATTGTGCTACATGCAACTTGTTAAAGTCTAGAGGAAATTCTAACTTTTTGAGAGTTTATCAAAAATTTCAATGGTATACTAAAATTGTAATGAAATAAATGATTATTTAAAACACAAATTAAAAAAAGCACACACTACATGTGTTTGACTACTACCGAAATTAAACCCAGTTAAACGTAAAAGAAAACCATCTTAACCATCTACAACTTTATGAGGTGACACACACAAAGACATGTAAATTTTCCTCAATTTAGCTGCAGAATAACGAAAAATCAGATGTCGCATTTAAACAAATGATCTAAAATTATATATTCGAAAGAAAAATGGTGTAAAAATCAACAAAAGATTAATTTTTCATGAGAGAAATAAGTGATCGTACCTTCTTTTGCGTTTCCATTATTTCCATAGGAAGTTGAATTTGCGCATGCGCAAATGTGGCAAGGGGGCAAAGTGTGTAACATCCCCATTAAGACTCGATATCGTGTGTAACAAAATTCATGTGTAAACCGGAAACTCACACTTTTTATAATTTTGTATTTTCTGGGTAAATCATGGTCGAAAAACCCGATTTACGGGGTTCTGCAAACTTACTACACGGATTTGTGTCGTAGGTTTTGAAAATGTAGTAAGTTGCACGTGTGTAAACTAGTACATGTCGTAGGTGTCGGCATGATACAAACGCACACACACACACACACACTTGAATGGAATGGTGGGTTTGTATAAGAAAGTGAACCAACTTATTAAACAAGACACAGATACGATTCTGTGGTTTTATATCAGAAGTCACTGCACCACAGAAACTCCATGAAGCCACCACAAATTGAGGTAGTATATTCGATCTAACTGTATAATTATTTCCTGTCTTAAGAATCCTCTATAAGGTGAGGGTTTTCAAACGCGGTGTGTGAACTCATTAACCCTTCAACAGTGTTCAAAATCGGTGTGCAAACTAAGTGAGATAAACCTTCAGGTAGATGATGATCATTAGATGCAATACACAAAAGAGGGCCTACTAACACCCCCTCCCCCGGCCAGACAATGCAGACAATGTTCAGAATAACTTAGTTCGTCATTCATTCATTAAAGTAGCCCCAGCTTACTGGTGACAGGCAGTTATTTAGTGTCTTGTCACAACGTCAGGTTGCAACACAGCTGAGCTTTGAGACGGTGTCTTGGAAGTTTAAAACAAGTGTTTCCTGCTGTTCGTTTCTAATTATTTATCACACCTGTCTAGGTACAAAAGTCGATTAGGGGTTTAGAATGGGATCGAGAAGGTTTTTCAAAATTTCAAGCACACACTTCAATTATTTAATCGAAAAAGTAAAAAAAAACAGTAGGACATGATTGACTGAATCATTTGATTTTTGTAAGTGTTAATCCTAAGATGTTTAATTTATGATTTATTTTTGTACTCCCCCACACCGAACCCAATTTCTCTAACTATTTCCGTGTACTTTATCTGCGAAGTAACAAAAATACCATGATAAACTTGTCGAAAATTTTATGTACAAACAATACATGTACATCAAAAGAATCATGCGCCATGCGTAAAAAGCTTGCGGACTCCTCGTTCCTCTCCAGAGAAAAACAGGGGAGTGGAAGAAAAGCTCTTGGATTACCAGACCATACAACAGAAAGGTCAGTGGGTGGTTAATCTCTCCTCTCTCTCTCTCTCTCTCTCTCTATCTCTCTCTCTCTGTTATACACCATGATATACTAGTACCTCAATTGTCGGGTAACTTAAAGACACGGGGTGTCAATGTCCTGGGTCTCATTAGTGTACTATGACCGACAATGTCAAGAAACATTTGTGTAGGCATGAGCTCTCTCAGTATTCTTTTTATTTACAGTATAAAAAAGCACTCTTTGAGTATCAGAGGTGATCAAATACGGTCAGAGTGATCAAATCTAATAAAGCCTGAAGGGCCTTATGATACATTTGATCACGTATATAATTTTCAGCAAGTGTACGATTAAATATTAAATTAGTCGTCGATGAAATGTACTGATATATGCGTTACAAAGGAGATTTGTAGTGTTATCACTGACAAAGATACAGGAAAATGTAAATATATTGGAAAGAACCCCGTCTCGTCAACTACACGAACAACGCGTTGTTGGAATAAGAAATACTTCTTTGAGTATTATGAAGTGAAAATTTTGGTCGGGGCGTGATCAAATCCAATAAAGCCCAAAGGGCTAAAAACAATAGCTTTGATCACGCCCCGACCGAAAATATCACTTCATAATATTCAAAGAATTATTCCTTGTTACTTATATTTATATTATTTTAAACCATCGTACGATTAAATATTTAAATATAAATAAGCAAACTCAGCTGGCGCCTGAATTTGGCGTCATTTGAAGTTATGGGTTATTTAGTGCATCGATATGTAGTGTTTAGTTACTAGTATCACAGGCAAAGACACTGGAAAATGTAAATATATACATATATTAACATTTTCCAGTGTATTCGTCTGTAATAACACATCGAATCGATTGTGTACTATACAGTTCAATAAATTCATTTGACGTATTTTGGGGTGCTAGCGGGGTTTGCATTCTTAATATTTTAATTTTAATCACACAACTGCTGAAAATTATATAAATACTAGATGATACCCCGCGCAAGCGCGTGAATCAACTCTTTAAACATTAAAATGATACAATGCTTTATACATAGAACCATATTTTTGTTCGTTTTTGTATATACTATGTTCATTTTTTCTTAATTGCTTTCATAACATATTCTTAAAAAACAGCATGGCTGGATATTTAAAGGAACAGACAGGGGTGACAAATATAAACCGAAATCATCTACATGTTGTACCTGACCTCCTTAATTCTTTTTGTTGCAGCTGCCTGGAAAAAAATTGCAAACTTTTTAATTTAATTTCAAACCAGTGAGTTGGTATTTAGTGCGTCGTGCATCTAAATTTTGTTCTTTAGGTCACATCTTACTATGAATTTTGTCACTGTTTCAGTTAAGAATTTAAGATAAAAGACTGTTTTGAAGAAAAGAAGAAAAAAATTTGAACCCCCTATTCAACATCCCCGTTCTATGCATATACATCATTTATCAACTGATATAGATCGACGTAGAACACAATTTGTTCTATGTTTACAGTTTAATGTATAAGGTTAACTAACAATCTGCCGTGTAAAAAAATCTATGAAATAGAAAACCCTTAGTGAATGCCCAATGGCAAACTCTCCCTTAGCTTTCCGCCATGACATTATTAAGTCTAACCGCGTTCATCGACAGCCGATCTGGAAAGTTCTTTCCATCAAAATTAAAATCGTATCAAATTGTTTCATTTTATTTATTAAGTTTTTTTAATTAACCATAAATTCCGATCAAAGGTATCAGCCTGCGATGCCTGACGAACTCGTCCTGTCTACCTGCGTCCTTGGTTACTCCGTTCTCGAAAGTCACAGTTCTATCCGATTTTTTCACCAGAGGTCGTGCTTTGCAACCGTCTATCCATTAAAACTAAAATCGCGCATTCAAGAAACGAACGAATTGACTCATTTTATTTATTCAATATTTGTCAAATATTAATTTCTATGTATAAATAAATAAATTCCCATTAAATATATTCACCCTTTACGAAATCATTCAATATTATTTAATTGCAAGCGTATATTTTGATGCAAACTCCAACTGACTTGGATCCGCCAAAGCGTGTCCACCACCTTACTCTCATTTTTGCTATTTCGGGCTGGTTTATCGAGAATGAAAGTAGGTTTTTAATTTAATTAATTCTCGGGTAAAATTCAATTATAGCTTTCGGACATCATATCACATGTGTTGAAATACCAAATGTATAAGCAATTACTCTGACGCAGACGTCTCGTATTTTATTGGCGAAATGTCTTAATTTTTAATATGGATAAGTAATAAGGAAACATTCTTTGAATATTATGAAGTGTTAATTTCGGTCGGGGTGTGATCAAATCTATTGTAAAGCCCTTCGGGCTTTATTGGATTTGATCACACCCCGACCAAAATTATCACCTCATAATACTGTGGTTTCATCAATATTCGTTGAATACCAATTTTCGTGGATTTCGTTCTTAAGTTGATCCACGAAATTAAATGTTCATTGAAGTTCAATTTCAACTAACATTTTGTATTGATAGGACCATTGGCCACGAATTTACGTATCCTTGAAACTGTAGTTTTCAGAAAATCCACAAAAATTGGTACCAACGAAAATTGATGAAACCACAGTACTCAAAAAATGATTTCTTATTTCCTAAGTTATGTAGGTGTGTTTTCCCGCGCTGTCTTTGAACGTGTTCAATAGTATAACGACCCGCTCTGTTCTGCTTGACCAGACTTTCGGTCTGTCTCCCAGATAAAAATCACTACAGACAAGGTACTACTATTCAACAACAAAAATTACATACAGCACCACTCATCTATATGAAAAAAAAAATAAAGTAGGTCTGAAAATCATCTTATCTGTGAAATTATCTTCTTTTTTCGTTTAAGGTGGTATGAGACACTTCCATGTTGTGACGTATTGTTTATCGAAATAAAAATAAAATGAAGTCTTATTATATAAGAAGTTTCTTTCTACATAACGTCACCTAACAGCGTAGCGCAGTGGGTTAGAGGGTTTACTATGAATCTGAAAGTCATGAGTTCGTTTCCCGCTTGGGGTTTATTTTTTATTACCTCTCCAAAAATTTCAAAAGCTATATTTTGGTCAAACAGTGTAAAATTTGAAAAATCCAAACCGGTAAAAGTATTCTAATTTTTATGTACTTTAATCCACATTAAAATCGACAGATGTCCCATTACCCCCTTAAACAGCAATTGTATTTGGGTTAATCTTTTCAAATTATGCCCTATATGTGTGTTTATTTTTTGAAGAATTCCATTCAGCAATGATGTCGAGTCCGACACACTTTCAGAGTTTTCTACTGATACTACCAACAGTCTTTGGACAGATGCACCTTCCAAACACAGGTACATAATATAAAAGAATGACGAAAGTAACGTAATTATTTTATGAATACAGATTTAATTAAATAATTTTTTACTGCCAGAGATGTTTTTTTTTTGTATAAATAATGGCAGCAAAAATATTCATAGAACATTAAAAAAGATAATTATCAGTTGAAAGTCATAATCGAAGTGTACGAATTTTTCAAGGTCACACAGGTAAATTACGGCCGGTATATAAAAGAGTGTTACAGTTTTTGTAAAAAAAATCTTCGACCAATCTATCATCTCCCTCGGCTTCTTCCAACTTCTTCCCAAATCAAATACTAGTACTGGGTATATGATTAAGTTATATACCTCGCATCTACGTCTTCAGGCAGCGGTCTTCATATTGGTTGGCGTGAATTCGTCAGTTCGTTGTGCAATAAGTGCCACTAGCCATTGCCTTGATTGAAACATATAACCAAACGGTAAGTAAATGAATAATGATTGTTTGTTGACAGGTATGCAACCTCTGCAACAGTTGGAAGCCTGTAGCTGTCAGATTCGCTGTTGTGCGGAACACACCTCCCCTCGCCGCCTGCCACCATACACAAACCAGCCACACGTCTACCACGAGTCTTGCTGTGGCTGTGTCTATTGTCCTTCCTTCATTGGCCCAGGTCCTTTTTTTCCCGTGGGAATGCCAATGCTGACCCCTCTAGCATCTATTCAAATGGCAATATCCGCACAACCTTATGAGGTGCCGGATGCCCCTGACCAGCCTGATGTACCGGATGTTCCAGATGTACAGGATGTTCCAGACGTACCCGAACTAATTTTACCAGATCCACCGGAAATTAAAAGCCCAGAAATCAAAGGCCCCGAGGAAGTTGAGCAAGACAGTGCAGAATCATAAATCTTTCGAGATTTCACTTCAGAGGAGCAGCTAATGACTGGTGCTAAATATTTAATTAGGAGGCTGTATTACAACGCACTTCTAAAAATTACACAATTTCAAAAAAGGCGTTAATTTTGGGACCAAGTCAAAGATTTAAAAAAAGACAATTTTTGTTATTTCAAAGTGCGTTGATATCGTCAATATTAACGCACTTTGAAAGAAAATTGCTCGGTTTTAATCGAAATACTTTATATACAACAATGGCGCCGCAAAGCGAAGCATCCCCTCGCTAAATGAAATATTGTGGGGGATGCATATTTAGGATATACATGTAATTGAAGAGACCAAATATTTATCTTCTTAAAACCTCTTTGAATTAAAACATTTTCCTTTGCACGCTCTATGGTGTATCCAAGGGGGATGTTATATTTACGTGATTGTACAATTCCTCTCAATTCTAGCGAAAATAAAAAACGGCTAAAATGTTTTAATATTTAGTTTAAATATAGTTTTATTCTCTTTTTTCAGTGACATAAATAACGCATTCAGACAATGAGTGTAGACAAATTTAAGCTTCATTACGGGTGAAGGCGGTCCGTTATTGCCTGACGTCAGGCATATCTAAGGTTTGAAAGTTGCATTCTCCGAAACAGAGCAGACAATGGGAGCAAGCAATATCATGATATTTAAGGTGTAAGTATTTTCATTCAAAATTGATGAAAATGTTAATTGGGATGTAATAACAACAGCGAGCAAGAGTTTTCAAATAAAAGGGACGTTCACCATGCAGTGCACGAATGTAATCCTGATTTAAAAATAAATCAGCATTCCACTATATTTGAACGGTGGAAAAGGGGGAGAGGGTAATCGCAACAAGTTGTAACATATTTTCTATTACGGTACAATGTAAGTAATAATTGATGTTGGATTATCATTATTACAAGAGAGTCATCAGTTTGGATTAAAAACAAATATATATTTATCCAGCTGGAATGTTTACTGGAGGAACCAAATTGCCAATGCGGGGTATGGCCCAATTTTCGTTCATTTGGGCGATTTCATTAATCTTGAAAAGGGATCATAACTCGCGTATCTTACTAAATGTACATTTCTACTTTTAATAATTACTAATCAAGTGTGTTTGTTAATTCGATAGATTTCTTCCAAAACATCCGATTCAAAGTATAATATACATGTATGTAGCTGTTAAAAAACAAATGTGAAAAAATTCATCTGACCCCCCTCCCCATCTGCCAATGGATGAGTTCATTCAAACAATTGGATCAAGATCTCAGCCGTTGCGTAATCAGTAAAGCAGGACTTCGCGCCATAATGTCTCATTGGTGTCTTCCCACTGAGCTAAAATAGAATTTTCTATGGGTGACTGATTTTAGCTAAGTGGGAATGGTGCTCAGGTAAGGGTGTCAAAGTTCAAAAGAAATAAATTACAGGTAAATCATAGTCTGTTCAATTACTGACCTTAGGTAAATTTTTGATTAAATAAAATAAATAACAGATTTTTAAGATTGTGGATTTTATTAAATAAAAAAAATTATTAATTTAAATGCATGTTTTAAAAGGAAATTTTAATATTTAAAAAGGGTTTGTTCTATTATTGATCTTAGGTAAATATTTATTTTATTTAAAATTACTCAATATTAATTCTTTTAAGCGATGAGAAGGAAAATGCAGACAAAGTTGCATTAAAAGGGGCATGGTCACGATTTTGCTCAAATTTGGATTTTTCTAGTTTACAATGCTTTCGTAAGGCATTTATGATTATCAACCAAACTTTTAATGTCAGTTTTTAGAGTTTTTTTTTTTTGTATATATTTATTTCATAACATACAAAAGAGATTTTGAGGCAAAACCTCCACAGAGGCCCTCTAACTATTCCTCACCTGGGGTGCCAGGGGCCCCCTGGATCGGAAGTTTGTTATATACAAAACATTTTTAAATATATAAATCAGAGATTGAAAAAGTTTACATTCTTATATTGATATATGAGACATAAATGACATAAGTTGATAACATAACATACAAAAGAGATTTTGAGGCAAAACCTCCACAGAGGCCCTATAACTATTTCTCACCCCTGGATGGGAAGTTTGTTATATACAAAACATTTTTTAAATGTAATCAGTTTTTAGAGTTAAGATATGTATACGCAAGATACAGAGCTCACTATTCTTTGTTATGTAACATAAACGAACAGTTACTAGCATTTGTCACATTGATCTGAGGTCTAAACCTGGAAAATTCAAAATGTAAACAAAAATATTGCCTGAGCCTTATTTATATAACAAATATTTCCAACGGAAGACCTTATAGTTTTCGTACGATTTCTTCTTCTTATTAAGGTCTTCCGTTTCCAGCGGAAGACCTTATAGTTTTCGTACTGTTTCTTCTTATTTTTTTTTCAAATTTTGTGCACGCGATTTCTTGAAAACCCTTTGACCGATATCGATCATTTTTTCCACAGATTATTGGGTGTGATCTAAACTTCATACCTTTTTCTCATTATTTGTGTCGTCACTTCCGGTACCGATTTATCGGCTATTTTGTAATTTTTTACGACTCATTTTGTGCAGAGCTGATCTCGGAAACTATCAGAGATATGACTATGAAATTTTCAGGATCTATAGTTTGAAGTTGTGCACTATTATGTTGTTTTGCGCCAGTGGTGCCATTTTGGAGCTCGTCTAGGCACGAAAATTGGGTACAAACTTTTAATCAAAATGTTTGCACGTTTTGATCGGTATCTTTTTATCAGTTGATATTTTGTTAAGACATATATAACAAAAGTTATTGAGAATCAAAAGTTCTCTCCAACAAAATCAAGGAAAATGGGCTGGCCGCTTCGTTTAGGGGCCAATACACTCGTAAACTGTATAACGAATAACTTAAAAATGTTAAAAATTCTGTAATGCGTTATAGAAGCAAAGTTGTTGATCCTAACAATATCTATAAAAAAAATCATTGCCATGCCCATTTATGACGTAATTATGGATTGTAAGGGGCCAAAGTATTTAAACTTTGACGCAATATATCTAGAGAAGGAGACATATTTTGTTAGACATTGTAGAAGAGAAAATGTCTGCATTGATGATTCTAATTGATTACATTAATCAAAAGACCGTTGTCTGTCCCCATTAAGGACCTAGAGGGCCGGCCCTTAAAATATTCAATCATTTGTATCTCAAAAATGAACAACAATTTTAGATGGTTGTAAGAACAAAAAATGTTAGTATTCATGAGACCTTTTGAATGAACTCAAGAAAAGAGGGCTTGTCCCTTAAATTAGGGGCCAATAGACTCGTAAAGTCTTTTACACATACCTTAAAATCGATCAAGATTTTGTAATGCATTTGGGAAACAAAGTTGTTGATCGTAACAATATCAGTTTGTAAAACACATAGCCACACCCATTGATGACGTAATTAGAGATTTTAGGGGACTAAAATCTTAAAACTTTAATGTGCTGTATGTGAAAAAGCAAAACACTTTGTTAAGCATTGTAAAGGATATTGACAACCGTATACATTATCTAAACAGGAGGGTTTGAGAGAAAATTCTGAAATTTCATTGATATTTTAATCGTATCGTTTAAAAAATTGAACGGAAGACCTACTCGTTACTCGTAACGAGATCGTATCTAGTTTTATCCACAAATTTTGTGCACGCGATTTCTCAGAAACTATTCAGCCGATTTTGACCATTTTTCCACAGATGAGTGCCAGAGGTCATTATTTTAGACGTTTTTGGACATTTTGAAATCGTCACTTCCGGTACCGAGTTACGGCCGATTTTCTATTTTTAAGACCTATATTGTGCAGAGCTGATCTATGAAAGTATTAGAGATATGAATACGAAATTTGCAGGATAGGTAGTCTATATTTTGAAGTTGTGCACTATTATGTTATTTTACGCCAGTGGCGCCATTTTTTGGAGCTCTCCTAGGCACGAAAATTGGGTACGAATTTTCATTCAAAATTTTCATACATTTTGATCTGTATCTTTTTATCAGTTGATATTTTGTTACAAATGTAGCGAGGCACGCATTTTTGTTATAGAGTTACCTCCCTTAGTTATATAGATTTACATCATTAAATGCTTGTTAATTATCTCTGATCGTTAGTATATTATTTGATCTTCTTTACAATAATAATCATTGTATATAAATACTTAGATTTAGAGGTAACAGAGTTTTCTGTAGAATACAGGCAGTATTATTTATTCAAAATATGGCATGGATGAAACTAAACACCCATTTATTGTTTAGAGCGGTTTATTTATATAGACTTTTTCGTGTGTGTGAGGGGGCTTGACTACGTGGTTACAGCCTATGTACGTCTTTTCGAAACTCTTGTCTGTGAGTACTCTCTGCGAGTTAAAATGTTGATCACTTTGGTAGTGGTTATACGGAACGCCATAGCTGCCTTATGTGGATATTTAACGAGAAGGCGGTGCTTTATTATGTTATGCTGTGGTTATTTCATGTGAAGATGGTGCTTTATTATATGAAGGTAGTGCTTTATTATATGAAGGTGGTGCTTTATTATATGAAGATGGTGCTTTATTATATGAAGGTGGTGCTTTATTATATGAAGGTGGTGCTTTAATATATGAAGGTGGTGCTTTAATATATGAAGGTGGTGCTTTATTATATTATGCTGTGGTAATTTCATGTTAAGGTGGTGCTTTATTTTATGAAGATGGTGCTTTATTATATGAAGGTGGTGCTTTATTATATGAAGGTGGTGCTTTATTATATGAAGGTTGTGCTTTATTATATTATGCTGTGGTTATTTCATATGAAGATTGTGCTTCATTATATGAAGATGGTGCTTTATTATATGAAGATGGTGCTTTATTATGTGAAGATGGTGCTTTTTTATGTGATGGTGATCACTCGGAACTCCTCTTATTTTGACGACTGAGTTTAAACGCTATTTTTCAAAATTTTGAAAGTTAAACAAAAGAATTAATCTTATTAAAATCTAGTTAATACACAATTGCTAGCTCCTCTTCTTCTTTGCGTAATAAGTATATACGCCAACGAGATGATCTGTGTTCATGTACGACTTAACCTCAACCGAACGTACCATTATTGACGAAAATGGCGGAACCGACAAACTCAATCATGCCGATGAAGAGAATATTAGAAGAACTTAAGTTAAGTAACCTAATCCCGACATTTGAGTCGGAAAAAATTGATTGTTCTAATTATTTGAGTTTGAGCGAGGAGCAAGTAATTATATTAGGTGTAACTGTCCTAGGAGACAGAGTTTAAATGAAGAAAAAGTACGGGAAAATCAGAGGGAAAAAAAGACTTTAGCTGATCTTATAAAGTCACAACGAGATGTCCTTTTTATTGGTAAAAGAAAAGGGAAAAAGCAAAGAAATACTAGCAAGATATCCTCATCTAATAAAAAGCCGCGTGGAATAGGTAATAGACGTTGGACTGTTACAGTTGTATGTTTACCAAACAAAGATTCAACTTCTATTCCAACTACACTGCAGAAGGAAACAAATTTCAAGGCTGGCCTTGGACCGAAAAAAATCTGCCTATCAACCAATGACACTGAATCTGAGGTAATGGCAAAAATATTTTCAGATGCTATAGATGAGAATTCTGAGAATTTGGGAATTCCTCAGTTACAGACTTGTGGAGGTTTTGAGCTTTTAAAATGCAGACAGAATTGTCGTGACTTAACACTGGTTGACTGTGAATGGAATGCAATGACTTTAAAGAAGTTTTTGGGAAATCAAGCAAAAATATATGTCAGACCAATTCAGAAAAGCTTGTCGACAGATCTAGTAAATGAACATAGCGAGCAGGAACAATCGAAAGCCCACTGTCATTACTGCAGGCAGATGTTTAGTGTTCGGGAACTTAGAGAACATTAACATGCATGTGAACTCCGGTCTAATCTAATTAGTGAAAGTGAGGATGAATTACCTGACCCACACCTGACACAATATTTTTCCAATAAAAAAAGTGACGTTGATAGATCAGAAAACTGCTCTTGAACAAGTTGAGGATTTTGTCAGTGATAAGAGTCCAGAAAGTCCTGAACAATTAAGAACTGGCCACTTGACCGTTCCTGAGAATACCAGTTCTGGTGATTTATTTGTTGATAGAAGTTCCGTTCAAACAGAATTTTCATCTCAAATATTAAATCAGACAGTCATTAATGATGCCACCCCTGCTGAAGACATGGAAGATGACAGTCAAGGAACCACATCTGATGCATGTGGAGGCCCGATGGACTTTATCATAGCAAACGCCATAGACTATTGTATTTCTGAAAGCATCCAGGACCCTGTAGAAAGTCTGAGATACTTGCAGTCTGTTATTGTTTGTGGCAGACAATTGGAAATCACAGACACAACACAATGTGATGAAGGAGACACAAATTTCATCATAGTGGACAGAAACAACATATTGGAGACAGGATTCGAAGAGGTCAATTCCATATCAAATCTACAAAAGACACTTGAAGTGCAGTTTTATGATGAAATAAATGAGAACATTTTATTGTATTAACTTCATTTCAAAATAGCTATCCTTGCATATATGCACTGTCCAAAAATTTGATTATCAGTTAAATTTAATTTGTGTATGAAAGTAATATAATCCTAATTCTATTTTTTAAAACATGTTTATGCTTTCCTTGTCATGTTCATAACAATTTAAAGCAAAACTGGCAGATTTAAAAAAAAAGGTCCCTTTTTTTTGGGCAGACAGCCATTGATCAAGGAGGCCCCAGAAAAGAGTTTCTGGCCCTAATTTTATCAGCCATAAAAGAGAGATATTTTGACAAAGGACTTTGAGAGTTCATGGCTGCTGACTATACTGTGATCGGAAAAAAGTTTTTCATATTTCCAGGTTTAAGTATGCTACAGAATGGACCTGTGCCAACATATTTTGATGAAAGCACTCGATCTAAACAGGCTTTTTTCAAACAACAGCTCAGAAGAATTTGAATCAGCATGTGTTCACAATTTGAAGAAAGGTTTAGATTGTCTTGGACTTATTAAGGTAAATGATGATAAATTGTGTGGAATCTGTTGTCTCCTCCATCAAACTCATATTAGTAATAAAAATTTATATACATATTATCATAAATTTTATAAAAAAAAAGTTACATATGTTTGGTAAATACATGAATGTATATTTAATATACATGACAATTTTAGGTTGGCTGTGTTTTGCCAATGTTCCGCCATCTTTTTCGACCAAGCAGTTGTACACTCACAATTAAAGCTGTGATAAAGCTTTTGCAGCCAACATTTTCAGAGGAGGGATCAAACAGCAAACGATATGAGAGTGCAGTTTATACATTATTTCTGAAATATTTGAGAGCAGTTGCAAGTAAGCTTTTTATAACTCTTCCATCCTTCTAATCTTAGGAAAAAACTAAGTTGGTGAAGACATTTGATGTGTCTTTTTGTTTGTAGATATTTCAATATACAAATTGATATAAGAAACTGATTTTTGGTTGGTTAAAATGTTTAAACCTTTGTATGTTACAATATTATTATTCAACAACGTTACACGCAAAGAATATGTGGAATGTAAATATAAAAGATTGACCACTAAAGGCATGCAAGTCTCTTTTTACCAAAACTTTAGAATTGTTGATCCCTGAAGCTAGGGTATAAATAATCTGATCATCATCTAATGAACATCTGACCCCTTACCCCTTTTTAATGTATTGATGTTTGTAAAGAGCAAATAGTACAAGTGGAAGAGTCTTGGATTAGGGTTAAGACTCCTAAATGAAGCTTAAAAATAAATATGAAAATACGAGACCCCTGACAGGTCCATCTAAGGGCTATGGTGACTGTCAAGGCGGTGGGCCTCTTGATTTTAATAATGCAAAATATTTAGTGCAATTTAACTCCTAAATTGCTAAATGAAATTCAAGTTGGTTGGGGGTTCATGTATCTCATTTTCACTAGGCCTATAAAAAAAAATTGTGTGTGTAGGGTAACATTAATGAAAAAATTAGGTTAGGTTGGTAGGGATATTTTTTTATTTTATCATATTTTTTTCTGCATGAATCCTAAGAATGTTTGTTTGTGTCATACTTAAAAACAGATTTTTTAATAGAAATAATATAAAATCACAATCGGATAAAAACAGACATCTAAAAATGGTAGGATCGGGGCATTATGTAGGTTAGGTCGGGTTACCCTAAACTTACAACTTTTTTTTATAGCAGGGACTTGGTATAATATTTCCATGAACACAGAAAGTCAAATTTAAAACAGTAGTAAAAGTGCAATATGTGTATAAATTCTATGACTTAATATGAGAAATTAAGAACATTGTTAAAGAGGAAAAAACACAATTGGCAACAAAAATATGTATACCACAATGCTTCCTTAAGAAATTTATATTTTATGTTTTAATTTATAGAAATATATTTATCCATTTTGTTCGGAAACTGTTTTGTAGGTGGTAGAAGGGGAATTGTTGGTCTCAGGGATGTACTGCAGTTTGCTACTGGAGCAACAGAAGAACCTGTTCTTGGTTTTGTCCTGCATCCATCCATTGAATTTGTGGAAAGCACACCGGACACCTCCTTTATTCCAACTGCAAGCACTTGTACCAACACTTTGAAAATACCCAGACCATCTGCTGAAATTCCCCTCCCACAAGAAGAGGATCTTTTCTCGTACTACGATTATGCATTTTCAAATGCATATTTTGGTCTGAACTTTAAATTGATTTAGCTCATCGCATCGCAGAACCAACATTGCTACATGTAACACTTTGATGGAGTAACATTCTCTTATAATATGAAATGCATGTAAGGCCAAGGTGTAAAAGAATGTGAATAATTAAAAGATGTCTTTATTACAGGTTTTGAATAATGTGTGGTAATTGATTAATTTGGGCTCATTGATCTGCGAACACCTTGTAATTTTTTTCATTGAGTTGTTGAACAGATCAGCGTGTATTCTTTTTACCGGTATATGATTTTGCATATTTAGTTTTTAGCTCCCCTGAGCATCATTTTGTCTGCCACTGGTTTGTCTGTCTTTGAACTTTTAACATTTGAGTATTTTCTAGAACCATTTTATTTTTTCGCTAAAACCATATGGCAAAATCAATTGACACTTATGTGGAAACATCCTCAGTTTGGGTAGATTTAATTTCATTCAAATCATGATCCCCAGGGGATAGGATGACACTATGGGATTGGGGTGTTATTATTATTACACAGATGTTTTTCAAAATGTGTGTTCCATTTTAAAATATGTGTGGAATTTTAGATATTACCTATTTGAAAAAAAGCATGACTTGCTATTTTTAATAGAAATTTCTGTTTTTCACTTTTTAAAGCTGCTTGAAGTATCCTTATCATTTGACTGATGTTTCTCATGTGAGAGTGAGGATTGTGGCCCCTGCTAGTTTTGCATTTTAAAGCAGTAGTTCTTAGTCATTAAGGTGTTGAATTTGATTTACTTGTTTTAGCTAATACTCATATGTGAACGCATTTTCTAGAATGTATTACTTCAAAGAGAAGTGAAATATGTGTGATTTGTTATGGTAATTTTCTTTTATTGTTAATGGTAAAGAACCTTCACATTTAAATAAAACATTTCACGACTTTCTTGGTTATTTTAGATTTATGTCAAGCACCAAGTTTTAAACTTTCACCCTTTAATAAGGGAGATAATTATAAAGAAGTTCTCAGAGACAAGAGGTATTGAGAAGCAAGTTGCTTATGATTAATACAGGAAGTATTTAATATGCTCATAAAGCTCGACCAGGGTAATAAAGTGATCATAGAAGGTATAATGATGTACTGGTAAATTGAGGTAAAATAATATTGTTTTTTCTGCAGTCTGTAATGAAGCATTATACACCAATCTACAAAGTATGACAGTCCAAAACTGTCCTTTAAAATGTTTTGATTTATTTCACAAAATATTTGAACTTGAATTAGATGTGGTGCAATTGCTTTTATCTGTTAATCTGTTGGGGCGTTTCTTTCAATGATTTCCAAACATTTCAGATAATAGTCTATTCCAAAGTTAAATGTATGCCTCGGTGGTTCCATTGACAATTCTAGCCTGCACTGATCACTTATCCTGTGATCAAAGGGCTGGAAGATTGGCCTACCACTCTCTTCTTCATTGCTGTTTTCATCAATGTACCCTTCAGTTCCAAAGTCCTGCAGATTTGATCCTAAAATTCCAGTGGGGTGTTGAAGTTGTCCACTTGTCCACAAACTCATAGGAGAGGATTTTACAGTTATTAACTTATGTCGAGCCCACGCTTCTTGCCAGAATTGCAATTTTCTATTTATTTCCGACAAGAAAACATAATGTAAAGAAGTTGTGTGGATAAAAATTTAAAGGATCAAGAAAACCTTGATCTTCCATGAAATAGAACAGATTGTAGAAGAAAGTAAGCACGCCTTCAAATACATCTCTCCATAATCTCTCAATCCTCTGATTGCGAGTGCTCTTCCCTGTAATCATACTATTTTGTCCGTTTTGATTCAACATAAAGTCAGCTACAGAAACATTTTCAAGACCTTTGTCTGATCTGACTTTATTTGGTATCCAATATTTTTCAACACCAGACAAGAAGCAATCTAGTATTGTTTTTGACGTATTGTTGTCATTGCATTTTAAAAATGTTACTAAGCGGCTAAAACCGTCAATATAATATAAACTATAACAAATCTCCAACGAACAAGTGATTTGTGTCAATATGCCACAGGTAATTTGGACCAGGGACATCGTATACTCGTCTATGAAGTCTTCCAGTACGTCTGTCGTGCACGCCTTGATCATCCATCCTATGAATACTATCTCTTAGCCTCCATCTTTGAATTCTTATTCCTTTTAATATAAGCATTTGTCGCAACATAGCTTCACCACACAAAGGAAACTCTTTCACAATTTCGCCTAGTTTAAGGTCTAAATTATCATCGTCAATTTCTGAGAAGGTCATTTTGCTCAAACCAAACTCTGACATTCTTCTATAAACAGTTCTTTCAGACACAGAAAGTAGTTTAGAAATATCTGAAATTTGCATGTCATTTTCTAGGGCATTTTGAAGGAATGATTTGGGTATTTCAAATTTTGGAGCACCACAAATTGTAAATACTTTTGGGGGCAAAATTGCTCCATATTTAATACATTCAGTCCTTAATTTCATCATTTCTGTCCTGTTTGAAATGCCCAAACTTTCCAATTGATAAGCTGATAATCTACAAACAACGTCTGTACTTAGCCTCCATCTTTGAATTCTTATTCCTTTTAATATAAGCATTTGTCGCAACATAGCTTCACCACACAAAGGAAACTCTTTCACAATTTCGCCTAGTTTAAGGTCTAAATTATCATCGTCAATTTCTGAGAAGGTCATTTTGCTCAAACCAAACTCTGACATTCTTCTATAAACAGTTCTTTCAGACACAGAAAGTAGTTTAGAAATATCTGAAATTTGCATGTCATTTTCTAGGGCATTTTGAAGGAATGATTTGGGTATTTCAAATTTTGGAGCACCACAAATTGTAAATACTTTTGGGGGCAAAATTGCTCCATATTTAATACATTCAGTCCTTAATTTCATCATTTCTGTCCTGTTTGAAATGCCCAAACTTTCCAATTGATAAGCTGATAATCTACAAACAACGTCTGTACTAATTTTCTCCCTCTCAAAATTTGGGATTGCATGGTCCAAGTTTAATCTTTGTAGAATCTGTTGCAAATCTGCTGATCTAGAAGCCATTGTAGCTCTTCCAAAGAAGAAAGATTAGGTTCCGAATGTTATTATTATTCACCTTAATACAATCATATAACAACCGAACCATAACCACAGCATAATATAAAAAAGCACCTTCATATCAAAATGCACCTTAACATAATAAAGCACCTTCACATAAAAAAGCACCACCTTCACATAAAAAAGCACCACCTTCATATAATAAAGCACCACCTTCACATAATAAAGCACCTTCATATAATAAAGCACCACCTTCATATAATAAAGCACCTTCATATAATAAAGCACCACCTTCATATGATAAAGCACAATCTTCACATAAAGCACTATCTTCATATGATAAAGCACCACCTTCATATAATAAAGCACCACCTTTATATAATAAAGCACTACCTTCATATAATAAAGCACCATCTTCAGATGAAATAACCACAGCATAATATAATAAAGCACCATTTTCTCGTATAATAACCACATAAGGCAGCTATGGCGTTCCATATGGTTACGTTTTCGACGGAGATATGGGTGTTGGCATCCTCTATCGATAGCTACAGCTCGGCAGAGAACTAGTAAGGCTAAACACATAGTGAGTTCAGATAAGAGAAGTGTTGGCATCTTCTCTAGGGTATCGGGCTCTTCGAGGTGTTGGTATCCTCGGTTGAGCATCTTGGCTATAAGGGGTGTTGGTATCCTCTATAGGGAACTGGGTTATACGAGGCGTTTGAACCTCTGTTGTATAGACCCAGTAGTAGCGCAGATACCCGTGTTACTGAGAAGTAACCTGGTAAAGAGTCACCAGGTAGCACGAAGACCTTGTGCTTGGGCACTTGGTTTGGGCCACAGGTCTAAGACATCTAATTGAGACAGTGCTCGGTTTCATCCATAGCCTGGTCCAGGAAGACCAAGATCTTGTAAATATGTTGTGTCAATCTGTTTGTTCTCCGATGTCTGATTCTACGCAGACCCTTATCCCATAGTAACGTCAGACAGATAGTCTACCCCCTACACGTTACACAAAATTTGGTGGCAGCGGTGGGATATCGGAGAGCTGCAAAACATTGTAATAAGTCATTATGGATGAAGTTGAAAGAGAAATCTCGTTCATAGATCAAAAGCTGAAGAAGCTTCAGGATAGTTTGGCGCACAGAGACCACTCCACCCCTCTGCCTAAGAAACTAAGGAACCTGCTTTATACGACTCTGGGATGGACACGGGGCGTCCATCTATGTTACCAAGACGAAGTGCATCACCAGTCTTGGCAACAAATGCAATGCCTCAGACATAACAGCCTGGTAAAAGTCCAAGAGCGCAGAGCACTGAGGGTTTAAACTATGCTGGTATGGGTGCCAGACCAAAAGACAAAAGACCTTCCAGGACTGAGTTCTCAGAAGATGGTTACTTGGAACCGAGAGAAAAAGTGTCTCCTATGACTGATTTCTTAAAGGACGATCACCTTGCTCCAAGCGTAACAGTGCGCAAAGCACCTAGAGTCAGGTTCCCATCTCCTATTAGAAGAGATGCCCATGACACACGCGAAAAAGTTAACAAATCTATTGGTGTAAATATGAAACCAGCCACATATGATGGTTTGATCCCTTGGCAGGACTACCATAGCCACTTCGAAGCCTGTGCAGATTTGAATGGTTGGACAGAGAGAAGTAAGGGCACTTACCTAGCTGTATCGTTGAGAGGAAATGCATTGGGGGTTCTTGGAAACTTTCCCAAAGGAGCGATTTCTGATTATTATGAACTGGTTAAAGTTCTCGAGGAGAGATTTGCCCCTCCAGGCCAGACAGAACTATACAGGGTGCAAATGAAAGAACGTCGGCAGAGACCAGGTGAATCACTCCCAAAGCTAGCCCAAGCCATTCGTAGACTAGAGAATCTGGCATACCCCACGGCTAATTTAGAAATACGAGAGACCCTGTCCAAAGATCAGTTTGTGGATGCTCTGGTAGATTCTGACATGCGAATCCGGATAAAGCAGTCGCGTCCCACAAACCTCAATGAAGCTGTTAAGTTAGCTGTTGAGTTAGAAGCATTCAACAGGGCTGAACATAAGAGCCATTTAAGAACCACAGTGACTGAAACAGTAAACGAGGTACAAAGTTCAAACGAGAGTGATCTAGCGATGATGATCAAAGACCTCACTAGCAAGTTTGATAGGCTCCAAAGAGATGTAGACGAAATCCGACAAAGAAAACCTTCGTCTTTGGCAGCAAGTGACGATAGAAGGGAGCATACAAAGAGAAAAGTCGTAAAGTGCCATTACTGTCACAAGCCTGGACACATGCGCAAAGACTGCTTTGCACTAAAGAATCGGAAGTCGAATGCTGAGAATTTTAAACAGCATGAGGAAAAGCAAAGAAAAGCAAGTGGTTCAGTAGGCGCCAATACGATTGGTGTAGAAGCCGGAATATTTCTACGGTCTAGACTTCAAGGCATTGAAGTGAACCTACTGGTTGATACGGGTGCTACTCTGACACTTGTTTCCTCAGCAATTGCCCAAAGAATTGCTCATGACCGCATGCCTGCTTTAGAGCTTTAATGCAGAATAATGTACTAAATGCAGGTGGGAAAATGTTAAATGTGTCTGGAAAGGGAACGTTTGTTTTGGAGAGCGACAATTTTTCCTGTAATGTCACAGCCGCTGTAGCTGAATTAACAGTCGATGGTATTATTGGCCTAGACTTCCTAACAGAGTATCGTTGCATTGTCGATGTGCCGAACCAAGAGCTTTGCATTGGGAAGTTTAATAAATTTCACATGGAGAAGAAAGGTCATTTTGGTTGCTTTAGGGTTGTGAATATGAACCAAGTTACGATCCCTGCAAATCAAGAGGTTATTATGCCTGGTAAGATTTAGTAAGAAGAAGTTAGTCTTACTTTGTAAAAGTGATGGTTTGTTGCAAAATATGGGTGTTTTCTGACGGTTTTTCGACTGAGAAACATCGAGCGCAGGCTTGCTCAAGTACAATTTTTTTGTATGATGTGTATAATTATATGACTAAAAATTTCTACTTGAGCAGACCTGCACTCTATAATTCCGAATGCAAAAGAAAAGTGACAATATTTTCATTGGTTTGCTTTGCGGCAATTTGGTCATTTATGTGACATCATAGATAAACAGCAAATGAGCAATGGTGACTAAAATCAAGATTAAAATGATAGGCATCCTCTGTACTATGATTTATAAAGATTTGATTTTTAATTTTTATACAATAGTATTTAAAAATTAGATAAAATTGGGGACAGATATTTGACCATACCGAATATAGTCCATTGTTCAAATCATGATCCCAGGGGTTAGGATGGATCCACAATGGGGGGTTGACTCTATACATAGTAATGTATAGAGAAAAATCTTATAAAATTTTCTTCTCAAGAACCATTTGACCAGGAAAGCTGTTACTTGTTTGGAAGCATCCTTAGGTGGTGGTGTAGATTCAACTATAATGTTAAAACCATGATCCCTGGGGGGGGGGGGGGGGTGGCAGGGGCCACCATGGGGGATCAAATCTTTACATAAGAATGTAAAGAGTATTATCTTCTTTTCAAAATTCATTTAAGCAGAAAAGTTGTTACTTGAGTTGAGGCATCCTCAGGTTGTATAATATATGGAGAAAAATCTTTAAAAATCAAATAAAAAAGAATGGGACTATAATGGGCAGAGTTGGGGTCAATTACTTTGAAAAGTAATTAATTACTTTCAAATACATTGACATTTTTATCAATTACTTGCAATTACAATTACATTGATTTTATAAAATGTAATTAAGTACTCTCAATTACTTGATTAAATGTAATTAATTACATTTCAAATACTTTTAATTAGTTTAATTTTTATAAATCTTGAGAAAATATACATATATTAACAGCATTAAGATATACAGAGCTTTATGTACGGTTATGTTTTTAAAGGTTGTATAGTTCAGTTCAGATCAGATTTCTTTAAAATTTCTTGAAAAATTTTCTTTAACATTAAATTCATTAAGTACCAGTGAGTTCATTTTTATACCCCCGCTCCGAAGGAGAGGGGGTATACTGTTTTACCCTTGTGTGTGTGTGTCTGTCTGTCTGTCTGTCCGTCCGTCCGTCTGTCTGTCCGTCCGTAACAAAAATTTCTGTCGCATTTATCTCAGCAGCTATTTATCGCAGATGCTTGAAATTTTTACACAGTGTATTGTTAAGGCATGCCATATCGTGGGATATATTTTTGTACCAATCGGACGTCAACTTCCTGTTAAATGAGTACTTTGTTTATTTTAACAAAATTTTCAAACAAATTTTCCTCAAAGATTTCTCAGCAGCTATTTATCGCAGATGCTTGAAATTTTAACACACTATTTGTTTAGGCATGCCATATTGTGGGATATATTTCTATAGCTTTCTGTTAAATGTCGACTTTGCTTATTTTGCATATTCACATCAGAGCGGGGGTATCACTAGTGAGCATTGGCTCACAGATATCTTGTTCGTTCTGAATAATATTTTCTCTATAGTGAATCAATTTGCATTCACATATTAAAACTATGTTTATTCAGAAAGTACAACTTTCGGCAGTACAGCATATCAGTATATAAATAATAATTGCTATAATTCACAAGAATGAGATATTTTGACTCCCTTAAGTCTAAAATCAATGGGGGTTCTTGGGTATTAGAGGGGTTCACACCTCCACAAAATTAGATCTTTACCTATTGCCCTGGGCAGTGTGTTATGCTGTATAAACATATGAAACATTATGGGACATTTAATTATTGTGTTTCTAAATAAGAAATTTCGCTATGAATAATATAGCCAATATATATTATTTAGAAGGGATAATATGTAAATTCGAAAAATAATCTTTGAAATGTTTCATTTTTTCGTCCGACCGTAAAAGTTGTTAACATGTAAATTTCAAGAATAAATACAAATAAAACTGTAAATTTGGGGTTAAATAAACCCATATGTATATATCCCTCTAACTATTTTTAGTTTATTTTTGTAATTGAAAGTAATTTGTAATTGAGTCTGTCTTCAAATACAAGTAATTGAATGTATTTAAATATTTTCAAAAAATATTGTGTATTTTCAATTACTTTTCAATTACATTTCAATTACTTTTTTCCAGGTTTAAAATATAATAAAGATGTCTTATAATGATAAATAAATTTTATACATGTTTGGCATGGACTTTTGTTTATACAATAATTAAATGTCCCATAATGTTTCATATGTTTATACAGCATAACACACTGCCCAGGGCAATAGGTACAGATCTAATTTTGTGGAGGTGTGAACCCCTCTAATACCCAAGAACCCCCATTGATTTTAGACTTAAGGGAGTCAAAATATCTCATTCTTGTGAATTATAGCAATTATTATTTATATACTGATATGCTGTACTGCCGAAAGTTGTACTTTCTGAATAAACATAGTTTTAATATGTGAATGCAAATTGATTCACTATAGAGAAAATATTATTCAGAACGAACAAGATATCTGTGAGCCAATGCTCACTAGTGATACCCCCGCTCTGATGTGAATATGCAAAATAAGCAAAGTCGACATTTAACAGAAAGCTGGCATCCGATTGGTACAGAAATATATCCCACAATATGGCATGCCTAAACAAATAGTGTGTTAAAATTTCAAGCATCTGCGATAAATAGCTGCTGAGAAATCTTTGAGGAAAATTTGTTTGAAAATTTTGGCTAAAATAAACAAAGTACTCATTTAACAGGAAGTTGACGTCCGATTGGTACAAAAATATATCCCACGATATGGCATGCCTTAACAAAACACTGTGTAAAAATTTCAAGCATCTGCGATAAATAGCTGCTGAGATAAATGCGACAGAAATTTTTGTTACGGACGGACAGACAGACAGACGGACGGACGGACGGACGGACGGACAGACGGACGGACGGACGGACGACGGACAAAATGTGATCAGAATAGCTCACTTGAGCTTTCAGCTCAGGTGAGCTAAAAACAAATGCTGCCATGTTCACTCAGTTTTAATTTTCCACTGCTTTACATCACATCCGGTTTCAAAAGTACAATTAAATAGAGGCCCGGACAATTCCGGAATACGATATTAAAGGCCCTTTCAAAACGTGTGTCTTGATGTAGCTATTCCAGTTAACGCCATCTTAATCTTAAAATAGTAACAACCGGAAGGCACCGGGTAGCCATATTTGCATGCTATAGTGTACGGAGTTTGGATCATATACTAGTAGATAGATCGAGGTAAGTTTCACTTGATGGACTCTTATGTTGATGACAGTGGTGTGTAAGCTGTGTTGGTGTTTGGGTTTACTATGTGCTTTGCCAAGAACCCTTTAAAACCTGTTAATTTTCTTTAAATAAAATAAAACCAATATAAGTATATCCGCAGGAAAGGTCAATACATTTGTATATTTTGTGATTTCTTGACTTAGATAAGAAGTAGCATCCATTTAAACATGCTAAATGATTTTTCAAATGCTATTGATGGTTATTGAAATTGAAATTCTTTTCTGTAACGTTGCACGTTTTTGCACGATTTTTTTTGAAACTAAGTAGATTGGTCAACACAGTAATTTGGTCTCAATCTAATTACCTGCCCTTGATATAGTCCATTTCTTTTTATACTTCAGATATTCTTTCAAACATAATGTCATTAAGAAGGCAGATTGACAACGATATTCTCATTAAAAAAAATTAATTTATTTGTATCATTTTAGGACTTCAGATAGTAAAGAGTGACACAGTGCTTGAATTTTTTCATAGAAGGTAAATACATATATATATATATTACATATGCATAACCAATTTATGCCTGATATTTTCATTTCATCATTTTCTTCATTTTCATATTATTTTATTTGGTTTGTCTTCTTTATTTTTTTCTTTTAAGTAAATTTCTTTGTCTTGTACATTTTGTTTACTTTATGTTTGTGTGTCTGTCTTCATTTTTTGTTTGGTATTTCATTTTGCACAGCATTTATGGTAAAAATTCAGATAACACTCACCGTTTTGCACATAATCATGGTACTTACGTACTTAAATGTTAGTGAAATATATTTGAAGCACAAAGACCGTGCTAACTTCATGAAATTTCTACATCATGAAGTGTGCGACAGATTAAAAATTGAATATTCGAAGGTGAACCGAGTAAGTTTATTATATAAAGTGAAGCGAATTCAGAAAGAACAAGAATAGAATTCCAGGGTCCCCCGCCGGTCAAGCAGTATACTAGTATCGAGTCTATCGACCAAGGCTGATTTTCGAACTTGACCAAGGTATTAGTGGTATAAACATTTGGTATAAATTTAATGAAAATCCGTCAAAATTTGTAGGCATGAGAGCGCTTACAAGGTCAACTTTTGGATAAAACGGAGTCATTATTGTGGTCAAAGTCCCATAACTCCAACAAAAAGTATCGACCAATGCTGCTTTTCGAACTTGACCAAGGTATTAGTGGTATAAACATTTGGTATAAATTTAATGAAAATCTGTCCAAATTTGTAGGCATGAGAGTGCTTACAAGGTCAATTTTTGGATAAAACGGAGTCATTATTGTGGTCAAAGTCCCATAACTCCAACAAAAAGTATCGACCAATGCTGATATTCGAACTTGACCAAGGTAATAGTAGTATAAACATTTGGTATAAATTTAATGAAAATCCGTCAAAATTTGTAGGCATGAGAGCGCTTACAAAAAAGTGTGACGGACGGACACACGGACGCACGGACCCACGGACACATGGACCCACGGACGGACGCCCGGCATTTCTATGTCCCCGCACCGCGTTGCGGCGGGGGACAAATAGAAAAACTTAAGAAATACACAAACAAAGAGAAGTTGAACAAGTATGTGAACAATAAATTTGAGTTATCCAATATGAAAAAAACCTCAAGTGATGGAAGTGGATGTGAAGAAAAACAGTCGAATTCATCCATGGAGAGAGAAGAGAATTTCAAGGAAAATACATGTAATACAAGGCTGCAGGAGATAATATCTGAGCAGAGCATTGTGATTACTCATTTGAGGAGGGAAAATGCAGGTCTCAAAGACAGAATAAGGTCTTTTAATGTAAAAAATACAAACAGAAAAATAAAAAAACAAACAGAAAAAATAAAAAAAATTAGAAAATGTCATAAAAAAAATGAAGAAAAAAGAAAATGTTCAAAAAATGACAAAAGTGTACGGTGTAATAGCATAAAAAATGTGATTGCTCAGTTAAAAACTGAAATTGATTATTTGCTGTCTCAGAAAGAAAATGAAAATGTTGATGATGATTTTGTACATGTAAAAAAAAATGTTGATTTTAGGGAGAGTGGGAAAGGATAATTTTAAATTTAGAAACTTATACTACAATTTTAGAAGCAGAAACCTAGGTTTGGTTCATATTGGACCAATAATTCAATGTGTTTTAGATTTATTTGATATCAATGTTGAAAATCTTCCCTCCAAAAGTACAGCAGCAATTTTTACAAGTGAAATGGGTGTTGTGTCCAGAAATCAAATTAATGAAGAAATGAAAAATAATTGTAACATAACAATGCATAGAGACGCTACTACAAAAAAGGGAAAACATTTTTATGGAGTTCAATTTAATACTGGTGAGAAAGTTTTGTCTGCAGGTGTGAGAGAGGTGTGTGATGGAAAGGGTGAGACTTATGTCGATGTAACGAGAGAAATTTTATGCGATATATCGCAGAAAGAGGGTGAGAGTGAGAATATTTTAAATAACGTTTCATGTTTTATGACTGACAGGTGTGCGACTGAGCAGAAAGTTAATGATATTTTAGCTAGAGACATTGATCATGCTGTACATTCTTTTAAATGTTCTGTTCACCCCCTTTTACAGTTTTCTGATGTATGCATTGAAGAGATTTTTAATATTGAGCAAGAGTTGTGTTTTAAGTTTCCTGGCTATACCCATTCTTTAAGAGAGCATTTTATTTTGTTTCTTTTAAAATCTGTGTCAAAATTATTTTACAAAGATGGGACAGGTGACCCAAATATTTTACAGGTTTACATAAAAAACCATGGTGTGGAAAATATTCCCATTGTAAATATTAGAGGTAACCGTTTTAATGTTTTATTTTATAATGCTGCTGGTACTTTTTTTATGCATAAACATATATTGCAGTATTTTTATTCTTTGAAAAGTTCTTACAATTTTATTCAGAATTTTATTGTTTTATGCTTGCAAAACAAAACATTTTTAACTCTACTGAGAGCTCTGGGTATTATTTGTAAAATTATTACTGAACCATATTTTGTTAAAGCTACAGAAGTTGGAAACATTTTACTTATGGGCAGTGTATTCCAGAGACTTTTATATGTTTTAGATTTATTGGTAGAAAACCCTATTTTAGCATTGAATAACGAAGTTTCACTTTTTTATGGTCCTTGTTTTTATGATGGTGTCTTTCATTTTTTACTTAAAACTTCGCTTAACAACGATCTTACTTGTGTTTTTATAAAACGTTTATGTTCTGTTTTAAAAAGCAAAGTTTCAAAATTGTTTCATGAATTTTTAAAAGGAGGGAAATATTTTAATGTTCATCAAGGTGCTTTACCTGAATGTCACTCATGTTTAACTAATAATATCTGTTTAGAAAGACTTATGGGTCAATTGGATTTTAAACTTAAAGCAGCTTCTACCTCAACTGTCAACAGCATAGAAAGCTGTATTTTATATTCCAACAACAGAACGGAAAATTGGCTTAAAGATAAAGATCCGAAAGAGCTGCAGGAAATTATAGATAGTGCAAGATCACAAAATAGAGTTTTTATGAAACAGGACAGAGAGAGACAAGAGGAACTTTTTATTAAACAAACGAAGATTTTAGAACAAAAAGAGAATGAAGCAAAGAGAAAAAAGAAGAAAGTTAATGAAATAGACAAAGCAATAGAGGACATGAGAACAGTAGGATTATGGGAGAGTGAAGAAGAGATAAAGGAGAAGGTGGAAAAATTGAAAACCAAAAAGGGGAAAATGGAAAGCCTAAAAAAACAAATAAACATATACAAAAAAGTGTTTGAGATCGACAAAAATTATAAAGAACTTTTACAATTCTCATCAAAAGGCAAAATATATGACATAAGCAAATTACAACAAAATCTTACAAAACTAATAATGTTAAGGAGAAATAAACCGAAATACAAAGCAAGTGATTTAGTGGGCAAAGCCATCATACATACATGGACACTGGAGAATGGAGAAAATAAAGAGTATGAAGGAGAGATAAGAGGATTCGAAGATGGTGTTTTCAAAGTAATTGAATATCAGATATTCAAATACGTCAAGTATTTCATCCTAACAATGAGGAGTTTACACTGTTTCACATATATAATCAATGCATTAAACTTATATGCATGGCACTTAATAACATTATGAATTTTGTAAAACATCCTTTAAATAAATATACAAGGGGCCCAAAGGGTCTTTTAAATGGTAACTTTATAATAAAACAACACTGTAAAGGGTCCACCGAAGTAAATAATTAGAGAATATTTTTATAAAAATACTGTATATAATATGCATTTCTATATGGTTACTACCTACGACTAAAAGAATAATTTTTAAGGTGTAAATAAAATCCATATTAAGCAGTTTCCCATTCTAAAAATTATCAGATATTCCCTATTAGAAGAAAGCATCAAGATTTTTTTTTTTTTTTTTTTTTTTTTTACAAATATTGTGAATTGTTTGCCATATATGTAATGAATCTTTTCTCAGTTTGTTTCTCCTGACAAATTTAATTTAAACTTTGTCCACAATTACATACTCTAACAGGCTTAGTTTTTAACTTTTTAGCTTATTTTTTAATCATATCTCCCAAATTTGAGGAAAATGTTCATGATTTTCAAAAAGAGGGGTGGTGGTGTGCAAAAAACAAAAGAAAATCACCTCCCACTCTCTGTAATAATTCATATTTTGATATATTATTACACATGTATAATTTTATACATCTATTTGAAAATACATCAGTAAACGTTTTATTCTTCATCATGATGCATTCACTACTCATCATCATTGGTTGTATGTTTATGTCTTAATTGTGCATGTTTTTAAATATTATTTGTTCATATTAATGTTTTTGGTGTAAGGTGTATTGCCTAAATGTTCAGTTAAAGTCATTTTGATATAAATGTACAGTACTTCACATATGTAATTATGAACGAATTAGCCACATGCCTTAATTAATTGCAAATATTATGTGCAAGTAATAAGAATAGAAAAAATTTTGGAACAAGAAATGATATTTTAGGCTGTGTACTTGAACTATAAAACATTTTCCTGATAAGGACAGGATTATAATTCTATAAATTATATTTCAGGTTGTGTACTGGGATGATAAAGAGAAGAAGGAAGGCAATGAGTTTGAACTAACAGAGAGAGAGATTAATATTGACATACAAGAAGGAAATCTTTTTATAAAAGGTATATTTTTTTGGCATTCACTGCTTTTTGGTACATAAATTTATTTACAGTATTTGTTTTCTCTTTTATATAAGGGTAATATGTTTATTTATCTCTTATTTATTTTATTTCAGATACAACCAACCTGGATCACTGTTATTCAACATTTTGAAAAAGACTATAAGTACAGACGTTTCATTTTATTCATTTTCTTGGTTGGGAGAAAGTTAGAGTTATTGCCCTTTGGTACAATAGTCTTTACTCTGCTATTAGTGATTATAGCAAGTTAATTATTCATAACCAAGGAACCAATGAAATGTGTTTTATATATAGCCATGTTTTGAAGGTCAAGACCTATTGGTATTATTTTTAAATCTGAGTTCTCATTTTCTAATTTTAGGTGGAATAGCTACTTGATGAAGCTGGCATGGTCTAGTATTTTTGTATTTAGACATGGCCCTTTAAAGATATGTATCTTGATGAAGATGGCATGGTCTAGTATGTATTCAGACATGGCCCTTTCAAGGTTATTTATATTCTTGATAAAGCTGGCACGGTCTGGTTTTGTTTATGTACAGATGAACTATTTAAGATTTGTAATTGTCTTGATCATGTTGGTACGGTCCGATATGTTATGTTTAAGGTATTGGCCTTACAAGTGTTGTATTTATATTTGTTGGAGTCGGCAACACGACGTAAAATGATGATTACACAGTTGAGTTTTTACTTTTGATTATTCTTTTTTTATATATCTGATTATATCGTTATTATACTGTAGATGTTACGGAAAACTAAGTACACAGTTTAAAACGGATTAGTACTGTTCAATTTATTCAGTGATTTGAATGAAAAATGGGATATAGAGACCTAACGATTATAATTGAAGCTGTCTTATTTGATTGGTTTTATCTTCAAGTTTTTCAGATATCTTTAATCAAGGAAAATGGACTACTTCCTGGGCGTGCGCGGAACCTTCTTTAGAGTCATTGGCAAGCAGACTTCCGGAAACTTGTTTAAAACCAAAAGCTGAGAATACACGCACAAAGTACAGCGGAGCATTCAATAGATTCTGTAAGTGGTGTTCACATTATAACATCTCTTCACTACCAGCCTCAGACTATCATGAACGTTTCCCTATATTTGATTCATCTCAGCGATACATGTAACTCAGTAGCTACAATAGATGAAGCTTTTTATGCTATAAGTTGGACACATAAATTGAGTGGATTTCCCGATCCTTGTACTTCATTCCTTCCTATTTCAACAAGGGAAGGATGTCACAGATCTATTGGACACCGAGGGAGAAACTAAAAGAAACCTATTTCTCCAGACATTTTTAAAAATATTTGTCTATTGTATGGTAACAACAGCTGTAATTTACTTGATCTTAGAATTGCTTGTATGTGCGTTCTTAGTTTTTTCCGGATTTTTAAGGTTTTCAGAGCTTGTTAATCTTAGAAGGTCAGACATTCAAATTTTTGATGATTATTTGACTCTTAATGTTCAGAAAAGTAAAACTGATCGATACAAGAAAGGTACTATACTGTTTACATTTCCGGTACTGGGCAGATTACATGTCCCATTATGATCACTAAGAGGTATTTGGAAAAAGCTAATATTAGTGCATGTTCAGATGAGTTCATATTCAGATCTATTTGTTTTTGTAAAAGCTCTCAATCATATATTCTGAAGGGTCACAAAAGTTTGTCTTATACAAGAGCTAGAGAAATTCTTCTGTCTACACTTGAATCTATTGGACTGGATAAACGTCAGTTCGGATTACATAGTCTTCGAGCCGGCGGCGCTACTGCAGCGGCAAATGCTGGTATTTGTGATAGGCTGTTAAAAAACACGGTCGCTGGCGTTCAAAGTCAGCTAAAGATGGCTATGTTAAAGAAAATTTAGAGCAACATTTAATTGTAACTAAACATATTGGGATAAAGGGGTGGGTTGTTTATATCATTGACAATTTTTTGCTTTCTTTATTGTCGAAGTCTGTTGCATTCGCGCATGCGAGCTTATCCTATAAATTATGTGTTTGTGTTTTATTTTATAAATAATTCATGTTCGGTTGAACTGGTGAATAAGAACACAAATATATTTATAAAAGTTACAGAAAACACGTGTGTTTGTTTTGAATTAAGTGGGCGTGTCGATATTACACATCAATTGGCTGTTTACGGGTGAATAGGGTGAATTATTCCGTGCTACGCATGACTTGTACACATATAAAGTAGAATTTGGTTATTCGAAGTTCGATGCCACTTTACCACAGACTATCCCCACCCACCCCTCCCAAATGATAACATTGAATTTCTGTCAGTTTTTTGTTTCTACATGATTTTTTCTTCTTTTGTAGATTGAGTATGCTTAAGTCTGTTGCATTCGCGCATGCGAGCTTATCCTATAAATTATGTGTTTGTGTTTTATTTTATAAATAATTTATATTCGGTTGAACTGGTGAATAAGAACATAATACGATTTTTAAAAAAAATATCAACAATTTTTCAATAAATACTAATTGTCTCCCCTTGAAAGAAAGCGTGGCCCTTTATTTTTACTAATTTGAGTCCCCTTTACCCAATAATGCTTCGTACCAAGTTTGGTTGAAATTGGCCTAGTGGTTCTGGGGAGGAAGACGGAAATGTAAAAAGTTTACAGACAGACTGACAGGTAGACGAACGCCGGACAAAAAGTGATCAGAAGAGCTCATTTGAGCTTTCAGCTCAGGTGAGCTAAAAAGTGAATGAAATATGTTTTGTGCTGCTCAGTATATTTCCTTATAAAAAAGGTAGTGATGCACTTACAATACAATAATTCATCATGGTTACAGAAATCAAAGAAAGAGGTGTAGCACACTTAATAATTATACGATTTGGCCTCAAATATAGCCTTCTGCAAACATCAGACATTTTCAATATTATACAATATTCAGTTTAAATATATTCAAAGAAACACAAATTACACAATCAGCATGCTCTAAGAGTCTTATTTATCTTACAGGACATCATTAAAATATTCAGGTTTTGTAAGGGATATACAGGAAAGTAGTTAGTATACAATAAAAAATTTGATATTTGATTGTTTGAACCACTCTAAACCCAAGTCATCCGATTAAAATTACGTTCTACACGTATTGTAGTACATGTTTACATTGAAATAGTTTTGGTTTAATGTGGTCTTCGTACTGAAAATTAGACAAATATTTCAATTAGTGTCTTTTCTAATAGTCATGTATATAGCCATTTATATTGAAAATGCATCAGCTGAAATTGTTAGATGCGTGGCCTAGTGGTAACGCGGAGGTCTTTTTGATTTTGTGGTCGCTGGATCAAATCCACTATGTAGTTTTTTCATGAGCAGAATAGAGAGGTTAAGTTACATGTATCTATTTTTCTGGGTTTTATTTATTATCTTGTTTAATTCAGTCTGAGTATGAGCAAACCGAATTTAAACAGATCTCTTAATTAACACTATACATGTACTCTATTTACACTGAGATCCATTGCATTTTGCTTGAACTTATCACGGTTAAGAATATCAACTACTGTTATACACAGAGTTTCCTGAATTTATGACAAATCAGTTGTTACAAACATCATTATAAAATCAGTACAGTGTATGCAGGTTTCGAAAATCATATTGCACAGCTAGGTTTCTGTTGTTATTTATAGTAACAGGTACTTTCTGTCCAAACACAGGTGTAGGCGAAATAATAGGAAAAGGCGCTATACCTCTTTCCAAGTTAAAAATATTTTTTTTTTCTTTTTAAACAGTCTTTGAGCAATTTTCACAGATATACTAGAATACAACACATTAACAGTGAGTCCCTAATTATAATAATAAAACATACTTTCATTTATTTCAATTTCCGTTTGAAACAAGTTTACCTATGGTATGTTTGTTTACAAACAAATCCACACCACATGCTATCTATAATGCTCGACCAAACCAGCTGCATTATCATGTTTACTTAATGCAACAAAATTACTGTATATGTTTATCGCTTACATTTATTTTGGAGACCGTGCAATTTACATATTAAATTTTATCTCCATCAGGCACGGTCTCCATTTAAAATGTAAGTGATAAAATAAAAAAATATTTAGTGAATATTTACACCTAATTGTATTCATCCATCATTTCTTGATTAAGCAAATTTACTCTGAGTTTTCAATAACAAGGGAGGCAAAGTTGGATTTTTTGTACACAATTTAGTTGAATAAATGGAATACAAATCTTGTAATACTTTTAATACTTTAAGGAACTTATTTCTTATGCGCATTTAGAAGGCTGTGCAGAAGAAAAATCTGGACGATTGCCAATCCAGACGATCGCTAGAAGTCTTAAAATAATGACACATACTCCATTTTCACAGTTTCATTTTTTGAAATATATCTCTAATTTAGATGTGTTAAAAAAAAGAAGTATTTTATTTCAAGTAATCATCATTATACAATTAGGTTTGGGGCATTTGTAACTTATATTTTATATCATATAAAATCTTTTTTCAACTTATTCTTTACATACATTTTGTAGGCATAAAAAAAAAGCAAAGCTAATTCAATGACATAATAAAACTAGTCTGAACAACAGTACAGAGATGTTCAGGAAGCCCTGTATTTCTACTTTTGCCTTGCATTGACAATCTGTACAAAGTCTGGTTTTAAAGAAGCACCACCCACTAGAAAGCCATCAATGTCTGGTTTGGCACCAAGATCCTTGCAGTTACCAGCATTCACAGATCCTGAAAATAAACAGAAAAATATATATATAAACAAGGGCACCGCAAAGCGGAGCATCCCCTCGCGAAATGAAAATATTGTGCAGGGAAATGCATTATTCAGAAATAAACATGTAATTAAAGAAACAAATATTTTTTAACTTGTAAATAACTATTTTAAATTAAAACATTTCGTTTATTCCTATCCCCATCAACACTCTGTGTGTATCCATGCGGGATGGGTGCTTTTACGTGGTTGTACCATTCCTCCCATTACTAACGAAAACACACCAAAAACGTGCTAAACTTTAGTAATATAGTTAAATAAATTCTTTTTATCCAGTGACATACATTACGCATTTAGACAATTAGTGTAGGAAAATTTAAGTTTCATATTGAAAATAAAATGTAACTAAGATCTGGCGATTTATATTCTGCTATAAAAGAAAATTCGAGTTAACATGTTGTAATTTTAAACCCAATATTTTACCAAGAGGCCCATAGGGCCATATCGCTCACCTGAGCAAAAAAGGGCGTTATTTCTTATGATCTTCAGCAAATACTTAATGGACTTGGCGAAATTACAGGAGATAAAATAAGGAGTATTATTTTACCCATTTTTTATTTAATTTCTATTTCAACTGCTGAAGACATATTTTTTCCGCGGGGTCATAATTCCACAAAATCCCAATATCAATTTAATCCGCGGATAAAAATTTACGTTGATTCTTTGAATGGAAAAAAAAATCATTTGAATAATTGTTATTAAATTTAGTTCTGAGCAATTTTCATTACCTAGAATTTGTCCAACTTTGGACTTAAATTGTAAGAACTGTTCACAGTGAACAGTAATTATCCGTTGTGCACTGGTCGGTAGTCATATGCATGTCGTGTTTTTAAAGCCAAATAAATATTTTACTCTTTATTATCTGTCAATTTATGGGTTCACATGTCGTTTAAATTATGAGTTGATCAGTTTTATCAATTAAAAGTCAGAGCACAAAGAAATCTTAAAATTGCAGTAAAAACACGGGTCTTAGCGTGTAGTTAATTGGGTCATTGAAAGACTGACCCGCTTGGGGCTATTTGTCGTCAGACACGTGCCGTTATCTCAAGCTAGAAGAAGTTTAAATTTCATGCAAGTAAATTTACAGAAAATTCAGATCTTTAGGAGATTAAATTATTTATTATGTGAATTCTCAATACAAATTTGTTTGACAGTTTGCATAGATAAAAACGATATACATTCAATGGGTACACGTATATGCAAGTGTTATATAATGTAGTAACTTCTGATTATCCTTATTCATGTAACGCATTTCAAAATTTCATTCAAAATGCACTGTAAGTACACTGGGAAAAAGTTCCGCGGAAAATGTGTGCCCGCGTTCATAGCGTAAAATAATACCACGCGGACAAAAGTACGTCTACAGTATGTAGTTTGAATTTCCTCTTTTCTTTTATCTCTGATTAAAGCATAACATCTCCTTTATAATAGTTATGAAAAAGATGTATGCTTCGAAGCTTTCATAGAATAATACAAACCGGTAGGGGACATGTATTGCTTATGCAATACTCTCAAAATGCTTGTTATATTAGTTCCAGACAATCCCCGAACAATTGATAAGAAATGACTAATTAAGCCATAAGAGCCAACTCAGCCAAGAGCCCATGACCAAGATATTTTCATCCAATCTAAGACTACAAATACATGTATTAGCCTAATTAGGCTTTATGCATTATTAGGTCTATAATAACACAAAATATCGATAGTATATCAATAAAATTGCATGTATATGACCGAAGGCAATTGTATTTCACAAAGAAATCTTCATGAAACAAACTCTTACGTATATCGAAAGCATTTGTCTCTTTTATTCAGTGTTTATACATCTAATATGGTACCATGGTCAGGTATCAATTTTGTACTATGTCACAAGTGTGGCATAGCTATATCTGAGGGTTCAAATTATGTTCATTTAATAGTATGAACAAATCCAAAAATTTCTACTTTGAAATGCCTCCTTTAGCTTTTTAGGTTTCAATACACAACTAAAAGTTAGAAGTTGATTTTGCATTGCAAGCGAGATGAAAGTGCCTTGATGATAACGTTGAAAATTTGTGCTAGATATTCCAAGTGACTTCCGTATGGAGGAAAGATGTCAACATTTCCCATTTCGTCCCTGTGAACTTTTATGAGTTTTGCTGTACATGGATCTGCTCACAGTAATTGACACATGTTAACATCCATGTGCCATGTGTTCTGGCTTGCTGAAGCGCGTTATGTATACACTACTTATCTCACTACTTTACACATGTAAACTGAATTTTGCTGAAGGAGATAAATGAAAACTTTCAGACGTGCCATCTGGAATTTATAATTCAATGTGCTCGGTTTATACAATACCGACATACAGAGTTATCTTTTGATATGTACGTTTTATGAACATGATAAATCTTTTGAAAATATTTTAGAGATTATATATGATGAAATTTAATCCCTAAAAAATTTTATTTGGTTAAAAAACAACGAAATTATAAAAACCAAACCGATATATGTGCTTCTACAGTATATTAATCTCCTGTAGAAGAAAAACTTTGCATATAGATTTTTTAATTTTCAAATTAACTCACTTTGAAATTGAAAGATTTTGGAACATGTATTGTGACCACTCTGTCCCTCTATCCCAATTACCTAATTTACCTACCACCATAGATGATTCTAACAGATGCTGCCACTTCCTTGGACACTCTTTCTGCTAACCAAGCTCGTAGTTTTTCATGAACTTCCTGAGCCTGTTCAGGGGTTGCGGTTTTTCCTGTTCCAATGGCCCACACTGGTTCATAAGCCAACACTACATTGGGCCACTGGTCTGCTGTTATATTCTCTGTGGAAAAAAAGAAAATAAAACTCCAGAACACATACCAGTATATTTCAATTTCAACATCATTATCTATTATACTTGTTTATTTTCCATACAATTTTCCTAAACACCAGTAAAATATCCATGCACTATAATTCTATCATATGAGCCAAAAACAAATTAACTTTTCAAAACATTTGTTGAAATATTGGTTTTCATTTTAGAGAATTTGACCTAGTTGATTCTTTCAAACTGTTTATGGGATATGAATATTTTTGTCCTAGGTCTATTGATCAATAACCTCCTAAAGTCTATGCCCCACGTCCAAGTCGTTGGAGGTGGAAATGGGTTATGATGGCTAACAGGGCTATGCCTGCAGCATGGGACCAGTCACCCCTTTTGCGGTGAACACTGACTACAGAAACAGGCACAAAGAAACATATCACCTGGTTCACCAGTAGGTAACATCAGAAATGAAAGCATGACATCTAGTTAGCAA
Source organism: Magallana gigas (assembly GCF_963853765.1). Classification (NCBI taxonomy): domain Eukaryota; kingdom Metazoa; phylum Mollusca; class Bivalvia; order Ostreida; family Ostreidae; genus Magallana; species Magallana gigas. The sequence continues at coordinate 26,130,621 of NC_088855.1, read as the reverse complement.
AATCATCTGAGAACTACAAGATTGAGAAGCTAACTTCTGAGATCAAACAGTAACATCAATATAGCAGCATGGAATGTGTAGACTATGTTTGAAACTAGCATATCAGTGCAGATTGGCAATGAGATGAAGCAATATGACATCAGCATTCTAGGTATAAGTGAAGCACATTTGACAAGTTCTGGAAAAATAACTTGTAATACTCAGCTGGTGAGACCATCATCTACACAGGCAAGGATCAAGATCACCAATGTAGCTTAGCAATAACGATGAATAAGGAAATATCAAAGACACTGACAGAGTAATACCCTGTGAACAACTGAATAGTGTATGCTTAGTGTACATGTAGTGTATTTCGGGGGTATTTTTAATGTAAATTGGGATCGGGTTCGGGATCTGTGTAATTCTTTGCTGTGTTGTTTCCGTTAGCCAGGCTGAGGCCAATTGCAGGTTGTCTGTCTTGTGTTCTTGTGGTTTGTCAGTTTTTATCTTGTTTTCCTTGACCTTTAATATACATTTTTACATAAGTGATTTGTGTTGTTGTTTTCATCAGTAGTAAAATCACTTCACTTGGTTCGATTCCAAATACATCAATCTCAAGGATACTTTTTACAATCAACTTAAGAGTGTGTTACATCAAACTCAGAAACACGATATGGTGATACTTGTGGGAGACCTTAACGCTAAAGTGGGAAAGGGTAACACTGATAAGGAGGCATGTATGGGAGCACATGGTATTAGACAATTAAATGAAATGGAGAACGTCTACTAGATTTCTGCGAGAAGAATGGAATAGTGGTTTGCAACACAATCTTTGCACACAAAGAAATTCACTAGTACACTTGGGTTTTACCAGATAAGACAATAAAGAACCAAATCAATTACATCATGATCAATAAGAGGTGGAGGATATCAGTCATGGATGCTCGGATGACCTAAACAACTTGGGGTAAAGGAAGCCTTTAAACTGGATATGAGGAACAAATTCTCTGAACTAGAGACCATGAATGATGAAACCAAAATCGACAAAAAGTGGGATAATATCAAGGAGTGTTTTACTTCTGCTGCAAGTGACACACTGGGATATAGGAAAAGTGCAAAAGAAGAATGGATAACATTGGATACATGGACTCTAATATAAGAAAGAAAGAAGATCAGATCAAAAATATTAGACTGTAAAAACAACACAGAGATGAAATCCTTGTCAAAGTCCTACAGAGAAAAGGATAAAGAGGTCAAGAGGAGTGAAAGGCGAGACAAATGAAAATGTATAGAAGACAGTGCCTGTAGAGCTGAGGAAGCAGCAAGGACTTGAACGTAACAGAACTTGACATCAGTGTGGAGGAAATAAGTCTAGCGGAAATACAGAAAGCAATCATGAAAATGTAAGATAACAAGGCTGCAGGAGTAGATGAAATCCCAGCAGAATTACTAAAAGGAGACATTGAAGAATGGAAAAGTGGAACTATAATAAAACTTCCAAAAAAGGGAGATAAAACAAAAAGCAACAACTGGCAAGGAATCACACTTTTACCATTAATAAGCAAAGTTTTTACCAGAGTTCTCTCGGACAGAGTAAAACACCAAGTTGATTCACAACTGAGAAAGGAGCAGGCAGGATTCAGACCAGGTAGATCATGCTGTGACCAAAGGACTGCGAACGATAGCATTGTCTAGCCGCCTAACTAAAAGTCATTTTTTTGAAAGTTGTCTAATCAAAGTTATATTTTTATTATAATGTAAACATTTATATATATTTTCATAAAATATAAATGATTTGGTCAAACAAAGAGAGATAACTTTGTATTTTGGGTTAAAATAGCTCATTTCATAATAGAAAATAACGGAAAACGGAAATGTTTTTTAAAACATCCCCCCCCCCCCCCCGGTGAAACAAAAATTCCTTTTGAGGGGATTTAATTATTGTTATTTAGCATATTTTTACCAAAGGGTTTGTTGTTAAAGGGGGGGGGGGACATATGTCTACAGACCGAAATACATTCCGAAAAAAGAATTTTGCTTTGTAAATTTTTGAAAAATAATTAACAGATATGAATTAAAATGAAATTGTACTTTAATATCATTATATCGTAAATATGTTATAATTAAGTTTTTATTCACATATTGGCCACTAAAAAATATTTTCCTCACTCATAGAGACCGATTTCAATGATATGTTTTTAAGACCCCGCGTTAGCAAAACTTTTGTTTAAAGATAATTAATTTGATTACAAATTTTATTTTGATATAAATTGATTAGGATTTGATTATACTTTTTAGTAGAAAACTTAGTGTTTGGATATCTGACAGAAATTTCGAAATATTTGGATGTAAAATGTAAGCGGGAAACGGGAGTTAGCGTTCGCAGTTCTTTTTGTATAACAAAACATCACAAAGAAGTCAATAGAGTGGCAGTCCTCTTTATACCTCAACTTTGCCGGGAAAGTTTATGGAAACTCTTAAGACTGTACGGCCTACCCCTGAAGATTATTAACATCATCAGAGTACTACATGAAGGGTTTCAGTGTAGTGTGATGGTTAACAATGACCAAATTGAGTTGTTCCCAGTAACATCAAGGCTGAAACAGGGCTGTATGCTATCACCTCTACTCTTTTTATGACCATAGACTGGGCCATGAGGGAATCCACCAGAGATCAGAATAATTATTAGATGGAAAATGGGAAACAAACTGGATGACCTAGATTATGCTGATGACCTATGTCTTATCTCTTCCACCCATCAGCATATCTAGGAGAAAACAACCAAACTCCACACAATATCTAGAAGCTTAAGACTTAACATCAATTTCAAGAAGACCAAAATAATAAGAATAAATGCATGGAACAACAACTTCGTACAAGTAAATGGAGAGCGTTTGGAAGATGTAGACACCTTTACATACTTACATACCTGGGCAGTATTATAACAACATCAGTAGGTAAGGACAAGGATATTACATCAAGAATCAACAAAGCCCGTCATGTGTTTGCCATCCTACAACCAGTTTGGATATCCTCCTAAATGACCACAAGAACAAAGCTCAGGATCTTCAATAGTAATGTAAAATCAGTATTACTATATGGTTCAGAATGCTGGAAGCTACGGACAGACCTCACAAAGAAACTGAGAGTGTTTGTAAACCAATTAATGCTTACGGTCCGGTCCATATTCAAGATCAATTGGCCGAAAGTAATATCTAACAACAAAATCAGAGCAGGACAGGAAGACATATCTGTGGAAATTGCTAGAAAGAAGTGGAAATGGATTGGCCATGTGCTCAGAAAAGGCCAGCACATTACCAGAGAAAGCATCTTCTGGACAGCTGATGGCAAAAGAAACAAGAGGCCCAATGGGCCACATCGCTCACCTGAGCAACACTGGCTTTATATGGGCGTTCAAAGGATATTGTGCCATATGGCCCATCGGTAAGATTCATCAAAAATGAATATCCAAATTTTACACTTATTTTTTGCATATCCTTAATCTTTGACATATATACATTTATGGAATACCATATTTACCGAATTAACCCTTAGGCTGCTGCATTAATTTTCGCCAAGATGGCCGCCACTGCTGAATTAATTAATCACAATTAATGGTAATTGACCATCAAGTTTTAAAATAATATATCTCAGCAACTATTAATGCTACAGTTACCAAAGTTATATTTAAATGCAAGAGAAAATGTTGAAGATTTCAATGCAATGCTCATTTTCTTCATTTAACTTGTATTTATCAATCTAGGTACGTTCAAATGTGAAAATCAATTAAAATCAATGCCTTTTATTGTTGCATTCTTCAATTGTCATAATTTAGAACCCAAATGATTGTAAAAGTTCCTTAGTATATCAATAAGACATACATTGTGAGATTCATGTTTATTCATATCATTTTTGAACATCAGGTAAACAATTAATAGGTCAAAATAACTGAAAAATAAAGAAATACATCAAACACTTTATCAATGTTTTTTAATGTTGGTCTGATTCACATTCTCGGACTGCACACGTCTCTCGGTAAAGATGTTGATCAATTAAACAAGAATTTCCATAAACATATCATAAAAAAATAATTTAGAAACGATAAAGGTTCGTAATCCTCCATTTTAGCGTTTAATTTTTCCTCTCTGGTGAATGGGATATTCCATGGCGGTGGATCAACACGCGACCAGCCTACCTCGAGATCGGCATCAAATTCTTGGTCATTTCTTGGCACAAAGTCCATCAAAGACACATAAATCAATAATTCAACATCTCCTAAGTTATGTACAGCAGGATTAATTCCATCAAAAGTTTTACGTCTTTGCTATCACGGTGAAAAAAGTTCAAAACTTTTGTCTCGTCGCTTCATTCTACGTTCGCCATTTTGGCTACAAATTCAAAACATTTCTCGGAAGTTTACCGCTCTATAGCCTTTATTTTAAACTCTGGAATACTCTAGAAACCTTCCGAAAACATCAATTGACCAATCAAATTTCATTCCTAATAATAGCCATCGTGTTTTTGTTCAAAGCGGTGCTTGGGGAAACCTTAGATAACTCTCTCTCGGAAAAACGACAATAGTAGCGCGTAGCAGTGGCGGACCTCAAATTTCGGCGCGACAATAGTCGCGCGTAGCAGCCTAAGGGTTAAGATCATATGCAATATAAATAACTAAATTTTCAGTTGGTGTTCACGGTTCCTTTATTTTAGCCCCCCCCCCCCTCCCCCTCCAATCACTTTATAAAATGATTAAAATACATGAGAGCATAAAGGTACATTTTCTCCCTCCACTACTTACTAGCTATTTTACTTTATTTTAAATCAAAGGCCGGAACGGCCACAAAGGCGTCAAGCTGACATTTTCTTTTATATAGAATGATATCAATAATTTGAATTTCTGTACTAATATATATAGTCGTTTATCAAATAATATTAGAATAAAAATGGAAATAAATTACGTTTTGTGCTCTTTCAAAAACAATAATCAGTATATTTCGTTATAAAATAGGTAGTGATGAGTTTATAATACAATAACTCATCATGGTTACAAAAATCGAAGAAATTTCAAAGTTCAAAAAAAAATATTAATTTCTTTCTGCTTTAAAAAGTCTTTGCACATTTCACAGGCTCATAATTTGAATACATTAACAGTGTGTCCCTAATTATAATATTAAAACATACTTTTATTTATTTCAATTCCCGTTTGAAACAAGATTACCTATGCTATGGTTGTTTACAAACAAATCCACAACACGTGCTATCTAAAATGCTCGACCAAACCAACTGCATTATCGTGTTTATTAATTGCAACAAAATCTCTAGATAAGTTTATCGCTTACAATTATTTTGGAGACCATGCCCGATAACAAATACATTTACATATCGAATTTTATTTCTATCGGGCACAGTCTCCAATCAAAATGTAAGCGATAAACTTAAATACTATTTTAGTGAATGTTTACATTGTACCTTATTGTATTCATCCGCCATTTCTTGATTAAGCAAATTTATACTTATGCAATGAGTTGTCAATAACTAGGGAAGCAAAGTTGGTTTTTTTGTACACAATTTAGTTGAATAAAAGGAATACAAATCTTGTTATATGTTTAATACTTCAAGGAACTTATTTTTTATGCGCATTAAAAAGGCGGTGCAGTGCATGAATTTTTGGACGATTGCCAATCCAGACGATCGCTAGAAGGCTGCCGAGCATTAGCTCGACGCCTTAAAAATCCTTTTTGTGAAAGAAGAAAAGTGAACCTCAATGCACCAGTATATAAATGCGCTCAATTCCTCAAATTTAAAACACTGAAAAATTTAATTGGCCTTCTTCATTATAAACCATCGTCGTTTACCAGGCATGAATTTATTTCGTATGACGTTTCATATCCTTATTCACTTGACTGATGAATAAACTTAACTGAAAAAATGTTGTCACATATGTTAAAGAGCTATAATTCAAATCAATGTATTGGCAGGCATGTCGCTCTATTGTACCAACTACCAATTTAGGCGCACTTATTATTTTCATCTTTATTAAACCAATGTCTACAAAGATGATTTACCGTAGCGAATTTTTTTTAAGAACAACGATAATGCTTTTATCATTATAATAAACATAGGTAATCATAGATTACTAAGCTCACCGAGACGGAGTATCACCCTTATGAGACATCACCTTCATAAGACCACCTTTATCATTTTATATGAAAATCATACTTTATGATCTTGGATATTCATGGATTCTGTTTTGACAAAATATCGTATATCATCTGATAAAATTTTTTATGATAATCATATGTTCATATGTTAATCAATACAATGATATAAAATGAAATATTGCATCATGTCATATTTATAATATATATCATATAATACAATAAAATACCGTAATAAACAATAATGAGATATGATATTGTAACGTATGATATGACATTGTATTGTGTTATACCTTATTGTATTTGATCACATAATACAATATCATAAAATATAATACAATATAGTATTATATTACAATATCATATTACATAATACAACATAACATTGAAACATGATATTATATTGTATAATATAGTATGATATTGTATTGAATGACACTGAAACATATTTGATACATTATATGATATTATATCATATAATACAATATAATTTGATTCCAACATTGTATCTTATCAAATGATACAATATTATGTGATAAAGTAAAATATTATAATTTAAAAATACATTATTATATTATACATATTGTATCATATGACACAATAATATATATTACAATATCATATAATACAATTTCATGTGATATGATAATATATCATATAAACCAATATCATATCATACAATATCGTATGATACAATATTATATAATATTACAATATCATATTATACAATTTCATGTGATATAATTCTATATTACTGAAACCAATATCATATCATACAATATTGTATGATACAATATTATTGAATATACAATATTGTATCATAGGATACAACATAATATTTTGCAATATCTTATGTAATTGTATCATGTGATAAAATTATTAATTAAAAATACAATATAATATTATACAATATTGTATCATAATATACAATACTATACATAACAATATCATGATACAATATCATATAAAATATCAAAAAAATTGATACAATATCATATCTTATCGTATAACTTTTTATAATATAACATAAGATATCATATTGTATCATATCAAACAATATTGTTTCATATCATACAATACTATATCATAGGAATCATGTTATATCATTTATCAACAAACACATCTATCTATCGAGCTGGTTTGAGTGAGGTAGGAGATTTCTTCAGCATCCTTGATAATGGATATCAGGCTCTGCATTTGAAGCAACCTCTGCATTTAATTTATAATAAAGTTAAATCAACTATGCAAGCTATCATCTATAAAACATGTGACCTGTTCCAAAAAACTAAACCTCATCCAGCATCCGAAACCTATGGCTCAGATTCAGCATTCAAGCCCATCATGTGCATTGGTATCATAAGACGCATCATCCATGCAAGTTTGGTGAAGTTTGGACCAGTAATAACTAAGATATCATCATCAGAGGGCACTAGCAATTAAAACCTTAACTTCCTCCAGCATCCGCAACCTAAGGCTCAGATTCAGCATCCATGCCTGTCAGGTGCATCTGTATCATAAGACACACCATCCATTAAAGTTTGGTGAAGTTAGGACCTGTAATAACTAAGATTTCTTTTTTAGCATCCTTGATAATGGAGATCAAGCTCTGCATCTGAAGCTACCTCTGCGATTCATTCATATTACAGTTAAATCAACTATGCAAGTTTGAAATAGTACTATCATCTATAAAACATGTGACCTGTTCCTAAAAACTTAACTTTATCCAGCATCCGAAACCAGACTCAGCATCCAAGCCTGTCAGGTGCATCAGTATCATAAGACACACCATCCATGGAAGTCTGGTGAAGTAAGGACAAGTAATAACTAAGATATCATCATCAGAGGGCACCTGTTTCAAAAACTTTATTTAACCAGCTCTTAAAACCTTAACCTCCTCCAGCATCCGAAACCTGTTGCTCAGATTCAGCATTCAAGCTTGTCAGGTGCATCAGTATCATAAGACGCACCATCCATACAAGTTTGGTGAAGTTAGGACCAGTAGTAACTAAGATATAATCATCAGAGGGCACCTGCAACAAAAACTTTAACCAGCTCTAAAAACCTTAACCTCTTCCAGCATCCGAAACCTATTGCTCAGATTCAGCATTCAAGCTTGTCAGGTGCATCAGTATCATAAGACGCATCATCCATACAAGTTTGATGAAGTTAGGACCAGTAGTAACTTAGATATTGCTATCAATGGGCACCCGCAACAAAAACTTTAACCTGCTCCAAAAACCTTAACCTCCTCCAGCATCCGAAACCTATAGCTCAGATTCAGCACTCAAGCCTGTCTGGTGCATCAGTATCATAAGGCACACCATCCATGCAAGTTTGGTGAAGTACGGACCAGCAGTAACTAAGATATTGCTATCAAAGGGCACCTGCAACAAAAACTTTAACCTGGTCCAACAACCTTAACCTCCTCCAGCATCTGAAATTTAGGACCCAGATTCAGCATCCAAGTCTTTCAAGTCCATAAGTAGGTCCAGATGCATCATCCATGCAAGTTTGGTGAAGATAGGACAAATAATAGCTTAGATACAGGACCTGCAACAAAAACTTTAACCAGGCCCGGACGCCGACGCCGACGCCACCGCCGACGCCGACGCCGAGGGTATAGCATAAGCTCTCCTTGACTTCGTCTCGGTGAGCTAAAAATGTGTCAGGAGAATGGAAACTGTTTAAAAGACGTCGTTTTTATTTACTTGTGTTCGAAATACTAACAAAAATTTATGTAGATTTTATGCATTTCATTGTTTAAGAAGGGGCACAAGAAAGTAGTTACAGCATATCATCCTTTTAGCAAGACATTTCTATTGATCAACCAAAATTTCAAAAAATTTAACTCGAAGCTTGACTCTCAGGTTAGTAAACAGAAATTTGTAAACAATTAAAACAAGAGAAAAATGCACTCAAACAAAGAAAAAACCACAATTTATTTTTCATCATATATAGTAATATACATACTTATATATTTAAGATTTTTAAAAATGCACCCCTCTTTTTCTACAGTTTCGAGGTTTAATTCTCTACTTTTAATAAAGATCTGTCTTTCATTACTGCAATTTATATCCGCCTTCCCATAAGGATGCTTTGTGCCAAATTTGGTTGAAATTGGCCAAGTGGTTTTAGAGAAGAAGTTCAAAATGTAACAAGGGCACCGCAAAGCGGAGCATCGATCCCCTAGCGACATGACATGCATTATTTAGGAAAATAATGTAAATTTTTCAGATCAAAATTGATCAGATCAAAATAAATATGACACAAGTATTTCTAAAACAACTTTAAATTCATAATATCTATTTTATCATAATTCCCAAGCTTTGTGGTGTATATTTGGGGGGGGGGGGGGGGGGTTGTTACATGTATGTGGTTTTCCTATTCCTAACAGAAACTCAACACATGTACACATATTGGTTTAAAGTTAAATAATTTAGATTCATTAAATGACATTCATATAAGCATACATAAACAATCCATATAATTTATGAAACGAAGCTGAAGATCTAGCGATGTGTAGCCAGCTCTGATGGTAGTTGTTTGTGGTATGTCAACCTATATAGTAGTAGATATGCAGCTATTATCAATATGAAACAATCTTCCCATGATAAATGTGCGATATCTGTCAAAGTCTCTTCTGAATTTTGAACTAGTTCTATTGTAAGTAATACGGGAAAATTTGTCCGAAAGTCGACTGCTTGTTTCGATGCTGATTGGATGACTTTAATTTCTTGCCCGTTTCAACTGTTACCTATGGGCCTACAATGCTTAACAAAATATGTCTCCTTTTCTAGATATATTGCGTCAAAGTTTAAGTACTTTAGCACCTAAAAATCCCTAATTACGTAATAAATTGGCGTGGCATTGATTTTTTCTGATAGATATTGTTATGATCAACAACTTGGCTTCTATAATGCATTACAAAATCTTTATCATTTTTAAGTTATTTGTAATAGAGTTTACGAGTATCTTGGCCCAAATTAAAGGGGCCAGCCCCTTTTTCTTGATATCTTTGAAAAGGTCTTAAGAATACAAATATTTTTTGTTCTTACACCCATCTAAAATTGTTGTTCATTTCTGAGATACAAATTTTTGAATATTTTTGGGGCCAGCCCTGTAGATCCCTTATGGGGACAGATATTGGTGTTTTGATAAGTTGAATCGATTTAAATCAATACTGCAAACATTTTCTCTTTTATGATGTCTAATAAAATATGTCTACTTCTCTAGATATATTGCGTAAAAGTTTAAGTACTTTGGCCCCTAAAAATCCCTCATTACGTAATAAAGTGGCATGGCAATGATTTTTCAAAATAGATATTGGTATTATCAACAACTTTGCTTCTATAATGCATTACAAAATCTTTATTGTTTTTAAGTTATTTGTAATAGAGTTTACGAGTCTCTTGGCCCCTAAAAAAAGGGGCTTGCCCCTTTTTCTTGATTTTGTTGGAAAATGCTTCTAATTATCTACTACTTTTGTTATATATGTCTTAACAAAATATTAACTTATAAAAAGATACAGATCAAAACGTATAAAAATTTTAAATGAAAATTCGTACCCAATTTTCATGCCCAGGCGAGCTCCAAGAAATGGCGCAACAGGCGTTAAACAACTACATGCTGCACAACCTATCCTGAAAATTTAATATTCATATCTCTAATGTTTTCCGAGTTTATAGCTGCACAAAATGGGTCGTCAAAAATTACAAAATGGCCGATAATTCGGTACCGGAGGTGACTACGAAAAAAGTAGCAACATTAGATCAAGTTTAGATCAACCCCAAACATTTGTGAAAAAATGGTCAAAATCGGTCGAATAGTTTTCGAGAAATCTCGTGTACAAAATTTGGGGGAAAATAATAAGAAGAAGAAACAGTACGAAAACAAAAAGGTCTTCCGTTGGAAACAAAAGACCTTAATAATAATTAGAAACAGTACGAAAACAATAAGGTCTTCTGTTGGAAACAAAAGACCTTAATAATAATAAGAAACAGTACGAAAACAATAAGGTCTTCCGTTGGAAACGGAAGACCTTAATAAGAAACAGTACGAAAACTATAAGGTCTTCCGTTGGAAACGGAAGACCTTAATTATTCAAAACAAAAATTTCAATTTAGAAACAACATTTGGAATCGTTTCATGAAACATGATTTCTCTAAACGTAAAAGAAATTAAATCTGTGTGCACGTATCCTATGATATATTAAATGTGTGTAAATAACAGAGTGTCTAAATGCCACCACGTGCTTGTGGTATGCAGCTATCTATAAATAACTTCTCTCTGCAGTGTTATCAGTGCGGAGGTGTGGCCTGCCTCCTTATATGCTTAATTGCCGTCCGTGTGGATATTCAACTAGGTCAAACCCGGTCTTTAAGGTCGTACATAAAATTACTAGAAATGTTCTACATAAAATTCATGTTTTAACTTTGCTTTTTTACGATAATTTAAAAAATATTGAATCAATTGACTTGGAAATCAATAGGGTTTGTCCTTTTACCATGCAAAAGAAGTGTACAAAGTTTGATAAATATTCATTAGAGGGTTTTCTTGGAATTTTGCTAAAGAGCTGACAATGGACATACACACACACGCACAGCAGCGATGCTATACCCCCCTCGCAACAAGTTGCGCGAGGGGATAAAAAGTTTACAGACAGACAGATGGATAGACAGACAGACAAACAGACGGACCGACTGACAGACAGACGATGGACAAAATGTGATCAGAATAGCTCACTTGAGCTTTCAGCTCAGGTGAGCTAAAAAGGGCAGGCCAAAAACAACATGGCAAAGAACAGAAGAGTGAACTAAAAAAGAAAAAGTTATTGTGGAAAACAGTGGTGGCTAAAGCAAAGGATCGGACTGGGTGGAGAGACTTAGTGGCTGCCTTATGTGCCACCTGGCATGAAGAGGCCTAAGTAAGTATATTTGTAAGTACTAATCAATATCTTATAGGCCATGACAGCCCTTTTGATTTTGTGATTTTTTTGCATAATTATCATATGGTAAGGATAATGGTAAGGATTAAAAATCCATGGCAAAAATGTCAATATTTTCATGGGCATCCTTAACCCACAAATTTACTGGTATATCTTAATTCATCAGCATTTAAATAAATTATTCATTTCAAAAATTTACTTTCCATGAAATAAAACATTAAAAAAAATTAGGTCAAAAATATTCAAATGATTCTATCTATTCTTATAAGTATGTGCATTTAAATAAATAATTCATTTGAGAAATCTACTTTCCATGAAATGATATATCCAAAAGAATAAGGTCTAAAATTTAAATGATTCTATAATGGTAGATTTTAATTCACAAATACTGATTGCCAGGTTTTCTGTTATCATACAATTAACATGTACCCACCAATAATAGCTTGGGTTTGCCTGAAGACTACTTCTTCCGTTTTGCCAGCTTCCCTCTCTTCAAGTTTTTCTCCAATGCAAGCAATCACTTTCATCCCCTTGCTTAATGCATACTTTGTTTTTTCACCAATCAACTACAGGAGAACACTTTATTTCTTCATCATTATTGTAACTTTTCCATCCATCATAATCTTTGTATTAAAGCAAAATTCATCTTTTAAATTAATTAAATGGCAAGAATGTCACCATTCGAACGTAAACCTTTAAACTGCTTCAACAGAACACAAAATAGTACACAAAAATATTTCAAATATTTCAAAGTAATAAAATATTTTACCTGATCAGATTCTCCAAAAACATTTCTTCTCTCTGAATGTCCAAGAATGACCCATTCACAGCCAAGGTCTTTGATCATGTCAGCACTGTAAAAAAATTGAAAGTGTATCATTTTCATGTAAAATTACAATTGAAATCATAACATTTCTTGTTGATACTACAATTAGAAGGTAACTTGTAAGAATTGTCCCATCTTGTTTGAGATAACGAGGTTTGACTGTAATCACTCGCTCTATGAATTATTACTTATAGTATACTACATGAATAATGATTTCTTAAGACTGTCCCAGACTTAAATCTAGATTTAATGTCAAGTTCATAATGCAGTATTTGAGGTAAGGGAGATAAACTTTAACAGACAAAATTTTCAAAAAAGTGATGCTTGTTTATTCAAATGAAAACAAATATTGTATTTGATTTACATGTAGGTTAGTTGATTAATAATTTGGTAAGAACCTCGTAAGTTGTAAGAACTTGTGTTTGAACCATTTGTATATGTTTATGCAATAAAATATGTTTAAACTAATGATTTGCCCTGTTCTAATATTCGCCAAAACCTACCATAGTACGGGTGATATTAAACTGAGACTAACTTAGACCATCTTAGTTAGAGGATAATTTCTGTATCTTTAGCCCCAAATGACATGCCTAGTACATTTTAACTACAATTTAGATTTCTTTTGAATGAGTTATCTTTTGTGAGCGTGTGTACTTAAACAATAAAATGCTTTCTTTAGTGATTCATTCGGGATGTGAAAGTAGCGACATTGCAGAAAAAATACATTTGCGGGTTATGAAATTTTTTTCTACAATCATCGCTACCTTCATAACCCGCATGAATCACTAAAGAAAGCATTTTATTGTTTATATTAACATCTTTCTTTTGACTAATTAATATATTGATTACGAAAAGTAAATAAAATTCACTAAATTACTGTAAATGTACATAAGTATGTAAGCTAAAAGAAACAGCCAAATCGTCTCCTGTGAGACTTTGAGTCTGACATCATCGTGATTATTTCGTGCAGTCCGTGATATTACTTAGGTCGCTGTAGGTTTTGACCAATCGATAAACAGGGCCCATACTTGCCAACCTCCAACATGTGAAAATCTGGTCATGACCAGATTTGGAAAGTAAACAAGAGGCCCATGGGCCACATCGCTCACCTGAGCAACAATGGCGAACTACATTGACTTAACACGCTTTACAGTCAGACGCGACCTATTTTCCATTATTTTCTATTTTTTCCTATCTCCACAATGTGATTATTTCCACCAAGTAATTCCATAATTATATTTTCCTGTTATATGATACTTTTTTATTTAGATATAAAGTGTTCAATTAAAAATATATACTATGACTTTATTTATAAGCATCAAATGCATTTTGCATGCTATTTTAAGGAAAATTCTAAATATTATAGCTCTAAAAATAACCTTGAATTTTTGGGAATTAACAGGTTTAAATGTTAATAAATAAGGAATAATTTATCAAGGAAATTTATATAAAATTGAGGAACGTCTCGTGTGTCCTTAAATAATTAAGAACAGTAAAATTTAATATTTAGCAAAGTTAAGTACCATGATTATTTTCTGACCTAAAACTCAATATTTTATAAAGGGGTAGGGGTGAAAATATATTGTGATATATTAATTACCGTATTTTTCGGGGCATAGGCCGGTATTTTTTTCCTCCGAAAAGCGAGCCCCGGCCTATCCCCCGGGATCGGCTATTCTTAGACTCAAAGTTAAAAAAATTTAACAGTAAAATATAAAATCCACTGTTTTTATCCGTTGTACTGTTGTAGCAATTTATTATGAGGGTTGGTTTTTTTTTCATCCGTTTGAACTATTGTTCGATTGTTGTCCCGTTGATAATTTTTGTAATGACATGGTGAGTAATAAAATGTACAGTACTGTACAAGGTATTTCTTTACAATCCCAATCAAAAGAATTTTTTCCCACGTTCGTGTATGAACCCTGGAAACTATTATTGTGTAGTAAAAAAGAAAACGAAACCGGGTAGAATGTAATATGACGAAATTTTGGTGAATTCTTCATGTCTGCGTTCGTAGGAATCACTGGTCTTGGGTGTAGAATAAATGAAATGCTATATGTTTTTACAATTAATTTTCTGTTGGATGAAATAACGGTATTCTGGTGTCGTGTGTATATACAAAGGTGTGAAACCCGTGACTAAAACACAGCCTGGGGGCACGTAGCCTAGTGTACACCGTTACACTTCATTGCATTAACTGTGTTTTTAACATTGCAACTTCTCTGCATAACGACAAGTCACTATTTAATTAATTAATGGAAAGAACACAAATTAAATATTTTATGTTTGGTATTTCGTTTTCTCATTCATAGCGATTACGGGGGATAACTCTATTTGAATATGAAACCACGTGTTGAGCTAATGGACGCCATACCCCATATTTACAAGCAGCTTTCAAAGTATAACTTGATTAAATGAGATTTAGCAATAAGGTATTAATAACATATAAAAGGTTTGGTAAAATATTATACTTAGTTCTACCAGACAGAACCACGGAGGTTGGTGTTGCAACTGAATTTACACTATGTAAAATTACGATACACAACGATACACGGACAAATATGGAAGAGACCAAACAACCACAAAACACAGATTAATTTTTAAAACTTGCTTGAAATATATATGTTAAGCAAATTTAATAACTTTAATTACTCTTTTGACTTTCTACATCGATATTCTGAAAGTATATACTTAATACGGTGACTTTCTTAATCAGCGGTATACTTTCACTATAGTAATCATCGATTGAAAATCGGCTTATCCCCCAATAAGGCTAGTCTAAGGATTTTTCTTGAATTTTGTCTAAAAATTAGCAATTCGGCCTATGCCCCACATCGACATATGCCCCGAAAAATACGGTAACCGTATATATAACACCGGTATATTATTTCCTACAGTTTTTGCACATATGTGAACAGTATTAGCTCATTTAAGATAAAAAAAAAAAATCATACATTTCCTAATTAAGAAGTATATCAGTTCAAAAATCAGCACCCATTGTGGGCCTACCTTATTGTGTGTAATCAAAATTTGAACATTTTGAATTTACACAATTAAAGGATGCCAACATTTTATTTCATTAATATGTTGTCTTAGAGGCCATGCAATGCATATTTATTTTATATGATGAAAATACTGGAAAAGGTAGTTACCATTTACCTGCAATATTTCTTGTTTGGTATATAGTACTTCAGAAAAAAAATATCGAACTTAAATTAGTGTAATGTTCATTTTCCACATCTAGGTGAATATTTTTAGTGTGTTTATTTAAGATGCCAAGCTCTATGAATATACCATGCAGATGAGATACATTTCATTTTCACAGCTGATATCTCATATGTGAAAGTTAACAAAGATTGACGGACAGAGAATCGCCAGCTATAGTCTGGAAGGCAGTACACAGTGTTAGAACTCTGTGGCAAAAGTTGCTAAGGCTACAGTAAAAAACTTAATTGGTCTTCCCTTAAAGAATTGTTTACCTGATGTAAACTTGTGTGACGTTTTATATCCTTGATCACTTGATCGATGAAAACATTTGACTGGAAAATGTTGTCACATGAAGTGTTAAAAAGCTATATAATTTAATGTCTTGTCAGGCATACAGGTATCAGTTCTGTACTAAGGCCCATTAATTATTTCATAGAGCCTCAAAAACAACAAACGGCTACAAACCAAGAAGATTTTCTGCTGCAATATTTTCTTTAAAATAATAATAATGCACTGATATCCTCATAATTATAATGTGTCAGAACTGTTTAAAAGAAGTTTTTATTTACTCGTTTGAAAAATACCAAAATTGTTGCAGATTTCAAATAATTTATCAAATGAGAAAGGACCCCAGAAAGTAGTTATAGCACACCATCCTTCTGATTTTTCTGTACACAAGTATATAATGTTTAGCAAGACAATTCCAATGATCAACAAACATTTCAGCGTCAGTCGTAGAATGATAGGCAACTTTTAAAAACTTATCCAATTTGTTTAATTTCATTTTTTTTAATGCATTCATACATTATATAGATAAAATGTTTTGTAATTGAGTTAGCCAGGTGACACAAAATCAGTTTATGCACTGTGTATTTTGGAGAAATTAGTCCTACCCTATGACCCAATTTCAACAGTTTTTAGTTTTGAAGATAGCTGTAAACAAACGGTTTTGCATTAATTTGGCAGAGTTATTAAATAATTTCAAGTTACCTTCTAGTTGTAGTATCAACAAGAAATGTAATGATTATCGACTGTAATTTTCAATGCACGGTATATGTGTTTGCATCACCCGTATTTATAACTTTTAAAGATAAGACAGTCGCGGGTGATTAATCACAACAGGGTTTAACTGAGACTGTGAAAACGTCTTTTCAAATTCATAAACATCTTTTTATTGACTTTTTATAACTTCTAAAGATAAGACAGTCGCGGGTGATTAATCACAACAGGGTTTAACTGAGTCTGTGAAAACGTCTTTTCAAATTCATAAATATCTTTTTATTGTCTTTGGATTTAATTTACACGATTATGAACTCGGAATACATGGCTACTTTAAATTCTCTTTCGGAAGAAATTCCGGCGAAGTTACCGATCAAAAATCGATTATTTCAACCAAAGTTGTTGACACAATTAGAAATTAATAAACAATAAAAACAAAGGGAAATGCACTTTAGTACGTTGTTAATGCATCAGATTTTATCATTTTCGCAGGTAAACAATCAACTGCCTATTTACCGAAGTCTACGTTCCAAATACAAGGCTATTGTTTCCCAAGTTAAAAAGCAAAATGAAACGAAAAAATCAAAACAAGCTAAAACAACCCTCACAAGTGAAAATGACAACGCGTTGAAATATTTAACCTACATTTACTTCACAATAATCAGCACCAATGTTATTTCCATGTTTCATAGATTATATTCGCACGTGAACTGTTGCACAACAAACTGCCATCTTCAAACAAAGAACCTCGTTTTCGAGATGCGGTAGACTGGCGATGCCTGTCATAAGACCAGTCTATCGCAATGAATTGCCAGTCTACGATATATGGAATAACGAGCCATTCTTTATTAGTATTTTCGCAATTATCTCAAATTTGGAACAGAATTCGCCTATAATTTTTGCAATTTATATTTTCCTTTCCCTAAGGATGATTTATGCTAAATAACGTTAAGATTAACTCAGTAGTTCTTGAGAAGAAGATTTTTTAAAATGCACCCCCCTTTTTTACAGTTTCGAGGTTTTCTCCGCTTTGAATACATTTATCTGGCCTTTATATAATTTTTGCAATTTATATTCACCTTCTTATAAGGATGATTTGTGCAAAATTTGGTCAAATTTGGCCAAGTGGTTTTAGAGAAGAAGATCAAAATGTAAAAAGTTTACAGACGGACAGACAGACGGACGGACAGACAGACGACAGACAACGGGTGATCAGAAAAGCTCACTTGAGCTTTCAGCTCAAGTGAGCTAAAAATCTGGTCATAGCACGTAACGACATTCACGACATATTTACCATGCATTTCATAGGTATATACAATAGAAATAGGTGTTAAAACTTATGTGACTGTTAAACTTTATTGCAAAGAAGCATTTTAACTAACAGTTGTTGCTGATTTTGAATTTTGTAAAGTGATCTGACACAGAAAATGGTAGGTTGTGTTCAGCTAAAAAAATGCAAAAAGAGTTTCCGCTACATTAACCTTGCTTTTGAACTCTGTAAACGATGGCATGAAAATTGTAAGTGACTTGGGAGACTTTTGTGTATTAAAAAGCATTTTATACGTGACTTAGCGTTTTTGAATGTTTAGTCAGATCATTTTGGGCACAAAATCCAATATTCAAATGTGCGTTACATAGAACACAAGAAGCCTCGTTTTGTACTCGATTACTTTGTTTTACACATGGGAATTCATTTTCCCAGATATGTTGACAGGTACAAAAATATCGTTTTCTTTTTGTTGGTTTTGATTCCGCTGGCCCCAATAAACCTTTTCTTATTGGAAGCCTTCACACTTAATGATTTAAACCTTTGGTTTGTCAAAACAACTCACGATAATAATTAACACTTACTGTGTCTTATAGCCATCGGCATTGTTTACGTAAATCCAAGCTCAGCTTGAATTCATAACTGGAAGTCAAACACGCAACGTAATATACAAACCAAATCCGGAAATCAGAAGATTTTCGGGATGTTCGACAAAAATCGGGTGAAAAGCATGACCCACCGGGTCATAAAAAATAATCGGGTGAAAGGTCGAAAAATCGGGTGTGACCCGACGAAATCGGGTCAGTTGGCAAGTATGACAGGGCCTATCAATTTCAATATTAACAGTTTCTCGTCGGTTTCAGCAGCTGTAAGATTTCGACCAATCGATAAACAGGGCGTGTAGTTATCAGTCTGGCTGTTTCTAAAGAGCTATGAATTGACTACAAGTTTCCGTAAGAAATAGAGGGAATCATACTTGGTAGATGTACCATTAAATATAATCTAATTAAAATTGTAAAACCACTCCTCTATGATATGCTATACAAGACCTAACAACATCCCGAAGGTCATCTCAGAGCAAGTATGAATAAAAACAAGGGCACCGCTAAGTGGAGTATCCCTTGCAACTAGAAACATGTTGTTCTTGGCTATTTTTCTTTTATAGCGGGGGAGGGGGTGGGGGTTACAAAAAAATAAACAAGATATCTGTGACCCAATGCTCACTAGTGATACCCCCGCTCTGATGTGAATATACAAAATAAGCAAAGTCGACATTTAACAGGAAGTTGACGTCCGATTGGTACAAAAATATATCCCACAATATGGCATGCCTAAACAAATAGTGTGTTAAAATTTCAAGCATCTGCGATAAATTGTTGCTGAGAAAAATGCGACAGGAATTTTTGTTACAGACGGACAGACAGACAGACACACAAAGGTAAAATAGTATACCCCTTCTCCTTCAGGCGGGGGTATAATCATATTCTGAATAATTCTCAATACTTCAAATGCTCTTGAACAGGTCGGGTACACTACCTTATATGGATAGCATTATTTAACACGTGACAGTATTTTCGTCAAACAGATTCTCCAATCCAGTGAATGAGTTGCAATGCATGACGGTCTACAACATGTTTACAATTCAACAAACGCACGTGGTTTTTGTCTGTTTTATTCACAATATTTAATTGCTTGCTGGAATGTTGTTACATCTTGATTTTTACTTTAAAGGGTAAAAAAGGAAATATTAAGTACCATTAACTTTGTTCCATGCTCACATTGAAAAATATTGTTGTTTTAGTTGATAAATTGTTACTTCAAAAATGACCAGTATCAAACGACTGACAAACATACGCATACAAGTACAAACATATTTTGATAAGAAAAAAACTGCTCAATTGTGTATTGGTGACTTTATCATTGTGCACTAGAAATAAATACAGGTAGCTGTACATTTTTAACATAAGTGAATAGCTACGGTAGTAGAAATGCACAAATATACAATCGCAGAAGCGCAAGCTATGCAGCATATAGTATTTTGTCTGTTAAGTATTCTGATAAATGTCCCTGAAGAAAATATCAACGCGCATTCTACTAATGTTGTCCCAGATATGGGGTATCACGTGAAAAAACGGTACTCACTGCTTCTAATTCAATAGGATGAACCTCTCTTTTGAACATTGAAATAGGTTGATGTAAGTCCTCATATGCAATATTTTTTTAATGTGAGCATAAAAATTGAAGTTCAGACATAATTGTCCATATAAATTTCATAAATTCTGAAAAATCATTCAAAATAAGTTTCCAAAGGACAATTCAAAATGGTATATATTTTCAATACGCTTTGTATACACTGAAACTTGTAGTAGTCCACAATGTCTTGCAACTCATTCACCTGATTGGTTTGTCGATTAAAGTAAACAGATGGCTAATTTAGTATGCAAATTTATGCCAACGTCACAAAAAATAGTGGTCTCGACCTGTTGAAATAAAAGCTATTGTATCTTATTTCACATATCAATAGATGTTTTTATGATATTACGTATCAAAGACATATCATGGAGACAGCTACTGAACATTTGGTGACCATGTGCTTGACTCAACTTCCAGTGATTAGCATCACCACATCATCTTTTCATCAAAATCACAAAAATGCATTAAACAGCATGAACTTCTGCAAAAATCAGTGTTTAAACACTAGTATTCGTTCACTTAATAAACAAATGATTCTTATTTCTTCCATCACTTACCGAGAGAAACGTAAGAAATGTACGTAGCATTACTAAATACTGACAGTTCCCACCAAAAAAATCTATATAAATTTTTATCCTTTGCAGAAATTCGGAATGCTCGCAGCGCCAGTAAAGTATAAATAGATCAGATGACTTGATTTATTGACTAAACAAATGGTAAATGGTTGACAATGAGTTTCACACTTACATGCACCGTATACTATGTATACTGCAGCTCCATCGATCTGCGCTCTCAAAACTATTAGACGACAAAAAACACACAATGCGCACGCACTCACATGGTGACATATCCATTCGTACCTAAACTCACTCATACACCACTACAATTTTGGCTGAAAATGAGCAATTCAACGAGTCGTCTGATAAATATGGTACAAATTTGACAGCAGTGATTGAAAGGCTCTTGAAAAGTCGTTCTGAGATGATGTTGTTATATAGAGTCTAAAGGAGCTGTTTTACAAGCATAATTAGTAACTTTAATTAGATTGTGTGTCCAGAGGTTGTGAGGTTGTTTAAAGTTGTAAACTGTCTAACAACTTTTATTCGTAACAACTAATTTTCATGGACAAGATGTAGACTATTTGGAAAATAATATACCAGAGGCAATTGCAGCAAGATATATTTGCAACTACAAGGCTCTCATGAACCTTGGAAAAATGTCTTGCACATGAATTAAAGTTGGTTTACAGTATATTAATGTGTGTGCTCTTAGTTTAGGTTCTTGCAATGCAATATGAGAAAAGGTACAACAAATAACCATTTCATCAGATTATGATATTTTCCAAAGAAAATCAGAGTGAATAGAAATAAAGCTCAGAAGATAATCAACTACCTGATATCTCCCGTGAAAGCACCACTGGACACCTTATAACAGTTCTGGGCTGCAACCCCAATTTTTGGATCTACTTTCTGTCTAGTGTACCCCAAATAGCAGGCTGGTGGAGAAACTACTACCTCTGTAATAAAACATTTCAAAATATAAATGACTATTTGATCAAAGAAGGCCCACAGGCCTTAACAGTCACTTGAGTACCATAGCTTATAGACAGACGGATCAAGGAATCTCATTTATGCATTTAATTAAGCTTCATTTTGGAGAGAAAAGATCTAAAATATGGTAATGACCACCTCCTCCCCTACCTGAAATTTTGCAACAAGGACTATTTTGTTGAATAAAGAACTTTATATGATATTAGTCAAATTTGGCCCCCATAATTCGCTAATTTTAAAGTGATTCAGGTACATTAATTTGTTGTGTTATTTTATAAAAGAGTTGACAAAAAATATGTTTTTCACTTATTTATTTGATTTAAATGCTCTCATTGGCAGTATATGACATTCAGAAGTGATCCTATTTTTACACTTCAATCATAATCAGTCAAAAATTGACATTTTTCTCATTTTTTTTCGAATTGGAAATATAGAGCGACTCTTTGAACAAGAACGAACTTTTTGTCACTTAAAAGTACTGGAGAGATACATCTTTGGTGAAAATATTTTGTTTGTTCAAGCAGTCGCTCAATGTTTCTTTCATGAACTGCTTCAAAACAAGCCGTTTTATGCAAAAAATGCAAAATTGGCGGGAAAAGGTAAACTTTATGATGTCATATTTTTAAATCAAAATGAAAATTATGAAAAAAATGTCTATTTGTTCAAATAAAACAAAGAATTATAGTAAAATGACAATGTTCATCTAAGGGGGCCATTTTAGGCTCAAACCATATTTGGGGGGGGGGGGGGGGGGGGGGGGCAGACAAAAAAATTCCCTCTAGGGCATTTAAGGTGATATAACACACCTGGAAAAAGTCACTCAAATTAACAGGAAATTTTTTGATAATGAAAGATATAATGATAAATAAACTGTAAAAATGTCAAATAAGTGAAAAATTTGAAGCTTGGGGATAAAAAATGAATATCTAAAATAATTATTCCCGTAAGTAACAACAAAAGCCCCTGGGGGATTCGAACTCAGGATGTACGGATCACAAGTCCAACACTTTATCCACTCGGCTATGGAGTGAGTTACATGTTTCATTCCATATAATCCTTTTAATAAAACGAAATGTCGTTTCGATCAGCGGTCAGCCATTTTGTGATGATGTGTTATTCAACCTTAAATGATGAAAACATATTAAGTAATCACAGATTACAACGCTCACCGATACAATAAAATACCGTAATAAGTAATGATGAGATTATGATATTGTATCATATGATATAACATTATATTAATTGTGATGCAATATTATAATTGTATTATATGATACAATATCATATCACATAATTTATTACAATATTGTACATTATGATAGCATATTGTATCATATGATATGATTGAATTTTATGATACTGTTTCATATTTAATCCATAATGATATTGTATCATATAATTCAATCATATCATATGATACAATATCATGTGATCTAGTAAAATATTATGTAATACAATATCATAGTATACATTGTTTATCATGTGATACAATAATTAATATAATTTAATATAATACAATTTCATATTAAACAATATTGTACAAAACGATATTATATAATATACAACATTATATCATAGGATACAATATTATATATTGCAATATCATATGTAACAGTATCATATGATAAAACAAGAGATGTTTGTGAAACACTTATGCCCCCCTCCCTTGGAAACATCCACAAAAAAAATGAGCGGTAACTGCAAACAAGAGGCCCAGGGGCCACATCACTCACCTGAGCAACAATTGCCTTAATTCTGATCAAATTAGCATTACAGTATCAAAATATCTTGACAACTGAGTACAGTAGATTTTGCTAAAAAAAAATTGAAAATCTGCCAATTTTTATCCACCTCTTATTTTTTGGTAAATACCAAGCCCCTTTTGTTGTTGTACCTCTAAGATTTTTCTCTTTTCCTATATACCCCCCCCCCCCCCCCCCCCCATTTCGTGGCCTCACTATTCTCTAGGGAATCGTGGTTTCATCAAACTTAAATCTACCTTTAATCTCATAACCTGTGCTTTCACACTAAGTATTGAGTTTTGGACCAAAAACTTTCCCAGAATATTTTTAAGGATTTTCTCTATATACTCCTATGTAAAAATTCAAACCGCCATCACGGTCCCGCCCTACCACTAGGGACTGTGATTTTGCAAACTTGAATTTACACTACCCGAGGATGCCTCTACACAAGTTTAAGCTTTTCTGGCCAAATAGTCTTTAAAAAGAAGATTTTGAAAGATTTTCTCTATATATTCCTAAGTAAAATTTCATACCCCATTGTGGCCTCACCATACCCCTGGACTATTATTTAAACAAACTTGAATCTATATGATCTGGGATGCCTCCACTCAAATTTGGGCTTTCCTGGCCTAATACTTTTGAGAAGAAGACTTTTATAGATTTTCTCTATATATAAAAATGTACCCCCATTGTGGCCCCGCCCTACCCCCAAGGACCATGATTTGAACAAACTTGAATCTACATTATCTGAGGATGGTTACATGCCAATTTGAGATTTCTTGGCCAAATAGTTATTAAAAGAAATTTTTTAAAAGATTTTCTCTATGTACTCTTATGTAAAAATTGATCCCCCAATTGTAGCCCCACCCTACCCCCGGGGACTATGATTTGAAGAAACGTGAATCTACACTACCTGAGGATGCTTCCATTTTAATTTGAACTTTCCTGGCGTCATAGATTTTGAGAAGGAAGTTTAAAAATTTTCTCTATATATTCCTATGTAAAACTTGATCCCCCTACTGTGGCCCAACCCTACCCCCGGGGACCATGATTTGAACAAACTAGAATCTACACTACCTGAGGATGCTTCCATTTTAATTTGAGCTTTTCTGGCCAAATAGTTTTTGAGAAGAGGATTTTTAAAGATTTTCTCTATATATTCCTAAGTAAAACTTGATCCCCCAATTGTGGCCCCATCCTACCCCCGGGGACCATGATTTTAACAAACTTAAATCTACACTTCCTGATCATGCTTCATTTAATTTGAGCTTTTCTGGTCTAATAGTTTTTGAGAAGAAGATTCTTAAAGATTTTCTCTATATATTCCTATGTAAAACTTGATCCCCCAATTGTGGCCCCACCCTACCCCCGGGGACCATGATTTGAACAATTTTGAATCTACACTTCCTGAGGATGCTTCCATTTAAATTTGAGCTTTTCTGGCCTAATAGTTTTTGAGAAGAAGATTTTTAAAGATTTTCTCCATATATTCCTATGTACAACTTGATCCCCCAATTGTGGCCCCACCCTACCCCCGGGAACCATGATTTTTCACAAATTTGTACTACACTACCTGAGGATACTCCCATTTTAATTTGAGCTTTTCTGGCCTGATAGTTTTTTAGAAGAAGATTTTTAAAGATTTTCTCTATATATTCCTATGTAAAACTTCTTCTAAATTTGCAATTAGATTTTTTTTTCAGAAATGACAGAATGGGGTTACTATCTGATTACCTGTTAAAATTTACAGCATTTAAGGCAGAAAAAAATAAAATAAACTAGATTCGATCTCGTTGCGAGCAACGAGTGGGTCTTCCGTTCGATTCTTGAATAGATTAGATCAAACTTATCAATTCAAAGATAAAAACGTAGATCTAAGCGAAAAATAGTAAAAAAAAATTTGCGGCACTCGAGGCTTGAACTCGGGTCGCCTGGGCCATGTCCACGACTCTATCGACTGAGCTACTCGGACTCTCGCTTCAGAACTTTGACGCTTAATTTCTCGAGAACGCCTTGATCGATTTTAAAACAAATTACATATTCTGAGTCAGTGAGAGGGTCACTATAAGGTGTAAAAATTTCAAAGAAAAATATTAAAAAATAAAAAAGTCGAAAAAATCGATTTTTGATTTTTTTTTCCAATAACAACAGGAAGTGACGGCGGACATTTTGGTGAGTGTGTTGCACCAGAAAAACGGTAGATCTATCATCTCTGAAAATTTTAGCCCTATATCTTTTCTCGTTTTTGAGAAACATCGCAGACAAAATTGACTTTTTAAAATCGTAAACGGACGATAACTTCCGACCGGAAGTGAATTTTCAGAAATGAATAAAAAACAATAAACTTCAGATAAAAACACGTTTATCTTGAAAATTTTATGAAATCGATCGAGCCATCTCTGAGAAATCGTTTGCACAAAATCGTTAAGAAAAAAAAGAATTATAATAATAACAACTAGATTCGATCTCGTTGCGAGCAACGAGTGGGTCTTCCGTCCAAATTTTGAATAGATAAGATTAAACTTATCAATTCAAAGATAAAATCATAGATCTTAGCGAAAAAAAGAGAAAAATTTTTTGCAGCATTCGAGGCTTGAACCCGGGTCGCCTGGGCCATGTCCACGACGATAACGACTGAGCTACTCGGACTCCACTTCAGAACTTTGACGCTTAATTTCTCGAGAATGCCTTGATCGATTTTAAAACAAATTACATATTCTGAATCAGTAAAAGGGTCACTATCATCTTATCTGAAAAAATATATAAAAATAAAAAGTTGAAAATTTTCATTTTTTAAATTTGCTTCCGGTGACGACAGGAAGTGACGACCAACATTCTCCTGACCGAGGTACACGAGGATATTGCTAGATCTATCATCTCTGAAAATTTCAGTTCTTTATCTTTACTCGTTTTTGAGAAACATCGCCGACAAAATTGACTTTTAAAAATCGTAAAACGACGATAACTTCCGACCGGAAGTGAATTTTTAAAAATTGTTCCAGCGGTATAAAATTCATGTGACTAGGCATCAGCCCTGCAAATTTAAAGGAAATCGAACGAGTCATCTCCGAGAAATCGCCTGCACAAAATTTGTATGACAAAAAAAGAATAATAATAATAACTAGATACGATCTCGTTACGAGTAACGAGTAGGTCTTCCTTGCGATTTCTGTTTTTAATCATACCATGAATAATCGATATAATTTTAGAATTACCCCCCCCCCCCACACACACACACTTTCAGATAATGTATACAAATCCCTAATTACGTAATAAATGGGTGTTGCAATGAGTTTTCCAGATAGATATTGCTACAATTAACAACTTTGCTTTTATAATGCATTACGAAATCTTAATCGTTTTTATGCAATTTGTAATAGACTTTACGAGTTTCTTGCCCAAACCAACCCCAAAAAGGGGCCAGCCCCTTTTTCTTGATTTCATTGAAAAGGTCTGAGGAATACTTACATGTTTTGTTCTTACACCCATCTAAAATTGTTGATCTTTTTTGAGATATAAATGAGTGAATATTTTAGGGGCCAGCCCTCTAAATCCTTAATGGGGACAGAAATTCGTGTTTTGATATGTGGAATCGATTTAATTCATAAATTCAAACATTTCCTCTTCTATGATGTCTAACAAAATATTTCTACTTCTCTAGTTATATTGCGTCAAAGTTTAAGTTCTTTGGCCCCTAAAAATCCCTAATTACGTAATAAATGGGCGTGGCAATAATTTTTTCTAATAGATATTGGTACGATCAACAACTTTGCTTCTTTAATGCATTAGAAAATCTTAATTGTTTTTAAGTTATTTGTGATAGAGTTTAAGAGTGCCCTGGCCCCTGATTGAAGGGGCCAGTCCCTTTTTCTTGATTTCTTTGAAAAGGTCTTAAGAATACTAACAGTTTTTGTTCTTACACCTATTTAAAATTGTTGATCATTTTTGAGATACAAATGTTTGAATATTTTAGGGGCCAGCCCTCTGGATCCTTAATGGGGACAGAAATTCGTGTTTTGATAAGGGGTATCAATTTAAATCTTTAATTTAAACATTTTCTCTTCTTTGATGTCTAACAAAATATGTCTACTTCTCTAGTTATATTGCGTCAAAGTTTAAGTTCTTTGGCCCCTAAAAATCCCTAATTACGTAATAAATGGGCGTGGCAATATTTTTTCTAATAGATAATGTTCCGATCAACAACTTTGCTTCTATAAAGCAGTACAAAATCTTTATCGTTTTTAAGTTATTTGTAATAGAGTTTAAGAGTACCCTGGCCCCTGATTTAAGGGGCCAGCCCCTTTTTCTTGATTTCTTTGAAAAGGTCTTAAGAATACTAACAGTTTTTGTTCTTACACGTATTTAAAATTGTTCATCATTTTTGAGATACAAATGTTTGAATATCTTAGGAGCCAGCCCTCTAGATCCTTAATGGGGACAGAAATTTGTGTTTTGATAAGGGGAATCAATTTAAATCTTTAATTTAAACATTTTCTCTTCTATGATGTCTAACAAAATATTTCTACTTCTCTAGTTATATTGCGTCAAATATTAAGTTCTTTGGCCCCTAAAAATCCCTAATTACGTAATAAATGGGCGTGGCAATATTTTTTCTAATAGATATTGTTCCGATCAACAACTTTGCTTCTATAAAGCAGTACAAAATCTTTATCGTTTTTAAGTTATTTGTAATAGAGTTTAAGAGTACCCTGGCCCCTGATTTAAGGGGCCAGCCCCTTTTTCTTGATTTCTTTGAAAAGGTCTTAAGAATACTAACAGTTTTTGTTCTTACACGTATCTAAAATTGTTCATCATTTTTGAGATACAAATGTTTGAATATCTTAGGGGCCAGCCCTCTAGATCCTTAATGGGGACAGAAATTCGTGTTTTGATAAGGGGAATCAATTTAAATCCTTTATTTAAACATTTTCTCTTCTATGATGTCTAACAAAATATTTCTACTTCTCTACTTATATTGCGTCAAAGTTTAAGTACTTTGGCCCCTAAAAATCCCTAATTACGTAATAAATGGGCGTGGCAATATTTTTTTCTAATAGATATTGGTATGATCAACAACTTTGCTTCTTTAATGCATTACAAAATCTTTATCGTTTTTAAGTTATTTGTAATAGATTTTACGAGTGTTTTGGCCCCTAAATAAAGGGGCCAGCCCCTTTTTCTTGATTTTGTTGGAAAGAACTTCTGATTCTCTACCACTTTTGTTATATATGTCTTAACGAAATATCAACTGATAAAAAGATATAAATCAAAACGTGTGCAAATTTTGAATGAAAATTCGTACCCAATTTTCGTGCCCAGGCGAGCTCCAAGAAATGGCGCAACAGGCATTAAACAACTACATGCTGCACAACTCTAAACTATCGTCTACCTATCCTGAAAATTTGATATTCATATCTCTTATGGTTTCCGAGTTTATAGCTGCACAAAATGGGTCGTCCAAAATTACAAAATGACCGACAATTCGGTACCGGAAGTGACTACGAAAAAATTAAGAAAAATGTATGAAGTTTAGATCACGTCCTAACATCTGTGAAAAAATGGTTGAGATCGGTCGAATAGATTTCGAGAAATCGCGTGCACAAAATTTGGAAAATAATAATGATAACTAGATACGATCTCGTTACGAGTAACGAGGAGGTCTTCCGTTCAATTTTTCAAACGATACCATTAAAATATAAATGAAATTTCAGAATTTCCACTCACATTTCACATACAGCACATTAAAGATTTAATGTTTTAATCCCCTAAAAATTCCTAAATACGTCATCAATGGGTGTGGCTATGAGTTTTACAAACTGATATTGTTACGATCAACAACTTTGCTTCTATAATGCTTTACAAAATCTTTATTGTTTTGAAGTTATTTGTAAAAAAGTTTACGAGTGTCTTGGCCCCTTATTTAGGGGTCAGCCCCTTTTTCTTGATTTCTTTGAAAAGGTCTTAAGAATACTAGCATTTATTGTTCTTACACCCATCTAAAATTGTTGATCATTTTGAGACACAAATGATTGAATATTTTAGGGGCCAGCCCTATAGATCCTTAATGGGGACAGAAATTCGTGTTTTGATATGTGGAATCGATTTAAATAATTAATTCAAACATTTTCTCTTCTATGATGTCTAACAAAATATTTTTACTTCTCTAGTTATATTGCGTCAAAGTTTAAGTTCTTTGGCCCTAAAAATCCCTAATTACGTAATAAATGGGCGTGGCAATTTTTTTTCTAATAGATATTGATACGATCAACAACTTTGCTTCTATAATGCATTACAAAATCTTTATCGTTTTTAAGAAATATTTAAAAGAATTTACGAGAATCTTGGCCCCTAATTAAAGGGGCCAGCCCTTTTTTCTTGAGTTCATTTAAAAGGTCTCACAAATTCTAACATTTTTTGTTCTTACACGTATCCAAAGTTGTTGTTCATTTTTTAGATACAAATGATTGAATATTTTAAGGGCCAGCCCTCTTGATCCCTAATGGGGACAGAGACTGGTATTTTGATTGATGGAATCGATGAGAATCATCAATGCAAGCATTTTCTCTTCTACTATGCTCAACAAAATATGTCTCCTTCTATAGATAAATTGCGTCAAAGTTTTAGTACCTTGGCCCCTAAAAATCCCTAATTACGTAATAAATGGGTGTGACAATGATTTTTCCTGATAGATATTGTTACGATCAACAACTTTGCTTCTCTAATGCATTACAAAATCTTTATCGTTTTTAAGGTATTTGTAATAGAGTTTAAGAGTGCCCTGGCCCCTAATTTAAGGGGCCAGCCCCTTTTTCTTGATTTCTTTGAAAACGTCTTAAGAATATTGACATTTTTTGTTCTTACACCTATTTAAAATTGTTGATCATTTTTGAGATACAAATGTTTGAATATTTTAGGGGCCAGCCCTCTAGATCCTTAATGGGGACAGAAATTCGTGTTTTGATATGTGGAATCGATTTAAATCATTAATTCAAACATTTTTTCTTTTAAGATGTCTAACAAAATATTTCTACTTCACAAGTTATACTGCGTCAAAGTTTAAGTATTGTGGCCCCTAAAAATCCCTAATTACGTAATCAATGGGCGTGGTAATAAGTTTTTCTAATCGATATTTGTACGATCAACAACTTTCCTTCTATAAAGCATTACAAAATCTTTATCGTTTTTAAGTTATTTGTAATAGAGTTTAAGAGTGCCCTGGCCCCTGATTAAAGGGGCCAGCCCCTTTTTCTTGATTTCTTTGAAAAGGTCTTAAGAATACTGACAATTTTTGTTCTTACACCTATTTAAAATTGTTGATCATTTTTGAGATACAAATGTTTGAATATTTTAGGGGCCAGCCCTCTAGATCCTTAATGGGGACAGAAATTCGTGTTTTGATAAATGGAATCGATTTAAATCAATAATTCAAACATTTTTTCTTCTTTGATGTCTGACAAAATATTTCTACTTCTCTAGTTATATTGCGTCAAAGTTTAAGTATTTTGGCCCCTAAAAATCCCTAATTACGTAATAAATGGGCGTGGTAATAATTTTTTCTAATAGATATTGGTACGATCAACAACTTTGCTTCTATAATACATTACAAAATCTTTATCGTTTTTAAGTTATTTGTAATAGAGTTTACGAGTGTTTTGGCCCCTAAATAAAGGGGCCAGCCCCTTTTTATTGATTTTGTTGGAAAGAACTTTTGATTCTCTACCTTTTTTGTTATATATGTCTTAACAAAATATCAACTGATAAAAAGATATAAATCAAAACGTGTGAAAATTTTGAATGAAAATTCGTACCCAATTTTCCTGCCCAGGCGAGCTCCAAGAAATGGCGCAACAGGCATTAAACAACTACATGATGCACAACTTCAAACTATCGTCTACCTATCCTGAAAATTTCATATTCATATCTCTTATGGTTTCCGAGTTTATAGCTGCACAAAATGGGTCGTCAAAAATTACAAAATGGCCGACAATTCGGTACCGGAAGTGACTACGAAAAAATTAAGAAAAATGTATTAAGTTTAGATAACGCCCTAACATCTGTGAAAAAATGGTTGAGATCGGTCGAATAGATTCGGAGAAATAGCGTGCACAAAATTTGGAAAAAAATAATAATAATAATAAATAATAATAATAATAATAAGAAACAGTACGAAAACAATAAGGTCTTCCGTTGGAAACGGAAGACCTTAATAACTAGATACGATCTCGTTACGAGTAACGAGTAGGTCTTCCGTTCAATTTTTTAAACGATTCGATTAAAATATCAATGAAATTTCAGAATTCTCCCTCAACCACCTCCTTTTAGATAATGTATACGATTGTCAATATCATTTAAAATGCTTAACAAAGAGTTTTGCTTTTTAACATACGGCACATTAAAGATTTAAGATTATAGTCCCCTAAAATCTCTAATTACGTCATCAATGGGTTTGGAAATGAGTTTTACAAACAGATATTGCTGCTATCAACAACTTTGCTTCTATAATGCATTACAAAATCTTGATCATTTTTAAGGTATGAGTAATAGAGTTTAGGAGTCTATTGGCCCCTAATTTAAGGGGCCATCCCCTTTTTCTTGATTTTATACGAAAGGTCTCATGAATACTAACATTTTTTATTCTTACATCCATCTAAAATTGTTGATCATTTTTGAGATACAAATGATTGAATATTTTAGGGGCCAGCCCTCTAGATCCTTAATGGGGACAGAAATTCGTGTTTTGATAAGTGTAATCACTTTAAATCATTTATTCAAACATTTTCTCTTCTATGATGTCTAACAAAATTTGTATACTTCTCTAGTTATTTTTCGTCAAAGTTTAAGTACTTTGGCCCCTAAAAATCCCTAATTACGTAATAAATGGGCGTGGCAATCATTTTTTCTAATAGATATTGGTACGATCAACAACTTTGCTTCTATAATGCATTACAAAATCTTTATCGTTTTTAAGTTACTTGTAATAGAGTTTACGAGTGCCTTGGCCCCTAAATAAAGGGGCCAACCCCTTTTTCTTGATATCTTTGAAAAGGTCTTAAGAATACAAATATTTTTTGTTCTTACACCCATGTAAAATTGTTGATCATTTTTGAAATACAAATGATTGAATATTTAAGGGGCCAGCCCTCTAGATCCTTAATGGGGACAGAAATTCGTGTTTTGATAAGTGGAATCAATTTAAATCATTTATTCAAACATTTTCTCTTCTATGATGTCTAACAAAATATGTATACTTCTCTAGTTATTTTTTGTCAAAGTTTAAGTACTTTGGCCCCTAAAAATCCCTAATTACGTAATAAATGGGCGTGGCAATCATTTTTTCTAATAGATATTGGTACGATCAACAACTTTGCTTCAATAATGCATTACAAAATCTTTATCGTTTTTACGTTATTTGTAATAGAGTTTAAGAGTGCCTTGGCCCCTAAATAAAGGGGCCAGCCCCTTTTTCTTGATTTTGTTGGAAAGAACTTTTGATTCTCTACCACTTTTGTTATATATATCTTAACAAAATATCAACTGATAAAAAGATATAAATCAAAACGTGTGAAAATTTTGAATAGAAATTCGTACCCAATTTTCGTGCCCAGGCGAGCTCCAAGAAATAGCGCCACTGGCGTAAAACAACATAATAGTGCACAACTTCAAACTATAGACTAACTATCCTGAAAATTTCATAGTCATATCTCTGATAGTTTCTGAGATCAGCTCTGCACAAAATAGGTCGTAAAAATGTACAAAATGGCCGATAAATCAGTACCGGAAGTGACGACAGGAAAAATCTCAAAAGTGTATGAAGTTTACATCAAGTCCCATCTTCTGTGAAAAAATGGTTGAAATCGGTTGAACAGTTTTCGAGAAATCTCGTGCACAAAATTTGGGAAAAAAAAATAATAAGAAACAGTACGAAAACTATAAGGTCTTCCGTTGGAAACGGAAGACCTTAATAAGAAACAGTACGAAAACAATAAGGTCTTCCGTTGGAAACGGAAGACCTTAATTAGATACGACCTCGTTACGAGTAACGAGTAGGTCTTCCGTCCGATTTTTTTTTTTTTAGATAAAATGATACCATGAGATATTGATACAATTTCAAAATTACCCCCCCCCCCAAAAAAAAATTTGAAGATAAAGAATAAAAACCCTAATTACGTCAGACATGGGCCTGACGATGACTCTTTCAAACCGATAATGTAGAGATCAACAACTTTGATTTTTATAATGCATAACAAAATATTTATCGTTTTCAAGTTATTCGTAATAGAATTTACGAGTCTCTTGGTCCCTAATGAAAGGGGCCAGCCCCTTTTTCTTGATTTTATTGGATAGAACTTTTGATTCTCTACTACTTTTGTTCTATATGTCTTGTCAAAATATCAACTGATAAAAAGATACTGATCAAAACATATGGAAATTTTGATTCGAAATCTGTATCCCCTTTTTGTGCCTAAGCGAGCTCCAAGGAATAGCGCCACTGGTGCAAAACAACTAAACAGTGCACAACTTCAAACCATGCTCTACCTATCCTGAAAATTTCAAAGTCATATCTCTTATAGTTTCTGAGATCAACTCTGCACAAAATTGGTCGTAAAAATTTACAAAATCGACCGTAAATCCGGACCGGAAGTGACGACGACATAAAATTCAAAAACATATAAAATTCAGATAATTTCCCATCATCTGTAAAAAAATTGTTCAGATCGGTTGAGTAGTTTTCGAGAAATCGCGTGCACAAAATTTGGAAAAAAAAAATAATAATAAACAGTACGAAAACAATAAGGTCTTCCGTTGGAAACGGAAGACCTTAATAAGAAAAGTGAAAAAGAAACATTACAATAATAGAAGGGTCTTCCGCTGAAGACGGAAGACCCTAATAAGAAAAGTGAAAAAGAAACAATAGAATAATAGAAGGGTCTTCCGCTGAAGACGGAAGACCCTAACAATAAGAAAAGTGAAAAAGAAACAATAGAATAATAGAAGGGTCTTCCGCTGAAGACGGAAGACCCTAATAATTAAAAAATAAAATAGTGAAAAAGGATATCTTAATATATATCTTGATTTTAGAATTCAACAAAATTATCATAAATCATTGTGTACGGTATTTTAACCAAAATAAAGTATGAATATTTAATTTATATTTTAAATCCATATTTCAAAGAATGTACACAATACTACACATCATTCAAAATTGACCTTAACTTCAAAACAAAGTTCATTTGCAGACACAGGCAGTGCAGTAATTAATCTCAATGTGACAGATAAAGATAAAGCTCAGGATTTTCTTCCTGTGGAAGGTTAATTAATCCCAAAGGACAAATATTGCAGAGCCTTCCAAGTACAGTGGAGCCTCACTTATCCGGACACTTTTGTCCCCAGGCCAAATCGTCCGGATAGGTGAAGCGTCCGGATATCTGAATTGTGATATTTACCTTTAATATTTATGGAAACATAACTCATAGATTAATTATACAATTAAATATTTTATTTTGATAGCACTACAAAAAAGTTCAGATTTTTTTTAAATTAACAAAACAAAATATTGTTAAAAACATTATTTAAGGTATGTTTTTTCCACAGGAAACCAAGCACTGCATTCTCATACACATGTACATGTACATAACAATCACTGTATTAAACCGATAATTTAATTACATTCGCATAACAAAGCGAAGAGAAGAAAATCGGTGTTCCACTTTACGCTGACAAATCTTTTTCTTCAAGCTAGCGGTGATCGCAACTCTCGCTCTCTTGACCGGTGGTGTTGACATGTTTGAAGCTGCTCAACATTTGATGATTGAAAATGGGTGAAAATCTGTATATATTCCCTTATTGATAATTGTCCAAGCTATTTTTTCATTGACAGAACTTACCCAAGCTAATTTTACGTATCCATCTTTCTATAGAGTTAATTGCACCCAAGCGATATTTACAAGTAGCGTGAACACTCATCCACGCCATGTTTGGCATAAATTATTATTACACTGTTAATTGAACACACGCTATAAAATTAATGTCGATACCCTGAACATCCCAAGCGGTCTTAATAACTATCGTAAACAGAACTCAAATTATCAAATATTTTATTTCAATTACGTTTTAAAATGAATAGGCGTACGAACGATCTAATCACACTACGATTAATAGAATTTTAATTCAATCAATTGATGACTTTTTTAAACACAAATTAAACAATTTTCATGTCATTTTAATCAAACAATAACAGTTCATAAGTTAAATGGCGACAATTAAACATGTCGCATCCATGGTTACCGTAATATCCTCGGGCGAGTACATAGCGTGACACAGGTGACCCCGATTACCGGACGAAGGCATTGTTTAAAACCAACAACCAGTGTCAGATGTTTTTACACCAATTTGCACTTGCGCATAAAAAACTTTTGTGCCCCCGAACACTTAAATGTGACCGTCCGGTTAAATGAGGTAAAATTTAAAGGAAAACTGTATTATGTGGTAAAATTTGACCATCCGGATCCGGAACGCGGAATTCCGGATAAACGAGACAAATTATTCTGTAAAAATTCCGTTCCCAATAAAAATCGACCGGTAAGTGAAGCGTCCGGATATCTGGCGTCCGGATATCTGAGGCTCCACTGTATACAATTGTAACATTCTCAGCAGTTATCTCTCTTTGCCCATTCATTCTTATCTTTGAACTTGATTAAGCAACCATAAAAAAAGTTATTAGAAAAAAACAGAAAATTTGTGGACAGAAGCATGACAGACAGACAGAGTGATTAGTACTATAGCCATAGGGCACCCGCAAATCCTTGCGGGGCCCTAAAAATGTATAGTGAATCTGCAAACTGGATCCATGTTCAAGGAAAATTATGTTTTTAGGAAACAAACTACTAAATGTCATCGAATACGAATGCCTTCAATTTGTAAGGCATGGGTTCTTAAATCAATAAATATCCGTATTATGGAAAAATGTGCTAGAAAATGGGAATGAGATGTGTTTTTAAAATCTTTTATTGTTGTTTCTAGGTTTTTTTTTTATTGAAGCAGATGTACAAATAATTGTACCGGTATCAATTAATTTTGACATGATCTCTCCATGATCCACGCATCTTGGTGACTCGTTATTGGAACCCTGACTACCGACAGCATTATAGCTAATATAATTATTCTCTGCTTAAGAAATTGTTTGACGCTTTCAGTGCTTGTAGACAGATAATTTTAATAAACATCTGTACCAAATATGCTTACATACAATGATGAGCCATTCACATCAGAGCTCAACCGAAAAGTGAAAGTAGTCAGCTGCACGCATGCTTTTTGTCTGCGTCTTTAAAAAGCTTGTTCATGTTTGTTTAGAAATTATGACATAAAACAAGATAAAATTTAATACCGAGCACAGCAAGAAGCCCGCCTCGCGAAGCGAGGATTAATGGTAACACGTATATATAAGAAAATCAGTGAAAAATGAAAGTTGAATCAGGGGTACTAAGGCCAAAAAAAATTTCTTCCAGCCCTGGGCGCCGCCATATTGGCAGCCATTTTGTTTTTAAAAAGTTAGTTTGATCATTGATTGACTGGTACTTATCGATGCTTATTGCCACTAAACTAGATTAAAATGCTCCAGTGTTTCAATAGAAGGTGATTTGAATTAAAAGAAATAATTAAAAAGAGCTAGGATACCAGATAAGTTTCAATAGTGCTTCAATCAAAAAACACGACTCGATCTATGTTTGTCTTATC
Source organism: Magallana gigas (assembly GCF_963853765.1). Classification (NCBI taxonomy): domain Eukaryota; kingdom Metazoa; phylum Mollusca; class Bivalvia; order Ostreida; family Ostreidae; genus Magallana; species Magallana gigas. The sequence goes on along the minus strand of NC_088855.1, from coordinate 26,093,022 downwards.
AAATTATCACATGGAAAATAAAAACACTAACATCAAGGAACTGATCTTTTAGATACTGAATAAGGTATTTAATTTTATTACCGCTGCATTTATATGAATTAAATTGATAAACAATGAAAGAAGAAATAAAAAAAAGTTCGGAATAACGTAACTCTCATGGCTATTTCCGAAGACAAAACGTGTACGTTTTACGTCTGAAACATGACGTCATAATGTAGACTGAGCACGCAACGTTAAGTTTAACTTTGGCTAATGATTTGAGTAGGCAACCAGGCGGATCCTACTGTGTGTGTTTCAAATAAATTTTGTTCTACATAATTGTGTTAAATCTGCGCTCGGTCAAACAGTCACACCGTTTACATATTAATTTCATGATAAATAATTAAAACAAGAATAACTCTCAGGGGTGTCTCTAAAAATTGAAGTAGAAGGAGGAAATGAAAAAGTAGAAGGGGGTCTGGGAGTCTTGCTTATTGCAACATTATGTTTAAAATGCAAAAATAGGTGGGTAATTAAGGCATCATAGGCGGGGGAATTCCACGCCTCCAGGGTCTTAGAGACAACCCTGAACTCTACATGACAGGATATATTATGTTAAGTATTGAACCTTTAATAGAAAAATACAGAATTGTTTATCTGAAAGTGATTCGTTAATGGAGACGATTCGTTAATGGCAACCTCACTGTATAATTTTCACAATATCTAATGATAAATTTTTACAATATTTAAGTCATATGGAAACTGCAGAAGCTTAAGCTACGTGCATGCATGGTCATATGCATCATTCTGCAATCTGCATGGTGAAAATCTCCATTAAACATACCGGTGTTTGGATCCAGTGGCCCCGTTTTCAAGAAATCGGCAATGCCATCAATGCTCTGTTTATTGCCGTTCATTTTCCAGTTTCCACCCACGAAAAATTTTCTATTTGTCATGATTATATCTCTCCTTCAAGTTCAATTCGCAAAGCTTTCGCGTATGACCTTCCTTAACCTAAACAGCCTTGACCTTGTGTATCCTTTTAATTGAATAAAATACAGAACTTATGATAGACTGCAAACTTTCCGCAATGATATATCTTTAAATGCATCCAAAAAATGAATACGGTTTAAGATGGAGAATACAATTGGTATCATTATAATAGGTAGATTTATTCATTTTTTTTCCCTTCGTTGTTTTGTTGATTTATTTTCATTTGATTTTTGCGGATAATGGATACGTGTGCGATTTTTATATTATCAAATTCCCGCGTTTACTTGTAACGCTTGCATAACCCTTTACAAGCAGGTTCTCCAGGAAAAGTTTAAAGAATTGAGATGCCTAGAAAAAGGAAAGAAGAAACCCAGAACTTGGGGAAATCAGGGCGAAAAACCAAGATCCCTAAAATTACAGTTGATGATTCTGGTCTGAAGTATATAACATACGCACAAAAATTAAAAAGGAAAAAAGATCAGGTAGGCCTAGCGAAAAACTGTTTTTTCGCATTTTATATTCATACATATTAGGGTGATTTCACCATGCATCGGACACCCTTTAATTTTTCTTATTGATAATGCATCTAATATCAGTCTGATCAGCTAGAATCTCTCTGGTCTGATTATGGTCCGAATACAGATAAAGTTAAACTTGTTATTAAACTCACAGAGGATTGGTCACCATGCAACCCCCGTTTGATGGTTTTAGTCTCATTTGATGGTTAAGTGCTTGAATAGTATACCTATTTTACCAACCAAATGGGACTCATTTGTCGTTAAACTTGGATTACGTTTTTTTTTGGGGGGGGGGGAGCGCATGTTTTCTACTGGGCAAAAACTAGCTGCAGGACTGTAGCTCCCGGTCTGAAAAAATTCGGATGGACGACCTGGGAGCTACAGTGCCTCCCATAGTAAAAAAACTGCAATTTACTGCGCACAAAAAAATGCGCTAGTTTTGGACCGATTAATCTCATTTACGATCATATTCTGTACAAATATTTGATCCCAAAAAATTCCTCGGACATTTTACTACAGATATCGTCACTTCACTTGCCTCTGATATTCTTTTAAACACCATCAGCAGCCCTTTAAATCAAAGTGGTGCAAGTTTGTTTACATTTAAAAATGGCGACTCTTGATCTCGACGTAAATTAACATACTTCAGTTTCCGAGGTCGGTTATCATTTTTAAGAGAAAGTCTGAGGCAAGTAGAGTGACGATATCAGTAGTAAATTGGCTGAAGAAATTAATGGTACTAATTCTTTTAAAAGAATTTGTGTGAAAATAAGGTTAATAAGTCCAAAAGTAGCGCAATTTTTTGTGCGCCGTAAATTGCAGATTTTTCCTATGGTAGGCACTGTAGCTCCCAGGTCGTCCATCCGAATTTTTTCAGACTGGGAGCTACAGTCCTGCAGCTAGGCAAAAACAGGCCCAATCAGGTACAATCACTAGATTTAGCTACGTATGTTGATTTACCTATATAGCTTTATTTACCTACCTGAAGTAGGTTTATTTAGCTACGCAATCATAGTTTTGTTCTAACGGGCATTTGTACCAAGAGTCACACTCAGGTGCAGCAAAATATTCATCTTTGAACTGATCGGAAAACAATTCATAAAAAAATCACTTTTGAAAATGTTTATATGTTATCCAACAGCTACATGTACTTCTTAAATTGAATAACAATGAAAAACAGTTCTGGTTAACATGATAATTGATTGGTAATAATTGATGCTAAAAACAGAATATCAATCTTCACTGTCCATGTACAGTAAAACTTGTTTAGTACGCACATGGATATAGCGAATTCTTGGATATAGCGAAGTTTTTTTGAGTCCCTGATAAAATTTTAAACAAATCTATGCAATACAGCAAAACTGTCAATTTTGAAAATGAATCTGATTGGAATTCAGATGATAACTTTTAAGAATGAAGTTGTATAATGCATCAACATGAAATTAAAAAATAGAATTTTGATTTAATACATTTCTATGATGCATATACAATGTAAATATATTAAGTGTATGTATCAGAGAAGACATATTCTAATTATGGTGTGAAATTCTATATCTATATAAGATGATCAAAATTATAGTCATTTTAATTACCTGCACTAACTGAAAATCCAGAATTTTTCCACTGCTCAATTCCATCAACGTGTAGGAGCCAAATTTCGCTGTGAATCCAGGAGAATCACACCATGCATCTCCACCAAGGGTCAAAGATCTTCCCTGATACTCCGCAAGAAGGGTCTGTTGATGGAAGTCCCATGTGAAAATGGAGGCAGGTACAACATAAGATGCCTGCAGTCTGCTGAATGTGGACATGGACATCATCTGCAGGTTCAGATGTCGAAAGAGTCTGAGGCTTTCCGAGGCATTGGCTCCACTAAACACAATAGCACCGGCAACCAACAAATTTGCCCATGGCATTCCATGATGGCATCTTTGGCTTTCCCAAGTACCCTGGTACTGGAGTGTCCATTAGGGCACACAGAGGATGTTGAAATCATGGTTCCACGAACACCATTCACTACTGTGTGACATGCACTACCGCAAACACTACAGTTTTGCAAAAGTTTGGCTAACTGTACCTCAGACACTAAAAACTGTCTCTCCTCTTCCGGTGTTATATCAGTGCTCAGCTGGAATTCTTCATCCTCTTCATCACTGCTATCACTCTCTGGATATTCACTATCTAGGTCAAAGTCAGGGTCCTCATCACTACCCTCAATGTCACCACCCTCAATGTCACTATCATCATCATTGTCCTCCACATTCTCAACTGCATGCTGCTGAAGGACAGGGGTCAGACCAGCAGCTAATCTATTTAAGTGGAATGTTGTCAGTCAGGCTTGAGCACTGAGTACTTGTGGACACCATGTTTTTCTTATCCAATGACACTTGGATCCGCCTTGTGCTCTGTGGAACTTGAAGTGTGGCCTGGCATTTTTTTGATTGGGTCTCTGGTATTGCATTTGTTGATGCAGTGGGTTCAATGGGATGCTCATCATTGGGATCCCCTGGTTCAATTAGGTCAATGGAGTGATCAGGTAAGGTGTTGTTCTCTGAAGGCCGAGGCTCCAATTCTTGAAAAGCTTGACGAAAAATCTGAAGAAAAAAAAATTCTAAATTTTCAGTATAAAGAGTTTCACAACTTATTTAGCACAGCCACTTAATTGACGTTAAACTTTTTTTATAAAATAATTTATGTATTTAAACATTATGGTAGCCTATAGTAAAAAGAATTATTATAATATCAGGCGCCTGTGTAATTAGACATACAATGTAATTTATAGATATACGGACTTTGAGTGTGAAATACTGTACATTATTTTGTGAACAAAAAGTGGGTATCTTTATTTATAAAGTGGTCTGGTTATTTTGAGTTGAAATGAGAATAAACATTATATTTTTCATATATATATATTAATGATAATAGTAAAAAGGATTACATACCTCAGCTTTCTGGCGTTTTGCGTAGGCCCCTCTAGGTTTGGCAGGCAGAACCAATTGCACAGCGCCATTATTTTCTTTGGCGTGAATGGGGAGGGGAACGTCTGGCACTGCATCTACTTTCAACCGAGTCCTTGCCCCTTCGTAGCCTAACCTCTCTAAATGGGCTGGGTCCCTCTGAAGTTGATTCTTCGTAAAATGGTCAGAACACAAACGCTGGTTTTTAGTAGGGAGGAAGCTCTCGCGTTTACAAAAAATCGTCCATATTTTCCTCCGACGAGCATCTTTCGGAAAGTTGAAAAAACTCTTTCCACAGCCTTTCGTATGCATGTTTGTACATCCGTAGGCCACACAATACACCATAATGATGGTCAATCATCCACTTTTCACCAGTCTGAACTGATGAAATATGCATATTGCGAGATTTGAACTTTGACAAGCTGAAACTTTCAAACTTTTATATTTTTATTATAAAATTTTTGAGGAATGACGGTTTAAGTACTCAAACTTTAATATATCAAAAAATTGGAAACGTCAGTGATTGGGAAGGACCTGCGCCACGCGCCATAGTCGCATTTAAGAGAAAAATGGCGCATTAAATCAATTACTCTACGCGCCGAAGTGCGCATTCAAATTTCTCATCAGTTATAAAAGTTTTAGCGATGTCCGCTGGAAATTTACTCTGTACGACTTAGCTAATCGTCTTTTAAATTAATAATACATTTGTTTTAAAACATCCAATTTCATTGGTCGTGTTTGGTAAAACAGAAATAAACAACCAATAAAAACGTTTCCACTCTTTTATGCGTGGTAGATTATTCCAGAATTTCCTCCGAAAGAGAAGTTGAAGTCGCCCAGTATTCCGAGTTCTCAATTATGTAAACTAACCCCAAATGCAGTAAAATGATGATTATCTAATTGAAAAGACGTTTTCACAGCCTCAATTAATCCCTGTTGTGATTATTAAAACTCACGACTGTCTCACCATGCTTATCGTTACTGTAGGGGTTATAAATACGGGTGATGCAACCATACTGCATTGAAAATTACAACCGATGTTTATTTATTTAAGTGTCGATACTACAATTAGTTGTAACTTGTAATTATTTAATAACTCGCAAAATTAATGTTTAAATAATAAGAAAAACCGTTCCCTACAGTTATCTTCAAAGTTTGAAAGATTCTCTACATAACGGTAATAATTGGGTCAAAGGGTTTGACTACCTCCAAAAAACACAGAAGTACAGAGACTGATTTTATTTATCATTAAGCAAACACCATAACAAAAAATTGCATCAGTGAAATGTATAAACACATCAAATAAATGAAATTTAACCAGTTGGTTAAGTTTTTAAATTTTATAGAAGTTGTTTTGCTCTAGGTTGGTCCTTGATAATTTCAATTTTACAAAATGGCCCCAATGAATAAATAGATGGCCCTTTCATTATGAAAATGGCCCATTAAAATTAATAACTGGGGGGCCATAGTCCCATTGACATTTGTGGCCTTCCCAATCACTGAAACGTGATAAAAATCCTTTAATAATATGGGAGGAATAAGATCAGAAGAGATGAATGAGTTAAGCAAACAAATATGGCAGTTTTGTTGTGATAGAAATATTTGGATTACTGCAGTTCATGTACCAGTCAAAGAAAATGTGGCAGACATTGACTGAGTCTAGAAAATTTAATGAAAATATTGAATGGATGTTAGATAAAGAAATATTTCATTATTTAATCCAAAACTTTGGAGAGCCAGAAATAGATCTTTTTGCTTCTCGTTCGAATAGACAGCTAGAAATGTATATATCATGGAAACCAGATCCAGATGCATTTTGCACTGATGCATTCAGTAGGTCATGGTCAAATAAATATTGTTATTTGTTTCCACCATTTTCTTTGATCAGTAGATGTGTTCGGAAGATAAGAGAAGATTGTGCAGAATGTCTGATGATTATTCCATAATGGCCGACACAAATGTAGTATGCAGGACTTTTAGAACTTTTGATAGAAATTCCACTGATTCTTCCACACAAAAAGAAAACACTTTGCATTCCTCAAACAACCAAGTGTCATCCATTACAAGGTCAGTTGAAACTGGTAGCATGCCGAATTTCAGGAGACAGTTTGAAGACCAAGGTCTTTCAAGACAAACTTGTGAAATCTTGCTTGCGTCCTGGAGATATTCAACAAAGAAACAGTATGGCACATTTATTAGAAGATGGTTACGTTTCTGTAGTGAAAGGGAAATTAATTCATTTCAACCATCTGTGAAAGAAGTATTGAGTTTTCTGACAGAACTTTATGAAAATGGTCTTGGTTACAGTGCAATAAACACGGCAAGATCGGCATTGTCATCGTATGGAATCCAACATTCTGGAGTATCTATTGGATCAAACAATTTAGTTATTCGGTTTTTAAAAGGTGTATTTAATCTAAGACCTGGAAAACCAAGATATTGTGAAACTTGGGATGTATCAAAAGTGCTTACATTTCTGAGAAAATTGTCTCCTGTTAAATCTATTTCACGCAAAGATCTAACTTTGAAGTTAGTTATGTTAATTGCTTTAACAAATGCTATTGTTATACTTTCATGTTAAATACCGAAATCTGATTGGTTTAGACGCAGTTCATACTCTGTTCTATTACCCTCAGCGTTAGCAACGCACTTAGCAACGGGTAACATTACGAATTGTTACATGCGCGAAATTCATGCGCGTACAGTTCGCCTTAGAATTCACGTTATTCCTATCTAGAAGCAGTGATGTTTTCTTTAAAATTAAGACATTCAGTATAACAAAATAAATAGTGCCTGTTTGGGAGGATAACAGTTAAAATTGACACCCCTCGAAAACCATTGTCAACCTCCGCTTCGCGTCGATTGACAATGGTTTTCTCGGGGTGTCAATTTCAACTGTTACCCTCCCAAACAGGCACTATTTATATACTAGAGCCCAATCTTTGCATTTGTTAACTATAAGTGATATGTGCAAAGGCAGTAAGTCGTATACTTTGTTTTTTAAATCTTTGTTGAAACAAAGTAGACCAGGTTTTTTGTGTGGACAATTAGAATTGTTTGCATACCCACCGGACAGAAGGTTATGTGTTGTGCTAGTGTTGAAAGAATATTTAGAACGTACAAAAAATTTAAGAGGCTATTGTACAGATTTGTTTTTAAGTTATGCTGAGACTTTTGCAAAGTTTTATAAAAGACCCATAAAGAAAGATGCAGAATTGTATCAGCATGCGATCTTGAAGCATTGATGTTATTTGATGCAGAATTGTATCAACATGCTATCTTGAAGCATTGATGTTTTATATTTGTGTATTGTTATTGTCAGATGTATATTTGAGCATAGCTAGTATAAAATGGTGGAGGCTTTGTTTACAGTAGTTTGTTACTACTCTAAAGTATTTATAAGTGAAATTTCTGGAATTCACTTTATTCAGTGTTTTGAGTATCACTTTGAAGTCTCATATGGTTCCGGAAGTGGTATGACGTAACAGAATCCAGTCATAAAACCACTGAAAGGATCAGATGCCCACCACTTGTATGGAAGGATAATTCCCTCCCAGTTTTGTTGATTGTTATGATAAGTGAGGGCATAATATATGATGCTTGATTGGATTCTCAAAACACTCTATTGGCTGTTAAAAAACTGATTTGGACATGCGCAACACGCTTCTCATCTGACCCCTTCAGTGGTTATATGACTCACAGAATCCCTACCAAACTTTGCCTTAACCAAGGTAAGACTCGTTTAGTTGGGGGATTTTCCAGATATGTTACAGTCTGGTATATTTGTATTTGCTGTAAATAAGGAATAAGGAATCATTCTTTGAGTATTATGAGGTGATAATTTTGATCGGGGCGTGATCAAATCCAATAAAGTCCAAAGGGCTTTATGATAGATTTGATCACACCCGACCGAAATTATCACCTCATAATATTCAAAGAATGATTCCTTACTACTTATATTTATATAATTTTAAACCATCGTACGATTAAATATTTAAATATAAATAAGCAAACCCCGCTGGTGCCTCAATTTGGCTTTATGAGTTATATAGTACAAAATCGATACATAGTGTTATCACGGGCAAAGACACTGGAAAATGTAAATATATATTGATAGACAACTATGCGTATTTCAGAATTTATTGATGATTGTTGATTCCCAAGTTGGTAAAATGGGTAGCAAACCCGGGTCGACATTTACGGGTTTGTGGTCTTATTTAAGAAGAAACTTAATAATTCATGTTTAATTCCATGCTTCTAAAACGATGTCGAAGTAGCCATGACGTATGATACAAACGGGTCGATCTGACAAAGATGAATTTGTTTGTTGTGCAACAGTTCGCGTGCGAAGGGAATTTATGAAACATGCAAAATACATTGGTGCCGATTTTGTGAAGTAAATTGAGGTTAAATATTTCAATGCGTTGACTGTTTTCTAGTATGACGGTGGTGTTAGCTTGTTTTGACTTTCGTTTGGGTTTCATTTCCCTACAGGTGTGTAACCAGCTGGGAACTATCGCCTGTATTTTGTAATTTTTACGTATCAAATTAAAGAGAGACTTCGGTAAATCAGACAGTTGACTGTTTACCTGTGCAAATTAAGTTAAATCTGATGTTTTCACAAAGTACTAAAATATAATTCATTCTGTCGTTAATTGGTATGATCTTTTGCTTAATGGTTGATTAATGCAATGTGTTTTGTTGAGATGCTTAGCATTTTCTCGAGTTTATTCAGTTTAAACAGAGTTTAATATCGTTGACGGAAATATGTACTAGGTATATATATGATTCATTTTGAAAAATAAATTGTGCTCTTTGTTTTTGTGCATGTCTCTTCTATTTAATTGTTTACAATTTCTATTTACTAACTTCTTTGTTTTGGTGCATGTCTCTTCTATTTAATTGTTTACAATTTCTATTTACTAATATTTGAGTGTTAAACTTCAAATTATAAGCAAGATTCAGAGCTTTGTACACAGATATGAGGCCATTCTTTTCATCCAGGAAGAAAGAAGCTTAAAAATCTTGGAGAATCAAGAATTTTTGAAAGACAAACTGATTCATAAAATATCAGAGAATTTAATTGATTACTGTTTGGAATGGGTGCAAAAACAATTCATGCAGTGTTTTGAGTCGTATCAATTGTTTGTGCAGCTTTATTCAGTTAAAGTTTGAGTTAAGAGTTATAAAGTTTGACTGAAATGACAGTGAATGTTGAAAACAGGAGTACCGATGCTGGGGTTCAAACCTCAGCAGAGGCAGTATATGTCTGTACTCTCTGTTAAATGACCAATATTGACCATGGATTGATTCCGCCTCTGAACAAAAATTTTCATAACCCCTTGCTAAAATTCTTTGCTTGATGCCTGTATCTTAAATGGTCAAAATGGTGACAAGTATAATTGGGATACAGCCAATTAGATGATAAGATATTCAATGCAAGTGAATTATGGTGTTCTTTCTGTCAGAATTGCATGAATTTACAGACTGGATGATGATGGTTAGGTATGATTTGTATACTTTTTTTGTTTTTTAAATTTTCAGTCTGAAAAGGAAAAAGAAGAGGAAAAAATTCCAAGTCATGACTGCTGTGAAGTTGATGCAGCAAACACACTTCTAGGACTCAAACCCAGGGCATTGCCTTTCACTATCAATGTAGCCAGACCATCATACACTATAAGTTCAAACCTAACACTTCAGCTACATGGATATACAATGGGAATTCCTAGGAAAAGCCTATATAAAGTATGTATTTATTTATTCAATCAGTACATATGCTAGCAAATATTTACATTAACATGCATGTTAACTCTACTGCTTTATGTGGAAGTCCACTGCTTTTTAACTTCTCTCCTGCCTACCACTTTTATTAGCTCACCTGAACCAAAGGTTCGAGTGAGCTTTTCTGATCACCCGTTGTCCGTCCGTCTGTAAACTTTTTACATTTTCAACTTCTTCTCTAAACCCACTGGGCCAAATTAACCAAATTCGGTATAAAGCATCTTTATGGAAAGGGGATTATAAATTGTTAAAATAAAGGGCACAGCCATTTTAAAAAGGGAGATAATTGTGAAACAGTGAGTATAGGGTATGTGTCTTTAAAAATCTTCTTCTCAAGAACCACTGCACCAGAAATGCCAATATTTACACAAAAGCTTGTGTATATAATGAAGATTCTAAAATATAAAAATCGTGACCCTCGGACCAAAACTAGGGCCCCAGGCGGGGTTCAAAGTTTAACATAGAAATACCAAAGAAAAATGTTTAAAAATCTTCTTCTCAAGAACAACTGCACCAGAAATGCCAATATTTACACAAAAGGTTGTATATATAGTGAAAATTCTAAATTGTAAAAATTGTGACCCTCGGACCAAACCTGAGGTCCCAGGTGGGGTTCAAAGATTAACATAGAAATACATAGGAAAAATGTTAACAAGATTTTTGTTCCATTTATTCAACTAAATTGTGCACGAAAAACCCAACTGTGTCTCCCTGAATATTGGCAACTCATTGCATTAGTATATATTAAGTATGTTTAATCAAGAAATGACGGATGAATACATTAAGGTGTAAAAATTCATTATACCGGTAAATATTATTTTAGTTTATCGCTTACAGTTTATTTGGAGACCATGCCCGATAAAAATAAAAATTAATATGTAAATTTATTTGTTATCGGGCACGGTCTCCAAAATAAATGTAAGCGATAAATGTATCTTGTGATTTTGTAGCAATATTGCAGATAGTTTGGTTGAGCATTTTAGACACGGCAGGTCAACGCACGTGGTGTGGATTTATTTGTAAACAACCTTGCATACCATAGGTATTCTTGTTTCACACAGAAATTGAATAAATAAAAGTATGTTTTGTTTAAAGCAGAAAGAATATAATTAATTTTTGAACTTTTCGAAATTCCTTCGATTTTTGTAACCATGATGAGTCATGATTCATTGTATTGCATATGCATCACTACGTATTTTATAATGAAAATATACTGAGTATATAATCACATGGTGATGTTAAAATTGCATATAAAAATATAGTTTTATATTGTGGTATTTATGGGCTTATTATACGTACTACCTAACTAAGGCATGATGTCAGACAGCGCGAATTGTGCACGAATCTCTATCTCGTGGGCTCACTGGTTGAGGATGGATGTGTCCCGGTGCATGGTGAGGGCTATTGTGAACTCTTGTGGATGAACCCATGTTTTATGTGTATTTGTTTGTTGTCTGCTTGGCAATAAATACTATAATATGTACGACTATTGGTACAGAAATTTAAATTAATGATATCTATATTAAGAAAATGTCAGCTCCACACCTTTGTGGCCATTCCAGCCTTTGATATATATAGTGAAGATTCTAAATTGTAAAAATCGTGACTCTCGGACCAAAACTGGAGCCCCAGGCGGGGTTCAAAGTTTAACATAGAAATACCAAGGAAAAAATTTAAAAAATTTCTTCTGAAGAACCACTGCACCAGAAATATTCACACAAAAGGTTGTATATATAGTGAACATTCTAAATTGTAAAAATTGTGACCTTCGGACAAAAAGTGGGGCCCCAGGAGGGGTTTAAAGTTTAACATATATAGGAAAATGTTTAAAAATCTTCTTCTCAAGAACTATAAATGCAAAAGTTTGGGATTTTAACATGCATACATCTTCAAATAATGTAGATTCTTATTTGTAAAAATCGTGACTCCCGGAAAAATACTGGGGCACCAAGAGGGGTTCAAACTTTTACATTTTAAAAAATATATAAGAAAGGTTTAAGAATTTTCTTCTCGAGAACTACAGTGTTATAGTTTGTGGAATTACTATGCATCCATCCTTGGCTTATGTAGATCATTAATTGGTAAAATCGTGACCCCTGGACTAATAATGGGGCCCCAAGATGGGTCAAAGTTTATAAAAGATATATATATATATATATATATATAGGTAACGTGTTAAAAAATATTCTCCTCGAGAACTACAATGCTACAATTTGCGAGATTACTATGCATACAACACAGGATAATGTAGATTTGATAGTTTTAAAATAGTGACCCCTGGACTAATACTAGGGACCCGAGATGGGTTAAAAATGTAGAATTATATATGGAAAATGTTAAAAAATCTTCTTCTCAAGAAGTACAGTGCTTCAATTTGTCAGATAACTACCTAAGCATCCTCAAATAGTGTAGATTTGAAATTATATATATATGCCGTGACTCTTGATCTAATACTGGAAAAATGTTAAAAAATCTTCTTCTCGAGAACTACAGTGCTTCAATTTGTCAGATAACTACCTAAGCATCCTCAAATAGTGTAGATTTGAAATTATATATATATGCCGTGACCCTTGATCTAATGCTGGGAAAATTTTTTAAAAAAATCTTTTTCTAGAGAACTACAATGCTTAATTCAACTTGTGAGATTACTAGCTATGCAAACATCCTTAAATAATGTAGATTCCAAATTAATAAAGCTTTGGGACTGGACTAATACTTGGGCCCGAAAAGGGGTTCAAAGTTTAACATAGAAGGATATATTGAAAATGTTTTTAGAAAGTTTTTCTCGAGAACTATAATGCTACAGTTTGTGAGATTACTATGCAAGGATCCTCAAATAGTGTAAATTCTAATTTCACGCTGTGTACATGCTGTCCCGCCACAGTGCTACAAATTTTCATTCCTATGTTACTACAGAGGGTTCCGCTTAATCTGATAGTCAATTTGTCAGAGAAAAATTATCAGATTAACCAATTATCATATGTATCTCTATTAAATTCAATTACCGTATCTCTGTCATATTTATTTTTAATAATTTGTGATTACATTGGTAGAATTCAATGATTAATCCTCAGTTATACATTACGCATCATCATCATTACTTCATGCAGTTTCAAATTGCAGAAAAAAGAACTTTGAAGACACCGACATATTTACATGTACCGCCGTTATATTGACCTTCAGCACTGGTCCCTGTAATATTTTTTAATCTTTATTGTAAATAAGCTTTTCATGCTATTTTCATCAATAAATTTATTTTCATAAATTAATTATAATGTCGACAAGATAATTTTATTTGTTTTTTGTTTTTGTTTTTTTATTAGATTCAAGTAATACGTAGTTTTATCATTTCATGACGTTACTTAACAAAAATGACGTCTGTTCTACATTTTTCATCAAAACAATGCCATATTGTAAACTCTGTTTATAAAAAAGTATAATAGATATCGAAAAAAGAAAAACAGTCATGAAAATAATAGATATCGAAAAAAGAAAAACAGTCATGAAAAGCTAAGATTCTACCCTATATTTTACCAAACTAAGGTAATTTTTAATGATAGGGCTATTTTTGATGCTTCGTGGCTCTAGCTGTTTGGAAACAGTTTATTTTATGGTATTCTTGTTTGTTTTTCTACCGAGGAGCCATATGGCACAATATCCTTTGAACACCCATAAAAGCCATTGTTGCTCAGGTGAGCGATGTGACCTCTTGTTTCTCTCTAATAAACTAAACTAAGAAGACAGATAATAGCTTTAGTATAATTGTTCTGCCATTCACTTTGATTATGCTTAAAAAAGACAGCTGGTGAAAACATTGAACTGTATTAAAAAAATGTTTTTGCCTTTTTGGTACCTATACCTCATTCTAATTCTAGCTACGTCGCTGGCTTTAATTATTGTAATGCATTATTGAAATGCATTTTTTTGTATATGTACATGTATGTATGCATGAGACTGTCACTCAGTACTTTGTTGTTTCTACAGAGTGCCACCAAATGTGTGATAGACATGTTATCAGACATGCAGATATCAACCATGACCAGCCCATTCAATCGCCGAGTGACAGCTATGGATTGGCATCCGACCAATCCAGATGTGGTGGTGGTAGGATCCAAAGGTGGCGATGTCTTTTGGTGGGATACAAGCAACATTGAGAAGCAGAAGTTCCATCAAGGGGTATGTGGTTGATAGGCTACATGTACTGTAAAATCAGTTTTAGCTCAGCTGATCCCAAGGCTAAATTGACGTTTTCTAAATTAAATTTGTCAGTTGGCTGTTGTCGTAAACTTTTTACATTTTCATCTTCTTCCCAAGTACCACTTGGCCAATTTCAACGAAACTTGGCACAAAGCATTTTAGGGTTAATGGAATTCAAGTTCTTTACACCCTCTTTAAAGGGGAGATAATTTAGAATTAATCAAAACCTTCTTCTCAAAAAACCATTCAGCCAGAAAAGCTGTAACTTGTATGGAAGCATCCTCAGGTAGTGTAAATTCAAGTTTGTTCAAATCATAATCTCAAGGGGTAGGGTTTGGCCACAATTGGAGGGTTTAAATTTTTACATAAGAATATGTAAAGAGAAAATTTTTTAAAAATCTTCTCCTGAAAAGCTATTCAACCAGAAAAGCAGTAACTCCTGTGGAAGCAGGAAGCATCCTCAGGTAGTGTAGATTTAACTTTATTCAACTCATGATCCCCATACATGTCCAAGACCAACTTTGTTGTTGATATCGACACCAAAATGACGATATCAACATCGATATCGAATTTTGAAAAATGCTAATCCAATAAGGATGTCAATATCGACAATATCGTACACAACTTGACGAAATCGACATCGATATCGAAATACACTGATGTGAGTTGCAAAATCAATTTTATTGTCGATATCGTACATAAAATGATGATATCGACATCGATATCGACACTAATAAGTTTAAAGGCTTGCTATTTATGAGCGATAACATACACAGAATGACGATATCCTAATCAATAGCGATCTTTATAATTGCATTTAAACAAATATAATAATATTATTTAAAATGACAATATCAACCTCAATATTGACTCAAATGAAATCTTCTAAAATCATCGGTATTATAAATTTATCAATAACAATAAGAAGAATATCTAAATGATGGGTTTTAAGGATTGTAAAATGATATAATTGTGATCGTCTAGATAGTCAAATCTAAAGATAAGCATGATACAGTTTTCCAAAGTACTTGATTTCATTCTGCACAAAAGCAAATAAATGCCTAACTGGTTTTGTTGTGTACATATGTCAATCGATATCGTTACGATATCGTCGATATCGACGTCAAAATAAAGTGAGTTGCCGTTGTGTTTATATGCAAATCGATAAAGATACATCGACGATATCGACTGAAAATATGGACAACTTAAGTTGTAAATAAAGGAAAATAGATTTTGATACGGTATCGTCGATATCGACGATAAATATGGACAGATTGAGTTCTGTACCTATAAAAATCGATATCGATACAATATTGTTGATATCGACGATATCAACACTAATTATGGACAGCTGTAGTTGTGTACATATGCAACTCGATATTGATACGATATCGTCGATATCGACATGAATATGGACAAATTCAGTTGAGGACAAAGAAAATCGATATCGATACGATATCGACGATATCGACGTTGAATATGGATGTTAAATTTGGACAGCTGTAGTTTTGTACATATGCATTTAAGTTCTATTATATTGAAATCAGTGAATCGATATCGATACAATATCGTCGATATCATCGATATCGATACTACATCGTGTCTTGGACATAACTCATGATCCCTGGTGGTAGGTTGGGGCTACTATGGGGTTTGAATTTTTACATTGGAATATATTGAGAAAAATATTTTAAAATCTTAAACTTGTGTGAAAGCAGAGGTTGTGCATATTTAAGTTTGTTAAATCATGATTCCCTGGAGAAGTTTGGGGCTGCAAAGGAGGGGGTTTAAAAAGGAAGAGAGAAAAATGTTCTCACAAATACTGAAACACAGAAGGGGCTAAGGGTGCAATGATTAATGGTGGGAGGTTATATCATTGTAAAAACATGCTACAATTTTATCACAGGACGCTTCAAATTATACTGTAGTTTGGCATTTTCAATTCAGAAAAATTTCATCCATCTGATTTGGTTTGAAAATTTTTTTTTTAAATTGCATCCGGTGTTGGAAAACACATGCAATACATACGGCGCAAGCATTTAATGGCATTACCTAGCACTGATTTGTCCGTTGGTCAGGCAAGAAATTAATGCCACTACCATACTGGTAGAAGTATTATTTTCATAATTGAGCGTGACTGTTTATATTATGAAGAATGTTTTGTATTTCAAATCTTTCCATTAAGAATTATTATGATTAATTAAGTTATTGATACAAGTTGAACAATGTCTTAGGTATAGTAATGTGATCATAGCAACTTTTGCTTAGTCATGTTGGTGACACAATATTGGAAAATAAAATAGATTTTTTTTTTTTTGTTATGTTAGTAATGGATGAATGATGTTAAATTGTTAAATGTGTAGCATTCTGTTTAAATGTTCAATTCTGTTTGTATATTTGCACATTTATATACATGTATATTTTTCAGAATAAGTAATTTTTAAGAATCCAATATGTATTAAAGACATACATGGTATTTGAGCATGGATCCCTTTTGAATATTTCCACAAATAGATTGTTGTAAACTAATATCCTTCTGCAGCAAATATGATAAAGGCAGTTGTGGATCAGGTTTAAGCCTTTTAACATCCTCAGGGTACACATCAGGAATTCTATGTAAATTAAAGGGCAATTTTGTTACCAGATTTTTTTTCTTTTCAAATGTTGTAAGGACTATGTGCGGTTTTATGCATTTTTTGCCCCCAAAATCAAAGTTTTAAAAAGAGCTTTAAAAATAAGGTGAAAGATAGTTAAAATCATATTGGAAATAAAGGTGTAAAAGGTTATCACCACAGTGACGTCATAATGTAGAAATGACGTCATGAAGATTGCATTATTTTGATAAATTGTTATTTTGTAGCAAAATATGGGTGTTTTCCGATGGTTTTTCGACTGGGAAACATCGAGCGCAGGCTTGCTCAAGTACCATTTTTTAGTATAATGTGTATAACTATCTGAAGAAAACAATATGTTAAAATCGCACTTGAGCAGACCTGCGCTCTATACTTCCGAATGCAAAATACAGAGCAAAAATGAGAATATTTTCATTTGTTTGCAAATTTGCGGGAATTAGGTCATTTAGATGACGTCATAGATAAACAGCGAACAAGCAATGATGACTAAAATTAAGATTAAAGTTATAGGCATCCTCTATACAATGATTTGTGAAGATTTGATTTTTATACGACACTATTTAAAAATTGGTTGAAATTGGGGGCAGATATTTGACCATACCGCACATAGTCCTTTGTGATTCTGAATCTAATAAATCAAATTGATAATTAAAGAAATTGTTGTATACGTTTGATTTGGTTTGTCAATGATAACTGGTTTCTTCTTTCGTGGTGTAGGTTTAGGTTTGAAAAAACCATGGTTGAAACTGGCTCAGGCTGAATTTTTGAGCCTCTTGGTTTATGCCACTGCTGAGGCAAACTTGTACATGGAAGTTCAGCAGGGACCTCATTCAATCCAAGGCCTCTATAATGCTGTACAGTGTACACCAACGCTGTGACATGAGCACAAGTCCCACAAAGTCTACTCGTGGACAAAGATATTGTTTAACTAGTAATAACTACCAATTTATCATGCCAGCATGATTAATATACAGTAACATGTAGCTAAAGATACGAATAATGATCATTTATTTACCTAGATCACTTTAATTATGCACATTTAATCCATTTTGATTGAATAGCAAAGTTGATATCTTTGTTCGAGTTCGCCACAATTTATTGAAGTGATCGATGGCAGTGATACTGATTGCTTTTTAATCAATCAACTATACAAAAATCAATTATTTGTTACCAATAAAACAATTTTCACTCACCCTGCTTGACAAGAGCAATGGCAATCGTCAATAGCACATTTATTACAATCTATGGTCATGTTTACTTTGTGTGGGTCTTCGCTCATTTTCATAGACCGGTAACATTTTCCCGTAATTTCTAAGGTTTTGTCAGTGGTGCTGTATATTTTTACAGCATGAACATAACCGTTGATGAAAAAATTGTACCCCCTTTCCTTCGCACGAGACTACATTGTAACATTTTCGAAAAATTTGATCAAAATATCGCGTTCAATAATATTGAGAGCATTTGTAGAGCCGCCATTGTTTACTCTTTTGTCCGAGGCTGCCTCGTTGCTATGACGTATCTTCGGTGGGCGGAGCTTATGCTTCGGCTATGGAATGGTGTATTACTATGTGGTTATATCCTGTGAATGTCTCTTTGAAACTTGTCTGTAAGTGCTCTCTGCGAGTTTAGTGTTTGACACTTTAGTAGCGGTTACACTCTCGATGGAGATAGAGGTGTTAGTATCCTCTATCGATAGCTACAGATCGGAAGAGACTGAGGAAGGTTGAACACATAGTGGGTTTCAGATAATAGAAGTGTTGGCATCTTCTCTAGGGTATCGGGCTCTTGGAGGTATTGGTATCCTTGGTTGAGCATTTTGGCTACGAGGTGTTGGTAACCTCTACAGAGAACTGGGGTCTCTATTGTTTTAGACCCAGTAGTTGCACAGATACCCTTGTTACTGAGAAGTTACCTGGTAAAAAGTCACCAGGTAGCACGAAGACTTTGTGCTTGGGCACTTGGTTTGGGTCGCTTGGTTAGAGACATTGGTTTGGGCCACTGGTTTAAGACATCTGATTGAGAAGTTGAGACAGTGTTCGGTTTCATCCATAGCCTGGTCAGGGGAGACAAGATCTTGTACATATGTTGTGTCTATCTGTTTTGTTCTCAGAGGTCTGATTCTACACAGACCCTTATCCCATAGTAACGTCAGACAGATAGTCTACCCCCAGTACGTTATAATTCATTCGGAATATGAAGGTAGCAACATCGCTACCCTCATAACCTGCATGAATCATCAATGAAAGCATTTTATTATTTATATTAATATCTTTCTTTTAGTTTATTTATGAAATGATTATGAAAAGTAAGTAAAAATCAGTAAATTAATGTTAATGTACATAAGTATGTTAGCTAAAAGAAACAGCCAAATCGTCTCCTATGAGACTTGGGTCTGACATCATCATGAATATTTCATGCAGTCCGTGATTTTTTATTAGGTCGCTATAGGCCTCGACCTATCGATAAAGAGGGCATATCAATTTTAGTCTCGTCAGTTTCAGTCGCTGTAGATTTTGACCAATCGATAAACAGGGCGTGTAGATTTCAGTATGGCTGTTTCTATAGAGCTATGAATTAACTATAAGTTTCGGTAAGAAATGGAGGGAATAATACTTGGTAGATGTAAATATTCAAATATGAATAGAATAGCAGTCATGAATATTCGATTATTGATTTATGGTATTCGTTTCAACTTTAAACAAAAGTGCATGTCCCATGTCTACTTCAAAATTACGTGGAGATTTTTTCCAAAGTTATTTTCTTGATGACAACATTGAAATACAGTCTTACTATTGCTATCTTAAATTGTCATGTTACTTGTCTTGATCTTTAGATGGGAGCAGGAGGAATCATAAATTCCATTAAATTTTGGCCCCATGATAATAGCAAGGTTCTCACTGCAGCAGTAGATGGGACAATCACCTTGAATGACATTGAAGGCAAAAACACACAGATTTTGGCAGATACGCTTAATGCTCATGAGTGAGTTTGCTGTTTAACCAAATGATTCAAAGTTTCAGAACTGAAAAGTTTAGAATCTTTTGATCATTAAAAATACCAGAGTATAGGCTTGCTGGATTGTAGAAATACACTCTACTTCATTGTAAATGAAAATTTTAAAAGGAGTGTTTATGAAGCAGAAATCAAGCAGGCCAGATTAATTTGTATTAGATGCATGTAATTCATAGTTGACTTTCTCATTGAAGAAAGGCTCTGGTGGAAATATTCAAGCTGTGAAATTCTGGCCATTAGATGAGTGCAAAGTAGTTTCAGCTGGACTTGATGGAACTGTATCACTTCATGACTTAAATGGAAAACTGTCATTTGTATTGGCAGATACAATGAACTTTTATGAGTAAGTCTGTAGATTGACATGGACATTTGATATACATTGTATGATATATTGTATGATATATTTTTTATCAATGAATTTGTGCAGCTGGAACTAATTTGCAAATTATTAATTGTAAGACATTTCATACTGCATGGAAATTATTGAATTCTTGAACTGATCAAAGAATTGAAAAAAAATCAACAGAATGCAGAATTTTGCACAACATAGCTACCTTTCATTTAATTATTTGATAAATCACACGATGAACCACCACAACTGATATGAACTTAACCGGAAGTCATATCACTTTATTTACCACACATTTGTCTCCGTCAAACTATGGCCCCAGCCATAAACTGGGACATAAGTTTAGTTTTGAAGAAATCCCATGTTTGAGATAAATTGTTATTCACCTATATGTAAAACAAACAAAACTAGACAAATTGCTTGTTTAAATGTCGTACAATCATTTATTTGAATAATTTAATATATCGTATTTTTCGAAAATTAGGTCGATACGGTTTATTGGGCGAAGGAGGTCGTTTTTAGCAAAAAAATGAAAAAAAAGTATAAATAGGTCGACTTTGAAGAATTGGTCGAAAAATTACCGCTAGTTGTAATGAATAAATGGTTTAAACCAATAACTTTATCATATAGTAGCCTTTAATCTTATTTCACAGTTTTAAACAAAAGGGAAACAAAATGTATTTCTTGAAAACATCGTAAGAAAATGTGTGAAATTGCATCAAAATTGTCAAACCAATTAATTCAGTACGGCCGGTTTTAATTTAAGATCGTTTTTTTTTACTTCCGTGCAATGTGTACAAACTGGTGTTAACCGGGGGATAGTAACCTAGCCTGGAGGCATGACTACGGTAGCACATGCCACCCTGTGTCTCTGTGTTGCCTTTTACGGTGTTTATACACACGAGTCAACCTCTGAACTTATTGAAGCCTGCAGGCATGAGTAGCACGTGCCGAGAGTTCAACTGTGTATAAACAAAGTAAGCGCTACCCAGACTGATTTCAGAGACACCTGGCTAAAATTTCATCGAAAGTTTTATGTTGAATATACAGAAAAAAACTTGTTCATGTATTCTATTATGAAAACGAATCGTTTTTTTTTTTTTATTTCTACCCGACGATATTTTCCCCCCGTAATTACCCTTTGTACGATTCTCATTTTACTTTTACCGTGCAAAATCGATTTCCTGTTTATCGTAAGCACACGATCAAAATGCATGACAGCATATAATAATGATCGAAAGATGATTCAGTCAGTGATCTACCGTATTTCACAGAATTTAGGTCGATACGGTTTATTGGGCGAAGGAGGCCGTTTTTAGCCATAATATAAAAAAAAGTATAAATAGGTCGACTTCGAAGAATTGGTCGAAAAATTACCGCTAGTTCTAATGAATAAATGGTTTAAACCAATAACTTTATCATATAGTAGCCTTTAATCTTATTTCACAGTTTTAAACAAAAGGGAAATAAAATGTATTTCTTGAAAACATCGTAAGAAAATGTCTGAAATTGCGTCAAAATTTTCAAACCAAATAATTCAGTACAGCCGGTTTTAATTTAAGATCGTTTTTTATTACTTCCCTGCCATGTGTACAAACTGGTGTTAACCGGGGGATTGTTACCTAGCCTGGAGGCATGACTACGGTAGCACATGCCACCCTGTGTCTCTATGTGACTTTTTACTGTGTATATACACACGAGTCAACCTCTGATCTTATTGAAGCCTGCAGGCATGAGTAGCACGTGCCGAGAGTTCAACTGTGTATAAACAAAGTCAGCGCTACCCAGACTGATTTCAGAGACACCTGGCTAAAATGTCATCGAAAGTTTTATGTTGAATATACAGAAAAAAACTTGTTCATGTATTCTATTATGAAAACAAATTGTTTTTTTTTTATTTCTACCCGACGATATTTCCCCCCGTAATTACCCTTTGTACGGTTCTCATTTTACTTTTACCACGCGAAATCGATTTCCTGTTTATCGTAAGCACACGATCAAAATGCATGACAGCATTTAATGATTCAGTCAGTGATCTAAGTAAGAAATGTAAGAAGAAATAAATCTATTTACATTCAATTTTGTTTAAATGATAAATTACTACAGTATATTGATTAAAATCCATACGATTTTTACACAGAAATTCAAGCAGTATTATAGTAAACACTCATGATTTTATTGGAG
Organism: Magallana gigas; assembly: GCF_963853765.1. Taxonomy (NCBI): domain Eukaryota; kingdom Metazoa; phylum Mollusca; class Bivalvia; order Ostreida; family Ostreidae; genus Magallana; species Magallana gigas. The sequence continues at coordinate 26,070,419 of NC_088855.1, read as the reverse complement.
GGTTGCATAAATTTTTGCAAAATTCCAACCAAAAAAAAAAGAAAAATCATAAATTGGGCGAAGCGATGAATAGGGCGAGGTCCAAATGTCAGGGGAAAAAAGTATCGACCTAAATTCCGTGAAATACGGTAAGTAAGAAATGTAAGAAGAAATAAATCTATTTACATTTAATTTTGTATAAATGATAAATTACTACAGTATATTGATTAAAATCCATACGATTTTTACACAGAAATTCAAGCAGTATTATAGTAAACACTCACAATTTTATTGGAGGGTTGCATAAATTTTTGCAAAATTTCATATCAAATTTTCCAAGCAAAAAAAAAAAAACATAAATTGGGCGAAGCTATGAATAGGGCGAGGTCCACGTGTCAGGGAAAAAAGTATCGACCCAATTTCCGAAAAATACGGTATTTACATGTAAGTGTCGTATTGCAGTGATATTAGTTGACCTATCTAGTTTACACCTCCCTTGTCTGGTATTTGTTTCATTGACAGCTTCTGGTACTGCAGTGTGGATGTTCATGCAGGTAGGAAATTTGTATCAGCAGGGGACAATGTTGGAAAACTCCAATTTCTCTCCTATGAGGGCAAAAAGGTAAGACAAAATATGTCACCTGCACCCTACATTGGCTTATTTGTCAAAACCATCACTATATTTCAAGCTTGTTTTTTTTTTCAAATTAACAGTCTTCTAGAGTTCAATCTTATTACTTTTTCAGACCTTTGAATTTCGCTTACACAAGAATAAGATCACCCACTGTGAATTTTCACCGATGGAAGAGTGGATGCTGTGTACAGCTTCTACCGATCAAACTGTGCAGATATGGGATGTCAGAATGATAAAAGATAGGAACAGTTCCATGTGCACCTTAAAGCATGAGAAACCTGTCAACTCAGGTTGAGATTTTAATCGTAATGCATGTTTATGCCCAAATTACTGTTAAAAAGAATGGATCAGTGTTTGAAACTCACCATTGCAGTTGGGGGACTTGTCAGACAACTGGTAGAATTTATCAGTTAAACCATAGATATACTATCATGGGGGAAATACATGTCTCGTCTTTGTGTTGGAGAGAACACTTATTTTTGATAAATGATTGCTATAATAATGAAGTTCCTTAACTTGAAAGCAATTTAAAATCTATTCAATAGACAAATTGTTTTTAGCCTCAAGTTTTAAAATTGTTTTGAATTTGTTAACTTGGTTTATAGAGATCATGGGTTGTTTGTTTTTTTAGCTCACCTGAGCTGAAATCTCAAGTGAGCTATTCTGATCACATTTTGTCTGTCGTCCGTCCGTCCGTCTGTCCGTAAACTTTTCACATTTTCAACATCTTCTCAAAAACTACTAGGCCAGTTTCAACCAAACTTGGCACAAATCATCCTTAGGCAAAGGGGATTCAAAGTTGTGAAAATTAAGGGCCACACCCGTTTTCAAGGGGAGATAATTAGAAATTAATGAAAAATTTCGAGAAATTTTCAAAAATCTTCTTCTCAAGAACCAGAAAGCCGGGAAAGCTGAAACTTGTGTGGAAGCATCCTCAGGTAGTGTAGATTCAAAGTTGTGAAATTCATGACCCCCGGGGGTAGGGTGGGGCCACAATGGGGGGTCGAAGTTTAACATAGGAATATATAGAGTAAATCTTTAAAAATCTTCTTCTCAGAAACTGAACAGCCAGGAAAGCTGAAACTTGTGTGGAAGCATCCTCAGGAAGTGTAGATTCAAAGTTGTGAAATTCATTATCCCCTGGGGTAGGGTGGGGCCACAGTGGGGGGTTGAAATTTTACATAGGAATATATAGAGTAAATCTTTAAAAATCTTCTTCTCAGAAACTAAACAGCCAGGAAAGCTGAAACTTGTGTGGAAGCATCATCAGGTAGTGTAGATTCAAAGTTGTGAAAATCATGATCCCCGGGGGTAGGGTGGGGCCACAATGGGGGGTCGAAATTTTACATAGGAATATATAGAGTAAATCTTTAAAAATCTTCTTCTGAGAAACTAATAAGCCAGGAAAGCTGAAACTTGTGTGGAAGCATCCTCAGGTAGTGTAGATTCAAAGTTGTGAAAATCATGATCCCTGGGGGTAGGGTGAGGCCACATTGGGGGGGGGGGTAAAATTTTACATAGAAATACATGTATATAGAGTAAATCTTTAAAAATCTTCTTCTCAGAAACTAATCAGCCAAGAAAGCTGAAACTTGTGTGGAAGCATCCTCAACCAGTGTAGATTCAAAGTTGTGAAAATCATGATCCCTGGGGGTAGGGTGGGGCACAATGGGGGGTCGAAGTTTTACATAGGAATATATAGAGTAAATCTTTAAAAATCTTCTTCTCAGAAACTTATCAGCCAGGAAAGCTGAAACTTGTGTGGAAGTATCTTCAGGTAGTGTAGATTCAAAGTTGTGAAAATCATGATCCCTGGGGCTAGGTTGAGGCCACATGGGGGGTGGGGGTGTTAAAGTTTTACATTGGAATATGTAAAGTAAATCTTTAAAAATCTTCTTCTCAGAAACTAATCAGCAAGATGATTCTTTATAATTGTTAAAACTTTGGCTCCAGGACAATTCTTCGGCCTCACAAGAAGGTTCAGAGTTTGATGTAGCTAAATATCCTATATATGAACAATTGTAAAGGATCTTTTTGAGAACTGCAATACTCAACATGTGATATGACTATAAAATTGAAGCAGGCAGCTATTTTTTCATTAGAATCTTTTTGTATTACTGTATTGAGTTATTGCCCTTGATTTATTGATTCTTGATTATTTTAATTAATGCATCCACTGTTAACCAATTATTGTGATGATTATTTTTATACAATAATAAATATTCAATGTATATAAGTTGTTCTGCATAAGAAGTTTTGGGTTAGGCCGGATTAGTTTGTTTATTTTTGATTTCCAATTTTTAGATACTATGAATTATTTAAGGCTGGCACATATATAAGGACAGTGTCTATTGCATTAAGATGAGCGACTGTTTGGGGTTAAACTTAAACAGGTATGGATAGATTGAGTGTGTGAACATTCCTGCTCTATCTAATCTACGTGTTTTCTCACCTTTGATACAAAGTGTGAGGTCATTCCTGCCCTGTATCGCATTAATACAAGTGTGCAGTCATACCTGCTTGTATTGGTGGTGGTAATGCGGCGGAGCACTATTGTATGGTCATCCCTGCTGGTGTTCAGGCCTTTCTAGCGCAAGTGTGTGGAACTCCCTGTTTGCTTTAGGTTGAGCTGTTGGCGTAAGTGTGCGGTCATCCCTGCCTGCTTGCGTAAACGTTGGTACCTGTTGAGTTGTGTAGGTGTGCGGTCATCCCTGCCTGCGTAACGTGTGCAGGAGCGGTGATTAAAGTATGCTCTTGTAAATACTGGCAGCAATCAGGGCTATCCGAGTTCCAAGGGGGAAAATGGATTTTATTAGTCCCCTACCGGTTTCACCGGAGGGGACTATAGCTTTCCTCTGCGTCCGTCAGTCCGTCTGTCCGTCCGTCCGTCTGTCTGTCCGTCCGTCAGTCAGTCTGTCTGTCTGTCCCACTTCAGTTTTCCACACTTTTTTTCTTTATGCATTTGAGGAATAATATGAAACTTGCTGAACAGCTTCAAAATGTCAAACTTCAGATCAAGTTTACACTTTTGTAGCGTCTGATTGACATATTTTCGAGAAAATTAATTTTTTATATTCCAATTTTTTAATGTTCCGGGTTCGTTATCGGGTTCGGTGTGTAACTGAATAAACGAGGTCAGTATGTAGTCAGTAATAATATCGTACGTTACTTGTACCATTCCTTTTCCTGTACCATTCCTTTAATCATTTCTAACAAACAAATAAAATCTATAAAATAGTGTCAAGCATTGTGTTGTAGGTTTTTTTTGTATTATTATTACAATCGGGTTCGTTGTCGGGTTGGGCTGTTTAACTGTTTGGTTTGATTCGGGGTTCAGAAGAGGGTAAGAAATGATATTGTGCATAAAAGTGCATTGTTTTCACAATTTTTTTACCAGCGAATACAGAATAGACTTGGCGAAATTACAGGAGATGAAATAAAGAGTATATTATTTTACCTATTTCCTATTTAATTTCTATGTCAACTATATAGTTTTAATTTCCTCTGTTCTTTTATCTCTGATTAAAGCATGGCATCTCGTTTTTAATAGCTCTGAAATAGTTGTGTGCTTCACTGGCGTCGGACGCAAATTGAAAGTGGGGGGCTAGACTAATCCTCTGAAATATTGAGAAAAAAGTAATTCCCAAAATCATGGAAATCCTAATCCGAGGGGGGGGGGGGGGGGGGGGGAGTATACCTTTACTTCCAATAAAAAAAAATTACTTACCCAAAATTCTTTTTCCAAAATCACGAGATTCCTAATCCGGGGGGGGGGGGGTTAGTATGCTTCTGAATCCACTTTTTCAATCCTCAATGTAAATTTAGAAACAATCTTTCCTGCGAGAAAAAAAGGGGGGCTGAACCCTCTATTATTC